>NW_026562387.1:4495000-5197500 GCF_027474105.1 Poeciliopsis prolifica | reverse complement strand
TCTCTTTTAATCCCAGGGGAGTGGATATTATCAGTGCCTTCATCTGAGAAGGGTGGCACAAGGCAAGAGAAAAGGGACACATTTCATTAACCTTCACCTTCCTCCTCTTGTTCTCCCAGGTGTTAGTGTGTGTGTGTGTGCGTGTGTGTGTGTGTGTGTGTGTGTGTGTGTGTGTGTGTGTGTGTGTGTGTGTGTGTGTGTGTGTGTGTGTGTGTGCGTGTGTGTGTGCGTGTGCGTGCGTGTGTGTGTGTGCGTGTGTGGGTGTGTGTGTGTGTGTGTGTGTGTTTGAAATGGGAATTTAGGTATAGTCTGTGTTTTGAAACAATGTAAAGAATCTGGTGAAACTCTTTAACATAACCTTTCTTTCCTTTATTATGTTGATCATAGTGCCAACAAATGTAGAGACTTTAAAAAGGGCCTTTTTGTCCGGCCTGACTTCGAACCCGAGTTGGGCGCCTTTGCATTAATCCAGAGACCTGCGGTTCTATTTGGGCCAAGAGAAAAGATCATTAGATTTATTAATTTCCACTTAAATTTGGCGTTGAGAAAAACTCAAACAGAAGCAGATTCAAAAGGTTTTTTTGCACAGTAAACACACCTTTAGGGATTATGTCTTAGGTTCTTTGTTTCTTGGAACGCCCTGATCAATACAGGATGGGCCGCTGGTAAATATTTAGCAGAGCGTAAACCTGCTGAGGTTTCACATTTTTCTACCGCTCTATTTTCCATCACTTGTGCCTGGATGCAGTCCACAGCCAAACTTCTTTAGCAATGACCTTTTGTGGCTTCGCCTCTCGGTGGGAGGAAATGTCAGGTCAGCAGTCTGCGTCGTCCCCGATGCGACATCGCTGTTTTACAAATCAATTTTGTGACTCGAAGGAAATGTTGGATTTTTTGAATACTCATTAGCAGTCCTAGTCAAAGCCATACATGCGTTGAGCCTGTGCAGGTTTTACCGTTTGTATTGAATTTCAGATTGAAGCATCAATATTCAGTTTAATTAAGATGCATCTTTTTTTCTTTCTTTTTTTTTTTTTTGCTTAGAGACTTGCTGCTAGTAGCTGAGATACTTTAGAAACAAAGCGGCTTAATAAACATATCAAAATGGGAAAAAGAAACCAACTTTCAACCAAATTATACCTAAAACCACAACCGGATGCGAGTTATTTAGTTCCAGAGGTTGAAAATCAGTTTCTCTTTATGCAGCTTATTATTTTCATCAGGAATGAACCCACTGCTTTCACAGATAGGACAATTTTGTACACTTTTTAAGCTGACAGGGTGAATAAAATGCAGTCTGGTTAAAATTATAAATGTGCCTGATTGTAATGGGAGAGGTAGGAAAATAGCCAGTGCCACTCATGCTAATAAGCCACCTCCTGTCCAATTTTGCTCCTTTTGAATGAGTGCAACTGTGATGATTGGTCGCTGCGTTCATAGGTCGAAACTGTTGCATCAGAGCCACGAAAAAGTAAAAGGAAATCTGAAAATTCTCAAAGGAAATGATCCTAAGTTAGATTTTCAACAAGCCGCTGTGCATAATTTGTTCTTTTCAAACAATAGCAGGGACTTCCTAGAGGTCGCTTGGCAACTACATGATGAAAACATGTTTCCAGGAAACAGTTTCCGCAGATATAAAACACAAAAATCAAGTAAGTTGGTTCTCAACACGCACTGATTATAAGTCCGCTTTTATGATTTGGTTCAAATATCTTCAGTTTTCTAGGTGTGTTTTTCTGACTCCTGAGTTTGCTTGCTGTGTGTGTGCTTCTGTGTGACTCATGCAGGAAGTGTTGACCCACAGAGTAATATTTTTCAGCAACAATTGACCTTTGTCAGGCTCCGGGTGTTGCAGAGGAAAGACCTGTGGCCTAATGTTGGCTGACAGCCTTGTCGTGTAAGATTTGATTGGTGCCAAGGGGCGTGTCAGACGGCAAGGGGTAAAAAAGGAAAGAAAAGAAAAAAGAGGGCTGTTAACATTCATGAGAAATGATCACTGTGTCTGAGGGAGAGCATCGACTTGTCATTTCTCAGACAGCGCTGATCAATTTGACTGGCCTCGTCTCTTCAATTCCTGCTTCGGATGTGAATCTATTATTTTCTTTCATGTTCCATCGTTCCTCCTATTTCTCTATCCCTTCAAGTCCCTCTTTTGTTGCTCCTGCGGTCTTTCTCTCTAAGCGTTCCGTCTTCCTCTCTCTTTCTTCTAAACTCCCTCTTAAAACTAAACATCCTTTATTTGAATTTCTTATTTACAGGAGCGGTTCCACACTTGACTTTCCTGTTTTCTGATCCCCTCTGAATAGGATCCATCTATTACCAGCTCAAGAGGCGTCAACGTCTGACCAGATGTAGAAAAACTCATTACCCAAAAGCAATGAAGGCACAAAGCACTCAAAGTCCCTGTCAGCTTAGAAGAGATTGAGTTTAGACGTGGAAAGACGAGGTGACTGCTGGCGTTTACATGCACAAAATAGATCTTGCGGACATAAATTGGGTTTGTAGTGCCCCGCGAGTGTATTTATTGTCACCTTTTGAGTCACCAAGTCTCTTGTAACTAGAACCGTGTGATTTGGTCTGATGAGACTCAGGTAGAGCCTCTCGGCCACAGATGCCACAGGTGGAACGGGCATAGGACGAACGATTGGGCGTAGAACGACGTCGTCCTACGGGAAAATGACCAAAAACGTTTGCCGAGACAACAGGGAAATGCAAAAGTAACCTTCGTCTCCATCCACAGGCCTAAATCCCAATTTTTTTTAAAAAGCAGTGGAGCTGAAGACAAGAGAGGATGCAGGACCGCGTAGAGTAGAAACTCTTCCAATACACCTCAATCAAATAGACTGCTTGTTCCCAGGCCTCTGCAGGATTAAACGACTGACTGCTGATGAAGGAATTGTCATTTGATTCGTTAGAGAAACGCACATGAATATGGGTCCAATTTATAGCTTCAAATCGATCCCAGCAGTTTTCAGACTAGCATCTAAAATAGTGTGGAGTTCTTTTTGCCTCCTTTCTCCGGACCAGACACAAAGACCCTTTGGCCCCTCTCATTGACACACCCCGGTGCTGCGGGGGCCCTGTTGTTGTGTTGCTACCCGCGCCGAAACTCTCACAGCAGAGCCCACGCCGAGGGTTGCCGTCATCGCCGCGGCGCACACGCACCCAAAGAAAACACCGCTTCGGCAGGTGGGAGCCAATAAACCGGCACGGTGCAGCTGGAGAGACAGAAACGACGCCAGAGAAATAAATGCACCGCAGCTGCAGCCTGGGGTGTTACTTCATTTTATCCTCCTTTAGCTAACAGCTGAAACACATGTTCACAGATGGGATGTCGATTAAAGGGTTGCTTCTCGTTCTCCTGACGTCTGAGTTGTAGGTTTTTGAACCCCCCAGACCAATATGTGAATCAAATATAATGGCGTCTTCAATGCCGTTTAAAGCTCAATCTGCCATTAGGGACGGGTGACGTCACGACCAACAAAAAAAAAAGTCAGTTTGAGCCAACCACTGTTTAATGTTGCCATCTGAAGATAACCACAGCAACCTTTTGATAGTCATTTATCAACCATGTCTGGTTGCCAGGAAAACTCTCGGATGATGAACACACGGTCTGCGGCTTTCGGGATTAAACAATTTGAGTTGCTTTCTGTTTCCCTGGGACGAGTTTTGACGTGACACCAGATGTCGGTGTCTTTAAAAGGCTCATAAGTCACGCTGGCTGGAGTCTCTCGCTGAAATACTCAGTGACATCTGGCTGGTCCTGCTGAAGTCGGTTTCACGATTTGCTGCAGGAAGGAGGGGGAAAAAAGAGAGGTGTAATTTATAAGGATTTACCGCCCCCGTGTGGCGGCCCAGGAAAACGCAACACGCCGCACTGAACTGGAAGCAATTGGATCCATTAACACCTGCTACATTACATGCTGACGTTTTTAAAGTGACAAAATTCAGGTAAACTTTAGAAACTTATATGTTGCTACATATGAACAACTTTTGATTTTTATTCTCTTTTTTTGTTTTGTTTTGAGCATCACTTTGCTTAGAGATTTTTGATTTAATTAGTGTGATCAAATCATGGCAACAATATAAACCAAAGAACAATAAAGCAAAAATATGTAATTTGTTCATAAATCAAACACTAAAAGCTTCTGATAAATGAAGGTTTTATCTTTTAATTTATTTGTTTTAAGGCGGGGTTTAAGTAAATGTATGAGCAATATAGAGTCAATGGTTGATAATTTGACATTACTGCGAATGTTAAAATCCCTTTTTGAGTTTTGTAACAAAGCAGTGTGATTGAAATATTGAAAAACAGACATGACTTGGATAAAACAAGATTCAGAACAAACTTTGCCATAAATGCTTATCCTGTAGATTCACATATATTTATTTTTTCCGAACGGTTAATATGCGATAAATCTAACATTTGATCCACCCAGACAAACAAGAATGCACAATTTACAAAATCTAAATCAATATAGAAAAAGTTTATGCATATTTTATTTTGATTTCATCATGCATGAAGATCTTAATTTTTGTATGAACATTCCCATATTTAGTCGAAGTACGTCTTCCTACATTAAGTCATATGACCACTTCGGTAGCATAAAGGTTTGTTGTGTCCGCCATGCAAAAGAAATCTGCCATCTACTGTTTGTAATCTGACAATCTGGTCTGAGATTATAAGATGAAGTTCAGATGAACTGAGTTTACATCTGAAGAGAGAGTATCATTTTTCCACCTTTTCGGGTCTTTTTCTCTGCAACCAGAACCTGTTTTTATCCATGCATTATCTGAGTGCATGTTAATTCCATTTCGAAAAGGAAAAAAAAAGTTCAAGTTCATTTTGCCAAAATTGCGTTGCTTTGTCCTCATTAACGATCTAAGAAAGAAGCGGTCCTTTGGTTGGTTAGCATGTTGTGATCCTGAGAGTCAAAAGTTGTCAGCAGGCTGACCGACATGAACCTGGAGCTTCTACCACCGCCGTGTCAAAGGCTTAACCCCACACCAAAGCTTTAATTAGATTATTCAAGGCAATGCAAGAGGATCTAATGACTATTTTCTTTGATACAATAGACAACAAGAAGGTAAAGAAGCGAATGTTCTGCTTCTTGGTCCTCGTGTTCCTTTCTTCTTCTGTCTTCTTCTTTACCAAATTCAACGGACGTTGCATAAATAGTCGAGACTTTTGAACCAAAGAAATACATGAAAATGAAACTAAATTAAATTAGAAAACCAAATCTCAGATGAAAACAGCGCTGGAACAAACATGCAAACAGCTAAACTGCTGACAAAAAAAAAATAGAAACAAGAAAACATATCCAGCAACAAATCACAGTAGAGATGGGCATTGTTGGAACTTGGCTACTTCCTTTTGCCAAGTGCACATAAGTCTGTGAAATGATAAATGAGCTCATTTCATTGTCTATTTCACTTATGGTCTTGGTGATGTGAACCCCCGAACGAGATTCAAGACTTCGGGAACCTCCAACAGGTTTTCTTCCAGGGTGTAACTCCATCCATCCTCCCATCGATGAGTTTGAACCCGTCCCACTCCAGACAGGGTGCCCTTATTTCTTCCAGCTCTGCTGCAGCCACCCTCCCTGCTTTCGTGGTCACCCATAAGCCTATTTGCATTCCAAATGAGATAGCGATGGGTTTACATGTCAGGGGCAATAGCGCGGACTATTCTCTGTGCGAGAGCATTAGTGGGGCTAAAAGCAGTAATGCCATCAAGGGCCAGCTCAGTTCATGAGGATACGTCGCTCTGCAGAGGACGGCGAGCAGAGGGGACCGGTTAGCTCCACAGGCATCAGCAAAGGGGAGCGCAGTCCAACGGATGCACCGATCTCCGCATCTTCGAAAATATGTTTGCCAAGTTTAAGGGCCTCTTCTCAGGCCCGCAAGTTCCAGCTGATCCTGGGACCACGAAAGCATCAACTCCACCAGCTCCTACACCAGCCAAGGTAAGACACCTTGTAAATATGCCTTTAAAGTCTCTGCTTTATGAGAGATAAGAGATGTTTTTGTAGTCGGATCCATCCAAGACACGGAAAAATTAAAAGAAACGCGCGTCTCATTCCGCATGTCACGCAGATCCACTTAATGTTTTTCCAAACTTTCCAAATGTTTTTCCGACTTTGACTTTCTATCCTCTCTTCCATCGATGTGCTCAAATATTTCTGACTATTCTAACTTAGATTTTGAATGAAGTCAAAGCCAACAAGTTCAACCTGAAGACAAGTTCTCTTTTTATTGACTTCTAGCCAATAGAATAATTTCCTAATGTGGTACTTTGGGGTTTTATTTGTTCTTCTTCTTCTTTCAAAAATAATAATACCAAATGTTTATCTGATGCCGTCTGGTTTGACAAGTAAAACCAAGCGTCTGAATCTGTGGACAATGATGATTTGTCATGTAGGAGGAGAAGCCAAACGAGAAGGAAAATGAAGCAAAGAAAGAGGACCAACCGCAGGGTAAGCTTGTGACTCTACTGTGTCCTGACACTGGGGGTGAAACTTCGCTCTGTCTCTCTATTCTGCATTGAGTTTGTAGAAATTCTCACTCATTCGTTCAAGTGGCAACACAGAATTACAGGAACGTATTTTGTCACTGACTATATTGTAGAAGACATTGTGGTACATTGCACTCTAAAAGATCAGCGTATAAATGTCGAGCGGGAAATATAAAAGGCATGAGAAGGAAGCCCTGAGGTACCCCACATGATTTTTTTTTTTTTGTTTCTTTTTTCTCACTTTGATGTATAAGCACCTAATGACTCAAAGTCAAATAAGGTTAGGCTGACGCAACACTGCCATAACCTTCGCCGGTGCTGACTCAGAAGCATCTGACTGAAACAGCATGAAAGATATCATTATTCTCATAAAAAATGATACTTTGATAAACCGATTTTTCTACTAGGTTTACCAGAAATCCTGTATTGCCGTCTGCAATACTCCAGGTGCAACTGACAGCTTGAAAAATAAACTCATTGGGACCGATTCAAGATGGCAGGCTGCGGATTTCGTGTGTGATTTGCTCGCTCGTCCGTCCTGTGCATCCTGTTTCTAGTGTAAACTCTGCGCACCACAGATCGAGTCGCATGTCGCGTTAGGAGTATCTGTGAATTCACAATCGAGATAGCGAGTTGTGGAGTTCACGATTTGCGAAACAAGTGAATGCATTGGTTTCCCGTGAGCAGCACTCAGTTCCTCGAACTGGTCATGGTGATGGAGGGTTTACATGTTAGGGGGTATTCTGCATTCGCTCCAAACACGCCCAGGTTTTTGCTGGGTACTCCCAATTACCTTCTGCAAGCTTAAAAAAAATAAATATATACATGTAAAATTTATTTTCAACTCTACGTTTGTTTTTGGTATGAGTATTTTAACATCAACAAATGGTATAAATTGTTAAATCAGACGAAGATTTGATGCCCAGGCTGTAGGCCAGCTGTTCATGCCAAGAAAAGAATAAATAAAAAATAAGGAAAGCTTTCCAACGTGGCTGAAAAAACATCCCCCACAGCGATGCAAAAGACTTATTGATAGTAGACGTTACCGCCAAGAGTGATACAATCGTTGTTGAGAATTTGAAGCCATTTCCTACTTCACACAAGGCCAAGTTAGTACGGATGGCTGTGTTCACTCAATAAACGAAATCACAGTTTGGAAACTGTTTCCACTATTTATTTAAATGCACATTTAAAATAAAAAGTCATCCTATTCAGCTGCACATCCTTTGGGTCATGAGTACAATATCTTGATTTCTGAAAACTGCTTAATTTCTTTTTCATGTTACAATCTTGTACAGTATAATATCATTACTGTTGTTAATCTTGTTGTTTTGCTTAAATCCGCACCTGTTCTTCTAACTAAATTTTCAGTGAGGGACACTTCTTCTTCTTCTTCTTCTTCTTCTTTTTTCCTCCTTCTCCTTTGTTTACTTCTCTTTTGTCCTCTTTTCAAATTATTTTTTGCATTTTTCGTTGCGACCAGAAAGCAATAACAGAATTCTTTAAAGGGGAAACAATATATTTATTTATTTATTTGGCACTATAGACAGCCGGATGATAAATCTTTAGAAATAATCGATCTATGTAATATTGACGATAGTGGGATGAAAGGAATTAGAAAAGTTACATGTGTTTTCCACAAGTGCATTTTATTTAGAGGAATCCTATATTTTTGCATGTTGCATCTCCAGCCCCTGCACCTGCACCTGCACCTGCATCTGAACCAGCCCCAGCACCGGCTCCAGGACCTGCCCCAGAACCAACTGCTGCACCGGCATCGGCCCCAGCTCCAGTCCCGGCTCCGGCCCCAGCACCAGCTCCAGCCCCGGCATCGGCCCCGACTCCGGCCCCAGCACCGGCTCCAGCCCCGGCATCGGCCCCGGCTCCGGCTCCAGCTCCGGCAGCCACACCTGCAAACCCTGAGCAGGCGAAACCTGAAGGGTGAGTCCCGCACCCAGCAACTAAACTAACACCGCCTACACTCAAATGATCCATTTCAGGGGAGATTCATTAAATCTAAGGAGCAACTAAGCAGAGGAGATTTAGTATGTCGAAGCACATTTTACGTAGGCAGACACAGCAAACCCAGTATCTAATTAATCACAATTTAATCAGGCGGCCCGATAAGTTGCAGGGAGAGAGAGGCGGAGAAAGCTGTGAGAGGTAAACAGAGTATCTGAGATCTTTATCCCTTGGTTTCAACGTGTATATTAACAGAGCAATGACCTGAGAGTGGATTATGGGCTTTTCAGCTCTTCAGGCATAAGAAGCTCAGCCATGAAAGACATGTGGCTAACGGGAAGCAGCAGCTGCTAATCTTCTCAGCTACAGAGACAAAACACCATGAATGTAAGAGGTAGAAGGGAGAGAATGAGACCCGTGTGATGGAGGTGTGGACTGAGCATCCTCATGTCCTCACAGGTGACATGAGGATGCGCCCCCTACTGGTGACCTGTGCTGCTGCTGAGTGAGCTGGTAATTGTTCCGAAAAGCACTTGCTTCCTCTATACATATATATTTTTTTGTGACACTGAAAAGTTTGACCTTCAAAAAAAAAAGGAGAGTGTAAATAAATAATTTCAGTAAATATAAAATGCAGGTTTTATGTAATGATTTGATTTATGAGGCCAGGGAAGAAATATCTAAACCGACCTGAACCTGTGAAAATATAATTGGCTCCCTTGATAAATTGTCAAGTTTGTTGCAAAAAAAAAAAAAAAAACCTTGCACACACACATAAGTGCAGTCTTCAGTCTGATGTATTACTGATTATATCCACAAGAGGGCGTGATTTGAACATTATTTGAATATTATTATTACTGTTTGTATAATATCATTATATTATTGAAATATAATGATATTATTATTATATGAATATAATATATTATTATATGAATATAATATATTATTATTATATGAATATAATAATAAGAATAATATGAATAATAATAATGATGTTCGTAATAATTAATAATATTTATTGTGAATGAATAATTTTATTCATTCATAATAATTTTATGAATAATATTCATAATATTCTTGTATATAAAATATTAAATCTATACAATATTGTGTTATGCTTTTCACTGTAAAATGCATTGTTTTTATTGTTAAATCTCAAAATTAATTTTCTTATTTATGTGTATTTGCTAATTTTACTGTTATCTTATTTAATCTTTAATCTTAGTGCACATTAATAAACAATCATTGTATAGACTGTAAATGAGCCAGATTATAGCATAATTGCTAATTTCCATCTGTAGTCCTAGACAATGAGACCCAAACAACATAAAGACATTATAAACATACAATCAAGAATGAACAAACATTTAACAAACATGAACAAACATTCACAAAAAACACAGTAAAAAGTTAGTTAAAATGATGACATGTCTGGGAATGACTTTTTATTTTTATTTCTTATCCAATCCAACAAACTCGGTTGTTGTTGTTTTGTTGTTGTTTGTTTTCTCTAGACAAGATGAGGCCCCTCCTCCGCCAATTGTCATCAACAAATATTCGGATGAGCAGCTCAGAAAGGTAGCCCAACGGATGAAGGAGAGACTGAACTTATACAAGGAGAAAGTGGTTGATCAGTATGCGTCGTCCCCCGAGATAACCCCTCCTGTCAGTGAGTACAACTGCATTCATCGTCTCTTTGCTCAGCTGTGACACATTCGTATTGAAGACGCTAACCTGTGACTGCTCAGTCAGGACAAAAATAGGAAAGTTAGGTCATCTCACCTGACCTGTTGTCCTTTCAGCGCCTCTGCTGCTTAAAGATGAATACGCCAGAGTGATGGAGGAAAGGGCGAGGCAGGCAGAGGAGGACAGGATAAAGAAGGAGGAGGCGGATAAGAAGAAGAAAGAAGAGCAGGAGAAGAAGAAGAAGGAAGCTGAGCAGAAGAAGAAAGAGGAGGAGGAGAAAAGGAAAGAAGAGGAGAAGAAGGTGAAGGTGCCCCTAAAGACAAGGTTGATTGCAGCTTACTGGGCGTCGGTGGACTTCGTGATGAACCCCCTGGTGAACCAGATGGACTCCATCCTGGGTCCCACCATCGACCCCTTCACGGACCGTCGCTACATCGCGTGGCTCAGCCTGGTCACTGTGGCCATCAACTACAACATATGGTTCATCACCGCCAGAATGTGCTTCCCGTACCACAACGAGATCGCCAACCCCATTTGGTTCACCATGGACGTCCTGGCGGACGTCATTTACCTCCTGGATTCCATGTTGTTTCAGCCTCGCAAACAGTTTGTCAAAGGAGGAGACATCATAGTGAGTGTGGCGCCAAGAAAACGTCTCAGAAAGTGGCTAAAAGTGTAACAAGCCAAATTATTTTTTGTCTCTCTTTTAGAAAGACCGAGTCTTGACAACCAAGCACTACAGGGAATCTGAGAGATTACTGGTACTTCACCTCAGATTCATGCATGTTTAAACTCATAGGAGATCTTAGAAGTATACACACCCTTGAAATCATTTAAAGCATTTTCATATCTAATGGGACATATTGTACACATCAACTGAAACCTCAGAGTACCTCCAAACACTGTAAAGGGGACTGAGCAGTTGTGTGTCCAAATGTTTCTCATCAGCATCCCCAGAAAGTCGGGCTTGTGGAAAGCTTTTTAGAGCCTCTGTAAATTTCTTTCAAGTCGTTTCGACCTCAAATGTCGTCCGTTTCCCGCCAACAGGCCGACGTGGTTTCTCTCCTGCCATTCGACTTGTTGTACATGCAGTTCGGATTCAAATCTGGTTTCAGAATCAACCGCTTACTGAAGGTAAATTTAGTGATGTGCTGACAGTGAATTGCGTTTCCTCCCGACTTACATCCTCCTGTACTTATTCTCAAGATAGATACATTTTTTGAGTTCAGCGACCGTCTGGAGAGCATCTTGGCGAAGGCGTACATCTGGAGGTGAGTTCCATAAAATTAGTTTGGTGGGGGGAAAAAACATACGAGTTCTTACTGCTGATGACGTTCATCTTTTAAACTATTCCAACAATGAACTGAGGGTCTTCTCAGAAAGCTTTGCCTCGGATCAAGGTTATTTCCCGACGCAGCTCATTTTTAAAGAAACCTGTCAAGACATGCACCAGAAGTCCCATGAATTTCAAGCTGCAAACTTTTAACGTTTAAACTGTTGCTATTATTCCTTTTAAGAGTGATTCGCACCATTGGGTATCTCCTCTTTATGCTCCACCTGAACGCTTGCTTCTACTATGTGGCCTCGGAGTACCAGGGCATCGGTGGAACAAAATGGGTCTATTCTGGTCTGGGCAGCGCGTAAGTACACTACCATTTATATCACTGAATACACAAAAACTCTGACAAAATGTAAGCTTCCCATTTGGTGATGTGTTGTAAAATTTTTATGGTGTGTTTCATGGTTACTAAAGATATACTGTTTGATAAGGGGAAAGAAGCATGTCATTGGTAAGCCTTAGCTGAATATTAAATACGAACTTTACAATTGAACCCTCTAATTTTCTTTTTCCATTTATCACCCCAACATTTCAGTAAAAGCCTTTTTAAACAAACTTGCTTTTAACTGCAGGTGGTTGCATCAAGTTATTTACATATTCGTGTGTTTGTTTGGACTCAGAAGGCCAAATGCATTTTTTTTATTATTATTACTATTTCTGATAAAAACTGAACTGCTGACAGATTTGTCAGTTTCACCGGCTATGATGGTACTCCAGAAATATCAGAATGTTTTGTCACTATCATGTTTGACTGCTATGTGACAAAGTTTGTCCCAAAAAAATTGACAGAAACCCCAAACCTGAAAGTTTTGCTGTTTGTTTGTGCTGCTGATGGAGTTACCTCAGCTGCTTCTTCTATGCGGAGAAGTCCCTTCTGATGATTGCTGAGCTGCCATTTCCAGACACCATGTTTGGACAGATCTTTCAGATGGTGAACTACCTCTTCGGGGCGTTCTTTATGTCCGTCATTCTTGGCCAGGTAGCATCTATCTCGTGGCCTGCAATGTTTTGGCTTTTGTTTGGTGTCTATGTTGGATCGTGAAAGAAAATGCACCAAAAAGAAAACGCAGCAAGACCTCATGGGAATTATACGGGGAAAAGAATTGAATATTTTCCAAAAGAACAATACATCTTTACCCCTCGCATTTTTTCATGACATCCAATCGAGTGTCTCAGCGTAGTTTGTGAACGTCCCTCTAACATCGCCTCACCTCCTCCACAGGTACCTGCGCTGCTACTACTTTGCCGTCCGCAGTCTGATCAACATCGGGGGTCTAAACGAGCCTCACACAGTCTTTGAAATTACCTTTCAGATGACTAACTTTTTCATAGGCGTCTTTGTGTTCTCCAGTTTGATTGGACAGGTAACGCAGAGACCAAATTGTCCGTAGCGTAGGTGATAGACCAAGCACCTCTCCTCGGTATGTGTCCTAAAATTAGCGTCTCCTAACTTAAGACACTGACACTTCTATCAACGTCTTTTATTAGCTTCATAGCTGAATGGAGTTATTGTCAATCTCACTAGACACCCAACATCCCTGTGATCCTTCACACTATTGGATTTTCTTTTTCCTGATTCCCTTTAGAGTCTTGACTGTGGGTACAGCATCTAGCAAAAGTATGTATCTCTTGAACTCTCTTCCACTTTACAGCTACAAGCTTTGATGACTTTTACTGGTATTTTACGTAGTAGACCGATGATTGTAAAGTGGTAGGTACATTATACAAATTGCTATAGGAGAAAATCTGAGGCATCCGGTGGCCAAGTTTGTAGAGCACCTTGTGCCGAGGCCATCGTCCTCCACTCAGTTGACGTGGGTTTGATTCCAAGTCTCAGGCTATTTACTGCATGTCAATTTACTGTGTCGTCAAAACCAATAAGGGCAAGAAAATTTGGAAAGCATCTTGAGCATTTGTATGCAGCCTCCTCTACAGTGTCCATCAATCACAATGAACGTTTTTGGGTTTTTTGGGGCGAGTCTCTTTTGTTCTTCTTTCCAAAATGTCTCAAACGTAGTCGGACTGGACGGAGAACATCCGTGAGCAAGAATTTCAAGCCTTGCCACAGATTATCAGTTGGTGTGAGCTCTGTTGACTGGATCACTCTTTATAGATCAGGGATCAATATTTAATCTCTGATACCTTCAAGTTTTGGGATATTGCCAATTTGAATTTCCTCTGTCTTCATATTCTTGTATGTTGGAGTGTAGTCACTAATTTGGTGACTTCTGAAGGTGATTGACTGGAATACATTCATTTTGTGGTACCAGAATAAAGGGGGATGAATACAAATGCACAAATGCATTTTAAAAGGTTTTCCTTTGTAAAAATGCCAGATATTCTTTAACTTCCTCTTAAAATTTCACACGACTTTGTGTTTTTTTGGTCTTAAAATTAAAGTCTGTGGCTGTAATATGACCAAATATGGAAAGGTTCAAAGAATATGTTTACTTCTGCCCAGCACCATAGCTTTTCATTTAATCAACAGTCAGTTGTCCTCTGTTTATTTAACAGTTTTTATCACGTTGCTTTAGATGAGAGACGTGATCGGCGCGGCCACAGCAGGACAGACCTACTTTCGAAGCTCCATGGACAACACAGTGGCTTACATGGTGACCAACAACATTCCCCCTGTGGTGCAGAACAGGGTGCGCACCTGGTACACCTACACTTGGGACGCTCAGGGCATGCTGGGTCAGTGAAGGCTGGCTGAATGATCATTTGGGGGTTTGGGAGTTGGCCTTTTTCTCCTGACCTCTCCCGCTTTGTGCTGATGTGCAGATGAGTCTGAACTGCTGGATAAGATGCCTCTCGTAATGAGAACCGCCATTGCTGTGGACATCAACCTGGCGACGTTTCAGAAGATTGATCTTTTCAAGGTACAGGCAGGTGAAATCGTCCCACCAATGTGATCAGAAGACCGGTATGCTAAAAAAAAAAACTCCCGTTGCTCCCACAGGGCTGCGACCAGCAGATGTTGGTGGACATGCTGCTGAGGCTGAAGTCCATCATCTACCTGCCAGGAGACTTTGTGGTGAAAAAAGTGAGTTTGTGTCCTTTTCCTTCTGACGTACCATGAGATTATTTGGATAAGGCATCCGCAACATCTGTTGGTGCCCAAAAAAAGATGCGGAGAAGAAACAAACACATTTCATACTTAATTTATGGTATTTGCAAAACCTGAAATAAAGTCCTTCCTTATGAACATTTGCCTTTCCCAAATGGTGTACTTCCTTTGTTTTTACCATTTTGAAGAACGACTAAGAGAAATTGGTATTTGTTATGAAGTGGTTTGCACAGTGAGCAGATCGCCGGTCTAATACCAGACGTCTCACTTATGAGAATCGGAGTCACTTTTAACCTTCGCAGACTCGACTTAATCTCAAGCTGGAGAGTATTGTATCATCAATGTTTACAGAAAATTGTATTATTAATGTCAGAACAATACAAAGATTTAGGAATGCACTATATATCGGCACCAAAATTGGCATCAAACAATATTAGTCACTTTTAAACATATTGGTTTTGGTCCAATATTTAAAATCGTGTCCATATTAAAAGCTGATATGCATTTCAATCTTGTTTATTTCTGGGGGTAATTGGTCATGTGACAGTGATGCAGCAAAGGATTGTGGGGAGTTTTTGTGAAGTGGCAGTGGCAGTTCACCTGTGTGACCCCCAGGTGAACAGAGGTCACAGGTCCCATGTTAAAAACTAAAAGTGCCTTTTTTTCCCCCTCCATTACCTTATAGAAAAGTTGATTGGCTACATGTGCCAGAGACATTTTCCATCACCAAAAGGATCTCTGAAGTTAGAAGAAACCTCAAAAAGAAAATAAATCATAGAATATGTCAACTGCATTATCTGACAGATTTTTGACAGGATTGAGGTATTCTTGAACAAGGGTGCCAATACGTGTGGAGGTTGCTGTGCAGACTGTCTTTTGTGTCAGTGGTTTTTGTCTCTCCGCAGGGTGACATCGGGAAGGAGATGTACATCATCAAAAGCGGAGCGGTGCAGGTGGTGGGAGGGCCCGACAACAGCATCGTGTTTGTAACGCTGAAGGCCGGCTGCGTGTTTGGAGAAATCAGGTCCATTCACACAGATGAAACGAGTCACGGGTTGTACACGCAGCTTCCTTTGGAAGAAAAATGCACCATGAAAGCTCTGCATATTGTGAAAAATCTACTGTTTCTGTAGTTTGTTGCAGTCTTCTAAGGACGGAGGGAACAGGCGAACGGCCAACGTCAAAGCTTATGGCTTCGCCAACCTTTTTGTTCTGGAGAAGAAGGACCTGTTTGACATTCTCATCCACTACCCAGAGTCTCAGAAGGTGTTGGCCAGGAAAGGGAAGTGAGTACAGGACCTGATTAAAAGGTTCATCCTTGAATATCACATTGACTTCAGGCGCTTGAGCTGTTCTGATTCTGGCGTGAAAGGATTGTGTACTGCATAGCCTCCTACTGCAGCATTTCATTTAAATTAAGAGGTCATATGCATTTATTTTCCACTTATAGTGAAATTACTCAAATCAAAATTACAATCAGTCAAAATGACACACACAGGAGTAAACAGTACTGTGAAAAAACGTACAGATGAGAGGCAGGGTCCTTGACTTTTTCTCAGTCTGAAGCCGTTACAAAGTCACAAGTGGAGAAAATACAGGAGCTTCAGCAGAAGACTTCAGTTATTTGTTCTCGTTTTTGTGCATCTACGTGTAGGAAACTAATGAAGGCGAAGGGCCCTGCGGCAGCAAAAGTGGAGGAGGAGAAGAAGAAAGGACTGGCGCTGTTCGGCCCCAAGCCGCCGACGCCCAAACTGCTGCGAGCTTTCGGAGGAAACTTTAATAAAAAGATGTTTAGCCAATTAAGGGTAAGTCGACGCCGCTTAAGAAACATGATATAAATCATTGCAACACTTTTAAACTACTTTGTTTTGTTTCCCTCAACAGAACGCTGAGCAAAATTGAGGACTCAGCTGAACTGTGTATTTTTGTTGATTACTCCATTTTGGGAGCAAAGGTACAGCTTAATTTCATGCTCTTTTGATTGTTTTATATCAAGTGTTTTATGTCAATGTGATATAAATCATGCGCTGCGCACGCATGTGTGAATTTGTTAATAAAGTCACTGGCATCGGAAGTGTTGGAAACAGCTGTGGTTCTTGATTAAATGTTACGTTGTGAATCTTGAAACCCGCTGCCACCTTCTAATGGTTTTGCTGCCATTGTTGTTTCTTGCATTGTTTTTAGTGTTGCAATGCAAGCTGATAAGAAACAGAAACTTAGCTTTTGCTCAATTTGTAAAGCACTCTTGCCACCCCTAGATGAAGTGGTGCCCTGGGTGGTGAGCCATATGGCCTATATATATATATATATATATATATATATATATATATATATATATATATATATATATATATATATATATATATATATATATATATATATATATATATATATATAAATGGCTTCATGAACTAATTCTAAAGGTGGGCAATGCAGGGTGCTTGTTTCATTTTACACTGAATGTATTTGTCTTTTTATGGCTTTATTGTCCACTTCTGTTGCGTTTATTTTCTTTTTACACAATTATGTTATTATTATTACTTTGTGTGACTGATTTAATCTTTCATATTTACCTTAATAAATGACTGATGGATGTAACAGCAGCTCTGTTTTGTTTTCTCGTGTCTGTGGATTTTGTCCCACAGCCTCCAGTTCGCGCAGCAGAAGCTCTGGTGCAGATCCGATCTAATCCCGTTAGACAGACAGACAGACATTGTAAAGGCTCATCAATTGCTTGGTTTCTGCATCCTCATGAGCCACTCAAAAGAGTGAAATTTACCCCATATTTTCTCACCCTATATGTTTCCTTCCACATCCTAACCTTAAAAAGGAATAACAAAAAAATGAGAAAACGCACGGCATGAGAAACGTTGATCCCGCCTGGCAGGGACTGGCGGATGTGATAGTTCATCTTGTGCTGGCCCAGACAGACAAGGGGGAGTGCCCAGAGGGAATTACTGATTCAAAGAAATTTAAAAGCCTCGGCGTGTTGTGTAGGTCCGACGCGGCAGTCCACCGGGTTCCTGTGGGCAGAAGAGCCCGCAGAAAATCCCTCCAGCATGTTCAGCAGGTTGAGGAGGTTTCTGGGCGCTCCTGAGCCTCCGCCTGCCCCTGCACCCACCCCACCGACCTCACCAGCCCCACCAGCTCCACCAGCCCCACCAGTTCCACCAGCCAAGGTAAGGCCTCGTTTGTGTTTATGTCCTATTTCAAAAAGTGAACTGGATGCTGGACGGTACACCAGATGATCAGTAAAAGCAGCTTGGCACTGATGTGGGGAAGAGCTCCTGTTCTAGTTTTTACTCACATTTTTGCCTGTGTAATAATAATAATTATGGGATTACACTCAATTTCTGGCCACAGCATTGAGTTTTCTGCTCGTTGAATCAGATTTGTTCATTCTATATAACTGTTTTTTCCTCACTCTAACTTTGAGAAATAAGGATTTTGCAGCCTCAACTTTCTCAGTTTAGTTTAAATTACTAAAATGATTTGTCTTGTGCTAGAATAATGAAAGAGAATTTTTCCTTTCAAATTCAGACATTTAAAAACATTTCCTTAGCAATTCGTAGAATTGCTCTAAGCTGTTGGGTCAGATGTTTTGGCTGTCCTTCCTTATATTGAAACCTCCTGACGGAATTGCCGTAATTTTGGGGGACGTCTGAGTAAGTTTCATTGATCCGAGAGGAACGTCTGACAGATTTCTCTTGTTTTGACAAATTGCAGGAGGAAAAGTTAACAGAAAAGAAAGATGAAAAAGTGGAGGAGCCAAAGACGACGAGTGAAAAGCAGGAGGAGGAGAAGCATGGAGAGAAACAAGAGGAGCAAACAAATGAGCAGAGAGAGGAGAATGAGCCCAAGAAGGAAGAACAGACAACTGGTGAGAAGTTGTGTTTTATTTTACTAACTTGCGCGATCTGTTCATATTCTTCATCTTCTCACTCTCGCAGAGCCACTTGGCACAGCATTAAAGGTCACACTTAGCAAGTTGGACTGATGGATGTGTGTTCAGTGTCATTTTCTGGCACCAAACCCACAGCACTTGCTGTTTTGCCTGAGCCCTCGTATCAAAGTTTTGCACTGGCCAAAAGGCAATCTATTAAAACATGTATTGAAAGTGTGCTGAATTTATCTTTTGAGGTCTTAAAGAAATCCAAACGACACAGGCTCCGTTGTATGGATGCAGCACTGATAATATTTAAGACTCAGGAGTTAAATTGGCTGTGTGATCTTGACAGTCTGTGATATTTACGTTACATTTACCTATTCAAGTACATATTTACCTATTAATAGTGTTTTTAAGAAAGCTTAAGAACACACTTACGTTTTCTCTGCCTCACATTTTTAAAGCCTCAAGTCTTCAAACCGACTTGAAAGTTTTTCTTAACTCTTTTTTTTTCCCCCCAGGTCCTGCTCCAGTTCCTCCCTCTCCAGCTCCTGCTGCTCCTGTTAACCCAGAAGGTGCTGAAGGGTAAGAGTGTGGACAACGTGATGCATGCTGGGAACCTCAATCAGTTTGAGTTAGAATCAGCTTAAGAAACAGGATACTATACATTTCAGAATTGGTCAATCTGAAGTTTTTAGGTAATGTGTGTTATTTGTTTGGATTCATGTTTGGAAGGGATCTCCCTTCATTTAGTGTTTGGTTTGATAACTGCATTTTACATCAGCCGATGTAAAAGAGTGAAACTTCGATGGTAAATGTTTCCATGAATTCAAAGAAATGCAAAGTAGGAAAATCTAGTTTGTAGATTCTTATGTCTACAAACTCGGACAATATAATAATAAAAGAACCTTTCTGGATATGTCCTTCTGCAAAACCATAAAGATCCTAGCGTTCCTTTTCAGAAGGTTAGAAATGCGACGAAAGCATCTGTTCACAGCACTAATCTAAGAGAAACTTGTATTGACAAGAAGAATTTCCTTTGACCTAAAGTCTAAGGTTCTGGAAAGTAAAAGTTGTGGACAAGTCAAAGATAAAGTCCCTGAAAATAAAAATCTAAGAATAACCCCCAGGCAGAAAGAAGCCAAAGCAAAGAAAGACAAAGTAAATCCTGTACCGCGTAAGACCGACGCTTCCAGATCGTACCGCAGGTGATCGCCAGCCAACTGAATCAGTGATCAGCCACGGTATAAAAAGCCTTGGCCAAGGTTTAATCCCTCTACATGAGTTCACTAAATTAGCTCCAGCACTGCTCCACCTATTTTTATCTCTACACTATTGTGGCAAATAAGCAGCGCATTCGACACACAAAGACTGCAGCATTATTGGGGCCTCGGTGTGTGTAATGGCTAAAACCCTTGAGAAGATTCAGCAACTTCGGTCTTCAATGCTGCAGAATCACTTCTACTTGAGTTTAGAACAAGATTATTGTCCTATTTATTTAATCTGTGGAAAGTGAATGATTGTGCATAGTGATCAGTGTGGAATTAAAGTAACAATCCCAAGCTTTCAAGTAGGGCATGATGAAAGGGTGAGTGAGGTTAGAGTGAGTGAAATATTTCTGAGTCTGCCCTCAAGTGGTGACAAAATGCCATAACATGTGGCATTTTGCTTGAAAACTGTATTTTAAATTGCTAAAACTATCAATAAGGCCTAATTGTAACGGAGTGAACTGGATGCATTTAAATTCAGTCTATACACAATTGGTGTCTTTCATATTATAATTGGATATGAATTTAATGTGTTTGCCTTTTAAAATGTCTTAACATGACATCGGTTGTAAATTGTTGTACAGTTGCATTCAGTCGCATACAACCAAACGTGGAAACCCAAACAGTTTCTGTGGGTCTGTGTAGCAGAATCACAAACCCTGATCCACCTGCGACCTGCAGCGTGACCCCTAAAGCAGGAAAAGGAGATTACCAGCTTAGTGCAGCGTTTGGGACCGAGGATGATCTCGGACTGCGTTCTTGTTTTCTTTTTCAATTAATTGATTATTTGGTAGCTTCAAATCAGTGGAAGCTACCACTGATTTGAAACAAAATCTTTTTCTTTTTTGCCATCAATGTTCTCAGAAACATAAATATGTATTATAAGACATTCATATAAAAGTTTTTAAAAAATCATAAATTTTAGGTTTTCCAATTCAATATAGAGCATTTTGGTCTCCTTGCATATGGAAAAATGAACAAAGTCTCTGAGTTTGAGTTTTATGATGCGAGTAATATTAATGCTGGGTGCTAGGAATATTAATGCACAACGTCAAACCCTCACATTAGAATGTTATTTAACAAATCTCAACCAGCAGCTTTCAGCTGATTTTCTTTCTTTTGTTGTTGTTGTTGTTTGTTTTTTTTTTGCTTCCTGTTTTCAGAGACGAACCCCCAGTGGTCTACTCCAGATATGCAGATGACGTCCTGAGGAGTGCCATAAGGAGTTTAAGAGAACGAACTGAAATCCTCAAAGGGAAGGCAATAGACCCTTATGCTACATCTCCAGAAATCACTCCTCCTGTTAGTAAGTGTGGGAATAATCAGGGTCAAGTTGGTAACACAGAAACTCCAGAGAGTTGGGTTGTTTTTTTGTTTTTCCCCACCTTGATCCCTTTGCCTTTTCAGCGCCCATTTTGAGAAAAGAGGACTACGCCAGACAGAAGGAAGAGGAGCGCATAGCAAAAGAAGAAGAAGACAGGAGGAAGGCCGAGGAGGCAGCCAGAAAGGCGGAGGAGAAAAAGAAGAAAGACGAGGAGAAACGGCTGGAGGCTGAGAAGAAAGCAGAGGAGGAGAGGCTGGCGGAGGAAGCCAGGAGGAAGGCAAAGATGCTGCCGGACATCAGCTGCTCGTGCTTCGACGTCCTCTTCCGTCCAGTCGAGGAGAAGATGGACGCCGTGTTGGGGAGCACCATTGATCCTTTTACGGGTACACAGTGCCAGCAATGCAACGACCGCATCACCGGCTCGAAATGCTTCACGTCTCCCTCCGTTTCTCTCCCCAGATCGTCGGTATATCACCTGGTTGACGGTGGTGGCCGTGGCGTACAACTACAACGTGTGGTTCTGCCCCGCCCGGCTGGCCTTCCCTTACCACAACGACACTGCCAACCCATTCTGGATATTCCTCGACGTCCTCTCTGACGTCGTCAACGTCATTGACATGGTGGTCTGGCAGCCTCGACTACAGTTTGTCAAAGCCGGAGACATTATTGTAAGTCCCAGAGCGTCTCCGTCCCGGAGGTTCACCCGACCCAGGGGTCATTCGGTGACACCAAGTCAGTTTTCGCCAGAGGAAAGTTTTTTTTTCCCCACCGTTTTTCAACTTTAGTTACGTAACAGACGAATTTGAACAAGATTTGACAGATATTTAGTTTTTGTTTACAATCAAATTTTTATTTATTTTGCTTAAATTGTTTTGTCGTTTTGTCTTTGGAAAATTAAGAAAAGCTCTAAAACCCTTCCAAACCCAAACTAGTCCTGGTTTCATTCCCATTTTTAAACGTCCAGACACGTTTCCACCTCCCATTATTCATTTCAACCCTTTGTGCTTTCAGAAAGACAGAGCTCTGACCAAAGTGCATTATCGGAAATCTTATCGATTTAAGGTAACGTATCTGCATGTCCCACGTTGAATTGTTCAAACCTCTTACAGTGACACAGTCACTTCGAAAGATTCTTTTTTTGTTCTTTCTTGCAGACCGACGTGTTCAGCATCGTGCCCTTCGACTTGCTCTCTCTACACTTCGGCTTCTCCTCCGTTTACAGATTCAACCGCTTTGTCAGGGTCGGCGGCCGTCACGTTATCTCGACTGAAATGTGGAATTTTTGTTTTCCCGCTCGACTTTACACGAGTCCCTCCATCTGTCTGTTTCAGATCGAGTCCTTCTTTGAGTTCAGTGACCGACTTGAGAGCATCATGGCCAAAGCTTACATCTGGAGGTAAATGCTCAACGCTAAACATCACAATTCCAGTTCGCTGTGTCAGCCTCTGTCTCATCATGCCTGTGTGTGTGATGCAGAGTGGCCCGTACCACAGGTTACCTCCTCTACATGCTCCATCTCAACGCCTGTGCTTACTACGTGGCCTCAGTGCACCAGGGTCTGGCTTCCACTACATGGGTCTACGATGGAAAAGGCACAGCGTATGTACTTTTTAAAAATCTTTTTTATCTGTACTGATGGCTTGAAGCGAAACATCTCATTATTTTTTTATAAATAAAAAAATTAAAAAAGATTATGCAATAAAATGCCTGAAAAATATGTAATGACTCCTTCCCTTAAAGTTTGGAATGATACTTTTATCATTGATCTTTGGATCGTTTTCATACTGCAGAAATGAGTTGCACTTGGCCTTAAGGTCATGACCCCCTGATATGCAGATTTCATAGTTCTGTGAGTCGTCATAAAAGTCCAAAAGAAGCTGTAGACTAATCTACACCATCCTTTTGAAAAAAAGCCTTTGTGATTTATTCAGATGATTCTTAGAAACTGCCAGTGATTTTATGCAACACGTCTTAGAATGAACTCCATGTCTGCCGACCCTCCACTTTGAATATCCCGTTCCTGTGAATAATTCAGCAGCAATAACAGCATCAATAATTCAGCTCAAGTACAAGACGGATTTTAAGGGTTTGTTACCTTAAATCAACTGAGCTGCTGCAGAAATACAAGCGAGTTCACAACAGGCCAGACGGATGTTATTTCTCTGCTGTTTCCTGTCAGGTACCTGCGCTGTTATTACTTTGCGGTGCGCAGCCTCATCAACATCGGGGGCCTGCCGGAGCCGGTGACTCTGTTCGAGATCACCTTTCAGATGACCAACTTCTTCGTCGGCGTCTTTGTGTTCTCCAGCCTGATTGGACAGGTGGAACACTTTTTATTCGCTGAAAAATTACTTCACCCCTGACAAAGGGAATCATCAACCCCTTTAAAACGTCTGGAATAAATAAGGCTGGACGAGGACCATACATTGTAAGAGGTGCAATAGAAACCGACATCGTGGCCTCCCGAAGCCTCCGTGATCTACATTTATTTCTAAGCTTGTGTCCACATCCGTACAGACGGGAACCCAGCGATTAAGGAGTTTCTGTCTCTTCCCCAGATGAGAGACGTCATATGCGCGGCCACGGCAGCTCAGGCGTACTTCCGCGCGTCGATGGACGGCTGCGTCGAGTACATGAACACTTACACCATCCCGAAGCTGGTCCAGAACAGAGTCCGCACCTGGTACAACTACACCTGGGCTTCTCAGGGAATGCTAGGTATGAACTAACATACTTCTACAATCAACGAAAAATAAATGCTGAACCATTGCATGCCTGTAAGAATCAGAAGGCTGTTGACCTCTCGACCTCTCCAGATGAGACGGAGCTTCTGGACAAGATGCCTCTGGTGATGCGAATCGCCATCGCTGTGGATATAAACCTGGCCACCTTCCAAAAGATCCAGCTCTTTCAGGTGATTCGGGCTGAAAACTAAAGAATGTGGCTGTTTTAGACCGAATGCCAGGATGGCCCGTTAGCAGAAAATGATAACGTCGCTTTAATAAACTTAACTGGAGTCTGTTTTCAGGGCTGCGACCAGCAGATGTTGGTGGACATGCTACTGAGGCTGAAGTCCATCATCTACCTGCCAGGAGACTTTGTGGTGAGGAAGGTGAGAGCGACTGGTGCAACTATGAGGTCAAGACCGAGCCGCAGGCTGACGTCCCGGCTTCCCCCCTCCGCAGGGTGACATCGGGAAGGAGATGTACATCATCAAAAGCGGAGCGGTGCAGGTGGTGGGAGGGCCCGACAACAGCATCGTGTTTGTAACGCTGAAGGCCGGCTGCGTGTTCGGAGAAATCAGGTCTGGGAAGACGCGGCCGACACACAACTAAAGGCGAATCGGCACTTTAGCAGGCTGAATAGATGACACTGCAGAAACACAAAATCCTACCAAGTCATTTCGGTTTAGTTTCTGTGAAAATGTCAGATATTCCACTTGAAGTAAAATAGATCTAACTTAGAAGTAACTTTTCAGCAAGAAACAGGAGCTTGTTTTAAGTCAGTAACTTATTAATATTGACTAATTACTACCAGCTTCACTGGCAGATTATTTCACTTTTAACATGACATTTTTCCATGTTTTCAGTGAAATAATCTTCCAATGGAACTAGGACTTTTTTGTTATTAAATATTTACTTAAAACAAGCTTCTACATCTTGCTGAAAAGTTACTCCTTAGTTTTGTCTTATTTCAAGTTTAAGCAAGAAACTAGACCAAAATTACTTGGCAATAATTTGTGTTTTTTGCAGTGAACACAGAAACCCTCAGTGCAGTTTAAAACAAAAAACAAAACAAAAAGATGTGGTGCACAAATTTGAAATTGTGATTTTTCTTTAATCCAGGATCAACATCATTCATTTCCTTTAACAATTGGTGGAGAAAAGCCAAAGTTCTTGTAGCTTCTGGTGGATATCTGACCACTGAGTTCATTTTAACACACTACAAAAACACTAAATTCTACAAAGTTTTTTTCCTTTGTCTAGTTCTTAGTGCAAATATCTTAAATCGTGAAATAAGATAAAGCTGCTTTTCAGCAAGCCAATGCTGTACCAGTTTTATTAATATTTCAGTTCCATGCGTACCCTTTCCCAGTTTTTTATCCAGTAAGGCTTTAATGGCGTGCGCTTGCCTGCAGCTTGCTGCAATCTGCCAAAGACGGAGGGAACCGGCGGACGGCTAACGTGAGAGCATACGGCTTTGCGAACCTGTTTGTTCTGGAAAAGAAAGACCTGTTCGACATCCTCGTCCACTACCCCGAGTCCCAGAAGGTCTTGGCCAAGAAGGGCAGGTGAGCGACTCGCTCTCTGGGGAAGCGGTCCTGTTCTGCAGAAGTTTATATAACCAAGAATCCACTGCTCTCTGCGCTCCATAAAGGCAACTGGTTAAAGCCAAAGCTGCAGCAGGGGCTCCAACCAAAGACGACAAGCCGAAAGGTCTGACGCTGTTTGGACAGAAACCCCAGACGCCGAAGCTCCTCAAAGCATTCGCCAACTTGCGCAAAGCGGGGCTGCTTGACAAGCTCAAGGTGAGATCTTCATGACACGCAAACCGATGGAGAATCACCCATGGTCCTCTGTTCAGTCAGGAGGTTACGTCCAGTCGCCACTGGCATCAGGGTCTTTGGAGGGCTTTTGTTTTGCAGGGTGAAACTCTTACAAACCAAAACTTTTTTTAAAGAAAAAAAAAATAGTGTGCCTCTGACTTGGATTAAATGAACAAGTTTCCTTTGTGGATATGACAAAATCCGTAATAATTTCAAACTTGTTTTTTGATGGTTTGCTTTGTGATCATTCCACTCTGGAAAGTATGAATTCATATGCGATGCTAAAAGCTCTAAAGATGATGTTGATGCCAGTGATTAGCACAATGTAAATGTTCTGATCAGAATTGCACATGAGCGCTCACGTCTGGTTGTCTTCTGTTTACAGAAAGCTGCAGAAGAGGAACAATAAGAGGCGGAAGTTTGCTTGAAGTTAAATGTCATCATGTACAGTTTTGTAAATTTGAACTTTGATTATTGAAGCTCAAATGAGGGCGCAGATTTGTGAAAACTAAAATTTCAGACTGTATACCTCTGCAATTTAGGAAACAAAAAAAAGTGTTACACAAAATAAAATAAATCCAAGTAGAACTGAAATTAAAATTCAAGTCTATTTCAACAAATATTCTGATTAACCTTCTCAAATTCTGAAGAGAGAAATCCATTAAAAGGAACTAAAAAGCAAAAAATTTTAGTTATCTTTGAATAGTTTTTACCTCATCAATTGTGTCGTGGTTTAAATGAAGGTTTTCTAGAGATTTATTGTAACAGATCGTAACCCCTAAGTCTCTCAGACTGTTTTACTAAAAATTGAATATAAAACAATGGATGTTCAAAAGGTTTTTTAAACTGCTACTTTTGCTGCTACTTCACGGTGGGTATGAGATAGTATCTTGCGCCTTTAGGTTCTCCGTGTTTTGTCAAAACAAACTGGACGACTGCTTTTGAGGTAATTCTGTGTTTCTGTAGCAATAAATAATAAAATGCACATAAAGCAAGGGAATTACAAACATCACCAATTAAAAAAAAATTAACATCCATCGTATGAGCTACACAAGCGAACCTTCTTGGGTTTACAGCTGTTCGTCATAATAACATAATAAAAAATAAACCAAAATAAAATCCACACAACTATCCATAATTGACAGGATTAAAAACATTTGAAAATAAGGCGATTACATCGTTTTAGCTTCCTGCTCTCAAGCGAACACTGCATTTAGACATGTTTGTATTTTGATATATCTGACAATGATTAACATTACGTCCTCCACCCAACTTTCTGACATACTATAAGGGAATAATCTCAGATCTTCCTAGCCGTGCCACAAGTCTGTTCCTTTTACTTGAGTCACATGATCAGAGGGAAACATGGCCTGTGGCTTCAACTAGAAGATTTGGTCTCCGTCGCTGCAGAGAGAGACCTTTAACTCTGCAGCCTCCAGAACATGATCTGTTTGTCCTCTCCACCTGTGATCACCGTGTTGCACAGTTCATTCATCCACATGGCGGTGACAGCACCTGGAAAAGCAAGCACTTATATTTATTGATCGGCTCACCGTTTGGCGTAAAAGAACTGAATCAAAGTACAGAAAATCTGCCTTTTTAACCTGATTCTTTGATAATTCTCCCTGCCTTTATTGCATCTGATAACAGTGAATCAGAGAAGATTGTTTTATTGCTCTCCTTCATGTAAAGTTGTGGTTAACTCGTAAAGGTGAGTTGTACCAGAGTGAGCGGGGATTCTGTTGATGACCGTGTTGCTGAGCAGGTCCCATAGAAGGAGGTCACCAGAGCGTCCTCCACACAGCGCCAAGCTCCCATCCCAGCAGAAACATCTGCAAAACGCAGAGATAAGGCAGCTACTCACAACAGCAAGAAAAACAAACAAAAAAATGTCAACACACCATAAACTTCTCCACATTTTGTCACTTTACAGCCATAAACCGTAATGTATTTTATTAGTGACTCCAAACACAAAGATAAATACATTGTTACCGTATTTCCTGCACAGATGAAAATCTGAAATGTGTGCCACGGGTTTGAACTTAAGCTATTTAGTACTTAGAAGGAGCCAAGTACTGTTAGACTGAACTTTTATTTTAAGTATTTTTCTGAAAATACTAGTGTGATCTAAGATCTTCATGGCCCAGTCATACTCATGGACTTTGACTGGGCCATGAATATGATTTAACCTACAAAGCTCTTCTTTTGCAGTCCAACAGATTGTCTTCAAGGATCACCCTAAATCTCCCAACAAACAAAACAAATGTGAAGTATAGACAAGATTTCTTACAGTTTTCTTTTTTCACTTTGGATTTCTGCAGGTACTCTGGAGTTACCATTGTCTTATTAATTTAAAACCCATCTCTTGAAACTAATCAGATGACTTCTCAGGACGTCTGGTTGATCTCAATTTTGTTTATGGGTGTTTTAGTAAAGATCAATAGGAATGCATGCCTCAGTTTTTGGTTTTTAATTGCAAACCATGTGTGCTTCACTTCCACTTTGTAACGTGTTGGTGTGTCGCATAAAATACATGATAGTATGAAAACTTTTCCAAGGCACATTTTTGTTAGAAGCATCCAACCACTTAGAAAATGTTAAAAAAAAAAAAGCTTCAGATGTAACGACGTCATGCCCGAAGAGTCAGTTTCCCACCTTTGCTCCTCCTCAGCTTTCACAGAAGAGATGATCATTCCAGTCTGAACGTCTATCACCTTCATACAGCAGTCGTCACCAACGCTGAGAACATGTCTGCTGTCTGAGGAAAGTAACAACCAGAGACTCATTACGCGTTACCCAGACCTTTCAAACATGCTTCTAAAAACAGATATTCAAAAAGAAACTTGAATATTCTCTGTATAAGAGAAAGTATTTTATAAAATCAAAAGGTTTGTGTGCAGAGCTGATCAATGCTGATGCTTATTGCCGCTTTCGTCGCATGTGGCAGAAAAAAAAAAACGCTGTTTGCTATGGTGAGACACACCAGGACTGAAGGCAGAGTGGTGAATGGTTCCAGCGTGGCAGTGGACCTGCTGAAGAGTCCGGTAGCTGCTGGTGTCCCAGATGGTGACCGTCCCGTCCTTACAGCCGGACGCCAGCAGAGTCCCGGCGGGATTCAGACCGACCGTGTTTACCTGGACGTAATTCAGCAGGGAAGCCAGGTTTTATTAGCGTCAAGCAAGAAAGATTTAGCTGACAGTCGTGCAATCAAAAGCATAACGCATATTCTAGAACAATAAAACATTGTGACCATAAAATATAGAAAACTGATGCAGAGATATTAGAAAACTTAAAACGGTTCGGCATGTGACTCACCCCAGCGTCATGTTCTAACTCAGCCAGCAACTCAAACGTAGTTTTTTTGTTACTGGGTTGGTTTTTAGAGGCGCACTGCCATACCTGCCAAATCAACACCAGAACAAAAAACAAATAAATCGGAATAGTCAAGTGAGGCTTTTAAATCAGACAGAAAATTGCAATCTGACCGTCTTCGATCAATCAGAATGTAAGTGTTCGTAGTGTTTAAAAATACCTTTTTGCAGGTAAAAAAAAAAAAGAAACAAGGCACCTTAACAGTGGAATCCCAGGATGCTGTATAGAGCCTATCATCAAACCAGCACATCTCACTGACGGCGTCATCGTGACCCATCAGTGTGTCCTGCCGCCGGCCGTATGGGACGGAATAGAAGTAGCTGCCAGGGAAGACGAGAGGAGATCAGGAAAGAGTCATCCAGTAAAATTCATTAAGCATTCGCTCACTCAGTCCCAGCACTCACACGTTGTTGTCCCATGAAGAACACAACACAGTTTTCCCGTCGGCCAGCATCAAGCATGAAGATAACGCCTGGAAAACAGCGGAGAGGTTTACTGTTCGACTGTTTTACATGACGGGGAAACGAACGGGAAATCCTGCTGGGTACCATGTTGGAGAAGGAAATGCTCCTCTGGAATTCCTTCAGCTCTTTGGAAAACATTTTAAGGGTTGAGTCTGGAATAAGTTGACAGAAACAGTAAGATATCTTAAGTTCAACTTAAATTTGATGGAGGAGAAAACTTTCCAGTTGCCTAGCTACCAAACATGCTGTACTAAGCGGTTTGTTTTTTGTTTTTTTTCCAAACCTTGAGACGTAGAGAAGACAGAAGCGCCGTCTCGAGTCACAGCGATGCCCGTCACGGCTCTGGACGTTTTAAAAGGCAGAATTAGTTTCACGTTTAGAGTGAAAAGTGTGTATATTTAGGTTTATTTCTAATATTTCATAAAAACACATCTAAGAATAGATTTTCTGCCATCACAAAACTATTGAAATATTCCAAAGGAGACGGTTCTGCCTGCTGCCCAAACGTCGTGTCTGAAACTTAACTTTCTGTTCTGTGCTCCACTGTGTTACATTCATGACTCTTTTATTACTGTTGCTGAGAAGAGAGCAGCAGACATACTCCTTATGGATTTTGTGGCTGGAGATCAGCTTCAGAGTTCCCATGTTGGCCCAGGCCATCTTCCTGCTTTCCTCAGTCAGGTCTTCAAACGACGAGTCCTCGCACAGAGAGACTGAAACACATGGAAGAAAACGTTTCACACCGCTTTCCACATTTTATCCTGTTACAATTTGAAACGTTTACCACAATTGATGTCAATACGACGAGACCAAGGCAAAAAACTAACAATTTGTATTACCCTGATGGGGTGAAACATTTAACAACTGCTGCAGATTTATTTATTAATTTTTTTGGTAAACACTTTTTGTAAATTAAACTTTTTAATTCACTCTACAATCCTGAACTACATCGTTTGATAGTCAAGTTTGTGATTGCAACATGGCCACTGTGTGTGAATATTGACTTTTATTTTGAAATCAGCATGCTTTACAGCAGCAGATTCACTGGAAAACAGTAAACGCGTATTACTAATAACAAACATGTGAAACTGAGGCATCTGAATGTGCGAGCCGCAGCGTTACCAGGAGACAGCTCGCCGGTGGCGGAGTTGACGCTGGGGCTCCGGGTGAGGCTCTGGAACCTGGGTGTGATCCTCTGGGGGTGAGGGCTCGTGAAGAGCTGCTTGGGCGTCTGGCCGAACTCCAGGATCTGCGTCAGCATGGCTATTCTCTGATCCGTGTCCTCGATGCTGCCCGGGCACACAGAGAGAGGGGGGGGAGTGGTTAGCGATGAACCTCGTAGAACAACAACAATAATCAATTTCAACTGGTTTTCTATGACACCTGTCACAGTCCATCCCGCCTTCGTAGGTCAACGGGTGAAAAACTAGAAGGACAAAAAAAATAAACATGAAATTTTCTGAGTAGTTTGGGTTTAAAGTGACTCATTTAAAAAAAAAAAAGTGTGTTACCATTATGAGCTTCAACAGCTTCACTGCCCCTCTGTTTGAAGCCAAACACCAAGTCGATCCATTCATGGAGGTGCTCTGATACATACTGACTCTCCAAGGCAAGCCGGTGCTTTTTCAGGAAATCACTGGCATCTGGAAAGACGATAGAACACACTTCGACTTCATCGACTTGACAAAAGGCTTCTGATGCATTTCCCTGTCAAAGTTCCACGTTTCCCCCCCACATTTAAGGCTATGACTTATAAAACCAGTTTTCCAGGAGCAATATCATAAAACTGCAACTTGTTTATGTCAGATATTTCTGAATTTGTCAGGCTTTAAGCGCTGAACTTGTACAAAAGAGACTGTAAAAGAGACTGATGAATGTTTTACACAAATATGACCAGAAATAAAGTCAGAAACATAGACTTTTTTTATTTGCAGTGTAAATGAGAACTAGTTCTTCTTTGTCACCTGGTTAAGGTCACAACAAATTTTGTTACTAATAATAGTTAATCTTATTATTTAAGTAAACATTGAAAATCATTAAATCAAATTCCAGGGTTTTCCAGGTTGTGTAGGTCACTGTCCTTCGGATACGCAGACGGAAGTGAACTTACCTGAGGCCCACGGAGGAAGAAGAACATCACCGACTAACGTTCCATTCTGCTTTCGGCCCAAATCAAGTCTCAGTCTGTTTTCCAGGAAGCTGGGGTCATTTCCATAAAACTCTGGGATCAGCTGCAATGGTAAGGACATATAAATATAACACACTCCTCCAGAGATGCTTTATTTGCAAATAAAACTTTTTTTACCCTTCAAGTGTCAAACTCAATGGAGCAAATCTTTCGTAAAGTAAATTTCTAAAGTTCTTTTCGAAGGCAAAAACAAATCATATTCTCAATAACATTCTGCTGGTTGCAAAGTACAGCTTAGTGTAGATTTTAAAAAAAGCATACAAAGAAATCAATAATGAATGAAAGATTATTTGGCTGCATGCTTTGATCCCATGTTTCCTCCCCTCCAATATTCCACTAGGGGCGCTGTTTTAACAAACGGCTGAGGAAACCCACAAAGGACTAAAAAAACTCGGCCAGTCAGTATTCTATGTCAGACTCGATTTTCAAAAAATAAACGTCGCCTTTGACACGTCCAGGTTTTACCTCTTTGAAGTCTGTTGCTCCCTCTAAGCAGTTTTTCCATGTTTCACTGATGCTGCATGAAACAAAAGCACCAAAGTAAATAATCTATCAAAAAAAAAATTTATTTTATACACAAACGGCTCATCAAAAGTATACATAATAAAAACTTGGAATTTTTGTGGAAAATTTGATGAAGAATTTTATTTGTAGTTAATATAAGAAAAGAAACACAGATGGATGCTTTCTGCATTTTGATAAGTTGGAGTAATGCTACCTGTTGAACATGCGGTCTGCGTGGTCAAAGCGGCCGTTCTGCAGACACAGCATGTGCTCTGGAGCTGATGGGAGAGGACAGCTTCTGTTATATTTCATCAAAATCTTTAATTTCATTTTCATCTAGAGCTGAAGCTATTAATTGGATTAATCAATTACTAAAATAAACAGCAAGTAATTTAATGATCGCTTAATATTTAACTGGAATATAAAGACTAAAAAAAAATATTTAGAGCAATAAAGAATCCAAAATATGCATTCACTTTGCCTTTTTGATAATAAAAAAAATAAAAAAAACCTGCTTTGTCCATAAGTCTGTTCCACCTAGAATTCCTCAGGTTGTATACTTTTAGCTTTACCTAGTTCACCTAGTTCAGATTTACTAAAAGAATGTCATGGTATTGAATTTTAAGTAATAAAAAGGTTATTTTCTTATTTAAAAAAAGAAACTAAATAATTTGTTAAATTGCACTTTTAATGTATTTCTAATATTGCATAAAAAAAGTCCTAAGTGGTTCAATGAAACATCTTTAGAACATGCCGTTCTTTTCAATTAATCGTTAGAATAATCGATTACTAAAATAATCATTAATTGCAGCCCTATTTTTTATCAAATACTTACAATTAAAGGAGCTGCCATTGTATCATTCATCTCATCATGAATTTTCATAAATGCTGAATAGTTTTGGGCTTAGAGCTTCAACGTACCGACTCTGACGAGGTAAAACAGGATGTATCCTGGAGAGGAGTAATGGCTCCCGTAGATGAAGCGTGGTTCAGGCATGCCTCCGTACCGAGCCTGCGGGAGCAGAACCACTCTGAGGTCACCAAAGGAACGAGGGGGGGCATCTCCTTGCACACAGCAAGAGATTAAAACACAGAACAACTTTAAACCTCTCACCAGCAGTCTGTCGAGTCGCTCCTGATTCAGGGCTCCGATGGGTTTACTCAGGTCTCTGAATGTGTCCGAATTTGCCAAGTCTTATAAAAAGAAAAAAAACAAACAAAACATTGAATAAATAAGAACCTCTTTCACAGCTTTAGGGTTTTTCCCTCCCCCAGACACATTTCCTGCTTGCTTTCTACCTGCAACAGGTAGAACCGACCCACCTAACTGTGTGCTGGTGTAGTCGGCTATGACCCAGGGGAAGACGGGGTACTGGGACAGGTCGTTGCAGCTGCGGTCGGCCAGGTTGTTCAAATGGAGGAGATACTCATAGTTGCTGAGATGCCCGCGCTGCCACTGCAGCATGTAGCTTTCTGCTGTGTGCTCCTTGATGTGATTCTCTGAGCCAAACAGAGGACAACTAGATGAAATCAGACTCATCTTGACATTTCAACACCAACAATAAGGGATCTTTTCTCCTGTATTTTTACAGTACATTTTAAACTACTTTTTTCACATAAATAAACAACTACTTCAATTATACATATAAAAGAAAAGTCTAAATGTCTGATAGCATTAGGAACATTCTCCAATTTTTAAGTTTTACATTTCTGAATGGCTTATTGTCCACGAAACAATTACAACTAATGCGTCAAAAAGCAAGACATAGAATCTGTATATGCATTAATAAACACATGAATAATTGTCGAGAGTGACTGAACCAGATAATTTATTCAATGTTTTTTAGGTGCAGAAATTCATGACCAAAAAAAAACAAACAAACAAACAAAAAAAAGTCATCAACTCCTATTATATAAAGATGAAGTACCTGGTTGTCTAAGAGCTCAACTTAGTTGTATTTGTTTCTTCTCAGACTTGTTTTTCAGATGGATTTTGCTAGTATGTATGAAAAAAATCTTTAAAATTGCTTCTTGTACTCTTGTTTTTTTAGTCATAATCAAAATATACTTTATTGATCACCCAAGAAAAATTGCTTATTTGTTGACGAGCTGCTCCCATCCAAAGAGTAACATATTAGCAAATGTAAATATAGGATATCAAGGATGAAAAGATTAGTAACACAAATGTGAAATTACATAAAAAATATAAACGTGACCTAAATACAAAATCTAAATACACTGAACAAAATAAAAACAAGTATGGAAATATGTGAATCCATTAAATGAGTTCAGAATAAATTTCAAGACATTGAGAGTTGGGTGTTGTACAATCTGATGCCTACAAGTAAAATTTCCTGGCATTTTATTATTAAATCATCTTTGAGGTGCTGACTAATTTAATTCACAGTTGTTTCCATTTCTGCTTGCTAATGACGAACGCTTGGCTCTTCGACAGCAAAAGCTTTCCTATGTTTTCTCACCCAGAAACGTAGCGATGTAATAGTAGATTTCATCTCGGTCGGCTGGGTAGTAAAACTTCAAGTAGATGTCAGAACACAAGTTATTCTCACTACAGAACACCTCCAGCCCCTGAATAAACACAAAGACATACACGTTTTGTAATCTTGTAGTTATGGACACAACAGTAAGTGATGTTTTATTTTTGAAGCAGCCGTGCAGCGCTGCTCACCAAAGGCCTGAGCCCGTGCCGTCGCTTGTAGATTCTCTTGACTTCGTTCAGTTTGATTTGAATCACATGCTGCTGAAATGACACGCGAGGTTAACTGGTTTTTCTGTCGGGCGGCATCGTTTTGCGAGCAGGCGCACTCACCGGGTGTCCATTAAGGGGCTGGAAGTAAAGGTTTTCATTTGTGACACAGACGTGACCCGGATTGGACACCAGAGGCGTCACCATCTCTACAGGACACTCCATGTGTGCCCTCTCTGCAACACTCTGAAAACTTCACAGCAGAGCATTGTCACATTTACCCAAAATTCAGCCATGTGTATGAAATTAAATCACTATGAATTTTGGATCTCTACTCACCAATTCTTATCAAACGACGACCTTGCCAGTCGGGACTGCAGATTAGCCGCAATCTAAGAAATTAGACATTCAAGTGTGAAAATATGTTGATGAGAAGAAAAATATGCCACGGGATGAGTCACTCAGGATCTTTTTTTAAATGTTTTTTTTTTTATTGCCTGAAATGAGGTGAGGTTAGGTAATGACCAACCTACCATAGCCATCTGGTCTCCTAGTTTGTCCAGACAGGAAGCCCTGTGGAGCTACCAGATTTAGGAGGATAAAAGAACAGAAAAATAACAATGAGATAAAAGGCTGAGAGGATTCAACACATCAAATAGATTTTACAAAAATACTACAGAGACTGGCTGATCTCCAGGTCCCAAATTTTACATAATAAATGCATCCCTACTAATAGGAAACATTATTTCCTCTGTAGATGAAGGGTGGCTGTGGCTTTGTTTTGCCAGCAGACTCCATGTTTTAGGTGCTTTTTCTCTGACATCATCAGTGAAGAAGTAGTAGTGTGCTCACCAAACTACCTAGTAACACCACAAATTTGTACAACAGTGCAAAACATTCATGGCACACACAAGAACATGTCTGTGAGACCATTTCTTAAAGACAGTCTCATGCCAAAAAAATCACTTGATTTGTCTTGTGTATTTAGCTCTACTGACATGTCCCCATTTACTATTTCTGGTGATGTTTTGGGAAGGAATGATGCCTCCTGTGTGGTGAAAATGGAGAAGGTGGTAAAGGCCGGGGCTCTCGTTTCACAATCCCCAGAAGACCCATTGGTTTTACTACTCTGTGTATGAATTTGACCGCTTGGAGCCAGTCTGCCTGTCATCCATCTGGTTTCCAGTATGATCCCATCAGGCTCCCACTCTGGCAGTTCACTTAAGTCAGACTTTGGGTGGGTTTTTTTTTTTAGGTTTTCTTATGTAAAGTTCTGAAAAAGTGGCTAAATATAATCTGGGGAGGGAAGTACCACCGGGTACTAATCTCAGACCTCCCCTTTTTGTCTGCTGCAATTCTGTGCTCTTTTTCAGCATCTTTGCATTGTTTTAAGCTTTATTTTCTCCTCAACACCATCAGTGTGTGCTCAGTTCGGCCTTATTTTGATGTTAGGATGTTGCTCAATTTTTGAAACTTAAATGACGAGGTGAAAGTGATGTTGCTCAGAGCTAGACACCAGAAGGACACCTTGTATTTATCTTTCTTCCTATAACACAAACCCTTATTAAAACTAGGAGTGGATATTGATTTACCCCGACACTTCATTGTCAAGTGAAATTAGCAGTAGACATAGACTTTTCTCCAATTGCGACCAGAGCAGAAGCCTTTTTGAAGTTGTTCCAAAGACGCAATGTAAACTGATTCCTTCCCCCATTAGCGCCAAACAAAAGTGAGATATGGACTATAATTATTATTCCTTTGATCCAGTTGTTTTAACTTGTTTGACTCATTATTTGAAATAACTTTTATATAATTTCAGAGTGTGTGCTCTCTATCCTTTATGCTGCGTTTGACTGTACAGTACTTTGTTGAGCTTTGCTATTATTGTTCAAGGACTTTGTTATAACTGTGTTGCAAATATCTTAAAGCAGTAAAAACAAATTGTGTCTTTTGAAAGAAATTTCAATCAGCTTGAATAGTCAAATTATTCATGATTATTTGAAATTATGCATTATAATAATCACAATGACAGCCACAGACCTGCAATAATGTCTGTACCACATCTTCTGTTTTACTCCAACCTTCCAATTCAAAGGTCAATTTCTTTGATCCCTGCCAAAATAAGAGAAATTAAGTGAAGCAGACAGAAAAGCTGGCAGAAATCTATATTTTACCAATTATTTAAAAATATTTCTTATGCAACACTGTCAAATATTGAGTTTTACTTTCCTACATGTGGTAAAAGCACCTCCAGCCGACTCACCCTTTCATTCCTATACGGCGCAATGATGTTGCTTTCCTTGATGAAAATAACCTGAAAGAAAAAGCGAAAATGAATCAGGCACATTCACTCAGACTACATAGAAAAGTGCAGCCATGAGTTGGAGGCCTTGTGGAATAGGTCACCTGCTCACAGGAAACTGCAATGACCGGTGGCCTCGGCCTGAGAGAGGAACATTAATCTGATGAGGTTGAAAGGCTTTTAGCAGACTGGGTTTTTACAAATCAAAGCATGCAGCAGAGCTGCAAAACATTTTCAAATAAGCAAACCAGTTTGACAAAACGGCAAATATGCAGATTTAGGCTCCGCTCAGAAATGAAGGGGAACTCACTCGTAAAAAGGATTGTTTTCTTTCTCCACAAACTCGATTCTCTGACAGTCTCGCAGAGGAATCTGTACAAACATCAAGGATTGATCAGGATATGCCATAAAGACTGCCACAGCTATTTAAAAACCTGCTAGCACATGTAAATTTCCTGATTGTGGGATCAATAAACTCTCTTACCTCGCCTTAATCCTAGCATCACATAAACAGCCCATCATGAGAATAGTTATCAAGTCAGTCTTTATTGCACTTGCTCTACTTGATGTCTTAGCTTCCAACAATCCTACATTGAATGGTTTTTATGATTTCTACATAGAAGATTTAAGAAACGGTAACAGTGTGACGCCCATCTGCATAAACTGCAGGATTAAAGAGACAGAAAAAAGCAACGCCATATCAACACAAACCTTTATGATTGGCTCTCCAAGGCCATCTGGATCAAATATGATAGATCTGGAGCAAACTTTGAAGGAACCTCTGATTTTACTGGAAGAAGAAAGAAAGAAAAAAAAACAGCTCTGTTACAATTTTATTTAAACCATATTTACAATTTTGTTTTGAAGAACCAAAACCAAACAAGTTCCATATTTCAGAAAAGTCAACAAAATGAACTATGAATACTTGCAAGCTTAAGTTTCTTTGTTTTATTTAGATAAAATTAAACATTTTCTCACATGAAAACAAAAAAACTTAAATCTTTAAAGAAAAAAAATGAAACTTTTTTTTTAAAACTAACGATTCAATTGGGTCATCAATATAATATGCACATACAGAAATGACAACCTCATGTAGGACTGTTTGTTGGACGCTTGCATGCAAAACTAATCTTTAACATAAATGCACTTTATTCTCAACGAGACACTGCCATGAAAAATATACTTAAAATAAGCTATTAAATAATATTTTTAACTTGAATATTCTTACTGGTGCAGAAGGATTATAATACAAACAGAACATTGAATGGAACATTCAAACACAGGTTTGCATACAAACACAACACAACTGGAACATTTTCTAATTCAGAATAAGGTCATCAGTTTGTGTTGTGCTGGTAGCATTAACTCCTAAAATAAACCGCGATCATCTAAAAAACAAAAATGAGAAGTATAGGTGTCTTCGCTGTCATAAAGTCACTATGTTCATATTTTGCTTGATAACGTTTGATCTTAATCTTCTTTTAGTTTGCTCACTCTTTTATTACATAATGGAACGACGTTTGAACAGCTTCTTCAATAGGCTTCCACTTTAAGCAAACAGAACCCACCATAGGCACGAAGCGAACATTACAGAGGTGACAGATTTGGATCAGGAAAAAAGGAAAAAGTCATTTCCTGAATCAAAGCAGAAGACGAGATTAAGTTTCAGAATTTCCATTAATGCTCTCACTTACTTCTCCTTTATTGAAGGGCTTGTCACGTGGTAAGCAGTGTGCTGCTCAAAGTAATATTCCTCCAAGTCCAGCAACAAGAGAGAAAACCTGTGAAAAATAAAATGTAAAAAACATCAGCAAAACTGCACATCAAACAAAAACAGAACATGAAAAAAAGACAAATATTACTAAAACAATTAATTACATAATATTCAAAGTATGACTATTTAGTTTCAATGTAGTTGAACAAAGTGATAGGAAAAAAACAACAAAACAATACAAGAATACTCAGTTGATTACTGAATGACCCTTTGGCTATTTATTGGACATTTTCCCACAAACAAAGACTAAAACTTTACTCAAGTAATTCCTAAAGATGTCAAACTACATGTCAATGGTGATGACATTATTTCAAGTTGTTTTGTTTTTTTCTGACAGAACACAGTAACCTATTTACCCCAATCTGTTTGGTCAGCGTGTCCACACAAAACAAACAAAGACTTTCTGTCACAGAGGCTTAATCATCTAATTTAACTCACATGTTGCTCAAAGAGCATCACTTTCAGCTCGCAGGGTTTTTTTTAAGATGGCCGACCCGCATGCGTGAAATGAAATCGGTGAAAGTAATTACTGGGCGAGGAACAGTCAGAATTGTTCAAAGTCTTAAGTCGAACACACAAAACAGCATGTCTCAACTTTCAATTCTTGCTCTAGATTTTAATCAGTTGGATTTAGTTCTGGACTTTGACTAGGCCATGCCAACACATCTAAACTAGGGGTGTCGAGCTCAAATCGTTGAAGGTTGGAGTGCTGCAAGCTTTAGATACACCCCTGCTCCAACAAACCTAAGTCAAATGGCTGAAGTGTCTCTGCCTTATTGTTTGATGGTTGGTAAAGAAAAATCGCATCTAAACGTTGCAGAACTGGAGATTAACTGGATGTTTATGGTCATAGTTCTGCTGGAAGGTGAATCTCCATTCCAGTCACCCAACCTCTACAGGGGTGGGCAACTCCAGGCCCCAAGGGCCAGTATCCTGCAACTCTTAGAGATCTCCCTGGTCCAACAAAGCTGAAAAAAATAGCTGAATCACTTCCTAAGTGCAGTCAAGTTCTCCGGAGTCCTGCTAATGACCTCATCATTTCACTCAGGTGTGTTGAAGTAGAGACTCGTCAAAAGTTGCAGGAGACCGGCCCTAGAATTGCCCATCCCTGCTTAACAAGTCATCTTTCAGGACTGGCTAGTATTTTTTGCTTCATCTACCTTCCAATCAACTCTGACCAGCTTCTCCACCATTACTAAAATAAATAAATAAACAAAAGACAACACCACGTTGCCTCAAAATTGCTACTGCTATGTTTCATCATGGGGACTGCAGATTAAGAGAAAATTGGAAAACGCAAGTCCAGAACACTTGGAATATATTTGCCCTTCTATCGTATTGTTCAATGCTAAATCCCATTTAATAGTCTCACAAAACTAAACTGATGAGTCATGCATCCACTGCCATACAAACTGCCTAAAAAAATTATTTTAATCGTAATTTTTGCCATTATCGCGGTACCGCAAAATATCGCGATAAAATTAAAATTCCATATCGCTCACCTATGAATGCAAACAGCCATTTGAAATAATAACAATACGCGCTCTGACACTAGTTTAATATATCTGCTATATATTGAGGATGGTATCCTTCGCCATCTCCTAAACAAACAAGAACATATTTACAATTCGTCTTCTTGCTGCTGACGGAATTCTCTTAGCTTAAAGGCGTTTCGCCTGCAACAAAAATAATGTGTCATACAGCTTTTAGAGTTCTAGCATTAAAACCTGTCAACAACACCATCGATGACCTCAGAGAGGAGAGGTCAAGCAGAGCTCGTAGGAGATGATGGGCTGAGGTAAATATAGATGACAGCGCCTATTAATTGCAGGCATGAGATGGAGCAGCTGTCTTGTGTTGAGCTCGGGCTCCAACCGGGCAGCAGCTTCATGACTTCAATAAGGAGAAGCAGCCCGCAGATGTCAGAGGAGCTCTCATTAGCCGAGTGGCCCGGACGGTGAATCAAAGACCCTCAGCCGCAGTGAAAGCGAACACCGCGCGGCTGCGACTCCAACAAAGGGCTCCTGAGGTGCCGGGCGGAAACAACGAGGTGGCTCCAAGGCGGTAGAGCGGCACTGACCTTTCTTTGGTTCGCTCTTGCGTCCTGAAAAAGGCCATGACAGAACCGCATCCTCCTCGGAAACTCGACACCGACTGCAACACAGATATGTGTCAACACGGAAACTGGCTCGAAGCCACGTGACCGACTGTCTGCCGAATAAGATGTGCGATGTGGACAGCGAAGAGTCCTCACTCTGACCTGTTTTCTTTTACCTTTTATCTTTTTTTTTTTTTTTTTTTTTTTGAGAAACATTGCTGCGCTGCGGTGCCTCTTGTCTAGAACCAAATGATTTTCACTGTTTATGGAAGAAACGTTTTTATCCGACTGTTTGATCTAATTGTTTCGGTTATATACATTTTTTTTATGGTCACTTATGTTTTGCTGTTATTTTGTTACATTCACTGGCTGAAAGAGAAAAAACAAACAGACAGATGAACTCAAGTTTGGAAGTTATTTTTATTTGTATTCCTACAAATAAAAAGGTTTTAGTGGGCTGAGTGGGATGCGACATTCTGTGTGTTTTTGCTATTATTGTTGGACATAACAACAACAACAACAACAACAACAATAATAATAATAATAATAATAATATAATAATAATAATAATAATAATAATAATAATAATTCATTTAATGTCTACGTCTGCAGGCGGGCACCCCGCGAGTGCGTCCTCACACCATTAGCAGACGATCTTTGTTGTTTGGCGTCTTGACGTGTCTTCAGCGAGGGAAGTTTCCGATACATTACGTTACACATTGTGTCAAATGTAGGGTTCGCACAGACACAATGTATGTTCTGCAGACTGTCTGTGGAACATCATGCACTGGGGAAGCCTCGCGTCCGGCCTCGCGTTCAGCTGCGTCTTCGTTGTGTCATGTTTCACGAATAAGGTGAGGGGAGTCTATAAATGCCTGGTTTTACTGTAAAGAGGGGTTGTTGTTGTTGTTGTTGTTGTTTTGTGTGTGTGTCGTGTGATTCAAAACGCAGCCAGGGTATTGCTGTGTTATCCCCAAAGGCAGCTGCAACCATAGATTGACGTTTATGTTGTTGCGTAACCACGTGACCACGCACCCCCCAAGTGTTCTGGACTTGCGTTTTTTTTTTTCCTGATACCTCTAAGTAAAATCGAGTGCTGCCGAGTGTCTCCAGAAGAGGTTGTGCAAATGAGATTATGCAAAACATCATCCTCAATACTGAAGCAAGGGTGATGGAAGTGGCAGCATCATGCTTTGGGGAGAGTGAAAGTGGATGGAACAAAAAAAAAAATGGAGGCTGTTTCTGAAGAAAACGTGCTGAGACCAGGGTGGAATAGTTTCATTAAAAATAATTCTCAACACTAATAATGAATGATGACACCACACTATTCTTTTTCATATATAACCCAACCGTTCTGTGTTGCAGTTTGTCCTGTCCGTGTTGAAATTCACCTATCCAACTTTATTTCAAGGGTAAGTAGGTCAAAACCAACCAACACTACCTCTTCACACACAAAGTAACAAAGAGATTGATTTCCCAAGATGGCAGACATTTGTTGGAGCCGCCCTGCTTCTGCTGTCCGGAAAGCTGGGCTGGGTGGAGATGAGTCGCATCCCCAGGTATTCCCCTGCTGCTCCTCTTGCTGTTTATGTTCTACCAGCTTTCCAGACATATCTTGTGTGTGTGTGTGTATGTGCGTGTGTGTGTGTATGTGTGTGTGTGTGTGTGCCCTTTACAGATCCGCTGCTCTCTCCTGGCTTCCGGGCTCATTCCTTTTTGTGGGAAATATATACGCAGGCTCCAGGGCCTTGTCACGAATAGTGAGTGACGAAATAACTGCACAAATAATTTTTTTAATGTTTTTATTTTTTTTTACTTGTGCGGTACGTACTGTGGTTTCTCACTGTTTTTTTTTTTCTTGCACAGGACATTCCCTTCTTCTTCACTCTTCAGAATTCCTCCCATGTCGTTAGTCACATAATCGCCCGCGCCGTTCACAGAGAGGTAAGTGCATTCACTGCCTGCTGTCTGCGTTATTTTGTCGTGTCTGGGCGGCTCAGTTCTGTCAGAAGAAAATAAAGAACCAGAGAATACAGCGGTATCTGTTGTGGTTTCAGGATGGGCTCTCCTGTAGCGGTCTGTACCACGGCAAATTTGAAGAAGCCTCTGACGGAGGACACTGTTTTTATAGGAAAAACAGAGGGTTTTCTCACTGTAGGGGCCGTTAACTATCCTAAATCCAGCCCTGGGTCTCTCTTGTAAAATTTCAATGAAGTGATTGTGGTTGCACAAATTACTTGAGTCTTTTTTGTTTCTTTCTTTTTCTAAGAAACAAAACGTAGGAGATTTGGATTTAGATTGAGATCTAGAGTCAAACAGCTGACAGTCATTCAGGAACCAACATCTGGTTTCTTAGAAAAAGAAAGAAACAAAAAAGACTCAAGTAATTCAGACAATGACCCGACGGGAACATCAAGAATTAGTTGGTGTTCATCTCATTGCGCCTTGAACACAGCCTGCACGATTTTTCGATCCGAGAACTCGTTATGTGCACGAACAATTTAGTCGGTCAAAATTGGATTCTTGTTCGTGACATGAGTTTTGTGTTTCTCTCTTGTCCTGCAGAAGACACAGCGGCTGAAAATAATCAGGTGAGCCTTTCCCTCAGCCACTTTGGTCATAAAAAAATCGAAAGAATGTTACCACCTAAAGAAAGATCTGCTCCTTATCGGGTCTTAGATGTGTGTAAGCGCGGCTTTGGATGAAAAGTAACATCAAATCGCGTGGAACAAATTGGACACGCAATGTGTTTATAACACTTGTAATTTACAATACCGAGATATAAATTTTTGCGTCTATATTATCCATCTCCCCGATGCAGCGTTTGCCTCCTGCTGCTGTCGGCCATCAACCTGCCCCTGTGTGACCCTCAGGTAACGGCTCGCCGCAACCAACCGGCGGGTGCAACGCCGACACTGCCACATGTCTTGCTACTCTACGCTGTCTTCACAGTTTGACCGCAGCGGCTACGTCTGGGCTCTGTGCCACCTCTCCTGCGTGGGTAAGTTCGGCGGTGTGCAGCGGATCCCGGCGCGCTCGGCTCTAAGTCCGAAGCGTCCTCTGCATGACCGATCTGTCGTTTCCAGGCGCATACAGAGTGTTTCAAGTTCACAAGTCCACGAATCTGAGGTTAGTAGAACACATGTAGTTGTAGTTAAGATAATCTGAGTGAAAACAAAAAGGCTACCGGTTTGGTTCTATGTGAAAAGGTGGTTTTCCCCAGAAGTTTGCAGCCTTCTCGCGAGCGAGCAAAGCAATTTTCACAAAGTTTATATATAGGTGGTTTTGAGAGCTTTTTGCTACAAGCACAATATTAAACATGGTTGTATTTTCCCATCTTTCTTGTCTGAGCTGAAATATTTGAACAGAAATCTAAGAGGGCAAATAGGTTTCGTCAGGACCGTGTATTTCCAAGATGTGATGGTTCAGCCAGATCTCTCTTTTTTTCCTCTTTCTTAATCCTTGAAGATCGCACATCTGATCATGTGATGCATTTCAGGCTCCCTGCACATATGCAAAGTTCATTTTATAATCAGGAGCTCAAATCCGGGTTTGTTTGTCCAGAACATCACCCATTATAAACCATCAGGAGATATAACAGAAAAATCTCAGCTTTGTGGTATCCTGAAAGAAATGAATGCCAAAGTGAAACAGTAACTACATATTTAAATGTTTTATTAATTAAACCACTTCCCTCAGTTAGAAAAAAAGAAGAAAAAAATCATTTTGTTTTTTCTATTTTAGTGACATTGAACAGCAATGCATCAACTACTTGTTCAGGTAAGAATACAGTTGTATTAAATCAGAGTTCATGGGAATTTCTGTTTGTTAATTTCGTGACAAACATACAAAAAGTCCCAAAGCAGGGCTGTAAGTAGCAGAAGACAGCTAGTCAACGGGACACATCTGAGTCTTCAGGGGACGTTTTAACCAGCTCTATTAGGATTGTTTGTCTTTCACACAAATATTCAGCAGCTGTCCTTGTGTTTGAACCAGCGTGCTGCTGCTGGGTCTTGCTGCTCATCCAACAGGTATGGCCGACCGAGTGGCAATTTAGCGCACCTTTCGATATGAATTCACGCAGCTCGGCGCGTGCGTATTTCCATCGGACGACTTCCGTCTCCCTGCAGGTGACATCACCGGTGCCTTGGAGTTCCCCTCCCTCCAGTCCCACACGTTTCACTGCGGCTGCTGCGCCAGGTGACTGCAGACTGCGGCGTATAGTGATGGCTTAATGTTAAACGTAAAACTGTGTTTTTTTTTTAATTCAACTCTTGTGTTTCTGCCTCTGCAGTGCGTTGTTGGGGTTTTTGTTGCTGCTGGCCACGCTCAGATTAAAACGTGGGCCGTCCCTCGAGCACTTCAGGGTCTGGGTTTTTCTGTCCAAGGTAAGCGTCACAAACTGTCCGACGGTCGGCAGCCGCTTTCAGATGGATAGGAGGTCATTTATGTGGTGCCGTTTCCTCCCAGCTCACAGCCATGCTCCTCTCTCCTTTGGTTTTCAACATGGACTTCAACTCTGCGTCTCTCCTTTGGTAAGAATTTCACTCTGATTTCTAGAGAATATGCATTGTGAAATTACATAAAAACATTTTATTTGTGTTTTTTACAGTGTGATTGGCAGCCATGTTGGAGAGGCACTGCTGCTGTATTCAGACAGACAATCTCTACCATAAAGACAAAAATCTGCACTTCTTCGAGAGATTTAATGTTTTTTGTACTATTTCACATTTTTTAAAAAAATGTCTTGTTTTCTGATACTCGAAATAAAACTACATGTAGCACATGTCTCTTATCTTACAGTTCTATAGGAAGCACGAAGTTTTTGCAGATGCATATACAGCTGGAACGTCCAGCTCAGGTAACATCTGTAGAGCTGAACGGTTTTAGCTCTGCTTCTGGATTTTTTTTGGGGTGAACAAAACATTAAACGGCTGTCGCCTTCGTGAACGGGCCTCAGGGTTCTTCTCCTCCCTGATGTAACCTGAGCAAGACACAGAAAGCTCTCAGCTCAAGGTATTGAAAGGTTGCAGTCGTCCTGTCTTAAAGTCGGTTACCTCTTTCGATGCAGGTCTGTGTTGACGGGAATCCGACTTCCCAGAAGTTTTCCGGGGTGCAGGGTGGAATGTAGCGGTATCGATGCCTGGAGCAAGCGGATAACTTCTTCTGTTTCTCCTCCTCGGGCAGATGAGCGTAGTACTGCAAGGAACGGGGAATTATTTCAACAAAACCCAACGTTTCAGGACAGGCTCCAACTCAGAATACGCACCACTTCACATTCCTTGCATGTGGTGCCCTTCAGTTTTCTCCTCTCGTCTTTCTTGCGAACGACGGCCACGTGTGCAAACGTCGGCTGCCTGTGGCGTACAGGAATGCATTTGAACTCATGCAACCCTCGAAAGATCGAAAAGTGTTGATCAAAAGCTTTCTTACCGGGTTTTGCTGTAGCATGCAGGAGTTTCTGGAAGATCTTGATCTAGTTTGATCGGTAAATCAAAAATCCAACTCAAAATAGGTGCCTGGTGATTGATTGATTCTGTCAACCTAGACGCGTACCGTTAATCTCAACTTCCTCGGCATCATCAGCCCCATCACAATGCTGACTCAGATCCAAGCTGGAGCAGGTGTACGACTTGTACTCCCCAAAGGTTGTTGCATCAAACATCATATCCAAACTGTCGTTGGCCTTTTCGCCGAGTCCTTGGAAAATTAAACGTGGCAGATTATTTATTACTTATGGAAATTAACCACCTAATTTCTCCGCCCGCTTACTGAAAAAAAAATAAAGAAATTATCTATACCAGACTTGTCACTTTCCCTGTCCTGACTGTCCTCTGCTCGGCGCTGCAGCATGCTGTGGCTGACCCAGGTGCAGTCGGTGTCTGCCAGCTCTCCGGGTCGCTGTTCCTCTTCCACCTCCTAAAAACGCAGCACAGAAAGTATTTTTCAAAAACACTTCGGAATTATGGATATTTTATTCAAGGCGCTGTGAGTGAAGATGGAACCACAAAAGCTGCCGATGCCGTACCTCGCTCTCAAAGACGGACAAAGCGAGCGCCGGGTCGACGCTCCACGTGGACTCCACCTTTTCCTTCCTGTCGGCTGGGAAAACATCACATTCAGTACATGGCTGAAACAATTAATCGTGAAGAATTGATCATTGAAACAATCGTCAACTAATTCAGTAACTTGATTGTTTTACATCCCATAATAGGCCATTTTCTGAAAATACATCCAGAGAAGTAATTAAGTAAAAAGTGGGAGAATCACACATCAATTTTGAATCTAAGATAAACAAAAAAAAAAAAAAAAAAACTTTGAAAATACGATCTATACGAACTTTTGTTGCCTCTTGAGAACAAAAGTTCTCAAGAGGCTTAGTTTTAACTTGTCCTGGTTCAAATTATGTATAATAAAAATAAAATAAGTAAAAAAAAAAAATCAACCACATTTTGCTACCCATTTATTTGCTGATTAATCCAAAGAATAATCAACAATTTATTGGATTAACAATTACCACAAGTGTTACCATTAAATAACCGATTAATCGTCAAAATAATTGGTTAATTGGTAACTAAAATTAGCTTATGCTGTAAATGACTGACCATTGTTCGATTGAAGGCATTTCTGTGACACACTCCGATCCTGCGGAGGCGCTCTTCTACTTCCATCTGGTTGGTCTCCAGCTTTACTCAGTGGCTTCTTGAAAGTGGGACTTGCATAAGAGATTTTCAGCATTTGGTTTGGACCCTGTGGAACAATGAGCAATTTTTTTGAAACTGTATTTCTGACAAATATTCTGAGACTCTTGAAGGTCTTGGAAATTGAGTTAAAACATCATTTAAGAAAGGCATTGCCACCTCATTGTCCGGCTGCTGTTTGAAGCCAAGTGTGGCAGAATGGCTAGTGGTTTCAAGTTGTAAGGGTTTAGCTTCCTTCTGATCATCCACCTTCTCTTTACTCCCCGCTCTGCCTTCTGCCTGCTGCTCAGTGCCACTGTCCTCCTTCTTCCGTTTGCCCCAGCAAAAGGAACCTTCCTCAGAGAAGCGTTTAATACTCGGAAGAAGAGACGGCGATTTCTCCGTGGTCGAGTCTGGACTGCGGATCTGTGCTGCCGAAGAGAAAGGCCTTGAAAGTGTGGGGAATAAAAGGTGATTAGAACTTCTTGCTGATAAAACAGAAGGATCTGACATAATCAAATGTCGTCGTGCTTGCCTTAAACGAGCGTTGCCCTTCCAGATATTTTTTGTGTCGTTTTCATGACGTGGAATCAACTCGGCTTCCTAAGGCAACAGATTTAAAATGAAAGAAGAAGAACAGAAACCTGTCAAGTTGGCTGGGATGAAAAACAGGCCCACAGCATCACAGAGCCTTCACCGTAGTTCTTTCAACATACAATGACCAAAAGCACACAGTTCCTGTTGGCATTTGTGATGGTAGGACAGGGAGATATTTTACAACAGGAAGCATTCAGCTTCCTGTTGGTTCTTTGCCCAGACTTTCTTGTCGTATTTCAAGTGTTTCAAACTTTCAATTATTGCTCTGACTGTAGATTTAGGAAGGTAGTATTTTCAGTTTATCGTTTTCATTCTGAAGAGAGGCTCCAGTTAATGGAAAGTGATGGACTCTCTAATCAACCTATAAGTGTACATTTAAGAAAAGCATGTTGATGACTTTTATTTTGTGGAAATTTGTTAGGAGTTCAAACAAATGCAGCACGTCTGACTTGCATTTTATAAGCAATTTGCTCCACAATGTAGAAATATTTCACAAGATCCATCACTAGTGCAATAAAATAATCAATTTTTGATACATATATTCATATGTTGGGCTCTGTATGTGTGACTTAATCACACAGAACTGTACTTACAAGATGACGACAGCCAAGCACCTCTAGAGCGCACGTTTCTGCAACTACCTCCTCAGTTTCTTCTTTCATGTCATCTGGAATAATAAGAATGTCAAAATATGAGTCCACAAACTTTACAGAATCTTAATCTGAAATTCTGCAAAGAATAGTACGAGTCTTATACTTGGTAAATATGTAAATATGTATTTTCTTTATGTATTTTTTCCCCCTCTTTCTGGTGTCATTAAACTGTAAAACCCAGCAGATGTGCACATACTTGAGCTCTGGGATGTGTCCAGTTCACAAGTGTTTGGCACAAGCACTTCTCTCCCAGAATTCTTTGCGCCTGCATCAGCCTCGTTCTTCAACTCTTCAATGAGAACAAAAAAACTGATTTAGACATATTTTATCGCCATGAAAGCTGTTTGTTGGTGCCTCACGATGGGACCGACCATTAAAGAGGGAGTTATTCTTCTGCGGCAGCGGCGTCTCGGCATAACGAACACGTCTGCTCTTGTCGGGGTGTTTACGTTTCCTCAGTTTGTTAGCCGCAGGCAGCGAGCTGGTCAGGATCGGCGAGTCCGGGATGACTCCCTCGTCGTGCTCTGATGTCTCCTCGCGGTCCGCACTGATGCAAAAACAACATCTGCTGATGAAAGGGGAAGTGAAACCTTCCTCTACCTTCCTGTCTGACACCAGAACCTGAAAAAGTTGCTAAAAGTATCAGAGAGCAAGACCTGGGTTCAGTTTCCAGATATAGTTTTTTTTTTTTTGTCTTTTGAACACCAGATACACTGCTAATAAGATCATTAATTATACAAATGTTTAGTTTGAAAAACTACATTTCATGCTGCATTTATTTAAGCTAGCAGACTTACTGAAGCATCTTCATCTTCTGCAGTTCAGCTTGAAGATTTCTGTTTTCATCTTCCAGGTTTTTATTCTCATTTCCTGGAACAAGGTAGATAAAAAAAACAAACAAACTCTTGAATACATCCCAGAATGTAAGATCGTTATGCCCAGTGATGCTCAGAATGACAAAGGTTCATAATGCACATGGTTACTCAGGCTTTGGTAAGTAGAATAATCAATATTTTAATCAACAACTGAACCTCTTAATACTTGTATCAGATTTTTTTTAAAATAAACCTTTTAAAACATCTTTGGCTGCACGATCGAATGGTTTCTCTCATTGTACATCAATTAGTTTAAATGACTTTCAACCATCAGAGAGCATTATGGGGAACGGGTGGGGAAAGTCTGTGAGGGGGCTACCAGCCACAATGATGTGTGATTCACAGCGCAAAGACCCGCCTCCTGGCTCTGATTGGTCGGACTGAGGAAAGGCAGAAGAGCTCAATTTTCTTTCACAGATTATCCGTCTCCTACCATTCTGTCACAACATGGTGACAAGTTTAAAAACATGTAAAAATAATAGTTTTAGGGTTAGGGTTACTGCAGCTTTAATACTTTAGACTAAAACATCGACAACCTTATTGATTTGTGTACCTGCCATCTTTCTTTCTGCCGCTTTATTGGTGCTCTTGTTTTAGCTCCACCTATTTTACATGATGAATGTGCCGAGTTTATAACCCTGGGTTGGTTTACAGAGCCGTTATGGCAACACGCAAACATTAAAGTTTAAGTTTATGTAAGCTAAAAGATGGTTGAAAGTGCCTCTTAGTATAGGGGAAAAAAACTTACTTAGTTTAGTGATGACATCCAGATTCTGATCCTGACTGCTTTTCAGCTTCTCCTCCAAGACAGCACATCGACCACACTCTGCGACACGGAGCCTGGAAACAGGAAATGTTCTTATTAGTTTGCTGGATGTCTAACAGCAAAATTGTGACACTTCAAATGTGATGTAATTTGAAGTGGATCACATTTGATACAATTCAAATTGTATCAATCATATCAGTGATGCAATTTGTATCAAATTTGAAACAAATTTGATACCGGTGTCCCCTAAGAAAGATGCAATAATTATGGAGGCATAATCTCCACTCAATGCACTGAGATTTACATTAAAAATCTTCCTATTGGTTTATAAATGCCTCAGTTGTCTCTGAATTGCTTCAGTCTCATTCTTATTTGGGAGCTATTTGAGCTTTTAGCTTCTGAATGTGCATTCGAAATAAATGTAACTTTGACCTGCAAAGCATGCTTTTACTTTATTTTTTGAACTGTCCTAACTTTGTTCCCTTGTCAGATGTGGCACTGCAATGCAACCAGATCCATCATACCGTTTACCCAAAAGTCTGTGAGGAGGCTACCTGTCTTCCAGCAGGCTGACGGAGTCCTGCAGGCTTTTGTTTTGCTCCTTGAGCCGCAGGTTGCGATTATAAAACACATCCAGCTTCTGAGCGTCTCTGTAACGAAACAAAGTTGATCTGAGCTGGGCTGGCGGCCGACCAGTGCAGTCAGCGAACGGTGCAGCAAACTCACAGACAGCGGTCCTTTTTCAGCTTGCTCACTTTCGACTCGTATTCTAGAGAGGGAAAAATGCTGAACGCTAGTGTCTAAAACACAGTTTAAATGAGTTTCACGTGACCTCGGTGTGTTACCCTGCACAGTGTTCTGGTGGCAGTCTTTCAGCTGCCTCCAGACGTCCTCAAACAGGTCAGCGGAACCGACGGAGGAGCCGCTGCGGTGTCCTGGGCTGCTTGTCATCCTTTGTCCCGTCAACAGGTTATTGTCTCATTTCTTTAAATGTAGGCCAGACTCCGATCTTCCAAGAAAGCTTCAGCTACTATAATACTACAAAGAAACAAGAAAATAGAGTTGGACTAATTCTCTGCGGCTCATTTAGCTCGAAGGAAATGACACGAACAGTATCCACACCAACAGATTTGAAACACCGCTACAGTAAAGTGACAAATATCTGCGCGGAACTAAAAACAAACATGTCTCTCCACCTTGAAGTTAGCGCGCCGTGCTGCATCATGGGAAGTCTTCTTCTGGTCGCTGAGCTCCTTTGGCTCTGGCGCCCTCTGCTGTTCAAGGCAAACTCTTACACTTTCACAAGGTGACTTGAGGAAATATTTTGCCACATTGCAACGAAAAACTTCAATATATATTCTCAGGATTTTATAAGGTAGGAAAACATATAGTTTATTCGGACGAGAAAGATATTTCTAAAAAATATTATATTTTAAAACAAGAATCCAAAACGAAAAATAATAGCAATAATTGCATATTGTGTATTGGAAGGCAGTTTGCAACTTCCAACGAGAAAAAATGTGTTTTTGTAGCTTCTTATTGAAAAATAGAGGCAAATAACTTTCAAGAAAAGTTGGTCTTTAATAATTAATCAAAATATAAAATGCCAGAGGCAAATTTCCCTTAACTCTTCAAAAACAATACCAAAGAAAATGCCATGCAATTATGGCCTACATTTGTTGCAGTAAATAAATAATAATACAATAAGTTTTAAACTGTTGGTGTAATCTCTTTTGACTCCACAAATTGTGAGCAGAATGGTAAGCAAGGTTAACAACATGCATCACCTTTTGTGCACATCTTTGCTAGTGATGCTAATTATAGTCAAGGGAACTACTTACGCCTGAATGTATAGTCATTATTTATTCTGTGGAAAGTATTTGATTCAACAAAAAAAAAGGAAGAAGAAGAAACAGAGGTTTTCCCTTATAGTTGGTTTTTATTTTTAGAGTACAAAACATGAACCAAAATCACAAAAATAACATTTACAAAACAGATTATTTAACTGAGGTGACCGAGGCAACATAGAAAAAGCATGTCTGAAACGAGTGATACTGGTGGGTTTACTTTGAGGTAAGACAGCGAGCCATGTCAAAGGGTAAAAACAAACAAACAAAAGAAAAATCTTGAACTGTTTTCACTTAGTGCCTTCATTCAGTAGTGCTATTCACAACTGGACTTGAACGATATGATGTTTTCCTAACATAGCCACAGTTAGCAGTGATTTAATGCTGTAGTGCATCAGAGCTACCCAGACACAAACTATTTTGATGTGAACGTTTAAAGCATGTTGCACTGGTATGGCACCGCTTTTTATGGACTTTTTTTTTCTCTTCTTTTTTGTTTCAACATTGAGACCGTTTCTACTTGCGCGCGCGCTCGCGCCCTCACACACACAAACACAAAACGGCGTTCCCATTCATTCGTTCTCGTCTAACGAGTCCCCCCAATTTCTCTCCGTTCCTTGATAAAGAACACTTCTGGCCAAAACGAAGACGCTGCAGCTCTAACAGGCCGAAACTGCTTTTGGTCTTTTTGTCTATTTTTTTTTTTTTATTTATTTAAAATTTTTTTTTTAGAAAGCAGCTTTTCCTAAAAAACACAGAAGAAGAAGAAGAAAAAGAAATGAAACACTCGGGCTGGTTAAGTTGCGGAATGGCTGTCAGTCAGAGGCACGAACTCAAACACTCCCCATACCCACCCCTCTACCCTAAAATACAAAAGAAGTAAAATAAAAAAGAAAATAGTAAAGACGCTGCATCATTTAAAGAAACAATAAAAACCTTGCGTTACATATTGAAAGCAGCGGAAATGGTAAGACTCTGCGTCGGAGCACGCAGGCACGTTTTTTGCATGAAAAATCTTCTCTTTTTTTTCACATTTATGAGACGGTCACTGGTGATTCAGCATTGCAGATTATTATTTTTTCTTTTTCTTAGTTCCTTTGGACGTGTGCCTTTTATTGACTTTGCATCTGTCACAGCAGGGAGATCAAGCTAGCATTACTTCATATATCTATATATATATTTATATACACACACACATGCATTCAACGTCATAGGTATCCTCCAAATAATAATAATAATAAAAAAATAAACAGGAAAAAAAACAGAACTCCCTTTTTACCACTTCAGAGTTTAAGCTATAAAAACCTGCATGACAATCCGCAAAAGGTTCTTTTTTTATGTTTCTTTTTTCCTTTTTTGCAGTTTGATGTGAGATACGAGGCCAGGCTGCAGAGGTGCTGATGCTGGCGGGGACTGGGAGGGAAGTGGATGGGATGGCCACATGGAATGCAGCCTTGTAGGTATAAGAGGAACTGGGGCAGGGTACATGGGGATGAGCCTACCCTTCCAAGCTCCCTCCATGTTGGAATGAGGCTCTGATCTATGTTAGTTGGGTTTTAGATTCACATTATGCTGGAAGAAGACTAAGTGGTTGCAGACGCTGCGAGGGCAGGCCGCTGCCGAGAGCGAAAAACACTGGAGTAGAGTGTGAATGCATATCTAACGCCTTTGCGACCTGCAGGGAGAAGAACGGGCGTGAGTCAAGACAGGTTTCTGCACGCTGCTCATGAACTATTCACACCCTTTGAACTTTGTTTTTTTTTTCACATTTTGACACAAAAACAAACTAATTTTCATATTAGTATCATGAATGTTCTCAATGCTCGGTTGTGCTAGAATGTATCGATAAAACCCATTGACAAATTGTTGAAATGGTAACCGCTGCGTCCGCGTCCAAGAATTATTTCTTAAAATTAATATCTTTGGGATTTTTTTTAAATTTATTTTTACAGCTTAATTAGTGTTAATTTAGAAACATTTGCAACACATTTTGCAAATGGTAAAATGTGAGTTTTTATTACTTGTAATTTTGGCTGCAACTTGACGCCAAGTGAGGCATCAGAGTAGTAAGAAATACTGCCACCTTCAGGTTGGAGTTGGCAGTCACTTCAACCGAATGGGTTGACCTTTTTTGCTGAAAATTTAGCAAAAAAAACACAACTGTGAATTAGTGCGAAAAAGTGGGAGGACCTGCTGATTTTGCGTGAATTTCCGCAGACGCAGAATTGAGATCAGGAGGAGAGAATGACTGATGTAATTTGGCAGTAAACATTAAAAAAGTGTTTTGAAATGATTGCTAGAATAATATTGAACAGTTATCTTGAAGGTCTTATTTATGAGTTTCTCTCTCTCTAGAGAGCCACAGAAAAAGCTGTGGCAGGCCAGATTTGGCTCCTAGACCTCAAGTTTCACTCATGCAGTACAATACCTAACTGTAATGCACTTCCCTGTTATTTTAAGACAGGTAATGGGTCCCGGAGCACATTTTGGGACACCCCTGCTCTATCACATAAAATCCTAATAAAAACACTCTCATGTTTATGATGTGATAAAATGTGAAAAAGTTAAAGGGACATGAAAATTTCAATATTGAGAGACTTTCAGTCATACACAGGACTCACGCTTCAGTTTCTTCACCACTGAGAGGGCACATAACTGTAGCTTGGGGTCCCAGGGGGTCGATATGTGGGCATCGTAACTTGATGGGGGGCAACGGGTGCTGGTGATGGACTTGTCAACAAAGTTCCTAGAAAGAAACACAAACAAACACGTTTCGTTTCGCCCTGAAGCGCACTGCTAACGTGTCGGAAACCGCCGAAGCTCACCTGCTGACATGGCCATGGTCGTGCCCGCTACCATCCCCATGGTTACACCGTTGGGGCGAGAGGGAGGGATGGGCGGAGCGTACATGGCCGCGGGCATCCCGTTGGGCTGGACCACCGTCGTGTGATGGATGACGTGAGGCGGAGCAGCGTACAGCGGCTGCGTGTAATAGGTGCCCTGCTGTTGTGATGGTATTAGCGCCTGGATCAAAGAGGAGCAAAACAGTTTTAGAAAAATACGATCACGCCGTCAGACGTGACAGTCCAAACTTGTTCCCAGTCACCGACCTGTGCGTAAGGGCTCTGTTGGGGATAGGTGCTCCTCACAGGATAAACGGCGGTGGGGTACGGGTTCGGAGAGGAGGAATACGGCGGGATGGTCCCCGTGTTGGGAGAGCAGGACATTTTGAAAGCAGTGCCAGTGGCATAGCCTGGCGAGAGGAAACGCGTCGTTTCATTCAGGGTTTCACCGACTTTGAAAACGTCTTTTAAAGACCGTTATGAATGGAATTAAGGACCTGTATCACCACACAAACGTACAAACTTCGTCCAGCCAACTGGTGAGAAATTTGCACTTACCGGAGATGTACGCTAAAAAGCTCGCTAGCTAACCAGTGAGCGAATACTAGCAGCTAGTTAGAGGGATTCTCAACCGCCTCGAGTCACAGAACAAAGACGTTTGAGTGCGACTCTTTAGCCTGACAAAAAAAATCCAGTGAGAAAAGAAAAATACATGGAATATATGAAATTAAATAGTCCTGCCAAGACAAAGTCTAACACCTGTGATTAATATATCAGAGGCCAACTTACCTTTTTAAAATTAACTTCAAATATTTTAAAGCTTAATTTAAAGACTTTTTAAGAATGTGCTCACAAACTGCTCTTGCTTACACACATTGCAAAGTTTTAAAACAGTTAATTGGCATTGAAAATGTACGCATTTCAATTTTTTTTTTCCAAATAAAATAAGAAGAGTCACAGTTAGTGAAGTTATTACAAGTCCTATTTAACAAATGTGACTGAATAATTTCTTTTGTGATTAATGCTTTGTTTTCAGTAAGTTAGATTGGGAACTTTTAATTTATAATCATTGGAGGATGTGACCGACAAACCATAAACCAAAAGTGAAATGCAACTGTTGCAAACTCCAGTAGCATTTCAGTTATTTTTAGCAATACCTAAAATGCCGCTGGAGTTGCAACAAACTTTCAGGGGTTTTTTTGTTGTTTTTTTTGTTTTGCAGATTATGCAGTGGGGACCGACGGTAAGAGAGGGTAAAAGAAAAACGTTCAAAGCTACAGTTCAGTTCTTACCGCTGGGGAAGCCCGGGTTTGCTCCTGCATAGACATTGGGACTGTATGCCGGTGCGGCGGTCGCGTATCCGACAGGGAATCCGGCTGCTGTGGACAAACAAAAAATCGATTTGGAGAATCTTTATGAATCTGTGTCGCGTTTTTTTTCTTTTTTTGGGTGCATGCGCTACTGCAGAGGAAATTACCTGGATAGCTCAAACCCTTAGTGTTGGTGAAGGGGACCCCTGTTGGTGCAGGGCTGTATACAGGATTCATGACGTCTGTCTGCTTATAGTAGCTGTGTTGAAAAAAATAACAAATAAAAACAAAACATATTTAAGATACAAGTTAGGCAAGCCAGTGGAAAGTGGAAAATACACCATTCAATAGCCATGTTCAATAGCCATGTTTTTTAAAACTAAAATATGTGCCTTTAACATTATACTCCAACATATTCATCTACAAAGTATAATAAAAAAACTAAAAACATGACTCATTTGCATCATATTGTTTGCTAACCAAATAAAATGTTTATGTTTCAGAACCTCGTCCCCCCATGTGACTTTAAACTCAGTTCCTGCTTAGACATGTAGTGCTGCCCTCTGGAGGTGATGTTTGGAAACACCATTACATCACTTTACCATAAAAAAAGAACATTTTTTTTGAAGGAAATCCTGTTAATTAGAACCTACATTTGATATTATTAGAGTAGTCAATACTTGCGTAAAAAACAAGGTTGAAAGTTGTGCATTGGTTTATGTAAGCATTCAGCACAAAACAAAAACAAACAATATCTCTTAATAAAAATATCACTTTCAAAATAATAAAAAAAACATACTAGATAAAATAGTTTTAGCCACATTGGCGGTATTTAAGCCACATGAAATTTGCTTATTTGACGTAACTTAAGCGGCACTTTATTGGAATATTATTATTATTCTTTAAAAATTAAGTCTGTTTAAGCACCACTTTCTGATTTTCTTTAAAATCCCACTTCCCTGTAGTTCTTAGCAACACCAAGGACTATGCGTGCGTTCTGCTCAATAAGACGTCAGGTGTTCTCCTTGTGCATGAGGAAAGATGGCAACCTCTCTTCCAGCGGAGGAATTCCGAAACATCACGTCGCTTTGTTATCATTAAGCTAGCTTAGCTCGCAGGTTTTAAATGGTGCAGAACCTGCGGCGACCTCGGCGCGCCTGCTCCTCGTGTGGTTTTCTCGCATGTCCCGTGTGACCTGCGGATCAAACCGTGTGACCGCGGCGAGCCGCGGGACAGTTCCCGGACAGCCCCGCAGACGGGACCGACTTGTCAACAGGCCGCGCTGCTCCGGACAGGAGGACGGCAGGCGACCGAAACAGCTGTGCTCTGCGCTGACGGACTGTCCCAACACCGCACACAACTCTCAACTCGGACTCGTCTCAATACGACCCGAGCTGGAACTTACTGTCAGCCGTTTCCGCCGTGTGTTTGCTCCCAGCTCCGGTCCTCCGCTGTTCAATAAAAACTGAGCTAGCTGGTGTTTTGTTCCCAGATGCTTTGCTTAACTCTTTTGAGCACCACGCGTCACTTCCGGGTGTGTTCCGTCACGTGGTCTTCATAGCGCAAATCCTTCGCCGCATTGGCTTCGTTGCCCCGGTGGAAACGATACGTAAGGCGTGTCCGCCATATTGAGAGTGGCAAGTTCATCGAGGGAAACTAAGAGACCAAGTTTATCGGATTTAAATCAAAAATTAGACACGTCAGCTGAATTTGGTGAGTAATTTTTAATCAGTAAGATTTGTATTTAGATACAAATAACAGAGACTTCTGCACGACCTCAAAATAGCAATGTGAAACAAAATGTGCCTAAAATGAACACAGTCGCAAACTACTACATTTAATTAATTTCGCGTTTTATATATATATATATATATATATATATATATATATATATATATATATATATATATATATATATATATATATATATATATATATATATATTTAAATCCCCATTAAGTTCACCTTTTTAAAAATCACTGGAATCTCTTGCAAGTCTCTCAACACAAAAGTCCACTCACAATATGGCAGCAACGGCAACAACGAAGCGTTTCGGATTTATTTTGCCCTTCGCAGTTAGTTATTTTTTTTTCACTTTCTTTCTCTTTCCATCTCCTTTCATTTTTTTTACTTAATAAAGCAATATTTTGTCCACTTTAAGCCACATGTTGAGGACACGTTTAATAACAAATACAACCGTAACAGGTCAGAAAATTTTATTTTATAATTCCACAAAGACACGGTTTAAGCCATGAGTGTGCTTTTTTTATTATTAAATATTTGAAAAAAACGTAGCCTCAAATTTCGTAAACATTGTGAAATTGTGAGCTCATTATTATGACAACTACGAGGTCCTTAAAGATCGATAAAATCTTAACAACCCGATTTATGGGCCGTGATTCATTGTCCTGTGTTTGACTCGCACGATCTAAATTCGGTTCAGTAGTGCTAAATGAAACAAACAGTTTCACATCGCAGAGTAACACGGTTTTCCCGCCAGGCTGTGGGGTTTTGTATCTGCTCTTCCAGGACCTTGACGCATCGCTCCATTCAGCCATTGAACTGGGAAAAGCAGGGTCTGTGCTCATGGTTTAACTGCGACCTGCGTGGGGCTTTTCCAGGCAAAATGACGCCGCTCCGGCTCTTTTAGAGGTCGCCTCGCAGCACACGGTTGAAACTACTCGCTCGGCCGGTGTCGTCGTCGAGCAGCAAGGGCCCCGATGTCAGTTGCAACCGCTGGGGGAGGAGGCTCTCCCTGTTTGGGCGCAGCGGCGGCGGCCGGTTGCAGCTCCGCCGGCTTGTCTCACGCTGCTCCGGCGGGCGGAGGCGCAGGGGTGGCCGGGAGGCTGCCAGCCCGAGTGCTGGAGCATATCTTCTCGTACCTGGAGCTGTTTGACCTGATGCGCTGCTCGTTGGTCTGCTGGCATTGGAACAACATTCTGGCGGATGAGAACAGCGAGGTGTGGCGCAGCCTCAGCTCTCGGACGCTAAGCGACGAAGCCCTGCGGTCCGACATCCTGTGCAACCTGCCCACGTATAAGGGGAAGGTAGGCTTCCACAGACCCGCCTTGTTCTAATGGAATGTGGGGAACGTGATGGATACATCTATTAGCACGATAAAGCTAGTATATGCTTATTGTGCATGCTTGCAATCGTTTTTAATGTCTATTTTTAAGCTGGACTGAGCAGGATGGACGATGTGCTTTTCTGTTTTCATTCTGATCGAGTGAGGATTTTCTCAAACACTTGTTGTGGATCTTATCACACATCATCTGACCTTATAGAATTAGACGATACGAAAGTGAAGTCTCACTTCTTTAAAAGTGAAAAGACACAATAGAAACACAGGTGTGATTATTTAAAAAATATATATTTTTAAATTCTTCACCATGCATTGTTTTTGTCCCTGATAGTTGCTGTGTTTCATTGAAGATGTGCTCAACAATGATCACCAGATAGGCAATTCATTCCTCTGTAAAACCATTTCGCCTTTTGTCGCTTTGCAACCACAAACTTAAGTGTGTTTTGTTGGGATTTGAGCACAAAAGTGGATGAAAAACTTTGGATATCTGTTATCAAGAAGGATCTGAAAAAGTGTAAATGCCATGCTGCAACAAAATGTAGATGGTTCTGTTGCTGTATAACACAAAGATATGGCAACAATCAATCAACAGATGCACCGAACGTCCCTGCGAGACGACAATCCTCATTTAACTTTTGAAACCCTTTTAAAGCGTAACTATAGGAGCCACTAACAACCACGACAGATGCCAACCATGTGACCGATGGATGTCTTGTCTTCTACCAACAGCTTAAGGCTTTCCAACACGCCCTGAGCTCCCATGACTGCTCCCGCAACGTTTACGTGAAGAAGAACGGCTTCACCCTGCACCGCAACCCCATAGCCCAGAGTACGGACGGCGCGCGGGGCAAAATCGGCTTCACAGAAGGCCGGCACGCCTGGGAGATCTGGTGGGAAGGGCCCCTGGGCACTGTAGCCGTGATAGGCATCGCCACGAAGCGGGCGGCGATGCAGTGCCAGGGCTACGTGGCCCTGCTGGGCAGCGACGACCAGAGCTGGGGATGGAACCTTGTCGACAACAACCTACTTCACAACGGGGAGGTCAGCGGAAACTTCCCGCAGTGCAACAACGCGCCCAAATATCAGGTGAGCGCAGCGCGTCCCGCAGTTTTGCTGCGATTGCGCCGAAGTGAAATCACGTTAGGAGATTCAAAATGATCAGAAAACCAGAATTTAGCTTTAATAATCATGGCCTCACTTTGCTTGATTGCTACCATAGAAAATTTATGATCTGCTACGAGACAACGGACAGAACAATGCAAGCGAGCTGCAACTCGTGCAAAAAGATGTGTACAGCACACAAGCCTAGTTTTCAGTAGGATGACATTTTTGCTTGAAAAATCCCTTCTATTTTCAATCTCGCTTCATGTTGTGATTTTTCCGAAGAACTGAATTTTCAGTTTTCATTAGCTGTAAGCCACAATCATCAATATAATAGAAGTAAAAGTTTGGGGTATTTCACTTTTTGAACCGAATTTTTAAAAATTGATGGTTTTCGGTGATGCACTTCTAAATGCTTTTATTTAAAACAGGAAGGAAACAAAAACAAAATCCTATTAATGAAAAATCTCGATTCTTACAGTTACAAATTTGACCTTTGCATCATTTTTAGTGGTATTTTGATTAACGAAATCAAAATTTTGTGCCTGCGGTTGGCTGTTCAATAGACAATCATTTTTCTAATATCTCATTGGAAGGAATTTCACTCCCAAAATTCCCATAAACCAAAAATTTAAGCACTTAAAAGCTGAAATAATACCTTTATACTGCCCCATCACTATTCTCAATTCATAGTTTCTGCAAATTGTCGTCATTCGAAATCGATCGTTTCTGTGTAATCAAATGTGTCTGTTTTTGTTCACAGATCGGGGAGCGAATACGAGTAATTCTAGACATGGACGACAAGACGCTAGCCTTCGAGAGGGGCTTCGAGTTCCTTGGCGTTGCTTTCCGCGGACTTCCAAAAGTCTGCCTGTTCCCGGCCGTCTCCGCCGTGTACGGCAACACTGAAGTCACAATGGTTTACCTGGGGAAACCTCTGGACGGCTAGACGCACATTAACCCCGTTTTCGCATTAAACGTAAGCTTCCGACAGGAGCAGAAGCCCCTGCGCCCCCCTTTTTTTGTCAACAGACTTTTCCCACCGTCCGTCATGAAGTTCGAATGAGTCTGAGGCTGAGAAATGACAGACGTTAGAGTGAAGGTGTGGCTGTTTCCCTGCAGCGCAACAAGAACGCGCGGGAGGGCGCGCACAACTCGTGAAAACGGAAAAAAACACACACGGACTGTCATAAACATGTTTCTTTACCGACGTGGAAGGACTCCACTTTTACAGTTTGGCTGCTGCACTGTTTTGATCACAGGACAGTAGAGCATCGTTTCATTTCCTATATTTCAGATGAACAATGCTAAACAATTATGTAAGACGTCGTTTCTGCTTCAGTGAGGCCAGAACTACTCTGAACTGTGATACTTTAGCATTTTAAGTGAAACGGTGATCGTTAGGGCAAACTGTTTGGAGTATGTTAGTTAAAACGGCACTCTGGGGGTTAGCCAAAGTCGTCTGTTCTGTCCAAAATCGGATCGCAGTGAATTGAAACCCAATCTTTGTGACTTGTTGGTACACTTTGATCAAGTTCACGAATGGACGGCCAACTGTCGAGTGCATGAATTGCAGACATAATTATTTCATAAACGGTGCAAACTTTGCCTGTGTCATGACAATATGTGTCCTTTTTAATCTGCTACTGTAGTATTAAATGTTATTTATTTTGTGATTTTATCTCTGGTACTATAGACACTGTATGGTTGTATGGCCTGAAAATAAAGTCCTCACGGTGCCACAATAGTAACAAAGATTTTTGTGTTTATTTTTTTTTTTACACATATTATCCTCAATAAAATCTTCTGTTTGTGTTTTTTTTTTCCTGTCATCACACTAGAATGTTTTAAATTGAACAGATTTCAATCTCATTTATTTAGCAAGAAAGCTAACCCCAAAAGCTCTCAATCGCCAACATGTGTGATTGTTGGTGAAATGTACTTTTTCTGAATTGTATTAGTTTTGTGCCCATTTTAGCAGGAAACAAACCTTCCACAATGTTCCATTTTTATCTTGCTTCTCCACAGAATCCGTTACTTTGGGTCAGCAGTGGTTTTGGCCTTGGAATTCGCCCATGGTCACCTTTTCAAGCCAAGACTGTTTCTTATTGTTGAATCATGAATGTTTAGTGGAAATACTCTTTCAAATCATGACGCAAGCACCAAACCTTGGACATCACTCTTAAAAGAAGTATGCGAACCCTTTGAACTCAAAGATGGCTGCCATGCAAATGGCATATTTTACCACAGAATCCTGTGACATTGATCAATCTGGATGCTATATGGGAAAGTCTGTACATATTTATAGCAAATCCTGTTTGTCATGGTGGCCATCTTGAAAATGTCTTAGTATCTGCCAAATTTGCAGCTTTCCCAATGGATAAACGACACAGACAATAAATAGATCTTTTTCTAATATTACCATTAGTTTGATGATCTGAAAGCTTGCGTACTCTGAAATCTAAAACTATTTTCAAAGAAATTTGAATCTGTTTTAGTTTGCTGATTTCTTTGATGGTAAAAGGTACGACATTATGCTGCGGCTGACTTGCTGTAAAATGAAATCTGAGAACATCCACGAGAGAGCTGGCCTCAATCACAACACCGATACCAGATGCTAAATTATGTAGAAGCCATTTATGAACTAACATAATGTATATATGTTAGCTCATATCTAATGCATACTAATGTGTATTTTGTTCTTAGTACTTTTATTTCATTTCTGGCTCAAGGCTTACAATGTCTTATTTACCATTTCATGGGAAAACACTGAAGGCGACAATTTGTTACAGTGTAAAGAATCACTGTATGTCTCGTAAAGCAGTGTAAATTTGCCGTCCCCTCAAAATAACTCACTCAAAAGTCAAATGAAAATGTCCAAATTGTGTCCAATGTGTCAATATTTTGAATGGCCACCATTATTGTTTTCAGCACTGCCTGTACTCTCCTGGACGTGGAGTTCACCTGAGCGTCAGTGTTCGTCACTGGAGTCCTCTTCCTCTACCTCCATTCTGGCGTCACGGAGCTGATGGAAGTGAGACTTCTTATGTCCCTCCACCTTTCCTTTGAGGATGCCCCACTGATGCTTATCAAGGGTTTAGGTCTAGAGACATACTTTTCCCGTCCAGCAGCTGTACCTCGGTTTCTTTGGTAAGGAGGTGGAGGTGTGTTTGGTGTCTTTATTATGTTGGAATACTTCAAGCGTTCTAACCAGGTTCTAACCTTTCTTGCACCCAGTTCGTGTTCTTAAAAACATTTTTCCAACTGGCACTGTTTTAATGCATCGTCACGAGCTTTGGATTCGACCATTCCAAACACACCTAAGTCATCTAATCTTCTGCATCTCTAGGCAATACAACTACTTGATTAGAATTAAAACAGAACCACACTGAAATAGTGTATAGTAATAAACTATGGATAATAACTCATCTCTCACCTACTGACCCCAGCAAAGTTAGACACTTAAGGTGGATGAAAGTATGAAAGCATCAAATGCTTTTACATGCAGTTCCTCATATGACCAGGAGGTGTCGCAAATGTCTTAAGATTAAACATAGGACATTGTTCTATACATGACCAAACACTTGACAAGATCATCCTGTTTTCTTCCATCTTCCTTACGGACTTTGCTGGCCAGCAGTCAGTGGAGGATATATATGTCCAACATCTACGTTGTTGGACTGTGGATGAGAGCTGGAATACCTTGAGAGAACCCACACAGGCAAGGGGAAAGCCTGAAAACTCCAGGGAGAAAACTCCCCAGGCTCTTTTGTGGACGCAAATCAAGCATATATGCATGTGATACAAACACATTCTGCTATTTGTAACTATAATACTTTGTGGTTCACATTTATTGGTGAAGTATTGGGGATAAAAATGAACCTGGCCTTGTGATTGGATCTTGATAGATCACAGTGGATAGCAGACGTGGCAATACGGGGATGCAGACCTGAAATCAGGAGACTGTGAGACACAGGATGTCACATGCTGTAGTAGAATGCTACTTCAGTGACATCCTGTGTCAGTGTGCTTGACCCCCTCCCTTACTGTACTGCTCCAACCCACCGCAGTTGAGAAACCTACGAGGCATCTCTAGCTTTTTGTTAAAATGAGCTTTTTCTCATAAAAGGACTGAGCCGGCAGTTAGGCCATATCCTATGTACTAGCTCTATTCACCTAAATTAATTTATTCACCCATCTTGAAGTAGCTAAAGTTGGTTGTTTTTGGGTGAACGTCTTGAGATGCATCAACACGTCCTGCTGGTTTGAGTGTAGGCGGGGCAGGTAGGTGGGTGAGTGAAATATAAAAGAGCAACACGTCTCTTTCCACTGGATGGAAGTAATTGTCCCCACACATGCTTCTCTTGTAGGATCTGTGTATTCATCACCCCATTTATGAGACTATTCACGTTTCCTCTCACACTGCTTACCAACCAACCAACCAACCAACCAACCAACCCAACCACCAACCAACCAACCAACCAACCAACCAACCAACCAACCAACCAACCAACCAAACCAACCAACAAACAAACAAACAAACAAACAAACAACGTGTTTTACCTGTTTTGCATATATTCTGAAGTTTGTTCAAGATTTTTGGTGCATAGAAGTTGAAAGCTTCTTCTCCATGTTTGGTTCTGGTTTTGGGGATACCCAATTTGGCCAGAACCAAAAGACCTGAGTGGGCCGGAAGGTTCCGCTTACTTACTTGCGCTCACTACTCACTGCTTCTGTCTCGTTTCAAACCAGAGACCTTTCGCATGTGAAGCAAACGTGATGACGAAACGACACTACTTAAGCTGATCTTCTACCAGCTGTTCTTGGTGACACTTGTCAAAGACTAATTGTAACGACGAGTTGCAGACAACGCCAAACGTCTATACAGCAAAGATTAAATTAATCCTGAGAACAGCTGCTGCACGGGTGCCGCTTTCGTGCCAAACATTACGCCTGAAAGTCCTACTCAGACTTCAACTCAGATCAAAGGTCAGAGATTGAGCCACATCACACAAATGAGACCATCTTGTTGACCTATGACACCCTGCGATAGGCATAACTCTCTGCTGAACAGCCAAACGTACCATCATCAAAACACACCCTTTTGTTAAAGCGACAGGACGTTTAAGGCCAAGATTATTCAAACCCCTAGCAGATTTAAGCTCACTTCAACGGCGTGTTTCTTCTGACAGGAAGGAGTAGAAATGTTTTGTGGTGACCCAGCCAGAGTGCCAACATGAATCTCTAAAGATGAGGTTGATTGCAAGGGGGGCCCTTCAACCTCAAAGACTTGAAGCTCATCAGCAAAGATAAATTGTGAAAGCCCCTTGTGGAAACCAGCTAAAAACCAGGTAAGCGATTAAACGAGGGCTCGATTTCTGTCGTGCAAAAACGTGGATTTATCCCGCTGAGGCACAGACTATCCCGTTTCCAGAATTGGCAGTTTGTAAGGTGGGGTTGCAATAATCAGCAATGACGTCAGCCTCAAGAAGACTGCAAAAACATCCTGCTGTAACTAAAGAACAATTCTTAATGCGAGAAGAATTGATTTAAAGGGAAGACGTAGATGTTTCTTTGCGTCAGTCTTTGAAGAGCCGGTATTTGCTGAACTAAATACAGTTCCTGTGGAAAACCCAAAGTCAAGTATTTATTTTGCATTTAGCTTTACCAATTTTGATGATTTTTTTTTCTTAAAATTCACTGAATTTACCTACACACATAAATATATATATATTCTTTATTTGTCTGCACTGTTGTAATCCACAGTTAATTACAACCAAGTCCACTTTCTTCCAGCGGTTTTTAATTGAACCTTTGCGTTTTCTTTCATGTGGAAAAGGCAGCCTGGGTCAGACGGGTGAAACCTGGACACCGCTGGGGGCTCCAACCTGACGGCGATCCCAAACATCCAATCCAAGCTAAACCTAGGTTAGGAGGAACTGGGATAATATTAGGCTTCGATGCTGACCTAAAGCTGTCCATGAAATGTAGTTTAAAGTGACACGGTTCACGTTAAAAAACGCCCCCGTCTTAAGTTACCTCTGCCAGTTTCGAAAAGAAGAGTGGTCAAATATTGAGAAACTGTTATACCAGGCCTTGTTGTTTTCTGATGAAGGTAAGTCGTTTCTCTGGAACTGAGTAATGCTTTCCAAAACAAATATCCGTGGGGGTGTATGCTTGATTTGGAGCCGCCGTAAAATCCGGTTCTTGTCTTAAGATTAAGTCGTTTGCATAACGTTCAGCTCACCCTGAAAATAAAATGATTCAAGTGCAGGATGAAAAATAGAAATCTAATTTCTATTCACAATTACAGGAGGCTTCTATGTCATCTGATGGATTCAAGTTTTCCTGAACCACCAGAAGGTTTTGATTCCATTATTTCTCCCAAGACAAGTTTGCCTTTGTGCAAAAAAAAAAAAAAAAAAAAGTTGGTGACACGTTTTTATCAGTATCCACTCTAGCTTGTCTCCTGGTCGTCTCACAAAAGAGCCAGGTAGCTGAGCGAATATGCACATTCTGTAATGCACATGGCACCCAATTTTAAATTAGTCAGAACTGAGAACCTGAGATATCTTGAACAAAAACAGGAAGGAATTACTAACAAATGAACCGTCCAAGGACAGAAACGGCACTTCCTGATTCCCAATTCCCTATTCTTGCACCCATTAGATTTCAAAGCAGCAACCAACTTGATCAAGATGGTTGAGCTCCTGCCCATTTTCAACAAGAAGACCGGAACAATCTACTTTCAGAGACCCCGGGGTCTCTGAAAGTAGCCTTAGAGGTCATGCGGAACATTAACGACACCCCCACTCTGTCAGTGTTGCTGCATTTCCTGGTCCAGGACCATTGCAGTCCTTCAACGTGACTTCAGTGAACCTGCCTGTAAGCAGATGCGCCTCAGCTTCTGCGAGAGGCCGAACAACAGGCAGGAAGGGTGTGTGTGTGTTGAGCGGTTTCCTTTCTAGTAGCTCGGCTGATCAGAACGAGCGGAGGGTGTGAAGGGTGTGTTCTCGTTGGGTTTCTGCGGTGGCACTTGTGCTGCTGGTACTAGTCATCTCTCTTGTCACAGCCTCAACTTGTGTGATGTTGCAAAGAGCAAAAAGGAAGAAAAAAAAAACAAAGAACGTGAACCATGCACACGGTCCTGTTGAGCCTGAGCTCGCCTTCCTGTGGCTCGGGTCTTGAGAACCTCAGTGTGTTTGCAACTTGTCCATGTGACTCGGTTTCCGTTGCCTGCCTGCTTCCGTGAAGAGCAACAAAAAAGAAAGGGGGGGCACAACCAGTGCTTCTCAGTAAGAGAAGAGTGCTGCAGCTGAAAGCCATACACACACACACATGCGAGAGAGCTCTTTCTACAACAGCAAGTCACTCAGCGATATGGTCAGGGGATCAACCGTCAGTGGCTTGGGAAATCCGCATCTAACCACCAGTGTAAGTAAATGCACTATGCTCCGTTCAACCACTGCAGTGTGCGAAGAGACACGGCTAAACAAACCGAATTAAGGATGCTGAATGTTTGATCTTTACAATTTTTAAGCAAGAATGATTTGCTCTGGAAACCGATGTTGCTTGCACTTCTTATATCAGTTGGTCACAGCCTTTTCAGCATTAACTCTGGGACGGGTTTCAGTTCACAACAACACAAGGAGTTTGGGTTGCATTATTTCAAATTGTATCATCCAGCATTTTTTTATTTATTATTTTTTGTCTTTTTCACCCAACCAGTGACTTTTATCTCGAGCGGATTGTGTGTCATCTTTTAAGCAAGTTTGCTCTCAGAGCAGCAGTCATGTGCGAGAAAGTGCACGGCGAGCAAGGGGCACGCAGTCGGCGTGGATACTGCAGGTTGCCAATAGACTCGATAACCAGAGGTATCGCAAAAAAAAAAAAAAAAACGTCGACATCGAACGATTTGTCGTCGACATGGCGTTTGCAGGAAAAAAAATGTATTTAAAAAAAAAGGTCAGTGTATCGATTAACAATGCGTGCCGGCAAAAAGGGGAACACAAAACCTCCCCATTTCAAACGCATGACAGCGGTTTGAGAAGAAATTTGGGAAATTTTTTTTGACCAAAGCTGCCGTTCTCATGAAGAAAATATGCCACTTTTCTGCTCCCTGATATAGGATCTAAATTCAAAAATTCTAAGTCTGAGGAATATGTCAGACTGTCATCAGCATATAGATTGATGGAGACAAGGTACATGCCTTGTACCTTGAAATCCTAAAACCATCTCAGTTTTTAGGATTTCTAATCACCAAAAAAAAAAAAAAAAGATTTATGGACCAGACATTTGAATCATTCACTTTTAGTGACAACAATTTAGGATAGTGTGACAGTTAAGGTTTAGGGAAATGATTAAAATGGGAAAACACAAGCTTACGTAATTTGCATTATAGAAAATGAATACTTGCATTTTTTTTATTATTACTTTGAGTCAGAAACTGGAAGTTTCTCATTTTGTAAGTGGAAAATTAGAAAAGAGCCATACTTTTAAATCAGCTTAACGTCAAGCAGCTATTTCATTATTTTTGCTTTCATTTCTTTTTCTCTTTGAGCAAATGCACAGTTAAAGAAGTTACCATTGAGTTATTTCAGCTATCGTTCATGGATCACAGGCACACAAGGCTTTTTTTTTATGGCAAATGGAAATGAAACTATTGAGAAGTGACAACTTTTTGGCGTTTTGTCCTCTTATTTTATTTTTTTAACAGTGAGGATGATAAGATGCCAGACCAAGGTCTTATTCCCGTCCTATTTTGCTTGCTGGCCATGTGGAGAATCCTGACACCCGCCTCGAGCCATCCACAACACAGTCACTGCAAGCTGGTAAGATGCATCTCCTTCATTAGCAATGGAAAAAGTGTGAAATATGCAAAGACAAAAATAAAGAACATGGGAAGGAGCTCGGAACAGGCTGCATCAAAAAGGCGCTGGCTCTGCAAAACATTATTTTACTTCCTTAGGATTATTTATGAACTTGCTTAAAAAGACAACAACAAATTGAACTTCTTCCCAGCGACCGAGAAGATGTACAGTGCATAAAGTAATTCATACATGCTCATAAAAATGCAAAAAAAAAAACCCAACTAATTAAGAAAAGAGCAAAAGGTGATTGTTAGAAAAAATAATAAAACACTACTGCGAAAATACAAGCAATTATTTAGATGAGAAATAGGACACCATAAAATACTGCTTGGGAAATCTGTAAAGTATGTCATTATTCATTTACCCATTTAGTTTGAGGTTTTTTTATATATACATTATTGTTTTTATTGATTATTGTTTCACTACTACCTCATCTAAGACTAAGTAAACATTACAAAATATTTGCATCGCAAAACTGATTCGAATAAAATATACTAAAATGAGTTTTTTTGAGTTATTGTCTGTGTTAACTTTATTTGTTACTCTCTTTTACTTTACGTTCAACACACAGGCCAGGAAGCTGTGCTGAGAACAAACTGCAAATCTCCTGAAACGAGGTCTGCAGTTTGAAAAGAGTAAACAAAAGGTCGCCTTACGACTAGTGGGCTTTCATTTTCGTCTTAGTAGGACCAGGTCAAATCGGCAATCTAAAACTAGCAGGAATTGCAATATCTCAGTTGGAATCGGTTGATTACTTTTAACTGCCTGAAATGTGAAGTCAGCTTGTTTAAGGATGTAACACCTGCAGCATTGTTAAACTGTGGTTACCAAAGATTTTCCACTAATTTCTCTGGACGAAAAACTTGACAGGTTTCCTGAAAATGTTCCTAAAGCATCACTAAAATAGGTAACCGAATGAAAATGAAGTTCATCTCTGTCTCTTTACAAAAGAATACGAATGCATTGGTTTTTTTATCACTGCTAACATTAGTGTACTAATATAGCAGTAGTGATGCCAAAATAGCATGCTACCATGTGGATGATTAGCCCGAAACCCGATACTACAACCCACAGCACTGGTCTGTACTTACGTGGAAATATTTATTTTTCTAAAGCGTTGGTGGTCACTTCACAAAAAATCTGATTTTTATTACTTTTTGGAACAAAGCAAAAACTGACCCTACGTGCTTTTATTTTTCTGCAGGTACAAAAAGCAGCGCTGTGCAACAATGGCAAACTCTCATCCGTACCTGGAAGACTGCCCGGGAACTTAGAAGAGCTTCAGCTAAACTACAATCAAATTAAAACACTACATAACGTCTCTTTTCTTCGCTACCCATCACTAATCACCATAACTTTGGCTTGCAATGGTCTGGAGAAAATGCAACCAAATGTTTTTCAAGATTCACACTCGTTAGAGAACCTAAACCTTGCAAATAACAATATAAACATTGGCTTTGAGGAAACCGGCCTTGCATTAAGAACGCTACCTGGTCTGAGATTTCTAGATCTTTCTGAGAATAAGCTTACCGATGAAATGGCTTCCACTCTACTTCAAAACCTATCGTCCCTGGAGTACCTCAATCTTTCCGGAAACCTCTTGCAGCGGTTGGATGAGACCTCGTTCAGGGATCTGCATAACCTCAAAGACCTTGACCTTCAAAGAAACATCATGTTTGAAATTGACAGCGCCTTCGGGAGCAACCCGAAGCTCCAGAGGCTCAACTTGGCCTTTAACCATCTGCCTTGTCTGACAGACTTCCACATGACTCAATTGGTCGTCCTCAATGCCAGCTACAACTTTATCGAGTGGTTTATCTCAAGGCAGGAGCTCAACGACACTTTCCAGCTGGAGACGCTCGATCTGTCAAACAACAGGCTCTTCTTTTTTCCTTTCTTGCCAACACGCAGCAAATTGCAGAACCTTTATCTCTCGCACAACATTCTCAGGTTCTATGAACATTTGGCAGACAACAGCACACTCCAGAACTCAACCTCGAGTGTCGAGTTCTATAACCTAAAAAAGCACATAAAAAACGTGACTGCTCAGTTGTGGGATGATGACCTTCACGGCGACATTTCTTCTCTGGACACTTTAGATTTGAGAGGAAACCAAGTGGATTATTTTCCCGATGGATTTATGGGGAAAATGCCCACCCTGTCAAGACTCCGGATGGGCATGAACTGCCTAGAAACACTCCACATCTCAACAGAACAGTTCTCAAGCAACTTGTACGAACTGGATATTAGCAACAACAAACTGCACCAGGTTTCAGCGAATGATGGGTCGCTCAGCATGCTCGGCAATCTGACTTACATCAACTTGAGTCGGAACGACCTGAGGGAGCTACCTTTTGGATTATTTTCTTCATTGCCAAGAATCCACTCTGTAGACTTGAGCTATAACAACATTGGCATTTGCCTACCCGATGAAACAAATATCAACACCAGCAGCATTACAGAATGCTTGCAATGGGACAACATCCACTCCCTGAGGCAGCTTCACCTCAAAGGTTGCAACCTTGAAACTGTCCCAAACTCTGCGTTCGCAGGGTTGTCGCTAACCCACCTAGAACTGTCTGACAATCCTGGGATTGATGTCCAAGATTCATTACGATGTTTAAGTAGGACGTTGCAACATCTGGGCTTAGGAAACACTCAAACACGAGACATCGACTTGTCCAATTTTCACAGTTTGAAGTCACTTAATCTATCAAGGAACTCTCTTTACCGTCTTCCCAAATCACTTTATGATATTGACCTGAAAGTCCTGGACGTGAGGGACAATCGACTGTCCACCATCCCCTCTGGTGAAGCTCATACACTAGCCTCAAAACTTCAGACCATTTTCCTCAGTGGAAATGCATTCAACTGCTGCCAAACAGAGTGGTTTAGTATATTTGAAAGTGCAAAGACAATGAATATGGTTGCAATGTCAGATATCGAATGCAACGACGTCCTACAAACGACACACAGAGTGCAGGACCCAGAAAGATTTTATTGTTTAGAAGCAGGGGAGTCGATCCTGTGGTACATCCTGCTCCTTGTGCCTGTTTGTCTTTTTTTGACTGGAATCTCTATTGTTACGTTCCTTACCTACAAGCCCAAACTCCTACAAACATCGATCAAAAAGAAATATTTGAAGCCCACGTCCTACTGATACTTTATAAGCAACAAATGTGAATGCATTTTGTACATTGTCTTGATGTCAAAAATAAAATAAAATACACTTCAAAAGCTGTCCACAGTAATAACCACATCAACAAAGGTGCATTTAACTGTGTCCCACTGCCTTGCATTGCTCCTTGAACTGCGGTTAAAAACCAGCCCGAATCCTAATACCGTCATGTAAAACTGTGGCTGCGTTTTTGTGGGTCTCGGTTTGTCAGTATTGTGGGTGTATATGTGTGTGTGTGAGTGTGTGAAGATATGCAGAAGTCGAGTGATGCAAGCCGTAGCTATATGCAGCAGAGGAAACATGAAATTTCCTGTTTTGCTAAGACGTGCAGCAACTGCCCAGTTCTGTATCTCAGAGAGGAGGGGTTTGGGGCTTTCTTCCCATCAGTGAGACGAAGACGCCTCATCAACATACGATTCCAGCGCACTGGTGCGTGCGAGGGGTCACCCTGGTTCCCTCTGCCGAGTCTTTTTCTAATAAAACGTGCTGCACGATCTGTGTCGACGCGGCGCGTTGTTCGTAAATCAATGAAAATACGATCATCTTTGGTGGTTGCACAGAAGAAATTCACACTCCTTTGCATGCGATTTGTGTCGCTGTGTAGTAGCGGGGGAGGCTGGTAGATAAGTGTGCAGTTGTATGAAGTGCCGGAGTCAAACCAGAAGGTAACCAAAATACCACTGTGGTGATGCTCAGGGTCATGGTGGTTGGAACATAAAAGGAGAAACCAGAGTGAAGCATTCTCCAAGTCGCAACAACTTCATTAGTTTTCACGCTGCTTTCGCCTCGCACATTATGAGTCAGTGAAAATCAGAACATGATTTCAGCTTTTATCGCGCTTTAAAACGTGTTGACAAAGAGAAAACAATACGCACGAGTGCAAAACTGGGTCAAAAGCAGGTGATGCAATGTAATGTTGTCAACAGAGGGCACAAGCTGATAAGAGTGAGAAATAAACTCCTGGCTTGAGGTCTTTGGTTTAGGTGTTGGTCGTTTATGGAAACGGTGTGGCCAGGCACACGATCGTCACATTGATGTCTTAAAAAGAGTGTGTGGTTACGGTGAAGCTGAAATACTACAACACATGGAGGTTTTGGAGCTGAGAAAAGCGAAGATGCGAGGTGGCAAGTGGTCAACGCGCAGAGGTAAAGAACCGATTCTGGTTGTCCAAAATGGCAAAATGACGACAAGTCAAAATCATTTAAGGAAGGAAGGAAGGCCCTTTGCTTTAGATTGTGAAAAATGTGTCATTCCACTTGCTTGCTCAACGACAGAAAACAACTTTATTAAAAAAGTCAAAAGAGAAATAAACACTGCACTAAACACGAGTTACTGATTTCATAATCTCTATTGGGAATACTTCCTGCACATACAGGAAGTTACGCACACAGGACATCAAGCTGGAAATACATATCGATGTTGAGTTATTTTTTTTTCTGTTAAACAGCCCATCTGTGGTTATGTGGAACAAAATAAGATGGGTTACCAAATATACCCCACAAGTACACGCGTGGCTGACTGTAAACAGTATTTGCATGTGAACTACTTTGCGACAGTTTCTCACAGATGAATGCAAAGAAGTTTAGAGAAGGAAAATTGGGCATAAAACGGATGAATTACATGCTTGCTGGTAGCAAATTTTTGCACGTATGAGCCCCAAAGCCTTCAAATATACTTCATCTTCTGGACATGTTATGTCAGAAGACGTCGGATTCGATCTGCGGATGAAGAACACCTGAGGATGTCCGGGCTTTTTTGGAAACAGGATGTTACAGGAAGACCCTTTCTGAGTGGAGTATAATCAAAATAGTATTATGGACAATGGACAGTGCTGTTGCTCATACCATACCAAGCCACAGACAGGCAGCTTTGTTTGTCTTTTGCCAAGGATCAGATTTGTGGGTCTAGTCACAACCAGTCAACCGATATGGGTTGTTTTCATGTGTTGTTTCTATTTCTACAGTAAAGAGCCACCAGCTCTCGCTATTATCTATATTAAGATGGCACGTCATTGTTGTAGAATGAGCCTCACGCTGTTTCACTCTTTCTCACTCCCTTTTTTTCCCTTTGAACAATTTCGCTCGAAGTGAAAACAGCACCTGAATCAAAAGCGTATGATGTTTTTTTTTCCCCACACGCTGCTATTTACGACTGGTCACAGTGGCACATCGACTATACTTTGAGGTATTCTGTAGATAAATGACTTCCTCATAGAGAGCAAATGAAGAAATGCACCTAAACAGTGACAGGATTTTTAAAGTGAAGCACAAAGCATTGATTTGTAAGTGTATTTACTTATTTTCATATTAAAAGAGTTATTAACTGTACTAAAGACAGATTTTAATTCATCTCAATATTTAATTCATCGGGCAGCGCAGCAGCTCAGGCTGTAGTTTGGGTGAGAATTTTCTTGCCGCTGTTTGTTTATCCCGGATAAACACAGATTCTGAGATTTAATCATTATTAAAAAAATCAGGTGAGCTATGTTGTAGGTGCAAGTGGAAAGTAGCACGGAGCTCACACGTTACCAGCTGCTGTTAGCTACCGCTAAAACAAGGCAGCCATATTGCATTTTGATTTTTTTAAATAATTTTTTTCCTTTCTTTTTAAATACGAGTTAGAAATTTAAACTTTCGGGGATGGCTGGCCACTTCCTCCCACCGGGAACTTCAAAAACCCTTAAGAGCGGGTGTGCAGATGACAATATGTCTGACGTGCAATGCTCTCGACTGAGCAGCTTGTGAGACCATGAACCACACATGCTGCAATTCCTGCCTTCCTTCAAAAATCAAGAGTTCCCAAATTACTGGGGTGGTATGTAATGTAGTGCTAAGATGCTATGCTAAAATGAACGTCCGTCTGATACTAATACTATTCCGTGTTCCTTATTATACAAGTCCATTTAGATAAGCCTAAGTAATGCAACCAGTTATTCAATTTTTGGGCAGAGTGGTAGACTAAATGGTTACTTAGGTCAAATCATCAAGCAGCTATGTAACTCACCACTGACAAAATAAAATGAGTCGTACACAAGCATGCAGGGACATTTTTTCTCTCTTGGTGTCCTTGTACTTTCAGCTTCCTGCACAAAACATCTTAAATAAGCAGATGCTTATCGTTGCGCTTCGGTTTATCTCTTTGTTTCCACTGTGAGCTTTCCTGCAGAATGCCCGTTTTTCAGCAGCTTCAACTCATCACCGTAGGGAGTCGATGGCAGATGAACGCATCGGCATCTGCATCCTCTGTTACTGTGACCTGAAAGGCTTCCTCAAGCGAGCTGCAGACACATTGCTGAAGTAGCACGACTGAAGAGTTGTGGCAGCCGTCAAAATATGAAAGAAAATAAGGACTGCCGAAAGAGGAAGTGCTGCTTTTTCTCAGGCATGCTACCGCTCATCTGATTATCTGTGAGCCGGCTGCGTTTCAGCTCTGCGCCAGGGCCAAAAATCGTGAAAGCGCTCATTTTGGGGCACATGAAATGATAAGCAACAGTAAGTGATGTGGTCCGGTACGAACTAATAACAGCGTGAAGTATTCAAGCTCTCAGTCAACACTGTGGTGATACTTTGGTTATTTCCTCAAATGACCTCAATTAAACATAAATGGGAAAACTCTTTATTTTGGCTGTGATGTCCATTTAACTTTGCAGCTATAAATACAAAATGGCAAACCGTAAGGGCAAAGGTTACAAGAGGCTAGCGTTTAGGTTTCACCGATAGCCATGTTCTGGAGAATGAAAATATTCTTCCGTGCATAAAGAAATGTACAGGGAGCTTATTAGTCAACAGGCACTTTGCAAAACTCACTTCCTCTTTAGCCCTTCTGCTCTTATGAAAGGCCCTTCGCAGTGAACGTTGAGCTTTAGCAGGATGTCAAAGAAAACCAATCGCACAAAAATAACGGTGATCAAAAAGACGCGAGCAGAAACTTAAACTTGCCAAGTCCAACTTGTAGGCGTCAAAGGAAGGTCACACAACTGAGTGGATGGAATCCATTTTGAATGCAATTTTCTCACACAACAGGAAACGACCAAAGTAAAACAAGAACTCCCCCCACCCAAAAAAAAAAAAAAAAAAGAAAAGAAAGAAAATGTGATTGGTCAGTGATTTTTGATTAGGTGTTTTTTTGTGTGTTTTTTTTTCAACTATCCGAACAGACCTCTGCTAACTAATTCAAGGTGTAGTCTCTGATAAACCGCCACGATGTGAGGTTAGAGTTTGGTCCTGAAGAGTGGAGATATGGGTTTACCGCTGGGAGCAGAATCTCATCCTGACATCATTGAGATCGACTTCAGTGATACCAGGCTGTTCGTCACTGAAGGAGAAGCTCCCCCAACACACCAAGCTGCCTCTGCCAAAGGCCGTTTGTCCATCGTTTTGACTGTAATATTCTATAAAAGAACAAGAGATCTGCTAAAACGACAACCCACTTGAATATAAGGGGCGTGTGTTGGTTGGTTGGTTGTTTTTTTAAACTTTTGATTTTCCTCTGAAATTCAGATGAGGAACCTCAAATGGAAAATGTGTGACATCTGGTGAAGCTTTCAAAATGGCTTCCTGTCCTCCGGAGAGATAAAGATGACCGACGTTTTGTTGTAAAGGGTGTTAAGCTGAACACAGCCGAGAGGCAATTCTTCTCCAAACTCAGAAAGCTAAAATAAAACTCTGAGATGTAAGACCACATAAGAAAGATCAGGACAAAAGTTCGAACCGGTTTTTATGAGCGCACTAGTTGTCAGTGATTGTAGTCGGAATTAAAGTGGAAATGCAAGAATGTAAAAACATCACCCAGTAGAAAAGAAAAAAAAAATTAAAGACACTGAACTGATTTAGTTGTGGATGACATAATTTATTCATAGGTTACAGAACATTTATGAATTTTTAAGCAAAATGCTCAACAGTTGCTGTCCGATACTTCAACACCAAATAACAGTTTTGGTTTTGAGACGCTGGGTTAGGGTATAACGTATGGATATTTATCCATATCCCATTTCAAACACAAAACTGAAGTATTGCACTATATATTTTGATGTTTGAAATAAACTACCATAAGTCAGTACTTAATAGCTCCACTAAGTTCAGTTTGAAACGTATAAGAAATCATTTTAATGAACAATTTTAAGTTTAACTTTTGACACAAAAAACTTTTGTTTTATTTTTAGTTTTTATGATGATTAATAAATTCCAGCCACATTAGTTAAATGTTCCTTGTAACATAGGAGTCAAAGTCCGTATTTGGTCACAATATAAATACATCCTGTTTTTTTGTTTGTTTTTTTTGTTGACTCAACTAGTTGGCGTGTAAAAATAGAAGGTACTTTACTTTTACACCACTGGCGAAGAAATACACAAAAGAAATGATGGCATGCATGAACAATACCCAACAGTACACAAACTACTTCCCATAGGTCTATGAATATCCACTTTTGTGTATGAAAACACGCTCTGACAGTTTTTAGTGGAAAATGCTTTGGTTGAAATAACTTAAAAGACCAAAAGTTGACTTTGTGAATTTCTGTGTTTAAAATGATTCTTCCATTCTGTTTTTTTTTTGTTTGTTTTTTTGTTTTGTTCCATTTCAGTTTTACTCTGCTGGCTTTGAAAAGCAAAAAATATTCAAGCAACATTTTCGGTTCTGCGTTTCACACCAATATTTTCTCCTGCCCTGCCCTCTGGTGGTCTCATCTGTAAGTGCAATCTGAAATGTTCATTTAAGCCCGTAGAATAATGTTGAAATGCCTACTTTCGATGGTTCATATTTCATATTTATTTTACAATCACATGCCACTGCATCAGTTACACAAAATACAAAAGCTCAATTTTGTAGTACGTCCTCAAAATGCAACAACGCAGCTCATATAAAAGTTGAAATGCAAACTCAATGTCATTCCAGATGGGTTAGTAATCTGTACTGCAGACATTTTCTTTAGTAAAACAGCAAGCTGATCAAAACCAGAGAAACAAATACCAAGCTTTCTTTCCAGAACAAGGCAGAATTTTTAATTTTACATCCAGTCCAGTCTGATTTCTGTCCTGCAAAACCGGTGGAGGGGAAGAAAAAAAAAAAAAAAGCTTTCCGTTGGGGGTTGAAAAATTAGGAATCAATACTTAACAGACTGAGCTGCAATGCTCAATGCTGATGGAGTAGATGCAAATCGTAAAAGGCAATAATCCAACAACCCATTGGACAGGAACAGAAACGGCTTTGAGCTTCATGTCAATGCATCCATGACAAAACGCAAACAATACAGTCCAAATGAAATTCATTTTCCAGACAACAACAACGGCTACTGCTCCTCGAGATTATCGCTTATAAAATAAGAATATTTAACAAAACTCTTCACTTCAAGCTGAAGTGTTCTTTTTTTTTCCCAGCAGGGAAGGGGAAGCATTTAGGTTACCATCTGAGATCAATTTTGTAAACAAAATCTTTTAAACGTGTGGCACATGTTTCAGTTCGCGTGGAACCGAACTCAAAAGGCGTCAAAGAAGGTTTAAGAGATTTTCTGCAAACTAACGAAGGAAAAAAGATACGTTCGCTCTCCCGTCACTCAAATTTATTTATTCCTGCTAAAGTCTGCGGAATAGCAGAGTCCATCTTTTCTATTTTTTATTTTATTTTTTTTTACAAAAGAAACATAAAAAAAAGAAAAAGACTCAATGAAATAGAAGGTGAGGCCTGTCCCTGCAGCGTGGTATAAATACGGGATCACAGCTGGTTGCTCGGGATGCGAGTTGAGTTGAGAGAGAGGATTTGTGCTTCAGTTGAGCAACTCCAGGTAGGTGATCGGCACTTTGCCCTTCTGGTTGCCTCGCTCCCCCATCAGCCAGTCTGAGTCCATGCCTGGGACACTGCTAACTGTGATCACCTAGGGGGGGAAATAAACAGGAAGTGGAGAGAATCATTCACAAAAGGTTTGCAAAAGTAAGGTCATCAGGATGGTCTGACAGGGAAATCAAAAACAAAACAAAAAAAAAACTGATGGCAAAGAATCGGATTCACTGTCAAATCTTCAACGTTATTAAAGGTTTTCCTCATGCAATTGAATCAGGAGTTCCACAGGGAATGGTTTTTGGCCCAATACTTTTACTTCCCTTTCACTTATGTAATATTGCTCTGTCAGTGTATTATATATATTTACTTGTGTCCCACCAGGCTAAGCATGTCTTTTGATTATTTATTATAATTGTTTTTATACACTAGTAACAGTGATGGCAAAGATGTCTAAAGAGTCTTTTTGGTGAAATGGTTGGAAGCACAATGGCTGCATAGTATGGTTAGTATGTGAACACATAGGGAGACTGAGGTCAGGTGTCCTTTTTAAAAAAATTATTATTATTATTTAACAGAACATCTTTTAAGTCCTTACCTAGTGATCTATTCACATTTTCTGTTAACTTTTAAATTTTTCTAACTCAAAAACACAGTTGATGAAACCAAAGAAACCTCTAACTAAAACTAATAATTTATGGAAGAAAAATGTTTGGAATGAGGCAACGTGAAGTCACTGTTAATCAGCCACAAGTTTGCCACATGCAGGGAGTGACACTTCTGCAATGGGCGACCATGTGGTTTAAACAGATGGTGCATCTGTGAGTATTAACAAAAAAAAAAAACTAAAAATAAACAACATTACTATGGAACCAACATTGACGGGGAATGCATAATAACAAGAACACAACAGCAAGTGTGGCTGAGTTTCCGTGAAGCCTCACCTCGTCGGCCAGCAGGGAGAGTTCGCTGCTGCTGGCGGCGTCGTAGTCGTAAAGGACTCGCGCTTTGCGGCTGCCGTTGGAGCTCCGCAGCTCGCTGAATCCGCCCGACGCCGCCACCAAGCTGCCGCTGCCTGCCGAGACGCTGGGCAGAGAGGCAGACATGGCTGCGGTGGGTACCGAGACGTTGGCCGCGCCCGACATGGACGACTGGTTGTTGTTGGAGAATGAGGATGGGAAACTGGTGGTGGCGGGAGACAGGATGAGCGAAACTCGTTCGAAAATAGAGGCTAATTGACAATGGGAACACACGCAATGTGTGTGTGTTTTTTTGAAAGTCTTAACTCTTAATTTGTGCACTAAAGATACTGTGACCGAACTTCATTTATTCAGGGTTAGTAACTCTTTTATTCAAATTACAGATGCATTTGGGAAAGAACAAAGTGAAAGCGAGGCGGCAGCAACGTTTCACCTGCCGAGTTGCTTTTGGAGGTCCACCATGTACTGGTAACACTGTGCATAGTACGTTGTCTGGGCCTCCACAAAGTCATTTAAACAGCGTAGATGATGTGCCTGATAATGTGGAGGGAAAAAAATCAATTAATTAAAAAAAAAAAGAAAAAGAAAACATCTCTGCTTATTTTGACAATTTTAAATATATATATATTTTTTTAAATCACAGCAGAGAAAGACATAGACTTCTGTGAGTTTACTTACATGAGTGCTGCTGACGCCCTCCAGCAGCAGACGCGTGATCTCTGCTTGCCGGTCGAACTCACTCTGGGTCATCCTCAGCTCCTGCTCTGCCTGAGAACCAAGAAAAGTCCATTTACTTTTCTAAGTTTAGCGACAGATCAGCTGTTTTTATAATTAAATACAGTTATTAAACTTTTTCTTTTTAAAATTTTTTAAAAAAAATCACATGTACACGCTAAGCATTCACACATAATGAATTTAGGTGGGATGAACAGAAATGCACACCAGAAACATTTTAAAAATTGGGCCTGAATGTGTCATGGAGGAAATGCAGGAAGATTAGCAGCTGCTGACAAAACTGCCTCTGGGGTTTTGGTGCGTCTGTGTGTTCAAATCAAACATGGCTCCAACATTCCACTCACCTCTGTCACTTCCTCTGCTCACATCTGCAGCATTGCATTAAAAACAAACAAACCATGACACAGTAGTTAGCGCTATTTAGTAGAGAGGTGAAAAAAAATGAAACCGCGCTCCGCCTGTGGCGACGCCGGCTGTTAAGATGGTTCACATCTGTTTCCTTACAACTAGATGGTGCAGCAGAATGAGTGGAGGGGGAAAAAAAAAACAAGGGCTGGTGTTAACTCACAGAAACTAATATTTAGAGGAGAAGCTTCATGTTTGCTTACACAAACAGGGTTTCAGCAGGTTTCAACAATCAAATTTAAGTCTTTTCAAGAACAAGAGGAATTTAATAACTCTTTATGATCTTTAAAATCTCCGCCTGGTTATTTTTTGCTTATTTTAATTGTACGCAGTTCCTTCAATGTCTAGCAAGTTATTTTCTCAAATTACCATCTATTAAAAGTCCCCATCAGATTAATTTTGCTCCCTGCTACGGTGGGAGGGTAAAATTAGGGGATTTTTCAGATCGCGACCAGTGTGGTGGAATTACGGCACTGCAAATTTGGCTGGATTGTCGGCGCTCCATTTAGGACTTACAGGGTTAAGACTTTTGTCTCAAAGGAAACATGAACTTTGTCCAGCCAACTGGTGATAAATTTTCACTTTGTGATATATGCTAGAAAGTTAGCTAGCCTGTTAGCAGTGAGTCGCAATGAAGATGCCTGCGTGTTGCTTAAGCTTTTTTTTTTTTTTTTTTGCCTGGCAGAAAAGTCTCACGAAAAAAACAAAACAAAACAAAAACAACAAAAAAAACAAACAGTTAAGATATACTTGATTAAAAAGTCCTGACAAGACTTGTCATTAACATATTTAAAGTGAATTTAAGATATTTTAAGGACTTAATTTTAAATACATGAATTGAAGACCTCTTAAGGATGAAGCCTGTCAGATTTTACAGGCGTGTTGCAACAAGAGAAAATCAGCCTCTGCCCAGGGAAATCTGTCCAATGTCTTTAATGGGATTGAGTTGAGACTAGTCCCTAATCAAGTTTACAATCTTTACTTTAATCAATTCATGAAGGCCTCACAATTTACTAATAGTAAATAACATTGCGTGTTTTTTTTTTTTTTTCTGACATGACTTGCTGTTGATGAGTCAAGCAGTTAAACTCATCAAAAGACTTGCAGCCTCTTGACTCCACTAGAATGCTACTCAGCCCCGATGTAGCTCAAGGTGACTGTTTAATATCTCCCTGTTTATTTGCATGCACAGTTGAGCTTCAATCACACGGAGCAAATTTGAAACACCGTGAGATAAGACGTGCATTTGAAGTCGCCCACTTGTGTCTGAATCGGCCTGGACACGTGTTAAATTACAAATGTCAATGAATGAAGTAAGACTGGCAAATTAGAAGTCAGGAAATATCGACCAAAATCTGCTTAAAGAGCATTTTATTTCATCATGTCTCTACGACCGGTGCACAAAGTTAGGAAAACACAGGACTTCTGTGAATGTCAAGGTAATGATACGATTCATTAGTTAATAAAGCAGAGTTAGTGTCTTTCTGTTATTTATTCAATGCATGGAGCCCCAACAAGCTGCCTGTAAAACTGAATTAGGGGTGAAGCGATAAATCGTAACAAATGTTGAAGTCATAGTCAACTAATTTACGATTATTCCATAAATCACTTGACTTCAGCACAAAGACTCACAGAACGGCCAGTGGCTGAAGGGACAACATATTCAGAGCAGTAATTAAGTTAAAACTGTGCAAAAAATACACATACATTTCACGTGTAATATATATAAAAAAGGAAAAACTGTCTGTAAATATGTTCTACCTAAAACTCCTCAAGTAGCAGAGTTTCAGCTTCAAATTTGATACAAAACTCCTATTCAGCACTTTTTGTTTTTGAATTATTATTCTGTTAATCAAGAAAATAAGTATATATTAATGTTTGTCAAGCAGAGAGGACTGAAATGTTCACATGTTGATTTTAGAAGGATTGGTTTAGCTGCAGATGCGTTCTTTGCAACAAACGATCAAGCGTTCCAAGAAATTCAAGTTTATTTAAGTTTCATATTGAAAAAGGAATTGATTTGTTTATTTGCCTTTTTAAATAAGGCAAATGTATGCAATTTTTAATATTGCATAAAAAGCCTCAAAGGGTTAAACAACATTTTCTGTATGATTGTCAGAATAATAACTGTTTTGGACTTAGCTGTAATTCCTCAATTTTATGCCACATTAGTTATTGCTGTATTTTACCTCAATTTTACCTCATATAAACACGTTTAAAGCTGGTCAGTTAGATGTATTTCAACATCTCTAAAAGCTTGCAAATATCGATACGTTGGCTTTAAAAGACTTTAGAAGACATTGAGGAAAAGCCCTAAAGAATGCGGAACTTCAAAATGAAGAAAAACTGGCCGTCACAGTGGAAAACCAACCGTCCAGAAAAAGGAAACCTAAAACTTCCCATTGTAGCTCAGATGAAGGAATACAAGTCACAAGGGCTGAAGTGGACATTCGTTCAGCTCCGCGTGTCGGTCACAACTTGTGCGACTTTAGAGGGTAAAATGAATCCTCAAGGCTTTCAATTGTGTCTCGAAAACTGGTTACAAATTTGATTTACAAGACACAGAAAAGCTCTCCTTTTTTTTCTCTCCCTCTCTTTTTCTTTTTAAAAGTGCCTACTCACTGCAGCTCTTGCGTCAGGCATCCTAGCTTTCTTTAGCCGGGTTTTGGCTGCGTCTAGATCCAAACGTTTGACCTGTAGAAGTTTTCGTTCTTTCTAAATGGAAAAAAAAAAAAAAAAAAAAAAAACAAGAGAAGAAAATAACATCATTAGTAATTCTGTACAAAATCTCAACCAAGGGTGTGGTTGCTGTGGTTAGCTGCTTTATTTTAGATAGGGAATGATGTAAAATTTGTAAAAAAAAAAAAAAATTTTTAAAACATGACATTTCCTCCGTGCTTGCTCTCGGACAATTTGGAAACTTTCACACATTTGTCGTGTTAACCCGACTCACCAGGATGGTTTTGAAGTCGCCCTCAAGAAAATTTCGAAAAGGCGTCAGGAAGTTGATGGCAGAACTCTGAATGAACTCCCGCTCGGCTCCGCCAATCTGCTTCTGCGTCTCGCCACATTTTATCAGCGCGTTTCCTGTTCGTCAGCAGCACAAGAAAGAGTTCACAAAGCGCTGCAATCTGCCGGAGGCCTCAGCATGTCTGTGCTTCGTACATCAGGAGCTGCATGCAGAGCCTTCCTGTTTGCCCTTGAAAAATTATTTTTTTTAAATTGCTGCACAAATAAAATAATTTTCCAAAGGAATGTTATTTTATCAGTTTTAAGAAATCCAAACAAATGAACAGTTTAAATTTAATTCAACTCAACAAGGAGAAAGGTTGCTAGTTGCTAGGCAACACTGACAATTTCATAATTTACTGTCTGTATGTACATTTCTGAAATATTGAAGTCTTAAATAAGAAAAAGGGTCAAATTCTGTTTTAGACTCATTGTAATTACTCAGACATAAAAAGAATCTTAAGCTAAAAATAATAAAGCTATACGCTCTGGCAGATAAAATATAAGTTTTTGGGCTCAATAAGTTGGACTCCAGAAGAGACATTAGCTGAAACAATGACAAACTATGAAATATGTTTTATTATTGTCAAAATTCCAGATTATTTGTTTTTACAAAATTCCACTTTTGCCATTATAACCATAACTTAAACAGTGTACAGTTATGAAAAGCTTGAAAACAATTGAACAAATCAATACCTAGAGCTGAACCTTTATTATTATTAGTATGTTATTGAAGTTTCATGAATATAACAAAGCGCTGTGTTTCAGCAGAACATTGCATGATTTTACAATGTGTTGAAAAGCATTTCCTTGTCACTGTTCCTTGATTTTATGTGCAAAGGAAAGTAATATATGTTTGTCACTTTAAAACAAAACAAAATATGTCTCGGAAAGAAATCTGCATCAGTAAAATCTTGTGCACACTTCCATAATAATCAGGATCTTTGTTCATTTTTATTTCTCTGATGATATATACAGTACTGTAATTCTTTTAGCTGAGCTCGCATGTTCCTGCAACTTCATAGTATTAACTTAGCAATAATCTTTTCTATCTTTCTCATCAGAATAACCATCTCATGAGAAAAATCATCGCCAGGTATGATATACGGTGTTTTCTATTCTTTTGCTCTTTCCTCCTGTGTCTAGTGAGGATCATGCTGGTCTTGGCAATCTTTAGAAATAAAAGAAAAAGGTAAGTAATGGTAATGGTGCGTTCTCTTTGTAGTCTTTGAAGTGCGATTTCCCTGAGTTTCCAGCCAGAAAAACAACAGGAATGCAAAGCGAAGTTGAAATTCCGACTGGGAAAGTCAGAGCAGCACTGCTGCAGGCATAAACTATTTATCAGCAATACTGACCAGGTTTTTATTAAACCAGTGACACAGCCTACTTTAAAAATATTGATTAATGTCTTCTTTTTATAAAAGGTGGGGGGGGAGTATATTGTTATTAATGCTAACTGTTAACAATGCAGCACTGATATGTCAAAAATAATATTTTGAATGCTGTACTTAAATCTTAGATTATGGGTCTTACAGAGAAATGGATAAGAATTAAAAAAAATAAAAAGGAAAAGTGTAAACGAGAACCGACCCTTTGAAATAATTAATACAGTAACACATAATCAGATCAAAGGAAAACGCAGATTAACTATTTTGCGCTTTCCCACCTTCAGTCCAAGCTAATGCGCTCTAAGAGGCTTTCGGCCTTTTTACTTGTTGCGTAAACAGAAAGAAATTGATGTTTGGTACAAAGTTTCTGAGTCTTAAAGGATCAGAATCTTTCAGCAACTTTTTCCAACAGCTTTTTATTTATTTCTTTATTTTTTTTTCCCCAGTGAAACAAACAACGTGAAAGCTCATCGACGTCATAAACTCACTCACCATAAGCGGTCCCAGGACCAAAGTCGCTTCCGGCTTCAATCATGGAGTGGCCCAGCAAGTCGTGGTTGTTGATTCGTGCGGGGGCTTTTTTCTCCAGCTTCTCGTACACAAATTCTTCCAGTCGAACATCTAAAGAAAAGAAGAAGAAAAAAAACGTAACAGGATAACTCAATTACAAAGTCATAAGACATCCGTGAGGGAGCCACATGCAAGGAGTGTTCTCCGTGAGCTCACTTCGGCCTGACTCCAGTTATCTCGAAACAGAAAGCTGCAATAATGTCCATCATAACAGGCAAAAACTGAGATGGTCTTCCGCTGGTTCTGATCACATATGTTTTAGTCATAAAAAGAACATTAAGACAGTTTAGCGGTGACTGTTGCACAAGGCTGTAATCCCCAGACGGCCCATGTGTTTGCTATGCCTATAGCTGCGTTTGGGCTTTACAGATATGGCATCCTAGTGTGAACTGTGGAGGATGCACAGCTGAGCTCGCACACTTCACACACACAGAAACAAAAAAACGGGTGTCAAAAAAAAAAAAAGCACACCCGAGGCATTGTTCCAAAGGGGCGCTGAGGAGAAATGTACACATTACACAGATTGTGAAGTTAAATCTGAACAAATGATGAATAAGAGAGAAATCAGTCGGCTTTTACGATATTTTTCAACGCATTAAATGCATCACGACTAAGAATCTCACCATTTCCAGTCTGTAAAATGCATCAAAATACAGGACGTACAACAAAGTCCATGACAAGGTTAAAAAAATAAAAATAAAATACTCACTTGGATTAGGTTGTAGTAAGACCTCTGTCTGCTTCATGATCTTTTCTGTCCATTGCTTGGTGTTCTCAGCTCTGCCTAAGAGGTTCTCCAAATGGGCATCCAGCTCAGTCTTCTCAGCCTGACCAAGCTTCTCTTCTGTAAACTGTCAGCCAAATAATACGAATAAAAAGGTTATTTTCGCTCACTTATCGGTCTGTCAAAAGAGGACCGAGGTGTCAAGTGGCTATCTGCCCAGCTACATCGGATAGTTCTGTTTGATGGTTTCTGAGGCCTACAACGGAGCACCATGTAAAAATCGAAGTCTACGCAGTTTAAAAGCACTTTCTAAAGGTAACAGCCAAGCTAGGAGAGCACAGAGACGTTCACTCAGGTGACAACAGGGTACCTAGCTACATAGTGACAACAACAGTAACGGTAATTATCTCACAGCTGAGCTAACTGGTTAGGCTAGCAGCTAGGCTGGTTAGCAACAACTTCCTCCCGACAAGACTCACTTACTTGCACCGCGCGGCTCAGGAAAGTACCGGCGTCCGCGGCTAAGCGCTTAACGTTAAAATCCATGGCGGTTCAGGTGAAAGTGCTCTCCTCCTTGTCTCGCGTTCAAGCTGTCATCCCAACAAAAAGTGTCATTGAAGCAACTTTTTTTCTTCTTCTTCTTCTTCTTTTTTTTCTGTTTTTTTCTTGTTGTCCGAGTTCCACCCAGCTGTTGAGTCAGACAAAGATAGAGCACTGAAAGATAGTTCACGGCTTTGGCTTCTCAGAGACGACGTTTGCGGCAGCCGCGCGCATGCGCGTGAGGCATTCGCTGGCAAATTGAAGGTACAATGTGAAATAAACAAATCCGAATGAAATGACAGAGAAAATTCATGATGTATGCACGGTGTGTAGCTTGCATTTAACCGGCAAAAATGTATAATTTCATTTCATTCGACGCCGTTTTATAAATCACTTTTTTCACTGGAGCAAAAGTATGTGGCGGCATAGGCTGTCTCTCTTGATCTATATTTGTCCCTGTATGGCAAGTAGTTTTGTACATATTTGATGTACAAAACGTGCTTTTCTCCTACTGTTTTTTTGGGAAGCCAACCAATTACTTAAACTAGTACTTAAACTACTTAGACTTGAAGAGTTCAAGAGACTAGATCTACAAACCCAGAGTCGCTTATCCCATAACCTCAAAACCTGAACAATTTGATTTAATTGCTTGAAACACTAATTCTGCTCTCTACCAGGAGAACCTCTGAACATTAATACATTGCCAATTATCTAAAGCGCACAATCAAGTTCATTTCTGAATGGCTAAAAAAAAAAATCCTAAATGAATATTTTGGAGTGGCCTATTCAAAGTCTGGACTTCAATCTGATTGAAATTCTACGGTATGACCATACACAGGCTGGTATGGTTTTAATTTACCTAAATTAAAACATTTATACCAAAATCAGTGGCCAAAAAAAAAAATCATTGTATTGTTTGTGGAGTTTATTCCCCACTTTAAAACAGCAGTGGAAAGATAAATAATAATAATAATAATAATAATAATAATAATAATAATAATAATAATAATAATAATATTTTTAAAAAACCATAAAGCTGAGAAAACAACAAAAGAATCAGAAGAACGTTGTATTTTTTTGTTAGCTGGGCTTTTATTTTTACTAATCTGATGAAAATTAGTATAAATAATGGCGTTAGGGTGATGTGACACTTTTTTCTGAGTGAGAATTAATGCATCCTTAAAAGAAAACATTTAACAAACCAGTTCTAGTGTTAATCTATTCAAAGAATGCGCAATTTGGCAGATCTTTTGAAAATGAAAGAAAAAAAAAGACATACTCCTTATGTCTGGATGTAATTATGACAGAATGAGCATGCAGTGTGGGAGGAAGACAAAAGCTTCTGCTGGTCACAACCTTTTCACTCTCCTAAACGTTGGCTAACAGACCCATGCAGGCTGTAATTACGCAATTCCAATTGCGCTTACTTCCTGTTACGCAAAGCCACTGTTTGTTTCACATGTAGCATGCGTTTAACTTTTTTGTATTTATTTTTTTTTTTGAACATTTTCGAGTTTAGGCTTTAAGCTTCTTCCCATTTATCATTTTTCCACAATCTTCTGGGCTGGAAAAGCAACTAAGCAAGCCCACACACCACATTTTTATACCCACGCTGTGCTAAAGACATAACGTCTCTGGCGTGGCCTTGTACTTGGCCAACTTTCAAGAGTGTTGGGGTGGATGCTTTAAACATGTGAATATAGAAGTCAGCACTTTCACAAAGGCAAAGAAGCTCCTTGGAGAGAGGAGAGGGCTGCAGTCTCTCTTCATTCCAGAAGTAAATCTGTCCGCTGCAGCTCCTTCACTTCAAAAATAACAGAACACACTCAGAGGAATAAAGAAGATTGAAAGGATGCCGAAGCTTGACTGCGGCGGATAATTTACCCACCAGGCTTGTTTCCTAATATTAAGCAGCCGAGAAGATAACAGACGGATGCAGATACGGTAGTTGAAGGGAAAAAAAGTTTTATTTTGAGCACACACAATTTACATACACTTTCTCTTCTCTTCCTCCTCCTCCTGCTCCTCCAACTACATAAACTTTGACAGAGCAAAATATTTTCAAGCTACACTCAGACTTTAGAATGCAGCCGTCATGAAGTGCCATGTCAAAGTGCGTCTGTGTCACTGGGAGGCCTACACTCAATTGATCAATAATACATCAATAATGTATCTGAAGCTACAAATGCTGCCGTTTGCCGACCACGTTTTCGGCCAGCTCCAACAGCAGAGGGTACCGGAGCGTCCGCTTCCTCCATGAGTCCGGGATTCCGCTCAGACCGGTCTGCAAATACGTTCAGATGACAGATTAATGCAGAAGAACTATTGGAAGAGACGAGCGCGCTTGTCAAAGCTATTGAGTGTTTCACAATAAAAGACGAGGAGGATGTACGCAAAACACTGCCATGCATTGTTTCTCATCAAGGCCTGCGAAAAAAAACATTCTACTTTTAGTGCATCACACTGGGAAGTTCACGAAAATGCAACCTTTAATTTGAAGGTATTTATTTGGTTCACGGGTAATTTTCTTCAAGAAAACTACCAATGGTTTACTTTGATATGAATGACTTTTGCTCTCTGTACCATTTCAGGAGGTTGAAACACTGAGAGAGAGGAATTTTTGATACAATTATTGATTGAACCACGGCTCCGTTTAATCACAGAAGAAATGGACTGTAGCCGACCAAGTGTCACGATAGGAAGCCGACTACCTCTGCCAACAAAAGTAACCGTGAGTGGAGATGTGATCCAATTTATTCTCGCTAATTTTGCCATAATAGTCCAGTACAATTTAATTCAAAAAAACTTCATTGATCACAAAGGGAACCATTGCTCTAGGGACTGAGACGACCAAGCAAGAAGTTTGATGCGTGTGATGAAACATTTTGCCCCGGTTTTGTAGCGTTCTGATCTGAAGAGCTGTACTCCCAAAACTCCCAGAGCGTCTGGTAGAGTAACAGAACCACAGCATTACACGTCCTCCACCATGTTTTAACAGTGGGGCATGAGTTCCAAAACGTTCTCTCACAAACTTTGTTTTGAGGCGCAGTTATGGTCAAAGTGCCACACATTAGCATTTGTTAATAATGTTAATAATGACCATTTTGTGAAAGTCTACCTCTACATTGAAATACATTACATCTGAACATATTTAATAAAAAAAACTATGCACAATCTTCTTCCTATACCAGTATGAGTTCAGATCATTGACTGACATTCCTACTGTACCTGCGCCCCGAAGCAGGCTCCGATGAAGGAGGCCCGGCTGGCGGTGCATCCCCCTCGGCGCATGGTGTCCCTCACAGCCTCCTCCAGCTGTTTCATAGTCAGGACTCCGTGCAGCGCCGCTTGGAACGCACCGGGCAAAGCTGGACACAGACGGCCAGAGGCATATTTCCAATTATTTGCGAAAGCACCATTTGCTCTGCTCTTCAGACGCCATTAGCGGGGGACGTGAACGGATCTAGCGAGGGGAACTTTAAAAGCTTTTTAAACCCCGAGACAGCCAACTCAGCAGGGGAGTGCAGAATAAAAAAGAAAAGAAAAGAAACGGAGGAGGAGGGAGAGTATTACAGATCAAAGGCAAAAGGGGGCCTAATGACAGGATCTACATTCAGGAAAGGGCGTGCAGGCGATGCCAAGTCAACAGACCTGAGTCCCGCTGCTATCTACTGGCTTACCTCATGTGTTAGGGAACACAGCGGGTAGGAGCTGATGGGACGCTTTGGCTAAGTTCTCCTTCACCTGGCCGATATGCGCTTCAGTCGAGACAGAGAAGGAGAAGAAGAGAAACAAAATACAGTGGTTCATTTGAATCTTATCAGTCAAACTTTGGTGTTTAATCAAAGATGTGCTGCATATACTTCTATTCTAACTGCTCCTGTTTAAAGGGGAATTAGTTTCTGCTGTGCACGTTCAAGATAAACATCAGCATGTGCAGCATTTCTTATGGAAAGCTTATGTTTAACTATCATGGATGCTCCAGGGCTTTTCATTAGCTCAGCGGAATTAAATCAGAGGCAAACTGATTGGATTGAGGTTCTGGCTCGTTTCACATAATGGTAATTATATGGTTCCTACCCAAGATTGCATGTTTACTCTATCCTCTCAAAATCACCTTACAACTCATAGTTTCTAATGACCACAGTAAATGTGACCCTTAGGAAGTAGCGTATCTAGGCCTACAGATTGTTACATTCACAAAGCATCAGATCAATCACCAATGACAGCCCTGTCCAGATCCTGAGGGTTCTTCCTGTTGGGGTCGCTCAGCTGAGCCACAACTGCATCCAAAGCGTCGGGATCCGAGCCTTTCAGAACGAAACGTTCCAGAATTCTGGAATTCGCACACAAACACAGCACGAATCAGGACGCCCCTGTCGCTTAGGACATAATCCGGCGAAATCGTCGACGCCCACCCTAATCCCCCACCCTCCTCACCTTGCAGCAGCCAGAGTCACTGCCACGCACATGTCGTTGTTTTGGGTGACGCGGACGGCCCTCTCCACTTTCTCCAGCATCTCGGGTCGCCCGGCGAACATGGCGACGACCGGAGCGAGCTTGGTGACACCGTCAATCTGACAGTCCACGTCGCAGCCTTAAAAAGAAGAAGAAAAAAAAATGTAGGGCGGGATTATAGTCTTTAAATATTTTATATCAGATGCCAGTTCTCTTGAGATTATGGTTCCATTTTTTTATCACCTGGTTCTTCTTTCCCGGCGTCAACATTTCTTAAGAAAGCCTTCAGGCTCGCGTTCCTCCACGGACCGTCAATGGGAAGAATGGCTTTGGGACCTAACATCAGTGAACCGATGAGAGTGTTTCAATACAGTCAGATCACATAGATGTCAATATTACATAAGGGTAAATGCAGATTGCAGTTTTGATGGTGATTACGTCAATTAGTCAGGGAGAGAACCATAAAACCAGCTCAGCACTTTGTCAAAATATCACTGCTCCCTTTGGAAGATCACAAGAACCACAAGCCTCGTTTTGTGTTGAGTTTTGGGCAGTGTCAATTATTAGAAATAAGAAAATAAGGAAGAAACAGGAGTAAGAATGACATTTGTGGGAGAGTTTCTAGGGTGACTTCAGGGAACAAGAAATTGGGAATATTTTCTGTGGATTATTGAGACAAAAACTGAGTGGATTTTTAGTTTTTGTAAAATGCTTTTAGATCTGGTTTAAGACTTGTTTCAAATCTAAATCATGGGTGTAGAGCCTGGCGTTGCTTTGTTATGTCAAAAAACGGATGATTTGTGGTATCTGATGAAACCTTGTGCTAAAAAATGCTAAAGGACAACATCCGACCTCGAGTTATTAGTAACCTTATGCACTAAATTAATTGGATTAGGCAGCAGGACAATGATTCAAAGCATAAAAATAAGTCTACCTCTGAATAAAAGCAAGAAAAAAAAAAAATAGGAAAGAAATAGCTTAGTCAAAGTCCAGTTCAACAGATCATTTATCTGTAAGGCCCCATTAATGTGGCAAATACTAGTGGTAAATTAATTAATTAATTAGAAACTGTTTTAGTATTATTTCAGAAGTCAGATTGTCTTTGTTTCACATCAAAAATTGATCAGGGGCCTGACTGTGTATTTGAAGCGTCAAAAACAGAAGAAATCGTGAAAAACTGGAATAGATTTTCGCCAGATGTGAAACTCAGGAGGGAGAAAGAGAAACCGCATGCTTTCTTGAGTTCAGGTTTCCGCAGGTGAAGCTTCAAATAACAACACAACGACTCCTGGACGTGCAGCTGTCTGCTTTTTACTGGACCCAGTGGCGTGCTGCGCTGCTGTGGTAAGTTACCGCGGGACTGAATCTGACATGTCAGCCGAAGCAGTAAAACAAGGCAGCAAACATTTACGGCGCAACGGAGAGCGGGACCAAGAACAGGGAAGTTGTGCTTCCTGCCACGTTTAAACGGACAGGGACCGTCCCTCCAGCAAAAAAGAAAAGAAAAAAAAAAACACACACACACAGAGGGTTTTAACAGATCGTAACAGTGGCTCTCTCACATCCACTGCGGCCTGTAAAGTTGGCCATTAACACGTAGAGGAATCAGTGGAAACTGGAAAGTCACAAACTAACCTCCTTTTTTTCTGTAAGGATCGTTGACGGGCAGGTCGTACACCGTTCCCGGCCCAAAGAACTCGTAGAAGCGCTTAGTCAGGTCTTTCACGTCAACGTCTATCAAAAAAAAAAAAAACAGAACAAAACAAAAGACGGTAATCATGAAGCGATTAAATGAGAAGAAAGACCAGCTGTAAAGCTTAGAAAAACCATTCTGACTAGTAAGGTTTTCTGAAGGAGAGTAACATCTCATTTTCACGTTTTCTTTCAAGCAAAAGCAAAAAAACGAACAATTTTGACAACAAAAGGTCAGCACCTGAGTGAAGTTGTCAATCAACTCGGCTGTTTGTGCTGGTACATGGCACAAACGTTTGACACCAAATTGGTTTGATTTCACAAAAGTGGAATCAACTAAAAGTGGTTGACTTTTCGACTTTTAACATTTCATAAATATCTTCAAAGCCAAAGCAGCACAAACCAAAAAAATTTGCTGCACAAACCAGCACAAATTGAGACGATTTGATCGACACCCATTTTGTTTGATTTGAAGAAGGTGGGGGCCTGGTTGACCTTTGATGACCTCTAGAAACATTTCTTTATATCTTTAAAATGACAGCAGGACAAGCAAAAATTTTTGCTGCACAAATGTAGCACAAACGTTTGACACCAATAATTTTGTCTGATTTGAAGAAGGTGGAAGGGGGCCAACTTCACTCAGCTACAGTCAGCTGAGTCAGGGCTCCGGGAAGCATCTCGCTCTTGCACGTGTCACACTTCCCGCCGCCTTGGTTTGGGAGAAGTCCAGTCCAGTACCTCCACACCGACTCAGCGACTCCAGCAGGACGTACGCCTGGTCTCCGTAGCAGGTCTGCTCGCCCGTTGCCCTGCGATAAAAAGGATTTGCTGACTGAGGCCGAAACTCGGGGCAGGGCTCCAGGTCGGAGAGGACTTCATTCAGCCTGTCCGGGTTGTAAATCCAGTGCATCGGCTGAGCTGTGGGGGTTAACGGAGAACAGGAGGGACAGGAAGAGATAGAAAATTTAATAATATCTCCTTTTTCTCTTTCTCTCTCTCTCCTCTGCTTTCCTGAAGTGTTTTACCTGCTGTTAATGGTCTCTGTAACGGGAGACACAGCGTTCAAAGCCCTTAACCTTCTTAATTTTGTCCAAGCTACATCGTTCAGACTTTCTTGCATTTTATCCAATGGATCCACACAAAGTAGTTTGTAATTGTGAAATGGAGTTAAGGGAGCGTTTTGTTTTTCACAAGTAAAAGCTGAAATTATGCTACGGAACAGGAAAGAGAAGCGTTTTTCCTCAACGTTAGACAGGAAGAAAAAGAATCCTGGAAGAAAACTTGTTCTGCATCTCCCTGCAGAACAACAACATTCAGATGTGCTAGATCGGCCCAGTCAAATCCCAGATATATGACAAATGACAATCATAGATGCCCTCCAAGTACAACGGAGTATTAAGGCCATATTAAGAAAAAAATATATAATAATAATAACAATAAAGAAAAATTATGAGAATAAATGCAATGAAGTCATTGCATTACCAGAATAAAGTCATAATATTTTGAGAATAAATTTGTAATAATAAGAAAAAAAGTTGAATGAATATGAGAATGACGTCATAATATTACAATATTACGAGACTGATTGTAATATTATGACTTTAATCTTGTAATAGTACAACTCTATTGTTGTATTATGTCAAGTTTATTCTGATAATGCTATGAATTTATTCTTGTAATTTTGAAGTTATTTGCATATATATATATATATATATATATATATATATATATATATATATATATATATATTATATATATATATATATATATAATATATATATATATATAATTTTATTTTATTTTTTTACTTTTTATTTCGTTAGCCTGGTGTCTTGTCATACTCCATCAGATCTGACTGAGCCCAGGTTCTATTTCTAAGTGGAAGGGCGGACTAAAATCCATTTTTGATTCAATCTGTGTATAACTAGAGTTCATCCATTTGTTTTGTTAAATTTCATAGTGTTCTGAAAGCTATGCAAGAATGAGTTCACTTGTTTTGAATTTGTTTATCAGTGTGGCTGTTCTGTGTTATCAACACGGCTCAGAAACGACGGCAACTCCCTTTCACCCTATCAGCACATCCAGATGTTTCGAATGGATAAAGCGTCTCCACACTGACCAAGGAAAGCAGCAACATTCTGTTTTTCAAATGTGTTGAGCTTTTAATAGCAACGTACCTATATATGCAAACATAATATGACTGAGCAGTGTTATCTGTATAGGCGGTGTGCGTCTTACCTGCTGCATCTGCCACAGCTGCCCCAATAATGGCCCCAATGGCTCTGTCAGCCACGCTCAAGGCCATCTGCTTCTATTAAACCACAGACAAGACATTCAATATGTTGAGGGCTTCCCATGACATTACGATGTCTCAAACTAAAAAAAAACAGCTACAGCTTGAAATTTCATTAGAGAAGTGGAAATGTAGCTCCCTACTGTTGTTGGGAAATGGTAGATTGTGGCTAAAAATACTTGACAGACAGAGTGGAAAATTCACATGCATAAGTCATTGTGTTTGATTCTCGTTGCGCTATCAGGTCGACCTGTTAACTTCTACAACTTCTACGTTGCAACAGAAACATCACCATTCATCACTTTTGTAATGCCAATTACAGAATAATTGAATATCTATGCGAACATTTCTGCTTTACTATCACTAAAATGCCTCGAAACATTATATTCTGCTGCAAAAAGTATCAGTTAAACAGTTTTTTTTTTGTTTTTTTTTCATTCCTACCTCGAAGTGCAACCTTCTGCTCTCAGCCTGCTCCTTCTAGTCCTGTTTCAGTCAGTTTTCTGGAAGGGGCTAAAACAGCAATCAGCCAAGTGATAAGAACAGCCAATCACATGCAGCCTATGGGGAACTGTTATTTAACACACTGAATCAAGGCCTCGTACTTAACACTCTGGGATGCCTTCATTTCCTATCCCATCTGTGTCGTTTGGACACACACACACACGCACACATACACACAAAATTATTTTGAAAATTGCCTTAGAATTATTATGTAAGAATTCATTCTGCCCAATTTCTTTTTACAGCCATTCATTATTTAATTCTCCAGCATACACAAAAAATATCCACAGATTTTCTGAATTTTTTTCTGTCCTTACACACGAGGCTTAGCGAATAAAGTCTCTCTGTATAATGCTAAGTTTTTTATATTTTATTTTTTGTTGTGCCTGACCCTGCCAGTGTATAGAAAATGGGCAGACAGTTTCTGAAAATTCATCAACATTATGTTTTGTGTGATTTTCTCTTCATCCCCTTTATGCAAATTTGTTGTTATGCAGTATTGTGTTACTCCACACCGCTAGGTGGAGCCAGGAACTGAGAAATGGTAGGAGGAGTAAAAATGATTGCGATGTGTTTCGCTCGTGTCTGATGCCCTACATTAAATAAGTCCACTAAGTTATTCAATAACACGACTTATTTTTCCACGCCATTGCGCAGTACATGAGCCACTTAAAAAAAAGGACGCAAAATTGATTTCCACAGTAAAATTTCAACTGGACCAATCAGCAAGCAGAAGGAGAAATGAACGATTAAGTCTATTTTCCGTTTTTGAATTGTTGTAGTTTTGACGACAGCAGTGGTGGAAGCTAAAGCTGTTCAGTCCACGTTGGGCACACTTCCAAATATTGAATTAAAATCCACAACCACATTGTACAGCGCAGCATTTCTCTCTTCGCAGTGGAGCATGGTTATTTGCAGTGCACACGACTTCTGGTAAGCTTCATAGCATCGAACAGGCGCACTATAGACGTCACAGGCAAACATTAGCAATTGGGTGAAATTTAAAACCTCAAAGCCATAAGCAATCTTTTCTCAACAGCCGAGAGCCCAGACCTGATCTAGTGTCGCTTCATAAAAAATATTTTAACTCCACTAAAATACTTTGCTAACGGGTCAATAGTTCAGTTTCTGTAGACACTACAGGGTGAAGTACTTTAACAGACTCTCTATGTCATTTTGACTCAACATGCTCTCTTTCTTCCTCCATCTCTTTCAATCCATTGCGTCCATCTTCTTCGCATCGCACCTGATCGTCCCTGGTGTTACAGTTCTGATGAGACCTCACTAATCCAGGCCTGTCACCACTTATCCCAGGCCCCTCACGGGTATTCCCAGCCCATTGATTTCTCTCCTGACCTCCTAAAACAGCAAAAATAGAGTGCTGAGGGTAGAGTCGGGCAATCAATAGCTGTAACCAGAAAACAATGAACAAAAGCTGCAGTGATCCGCTTCTGCGTGACCCCACTCTCCGGTCCCCGTGCTGACACACTTCCTGTTACAAACCTGCTGCTTTTAAGTGCCACAGCACTTGAGACAACATGTTTCAAATGAGATTTCATGCTTGCAAGTGAATCAGAACTCGATTAGAGATGACAGTGATTCATTATGGGCTGCAATCAAGATGCGCTGCGTTCAGACTTATGGGGAAATATGGAGTCGCCAGCACCGGCGGAGATGAATCTTCAAGCAGCTCATCTGCTGTTGTGCACAGCTTTTGCCCGTCTTTGGCTGGGAGATAACATGCCCTTCACAGAGAGATGAAAGAGATGCACAAATAGATCTGCCGCTGTCACCGGATCAAATGACACAATGAGCAGGAGGAGCCTCTATAAATGACACTCTTAACAGAAATGCAAGATGATACGAGGATTTGACGGGGAGCGGAGGGCTGGCTCACTGCCTGCTTCGTTCCCCAACCTTCGAACGGATGCTGAGCCGCTCAGGTTCAGCACCAGTGTTATGGCTACAAGAGGCAAAATGCAAGAACAAAGCAGCTACTTGAGCAAAAATAGTGCTTTGAGCTCGACCGGCAACAAAAGGCAGCTGGATCTTATGTTGCATAAAGACATTTAATTACACCACGTCTCTGCTATGTCAACGTGTGTTGTAAATTTTGCTTTCCGTTGCTGATTTCTATGGGAATGCAGACATTTCCAGGGTAATGTTGGGTTTGGCAAGGGAAGTCACGTCTGTTTGCTGCATCACCCGGTCTATGCTAATGGGCTAATTACAGCGGGGCGCCTCCCACCTCACCCCTCCTATTGTGTGTTATCGCCACATTTTGTCAAGCAGGTGGCCACTGTCTCATCGATCGGTCCAGATTTCCACTTGGGCGCTCCTCTTTAGGCCCCAGAGACTCCCACTTTAATAAAAGCATATTGATTGATTGCTATGATTTGTGTTCATGGCCTGATAGCAATCATTACTGTTTCTGTTCCTCATATACTGCGGCACATTGTTTTCCACACACGCTCAGCAGTTCCTCGGTAGAATTTTCACCTAAACGTTCATCCTTATTGTTTTCCTTAGAGAAATGGCAGATTTACTTCCTTCTTTTTATATTGATATTGTATACTAAGGTTTGTTTTATGATTTATTTGGGGGGGGAGGTCATTTTGGACTTTCCCCCCTGGGATTCACGCCCATGTGTCAATTTGGAAGACCTATTTGTGCCCAAGATCCAACTCCATGGTTGATGTCTTACGGTGCGGCTTCAATATTTCCACGTGATGTTCCTTTTTCATAATGTCATCTGTTTTGCAAAGTGCACTAGTTCTGCAGCAAAACATTGTTTTCTGGTTTGCTGGCTTTCCTATTTTACGCCTCCAAATTGACCAACGATTACTTTGAGCAAACACTTCAACCTCAGTTTGACATGACATGGCTCTAGAATGAATGCCTTTTTCCCTGAAGTTCTTTTGTAAACTGTAAGCTAGGTTCATGTGGTGCATTTGAAGTAATGGCCTCTTCCTCTATGATGACTAAATTTCCCTTGGGGATAATTACCATCTCCCACCAGCTTCAACCAGCATCTTTACAAGGTCTTTAGCCTTTGTTCTGGGGTTGATTTCCCACATTTCCCTGCAGTTTATACCTATACATAATGTATATAATCTTCCACTCTTTTTTAATTTATTTTAAAACAAGAAGTACTGCATCGATGCTGAACAGTTTCTGAAATGTCATCTCAAACTGTTCATCCTAAGGAACATTCTTATAACTGGGGAGAGTGTTTTCACATCAGCATGAGCTTTAACGCTCTACAAAGTTTATTGCACAGACTGTCTGGCACCAGTAACCATGCTGCAAATCAAGTCTCATATGTCATCTTCCCTTCACATTATATTCTTGCTTTGAACCTCAGCAAGTCATCATCACTGTCTGTTGACGGCTAAGTGCATCAAGTTGCCGCCATGGGATTGGCTGATTAGCTGTTTGTGCTAACAAGCCAGGTCCTTATAATAATGTGAATCGTTGAGAGTATGTAAACATGATAATTACCTTAATACTTTTCTAATCCATGGGGACAACTGCAGAGATGAATTACTTTTTTTTAAGTTGGTTATTTTGGCTAATGGGGATTTGAATACATTACCAGCTAAAAACTATAATCAGATAGACATTTGTGATTTAAATAACTTAGATAATCTTTAATGGCCTGTGATGGACTGGTGAGCTGTACTCTGACTCTCACCCAACAGAGACAGGCATTGGGTGAGCAATTTTGGACCCAACTCTGAAACTTAAATAGCACATTTAGAAGTTGCAATTGAAACTAACATATTGGTCAAAAACTTAAATAAAGGTAGGTTAAAGTCTTTAGTTAGAGGAGTGTAACTAAAACTTTGAGCAGTTCAACTGGAGCTGCTCAAAGAGACACAACGTCTCGTTTTGCTAGCAGTGGAAATGTTTATGTCATGTTTAAACAGTGACTTTAGTTAGATGGTCAGGATAATGTCAGGTCACGTCCACCATGTACGTTGTCATGCATGGGAAGCTCACCTGGTTTATCATTACCAGATTACTCAACACTTTAATGGAAAATTGAGGATGTTTTAATGCAAATGCAATGGCGCCATAAACAACAACAAAAAACTTTGCAGCCTCTTTTGCTTCATAGGTTTTGCTGCAGGTTTGTGCTTAAAAGGCTTCCCAAGTGGGTGATTGTTGTCGCCACCAGCAATTGATTAGTTATTGGAAATTTTAATGGATCGACATTCTGCCATCATAACCCTACGTGTCTGTGTGCTTTGCCAGCGGCCTCCCCGTAACATTAATCACATTTATGGTGATGATTGCCAGACTTCACAGGCGCCCAGTGTGGAAGAGGAAGTTGAAACAAGAGAAGGGTTGCGGCAAGATTTGCCAGCATCCGCCTTCAGGAGCCACCCCTGGAGTCATGTGTGGGATGTCAGCCACAGCATCCAGTGTCACTCCAGTGGAAAAGGTGGAAGCTGAACCATTTCTTTTCTTTTATTGTTTCTTTTTTTTTAGCCCAGGTAGAACAAAGTAAAATACGAAGCAGACATCCATGTTGGCGACCTTTTGCTTTTACAACCATCTTCTCGCTAACGAGGATGATGAGAAGTGGAGACGAGCGATTCCGCTTCGACGACTGCATGCTGCTGAAGATTAATCTTCACTGCTCTGTTTGCGCAGCCTTTTGTGTTGGGTTATTATTGTATGTAAATCCTCGGAGCAGCGCTCTCCAGCACACACGCTTGACAGCCTCATTCTGTTGTCAAGGTTCCTCCTCGTGATATCGGGGAATGCGAAGATTAAATGAGTCTTGAAGGTGCGCGGTTCCCCTATTCCAGTCCTCCACCATTTCCATCTATACTTCTAAGACTGTAAAAAGCGCCCTCCATGACTGTTAATGTGATTACCAGCACTTTCCTCTTCCAGGTTTGGATTAGTTTTCACATATTGGGTTTCTCCATCTCTTGCAGTCTTTGTGCCAGGATGCGCAATTCATGCAAACTTGAAATAATGATAAAACAAAACGTACTAATTGCCTCTTTCTGTGACAGTAAATTCGACTGATAACTGGTGCACATGCTGTCTTTTTTTCCCCTACTGTTCTGCACTGCATTGTTTTTAGATAACTTAATTCACCAGAAATAAACCCCATGGTTTTACACTCATGATTGTCCCTATGCCACAGTGAACCGCAGAAACTCACTAAGCTAGACTTGGCACAAAGTGCAACATATAAAATATACATACACATGCTAATTTCAGTCTACCTTCTGTTTTACAAACACTTTATGTGATGAATCTGTAGCTGAGCTTCACCTTTTGAATCCAAAAACTAAAGTCAGTGAACTCTTTGGTGACATTCCAAGTCGACATTGTTGGTAAAGGAACCACGAGTGTCTTTTCCACTTCTGGTCAGTTACAGAAACATCCAAATGCCATGTTTGCAACTGTTGTCTGTTGCCAGTGAGACGTGGAGGCGACAAAAGCAGAAGACATGCATGGGCAATGTTTTTATACCTTACAAAGGACAAAACAACTTAGGTGCTGCAGACTCATTGGCAAGCCAATGAGGAAGAGTTATGAAATGTTAAAATATAATTTAAAAAAAATCTGACATTTAGTGTTTATGCTCCCCATAAAACTTATCAGGTCAGTAGATAGTGCGTTTGTTGATCTGAGTAAAACTGCATTTTGGCAGTGGGAAAAAGTTGATCTATTTCCTTCAAATGCAACAAGTTCGTTGAGCCACTTTGTCAAAGCTCAACTGTCAAAGCTCAACATTTGTGACGTAAAAACAAGGATATTGACAGAAATCTCTCTAGAAATCCTTTGGCTTGTTGATTCAGTCAAATGGTTTTCGTGGACACTTGGGAACACTTGTAGTTTCACTTTCTTTGCCAATACTAATAATGAAGAAAAGTAATTTTAGAGGACTTCGTGATTCTCTGATGCAATAGCTCATAAGAACAGAGTCTCAACCCAGGACCAAGTCCATACACTGCACAGTATATGAAAATACATTTTAGTAAGCTATATATTATGCAATGAAAATCTTTTTCAGCAACTCTTTTCCCCTTCCACTCAACTTTACCTTTATGTGTTTGGATATAGTACTCTTGTGGCTCACCCTCTTTGTACAAGGTCTCAGCGACTGTCTAAGTCAGTAATCTTCCCAAAAGTCAAGTCGACCATGCATCCACAGAACAATTATTTGTCAACATTTTTTTTGTATATATATATATATATATATATATATATATATATATATATATATATATATATATATATATATATATATATATATATATATATAGCTGACTGGATAGCTCAATACATAAGGCATCAGTATATCACCCGAGAGGGCAGGGTTCGAATCCAGTCTGGGTCCTTAGGCAAGACCCTTCAAGCTACTGCCTACCTCATACCATGAGAGATACTAAGTTGCGTAACATGCCGGCTCAGACGTCGCCCGGCCAAACAAGGTCTGCGTCAGGTGTTGGGGAACCAGAGCACCTTGATGACAAATGGGCTACTGGAACAAGACGGAAATGGGCGAGAGATGAAAATGTGGATCTGTTGGAATGCTACTACTCAAGTAACCCTAGTGAGAGAGGTTACATGCAAAGACTGGGGAAGGAATGGTTACTTCGACATCCCCAGTCAACACTAAGCGTTAAACAACTAGTAGCTCAGTGTTCCAACATCCGCAAACGGCAACTGCTATCACAACATGAGACTAGACGGACACAACACAAACTATGCGGCAAAAGGGAGGAACCCGGATGTCAGAACTGTGGGGACTTAACTACAAGTCCCCACCCAGTGAGGGGATACACGGCCCCAATGAGCGAAACAGAACGAGACAGCTGCTGACCTGAGAGAGAGAATCATGACCCGAATGACAACGGCTGAGTGAAGTACCATCAGAAAGTCTCAATGTGAATGCAGCATTGAGAACAATCCCTATCAACACCATAACAGAAACCAATGAGCTGATCTACAACTCAGCATCAGTGATCCTTGAGATACTTGGCTATAAGAGCAACCATGAGACCCAATACCCACCATGGAAAAGACGGTTAGAGGCTAAAATCAAGGTAACAAGGAAGTACAGTACCCAGAAAGTACAGCCAGATGCCCATACCTGAAGCACTTGAAACTGCCAAACAGAGGTTCCAAGCCTTGGCCAGCCGCCTAAAGACCTAAAGAGATACACAAGGGAGAATGAATCCAGAAGGATTAACCGGCTCTTCTCCACTCAACCAGCTAAGGTGTACTCTCAATGGCAGGGTAATAACAACAGAGCAGACCCACCAAGGCTGGAGACTGAACAATACTGGAAAGGCATATGGGAAAGGGAGGCGTCCCACAACAGTAATGCACAGTGGCTGATCTCTCTACGAGAGGACCACAGCAACCTCCCTGAGCAAGCCCCGGTAACCATCACTGTGACAGATGTTCAAGAAAGACTCTCAGGCATGAAAAATTGGACAGCACCAGGGCCTGACATGATCCATGCCTACTGGCTAAAGAAACTCACTGCTCTCCATGAGCGACTGGCAGCCCAAATGAACCAGCTGCTACAAAGTGGGACTCACCCTGAATGGTTAACTGAAGGGCGGACAATCCTAATCCAGAAGGATCCATCAAAGGGTCCAGTCCCACCCAACTACCGACCAATAACCTGCCTCTCCACAACCTGGAAGCTCATGTCAGGCATCATAGCGGCCAAGATAAGCAAACACATGGATAAACACATGAGCACGGCACAGAAGGGTATCGGTGTAAATACCAGAGGAGCCAAACACCAACTCCTCATTGCCCGCACAGTTGCCCGGGACTGCAAAACCCGACACACCAACCTGTGCATGGCTTGGATTGATTACAAGAAAGCCTATGACTCAATGCCGCATACTTGGATCATTGAATGCCTAGAGATGTATAACATCAACAGGATTCTGAGAGCCTTCATTGCAAACTCGATGAAGCTGTGGAAAACCACCCTTGAAGCCAACTGCAAACCACTTGCACAAGTGTCCATCAAATGTGGCATATACCAAGGAGATGCTCTGTCCCCGCTACTGTTCTGCATAGGCCTGAACCCCCTCAGCCAAATTATCAACAAGACTGGCTACGGATACCGACTCAAAAATGGGGCCAACATCAGTCACCTCCTCTACATGGATGACATCAAGCTGTATGCCAAGAGTGAGCGAGACATCGACTCACTGATCCACACCACCAGGATCTACAGCACTTACATTGGGATGTCATTCGGACTAGAGAAGTGTGGTCGGCTGATCACAAAGAGGGGGAAGGTGATCCGCACAGAAGGAGTCTCACTCCCACAAGGAACAATAGCAGACATAGAGGACAGTTACAAGTACCTAGGTATACCACAAGCAAATGGCAACCTCGATGAGGCCACAAGGAAAGGAGCCACAGCTAAATACCTCCAACGAATAAGGCAAGTCCTGAGAAGCCAGCTCAATGGCAAGAACAAAATCAGTGCGATAAACAGCTATGCCCTGCCAGTAATCAGATACCCTGCTGGAATAATTAGCTGGCCAAAGGAGGAGATAAAAGCCACAGATATTAAGACTAGAAAGCTACTAACCATGCATGGAGGGTTCCATCCCAAATCCAGCACCTTGAGACTGTACACGAGCCGCAAGGACGGAGGCAGAGGACTAGTGAGTGTGAGAACCACTGTCCAGGACGAAACAACTAAGATCCATAAATACATCATGGGACAAAGCCTCAAGACAATGTGCTCAGTGAATGTCTCAGACAACAGGGAACGGAGGTTGAGGTGCCAGAGATACCATCATGGGAGGACAAGCCCCTACATGGGATGTACCACCAGCAAATAACCCAAGTGGCTGATATCAGTAAATCCTACCAATGGCTGGAAAAAGCTGGACTCAAGGACAGCACAGAGGCCCTCATCCTGGCCGCCCAGGAACAGGCCCTAAACACCAGAGCAATAGAGGCCCAGATCTACCACACCAGACAAGACCCAAGGTGTAGGTTGTGCAAGGAGGCCCCTGAGACAGTCCAGCACATCACAGCAGGGTGCAAGATACTGGCAGGGAAAGTATACATGGAGCGACATAACCAAGTGGCAGGCATTGTGTACAGAAACATCTGTGCAGAATATGGACTGGAAACCCCGAGATCAAAGTGGGAAACACCCCCAAAGGTGGTAGAGAACACCAGAGCTAAGATCCTGTGGGACTTCCAGATCCAGACAGACAAAATGGTAATGGCGAACCAACCAGACATTGTCGTAGTGGATAAAAATCAGAGGAAAGCCCGTTGTGGTAGATGTAGCAATACCAAGTGATTGCAACATCAGGAAAAAGGAGCACGAGAAACTGGAGAAATACCAGGGCCTCAGGGAAGAACTGGAGAGGGCCTGGAAGGTGAAGACCACAGTGGTGCCTGTGGTCATCGGGGCCCTCGGGGCAGTAACCCCCAAACTGGAGCAGTGGCTACAACAGATCCCAGGAACAACATCAGACATCTCAGTCCAGAAATGTGCAGTCCTTGGCACAGCCAAGATACTGCGCAGAACCCTGAAGCTCCCAGGCCTCTGGTAGAGGACCTGAGCTCAGAGGATAAGAACCACCCGCGGTGGGTGAAGGGAATTATATATATATATATATATATATATATATATATATATATATATATATATATATATATATATGTATATATATATATGTATATATATATATATGTATATATATATATATATGTATATATATATATATATATATATATATATATACATATACATATATATATATATATATATATATATATATATATATATATATATATATATATATATATATATATATATATATATATATATAAAATATGTCTCACTTTTTTTTTAACTGTACTGCACAATAATGCATGTGAATAGTGTTTAGGTCAGGGAAAGTGGCTCGTGCATTTATGAATTGATCAGCACTGAGGAATATGTTCATGCACTCAAGCTCTTTTGTGCTTTCTTAATAGAAGTAGTAGAAATGCAACCAAATAAAAAAAAGAGGACAAAAATACAAAACAACAACGTTATCTTTACCCCTCTTTCGAAGCGTGCGAGGTGTGAAGTCGTGCTATTTCTTGTGCTGTACTGCCCGTGTGGCAAGCGGAAGAGGTGAACAGGGTGAGGGGGAGGGAAGAGAAACAGAGAGAGAGAGAAACAGAGAGAGAGAGGAAGGGTGCGGGACGCACTCCATCTACAGTCTCGCTTCAGCCTCGCCACGCCGGACCCCGTCATCCGTGGAGCGCCCGCTACGCATCTCCCAGGAGCTATCCGTTCCCTTTCACTCTCCTCGTCGGGTTTCACGCTGACCGGCATGGGTCCGGTGTGCTGAAAGGCGCGAGAGGTGTGTTGCCGAACCGTTAGCAGTTTTTGAGTCCGTAGGCGCACGAGCGCGGACGAACGCACTCACGCACGCACGCACGCACGGGAGAGACCCGTGAGAACTACGCTCCGGCTGAAGACAGAATAATGATGGAGTACTGGAGGCAGTGCGCGCTGTGGCTGATCAACTGCAAGGTGCTCCCGGCGAACCACAGGGTGACATGGGAGTCAGCGCAGGTATTCGACCTGGCTCAGACCCTCCGGGATGGAGTCCTCCTGTGCCATCTGCTCAACAACCTGAAGCCCCAGTGCATCAACCTGAAGGAGATCAACCTCCGGCCGCAAATGTCACAGGTAACAAAAAAAAAAACAAAACAAAACAACAACAACAACAAAACAAACAAAACAAAACAAAAAATAGAGAGAAGAAAAAGAAAGACACGTTCTCCTCCCCTCCCGCCCCCTCGTGTTCCTCTTACCTCCCCGATTCCCGTTTCTCCGCTGTAGCCACCATGAAGGCAACATGGCGAGACTCCATAGGGATTATGCTCATTTATACATTTTATCCAGTTTTACCAAGTTTTACCGCAAGGCAACGTTGTAGTTGGAGTGAATTGGTGCTTAAGTGGTTTGTTTACAGAATTCAGCTCAGGAATTCCTACAAATTTACGTAAATTTGAATTCCTACTCACACTTTTACAGATTCTTACAGTATGAGCTCTGTTGCCGGAAAACATCAGAAAATAGCCGCCTGTGAGCTACCTAGGGGGGTTTTCAGGTTAGTTCCACATCATTTTGCCGTGCAAATCCATTCCCGAAGGAAGGACTGTCGCTTGAACATTAGTGCGAGCAAGCAGTAGCTGTTTTTTCACTTTGCTGTTGCTTACAGTAAGTACAAAACCATGAATTTGAGAGAAATTGCATGGAGTACGGTGTGAGTTTTATCAAACTCATTCTCTAAGTCAGCATGCAAACAAGATATAAGAGAAACACTTTTTAAAAAAAAAAAAATTGATGTGCTCAAAGTCACTAGTAGAGAGTTGACATACTTTTATGAAACAGTAAAAAAACTGAGTGCCTCCAAAGGGGGAACAGGGGGCAACACCCCTATTGTCTCCCCACAGATTTCTTCCTGTAACCAAGATGAAAAAAGTTTATGAGCATGAATGATGAAACCGAAGTGGACAAACTATAGCGAGCTGCAAATATTATTAATATTATTAATAATATTATTAATATGATCAAAAACAGTTTAAAAACTGTTTTTGATTGTTGGAAAAAATAAAAAAAGATAAATGGATGGATGGCCACGTGGCCCTGTTTGTCAGATACCATCTGCCTCAATATCAGGACAGCCTGAGCCGGGACCTGATTAATATTCGTCTTTCTGACGGTGAATCTGTCCGTCTGGCTCAGTGACAGCACACAGCGTCACAGACACTCACCTACTGAGCCTGCAGACCTGCTCTGAGAGTATTACCCCGAACAGGCGGAATACACCCCCACACACTCTGACCGCAGTGTGTAACATGCAAGTTTCAAATTTTATTCAAAACAGCTAATCAAATCATGAATACAGTATTGTGATATATCTTGTGCTGGATCAAACGGGACATCTGGCTTGCTTCCTGGAAAGAAGCGCATTAACCTCAGTGGCACGGTCATTCACAATCAAATTGCGTGGCTGTGCGGGGTGAGTGGGCAATTTAAGATTGCACAGAGGTTTTAAGTGTCACTGGGGAGCCGTGGATATCTCTGTCCATCTGAGGATGTTTACTCGCAGATTTCAGTCAAAACCAGATTGGAGTCTATTAAGCCCATTTGGTGGTAACGTAAAAGGTATTACAGAGAAACTGTCTGTGCCAGTAAAGAGGCATACCGTGTTTCATGTCAACCATATCATCAGGAAATGAAGTAGAGTTTTCATCGGTGGTGTGGTTTATGAGCAAGGCCTAGCTAGACCCAGAATGGGTTCTTTATAGATATCGACAGAGTTTGTTTCACTCATGGCAGGGTGTAATCTCTTCCCTGCCGTAGATAGTGTTCTTTGTATTTTCATGTGGTATTAATTCAGATTAGCTAGGGTTGCAGGTGAGGTTGCAGCTAGTTCACAAGTGGTCAAACAAACTGGACTTTCTTTTTAAAACAACTCCAATCTTAAAAACAGGCATTATTATTTTATTTTATTTTTTTATAGGGAATGAAGGTAGGAGGTGGTCTGCCCTCCTGAGTGAAACCGGTACTGAAAATGGAAATGTAAAGCTTTTCCTTCAGCTTTTCTGGACTATTTCTTCCTGTCTTCTCTCTCTTTTATCTTACTCTATGTAAGATATTAATTGTTCACTAATAACAATGAAATTATTCCTGTATTGAGAACATGAAGGAGCTACAGTTTGAGCAGAAGGCCCAAGAACTTTTTAAGAGATTTAAAAATAGGATATACCATATTTTCCGGATTATAAGTCGCATTTTTTTTCATAGTTTGGCTGGGGGTGCGACTTATACTCTGGAGCGACTTATGTGTGGTAATCTAACACATCATTATATCATATCCCATGTTATTTTCACACTAAACTGCAAGAGGGCGTTCTAGGCCTGTGTTATTCTACCTTCGGAGTTAGCAGAGTTGTTTACAAGCGACATCGAGGATGAAGATTTCACTGCGTTTAGTGATTTGGAGAGACATGGATGGTTTGGTAAACTTGTTACCATGTCATTTATGCTATAGTTATCTGAATAACTCCTAATATGTTATGTTACCATACCAGGCACGTTGTCAGTTTGTTGTTCCTGTGTCATGTAACGTTAGCATACCGTACTATTAGCCTCTATACTATTTTTATTGCCTTTCAAGATGACATGTTTGTTCCTGTTGTTGGATTTTATCGAATAAATTTCCCTCAAAAATGCGATTTGTTCTCTGGTGCGACTTATAGTCCAGAAAATATGGTACAAGTTTTTGCTGCAGGTGGTTCTAGTTGACCTTTTTTTTTTTGCTAGCTGCAGTCTGCAGATCAGACAATATGTCATAGCAAACCGTATCTATAAATTCCAGGCTTATTTTAGAGGATTTTTCATAAGAGTTCATATCTTTCCTTAAGTTAAATGTGTATCAGTAGCTCAGCATTAGTAGGGTTTGCTTTTGTTTTATTTTCTTTCACATACTGACACTCTGCCTCTGTGGTACCGACTCTTCCAGTGGGGAGATCATTGTGGGGTGGGGGAGAGAAATTGATGTCAAGATCCGACCCCCCCCCCCCACACCCACCCACACACACACCCACTTACAAAATAAGTTTGATTTACATAACTGGGGGTGGAGTTCCTTTCCTTTCATCCTGAATAATGCATGAGGGCTGTGGCAGCTACTTTATCATTGGCCGATAATAACACATGGGACGCTACCGCGGCTTCACCAGTGGGAGTCGTGAGATGGAGAAGACAAAGGCAGTGAAAAGAAAAAAAGAAAAAAGAAGAGTGTGTCTGGCCCTCCACTGAGGCACCTCAGAGGACATAAAGGGACCTGGAGGGGTTTTTGTGTGCTTCGCTGGGGTGGGCTGCTTAATTAAAGTACAATGCATATGAAGCTCTGGAGACTTCACACGTGGAGTGCTGGAATCGGGATGCGTTGATTGGGTTTAAAACGGGTGCCCAAAGTCGGTCCTCGAGGGCCGGCATTCTGCATGCTTTAGTTCTCTCCCTGGTGGTAGTAACAACCTTTTCAGCATGTCAATGTTCTTCATAGGCCTCCTGACAAACCATCATTTGATCGAGGTGCGTTAAACCAGGGAGAGAATTAGAACATGCAGGATGCTTGTTTTAATTCTGTGTGTTGGTAGAGGAAGGTGTAGGTGTTATTACTTACGTCTACCAATGAGATGAACTTTTTCAAAATTTTGTCATGACAAAATGGACATTATTTTTGTCATTATCTGTGATAGGCCGGAGTGCATTTTTAGGTGCATTTTCATTGACCATAGAATTTTTATGAAAATAAATTTGCTTAATGGAGACACTGCACTGTGGTAGACTGGCGACCTGCACAGGGTTCACTGGACATAGGCACCAGCACCCTTCCCGACCCCTCTAGGGACAAAGGTGTGCAGAAAATGGATGGATGAATGGAAACACCTCAATTTTGAGAGAGAAAAAAACCCTCAGATTTTTAGTTCAAAATATTTGTGTCCTTTTTCAGCTAAAAAGCGACAGATACAGTCCCAATGCTGTAGTTTTTCAGTTGGATCGAAATCTCAAAAATGTTATGGAGATGGGTTGTTCGCATTACACGATTCACGGGGTCGACAACCGGATGTGACTACTCGCGAAAACCACAAAGAAGATGACAGGAAGTTGTAGTTTGTCTTAATTTTTACGTTTTTTATTTTTGCAGATAACTCTACCCGAGCTCTCACAGCATCACACAGTTCATAATAAGTTGTGTGTCACTTGAACGTGTTGAATCCATAGCTCTTCTGTAAAATCGTCTACTACTGTTTCCCCCAAACTATAAGAGGCTTGTCTCCAGCTCCTGAATTTGACGCCAACATCCTCTGATTGTCTGATGGACGATGAGTGCTGGCGTCATCGCTGAATTATCAATGTGATCCCATGTTACTGTTTGTATCTGCTGTGGCCATGATTTTCAATGACTCATCACGTGAACAAGCCTATTCACGTGTGCTTTTCATTTAATTTCTTATTTAAGGGAAACCGCAATTGCAAAATTGTGTCTTTTTGACAATAGCAGAAAATAGACAAAGATTTGTGCACTCCTCCACTGCAGTAAAGCTGAGAAAAACGTGACACATGGCTTTTTTTACAAATGCAAAACAAAAGTGGAGAGTGTTGGCACACATTTCTTTGAGCTAATGCATTTCACTGTAGATGTGGCTGCACGGTGAGGGTAGTTGCACTTTGGCTGAACCTCAAACGTGGTTTTTAAGGGCCTTCCTCTGGCCTTCAATGCCAGAGGAAGGCCCTTGCTTCCTCTGGCATTGTCCTCTTTCTAAGTGCATCAATTAACCAATTAACTCTGACCAGCTTCCTGCTTCCTGCGAACGAAAAGGATCCCCACAGCATGACGCAGCCACTGTCGTGTGTAGAGCGATGTGCAGGCTGAGTTAGTTTCCCTCCATGCGTTTCAACTGGACAATGAATACTCTAGGAAGTATTGAACTCGCTCCTCCTCGTGTTAGAAATACGTTAGATGCTCAGTTGCTGACTGAACTCCACACGCTTTGCGTGTGAAAATTCCTGACATTGATTCAACACTTGTTGCTTGGAAGACAGAGCTCAAAGTTTCTGTTTAAGGACTTGAGCAAAAAAAAAAAAAAAAAACCAAAATTCCTCATTCGGCCTCTTTTGATCAGAAGTTTACGGTGCTGTTATGAGCCCCAATTACAAAGTCTAGACAAAGCCCGACCACAGCGTGCGCAGGCCCTTGCTTCGCTGGCAGCGAAAAGCGCCACATAAGCAGCAGTTGCTTTCTGTCTCAGCTGAGTCGAAAACAGAGGTTTGACTTTTAGAGGAACTGGGGGAATGCTTGTCATGGTGCAACTAGCAGACCGCATGGTGAAAAAGGCACACGTGCTGCGTTTCTTTTTTCGTTTTTGCAAGAAAGGGAACGTTATTTGCGTGCGTGTAGGTCATAACAAAGTACAAAGTTTCTTTTCAAATGAAGCGGTTCTTATAAAGCAGCCGTAAAGTAGAGCTACAAAGGAGCTCTTTGGGTGAATTTGGAATTGAAAACTTTCAATTGGATCCCTCTTCCTCCTCACTGTTACCTAGTTTTTCCATGACACAGGAAAAAGGGGGGACAGCTCAGCAGCAACCAGACACACACACACGCACACACACACACACACACACACACACACACACACACACACACACACACACACACACACACGCACACGCACACACACACACACACACACATCCAAGCCCCTCGAATGGTGCAGCCTCGAGGTTCAACAAGAGCAGGAAATCAGGAAATGGAATACAGGAAGGAAGTGAAACTAAAACATGCCCTCGATCAAATTAAGACCAAAAACCTTTGGCACAATTTAAAAAAAAGAAAAAACACTCTTCACTATTATCAGGCACCCGAAAGAAAAAAAAAATAAAATATTTGCTCTTCGCTCTATCGAGTCAACCTTTGCAATTCCTGCATTTTTGGAAAGTGAAAGTGAGAGAAAGGGTCTGTTAGAGTCGGGTGTCAAACAAACTCCTGGCAATTCATTGTGTTTAGGATAGCAACAAGTGACACCAGCACTGGAATTCCAAATTTCAACACATATGTGACTTGAAAACCTCAACAAAACCGAACTCTTTCATAGCTGCACGACAGATGCAACTTTTCTTTAGTCCTCCTGATCCTCCTCTGTGAATTAATCCATAATTCACACATCTGTTTTGGTTTGTTTTCCGCCGAACTCTGTCGCCGCAAATGCGTGAATTCAGCTGATCCCTAGCTGACTCTTGAAGGCCGAAGCGGCTGTATCGCAAATGCTCTGCACAATGCAGCCACGTGCGTTGAATTTGTTGAACTGAGACAAAGATTTTGCGATGTGAAAGTGAGAAGAGAAAAGCCGGTTTCTCAGAGCGAACACGTCGCACGGCGAGCTTCAAAGCCTCCGAGACTCGCTCGTCATTCTCCTGCAGCAGAGACACAAAAGTTAGTGTGGGAGGATGAGAAAGACAAAGAGGAGATGACTTAATTTGCTTTTTGGGTTTAGCAGAAGAAGGAAAGTCCTATAAAAATCTATAAGCCAGAGTGGGATCTGCACTACACATTTTGATTACCATGTTTTTTTTAAAGAGAGTTTTGAAATATAATATTTGGGGTATTAATTAAGTATTAAATACACTTATGGTGGAAGAGAGAGAATTTTTGGGGGGTATATTATCATTATATTTAGTATTTAGTTTGGCATAGTGATAAAAATTTTAAGACAAGTTGAAAATGGCAAGAGTTTACATTTTGCAATGTGGGATATTAGGAAAGTCCTGAGTACAGCTTCAAAATGCAAAAAGTAGAAATGGGACCAAGACAAAAAAAAACAATCCAAAAAGCAACTGAGTAAGCAGTTTATTGAAAACAACTAAACTGCAAATAAGATGTTGAGCTGATCAAAAGTTTAAGACCACGGCATTTAAAAGGCCAAATCTTCAAAAACTGCAGATTCCCTCGTTTTCATAGTGACATCGAATCATTTTACCTTCTTTTCCTACATGAGATATTCAGTTATTTTTCAGAGTTATAGCCATGTATATTTCTTTTTGCTGACTTGAAAAATGTGATTTTTATTATTTTTTTGTAATTACCATATTTCCATTGAGCAGATTTATTTTCCAAATATCAATGGGATAAATGGCAGTGACTTGTAAAGTGTCAGTCAGTATGCTGTTAGCGCTCTCTCTCTGAGTCTGGACACATCACTGAATTTAGATCAGTTATGGTCGCCAGTTGATTTGTATGTACGAGACGACCCAATTTATTGAGGTTTAGCTTTCTTCTTCTGCTTTCTTTCTTTGCTTGTAAGAATCTACTTGTCCATTGGAGTCCCCTACCTAAACAATGGACTGTACTGTAATTAATACTGCTGGAAAATGGCAGGAAAAGAAGAGTGATAGAAGTACATTTCATCCACATTTTAATTTTCCTTGACCTGATATTGTCATATCAGCCAACTCTGGTCAGAAGGAGGTTGCATTTGAGATTTAATTTTCACGACGGTGTGCCTCCCAACTGAGTGAAGGCTGTGGAGCTTCATGCAGTCAGGCTTTTTGACTCCGTGCCGTGTGTTATTGTGCTTCACAAATAACATTTGCTAACTTCAGAGACATCATAAAATCTGAAAACCTCTCCATGCCGCTTACGTTTCCGCTCTGCTACTTCCTTTATCTCCTGATTTGCTTCTGCTGGTTCGAAAAGGCCCGTTAAGCATTCACAGTCAGACTTTGGTCATCAAACCACATCCCGATTATTTTCCACTACAGTATACCGTATGCAGACTATGTGCGGCAGGGCATTGGTATGCAGTGGACACGCGCAGGGCGCAGCCTGTCAGAGCTGCAGTAGCGCCGCTGCCCTCCTGACTCACTTTGTTGAAAGGATTGCACCTGTCAGCGTGTAAACACCATGTTACCGCAGCCATGCGTGCCCCACACTGGTGCCATGCTCCGCAGCCTTCCAATTTCACAATTCCAGCGTGGCATAATGCGGCGACACGGCTCCGTTCCGCCGTGTCACCGCATTTTATTTACCAGCAGCTTTCGTGGCCATATTACGTCTTAGTTGTTTATGCACATTTGCTCGGGGCAAGCTGACCTTTCAGTTCGTCACTAAGGTAACAACCCTGAACCGGAGCCATCTAAGTGAATTTCACTGTGCATCAAATTATAGATTGTGCATTTGATGATTTTATTAGGAAACGTTCAGAGATGGTGCCTTTGAATCAATTTTTTAATTTTGTTGCTGCGTTGGATGCTACAGTTAATCACTGCTAAGTGCTCGTCAAGCTCTTAAGAAAAAGTCAATATTGCTATTGTTTTTGTTTTTTCCTGATAACGAGCTTCATCAGAAGTGACAAGCTGGTAACTTATTCCTGACATGGGAGGAGAATCTCAACGTACCTTATTCTTATGAGCTTTTACAGATTACTGGGCCTATAAGAGGTACTTTTTAAATCAGTTTTATGTGTAGTAAATAGTAAATGTGAGCATATTCACTACTATAACAGGAGACAGAATACAGCAAAGCAGATTTCACATTCATAACCGGCTGCATTCGTCTGCAGTTTTTGCCGTTCGAGTGACTCTGGCCATGGAGTGATGACAAACGAAACCTCCTCTGGCTGGGGAGAAATGAATTGTGCTGCCTAGAGGCTACCTTGTGGGTGAATGAGGCCCATATATCTCAGTGCCTGGACCCAGAATAGACACGGATAAGGCCCTGTGCAGTTCAGGAGATTAAGGAGTTCATGACTTTTCCAGCTGGGTCATTTATGTGTCAGGTGTCCTGCTCTGAACGAGTCAGCTATCAGTTTAGAAACGAGAAGGCGCGTCAGTGTGTAAAAAAAACTGTAAACAAATAACTAAATAAAATGAGCATGGACAGCTATGACCTGATACATGTATTGTACAGAGTAAGAAATGAGGACAAGGACATACCTATTTTTGCCTATGTGTTTTTAGAGGCGTAACAGGAAACCTAAGCCGTGGTTTGGAGTGTCCCTCAGTTTTTGGGTCATGGTTTGGGATGGGTACGGTGAAACAGCGTAAAGAAACAAATGCAAATATCAAATGCTTTCACCGACTGCTTTAATGGGAAATAAACACTCACGGAAACCACAGCAGGAGAACAACTAACTCTTACTTTTGAGGGGTTCTGTAGTAACAAGACGAATGCAGACACTCAAAATTCATTTCCCGATTCATTCACTTTAAAATGAAAAACATTTATAGATTAACCTGTTGTAGAAAGATGCTGTTTTGTTGTGAGTTGTAGATTGTCTAAGAAGTTCTCAGAAGCTAATAGCTAGCCTAACTGACCTTTTGTTTTGGCTAACTTTGCCTTTTAAAACCACTCAAGCAAAAAAAAAAAAAAAAAAAAAATGCATGTATTTGTTGTAAGCGGAAAATTCTTAGTTTTTATTAACCATGTGCTTATACAGTTTATTCTATAATAAATATGACCACAAATATGCAGCAATTTTTAGTAAGAGCAGACTTTAGTGCCCACAAATTTGCATTTGACCCGCTGCTAGATATAGCAAATGTTTTTTTTTTTTTTTTTTTTTAAAGAGCAACTAAGATCCTCTTTTCTTGCTTAAAATAGAATTTTTATTTCTAGGCCAAGAAAAAAAAACCTCAACAGTTAATCAAAATTATCAGCGAGTGTTGATCAAGATATGATGATTTGCTATAATATCCTGATTTAAAGTGAACAATAAAATACTCCACATTCTTAGTCTTTCCTACCAGCCATTTTTGCATTCATTTGGAGTGGAGTGCTTAATGAAACAATTTAATTCTGTCTCTTTGACTTACATTTTGTACAGTGACAATTTGGTACAGTGACATATATTGCGCACACGTATTTTTGCAGAGCCTAACATAGTTTTATAGAGGTGGAGGACACAGAAAAGTCACGGAGTGGGTAAATATGAATCTCGACAAAGTCACATCCCTTATTTGTATTCTTTTACCCTCCTGAAACCTCAATCTGTCCCAGCGAACATCACCATGTGTCCACACACAAAATGCACTTATAGAGGTCAGACGGCACTTGACCCCTCTTTGTCATTTAGCTCAAAAAACATCATTCACACTCCTTTAACACAATTTATCAAGAGAACTGAAGGGGGGAGGAGAGGGAGTTTGCTCACAATTCTAGCTTTCTCTCTCTTGACGTACATAGTGCTGGTCTTAGAGTTGGTGTCAGTGATATTCAATTACCCATTTTCCCTCCACACTAATTTCCTCTAATCCTTCTTTTGAGCCACATACTAACCTACAGTTCAGCCAAACAGCTCGACCTGCCGGGAGAATTCACATCTCAGGCAGTAATACTAATCCAAACCCTGTATATAGAGGGGGAGGGGGTAAGGTTTGTGTATGTAGGAGGTCACTGAGGTTAAAGTCAAGATTTAATGGGAAAATGGCTCCTGGGACACTTATTCATGTTATGGGGGAGGTACAGAATTTTTTTTTTTTTGTGTGCCTTTTTGCCTTAGTGTTCGAACATGAAATGAACATGAAGGAAAGGGAGCAAATGTGTGTTTTTGTCCTTCATCTTAAGGGACAGAAAGTGTTGATGGAGAATCCAAAGCAAAAAAAAATGTTCACAGGACCTAAGCTGTCATCCTCACTTCTTCCTCTGATTGCTCTCTTAAGTGACAGTGTGGGAATTATTAACCATATGCAAATTAAATCGTCGAGGTATGGACAAAAAAATCTTTTTTCTGGTTGATATCTGCTTCCGGATTTATTTTAGGTTGGACATGCCAATTCCAGTTTTAATCAATTCCAGTTTTTCCCCCATAAAAAGAAAGATGATGTGCTGCAGTTTCCTGAAAAAATGGACGTGAATCTCACATAAAAGTACAAAATTTTCGCTTTAGTGCTTGTCGCTAAACTATCCCCCAATTTTTATTCGAGTTAACAGAAGTGCATCAAGTTAGGTTTGAAGGAAAATCCTGTGAGTTTGCATTTATGATGCATTTCGTAAGTTTAAAAAAATAAATAAATCGGCTGATGAGAGAACATTTGTTGCTGTCTGGCCATTTGATGAATGCATCTCTTATAATAACACTTGCTTTTGGAAATTTAAGTGGACATCATAGCTCACACATACAAGAACAAGCGACATTAAACCTTATTATAGTACTTTGTTGACTACAACTGACTGGACGTGCCCTATTAGCTGATTAGAGGACTCAGCATTGCTGATAACACTGGCCAGCTGCAGACATGCTATTACGACAAACAAATCGATAATATCTTATTAATTATCAATTTAGGTCAGCTGTCAGATCTAATTTGCTATTCACTGGCTCATCATTGTTCAGAGCTGTAGGCACTGCAGGACAGAAGCCATCTCTCCGTTTATCCGAATAACACTGAATAACCAGACGAGGAATTAGCCTGTGGCTAGAAAAGCTTCGTACAAAACAACAGTTGCTTTGCTTTTATCATGTTACTTTGCTCACTGTGCTATCCTTGACTAAGTGTTGAGATCTTCTAGGAGTAAAACACCACAGTATTTCCAGCCATGGACGTTTCTGCCATGTAAATTATTATTTAGTTACTGGCAGCGTGTGAGTTTGCCCAGAGAGATAAATAAAACATGAAGGTAACGGGCTGAAGCTTGATTATTTGTTGTTTGCACATTTCAGACTCTTATTTTGAAGTAAGAAAGGACATATATATATACTGTTGTGTTGATAGTCAATTAATCAATTTAAAATCTATTAAAGCAAGAGAGAGTTTTATTTATTTATTTATTTATTTATTATCTGATGGTATGCAGTCTTTTGTTCCCTTTGAGTTTCTGGAAAGTTTCTAACATCTTTAATAATAACATTAATTCATTTGATTAAGGAATATGGCTACAAAACATGTTCAGTGTCTGCACATTTCACCTCTGCCAAGGATCATAGGAAATTTATTTCAGTAAAGAAAAAAGCAAATAACGTAATTATATAAAAAAAAAAAGTAGTTTAGATTGGATTTTTGACTGAGATTTCACTTCCTCCCGGACACCAAATGCCTCGGTTGAATTATAATAACTTAAAGTGCAAATCCTCCCAACGATATGAATAATTTTGATCTGAACCGAACACAGACCGACTTTGGGAGCCAATTATTTTCTATTCCTAAAGCGGCCGGTAGCCAGAGCGTGAAACTCTTGAGAAAAAAAATTGCCACTTACAGAAATTGTGAAAAGCCAAACAAAAAAAAAAAAGAAGAAAAGAAACAAAGAAAGAAGAAGAAAAAAAAGGTGTCAGGAACTGTGCGTGCAGGCAGTCGTGAATGAATGGAAAAAGTGACAAAAACGAGCAGCTGTTGAGTGTTTTCCAGTCATGTGCCGCCGCTGCTGCTGCTGCTACGCCTCAAGTCTGTGGGTTTTTCCTCAGAATGACGCGTGAAATCAGTTGCCGCGGTATATTTTTGGAGTGACAAAGCTGCTGACTGCTGCTTAATGTTGACATTATTCTTTGAAGATAAGTGAGATGATGAGTGTCTTCAGCATGAAGGGAGAGGGCAGCGTTTTCGTCGGCGTCAGCAGAACCTCTCTCACCCTCCACCTCCGGTTACACGGCCGACAAAAAGCTCCTACATCACATGGATGTGACCGACCTGCAATATGTCTGTAAAAAAGCTCCATCATGTGGCGTTTAAGAGCAGAATGTAAACATCCAACGTCTCCGGGATCAGCAGTGAGACTGAAAGCCTCGCCAAATCTGGCTTGAAATCCCTTCGCGTCCATTTATGCTCATTAATTAATTATCAATGAGATTCGAGCAGTAAGGAGGCCAAACTTGTCTTTGCTGTTTTTCACGAGCGCACATCCGCGAGAGGACAGGATTTCATTGTGCCGTGCAGCACACACTGGGGCCATAAAAGCTCCCAGCTTGTTGCTATGGAGCTTTGACTTGTGTCAAAGAATACATAAGCAGAAACTGGGATGGTTATTATGGATATTACAGAAACAGAGCACGGCCTCGTGTCCAACGAGCGAGCTCCCCTTATAGGACTGTTCTCTCTGCTTTGAAAATGAAATGTGTTGCGGGTGAGAGTTTTTATTTTTTGGGGGGTTCCTGCACACGTTGTTCTTTCATTCCTTTTCATTGGGTACATCTCAGGATGCGTTCTGCAGACTCCAGTGGGACGGTGACTCTGTTATCTAAATAAAATCCAAATCTCCTTGTGTACGAAGAAGGCTGGTTGCATCGGGAGACAAAAACGGGCCCTTTTCTCGGATCGCCGGCCAATAATTGTGGCTGTGAGGTCTACAGACACTGCTTGACGGATGAAGTTCTTTTTTTGCATAAAGAGCTTGAGACCTGAAAAACAATCAGTCTCACACCGTGTAGCACAATGTTGAAGGCGTTTGTTTCTAAAATGGAAAAGTTCCCCATTGTTTTGCCTTTATGACTTCACTAAAAGTCTTATCAGCTTTCGATAGTTCCCATATTAGTAACTCAGTTATTGATCTTATCTTAGTAAGAATGGAATGCTATGAGATTCTCATGGTGTGATACCCTCGAGTAAATATACCATTGACACAAAGTATTTATACAAACATTTCTAACATTATTTATGCTACTGCTAAAAGCAGCAGTAGCATAAGAGAATGCAGCTTGGGAAGCTGAAATACTTTGATGCAAAGCTGCTTGACATGCTGTAGACATTAGCTCAGTGCCAAACTGTTTCCACTGTGCGTACTAACACACAAACACTTTTCAAGAGGGTGTTTCGCATTTTCAGATTCTAGCTATTCGAGAGGAAACTTCCTTAATCTCACCTCCACCATGTTGTTATTATTATTAGTAGCATTAGTTCTCTCTCTGATTATTGTGGCATTGATAAGTTTGGTCATCTGAACTGACCTAAAACAAGAGATGTTTGGTCTCATTTAGCTTCAGATGGTGAGAAAATAAAAGTCCACGTGTCTTTTTACTCGGTGTAAAAGTCTAGTTTCAGCTGCGTACATGAATGTTCCGGCTTCCATCGTAATCCCTTTGTTTATCCAAGAAAAGTGAAATCAAAAAAATCCCTTCACCATTGGATTCTACTTCAGACAGATTTGGCTCGTACCAACAGCGGCTTCGCGCGTCCACGCGACCCACTCGGCCGTTCAGCTGGTGAGCCCCAGAGAGTCCCTTCACGTCAAAGGAAAGCTGCATGTGGAACAGTTAGAGGTTTGCCTCACGCTGCAACATCCCTTTTTAATGCGATCCCTCCTCCACCCCCCGATCTTCAGTCTTTGGCTCGGTGCAGATGACACGCTGTCTTTCATATTCGTTGCGCTCTGAGAAGCTGCTTCCCTCAGATAATACACTGACGTCCTTTGGGACACTCCGGAGGCCCCGGGCAGACAAGATGTGCTTGTCTGATAAAAGCAAGTGATGTTTACAAGTGTAAACATTCAATAATATCCGCTTGACTTTTTGTTTGCTGATTCACGCTTATCTGGTGTCTCGGGGTGGTTTACAATCCATCTGCTAAAGTGTAATTCAGTTGTTTTTGGGAGATATTTTACATTTATCATGAAAAAGTTAAACCTCCAAGCCCCTCCCCAAAAAATAAATAAAATTCTGCTCCAGTATATAATAAAATAGGCGTGGCTGCTTCCTGATTTGACACTTGCTGACTTATTTTCCTCCTAAACAGTCAAACTTAATAAGTTCTCTAAATATGGACACCTCAGCATGACCTCTTGCTTGAGAAACAGGAAATTGCCAATGAAATCTATTTCCTGGAAGAGCTTTTCTTTCTCTCTCTCTGTCTTTTTTTCTTGCTGAAGAACAATCCCGAAGAACTGCAACCAGAAAGAAGTTAATTGGAGAGTTCCTAATGAGAGAAATTATGTCTGAAAAAAGTCCATACGGGCTTAGATCTCTAAAGATTGTTGTGGTGGCGCAGGAACAGAGGTGGTGGGGATAATTCCTCGACTACGACTCTCTAAAAACCCCTCGGACTCTGAAATTGGTCCCCAAACACATTTTGAAGCACCTAATTTGGAGCTGAACTGCCTCCACTTTTAATAATATATTAAATTAAACTAATATCTGCATTAAAACAGTACGATGTGGCCAAAATTGAAAGTCCTTTCTATTATTCAGATGTCTTCTAGGTACAGTGAACTGCTCCCCACAGAGCCACAGCCATCGAACCGCCGCTGATAAGCTGTAAGACTTTACAGCGACATCCTCTCTCTCTCTTTGCTCCCCGCAATACTCTTGTTTTATCATGGCACAGTTTAAAACGGCTGTAGCAAACGCAGTGGGGAAAACGCCACAAACACGTTGTTGGTTGGTTACACCCAAGGATGAAGTCATCCGTCAAAGGCGATCCAGCAGAGGCAGAGAAGTGGAGCAAAAAAAAAAAAATACCACAATTCCCCTCCAACCAGTCTATCAGCAGAGGCGAGCTTCTGGCTTTTATTTTACGGGAAGTCGCGTGTTGGCCAACTGCACACTACATTCCTGTTAACCCTGGCTGCAGCTCTGAAGAATGTGAATTAGCTCAGAGAGGATGGATTTTGGCCCTTGGCTTTAGTGCCGATGCTTCTGGTTTAATGTGGCCAGCTCTCGGCCAAGTTCAGAGTCCAGGTTTTAGGTTGGACTAAAACCTCGAAGTATCTTTGCTGAGTTATCCTCTTCATGTTAGATATTATTTAGATGTGTTTTGTGTTTGGTTATGAGACATTGACCGTCTCCTCCTCTCAAAAATCTGACTACTTTATAATGAAACTGAACAATAATATCCTTGTAAGACCTCCAGTCTGATTGAAATGAGAACATTTTGGATTCTTTTACAGACTTGTCTCATTTTCATCATTTTTCAATCAGCGTCAGATGAGTTTGTATTTCCAATATTTGCAAGAACAGATTCTTTTCACAAGCTTTTTTTCAATTTTGAGAACTTAACTTTTTTGGCATTTCACATTGACTGCCTATACAGTGGCATAGTGCGGTGGTGAGATACTTATTGTGAAAAAGATGCTACTGTAATTTTTGTGTTATTTTTTACCAATGCCTTTGCCACTGCAACGATTCAAACACTAAAAATTCACCTTATTACTTCATTTACATGAAACCATTTGAACGACAGATAAGCAAGTCAGTCTAAAAACTGCTAAACAATTGGTCCATTACACAGTCGTAAATGTCACACTTCTTTTTTAAAGCCAACAAAAATAGTTCTGATGACAGACACGGATGAAGCTTATTTGGATCCATTTGTTTTACGCTTTACAACTTGAAATTGGGGTTATGCGTCAAACTTTTCTTACTGTACCACACTACTCCGGTGCCCTCGTATGACTTTTTGTTTTATTATTCCAATAAAACAAAATGCTCTCATGTTGGCTACAAACACTCAGAGGCTGCATCCTTTTACATTGTCTAATTAGACAGTCACATTGAAATTCACAGGCAAAACTAGCAGAGCGGCTCCAGCACATGTGAATACCCGTCAGCAAAGAAAGTGAGACATAATAGAATAATAACGGGCTAGATCATTTATTAATGCCACACAGCTCCTTTGTTGATTGGGAGCCACACAGCGATTAACTGTTTTGTATTTTATTTTAATTTTTTTTGTCCTCCTAATGCAGTTCCTGTGCCTGAAGAATATCCGGACGTTCCTGGCGGCGTGCAGCGACTCTTTCGGAATGAAGAAGAGCGAACTGTTCGACGCCTTTGACCTTTTTGATGTCAGGAACTTTGCCAAGGTAAGGGAGGCACTTGCCGGCAGTCATACGGTGACATTTTGGCTTGGTTTTTGGTAAATGAAGGCTGCCTCCTTCCCCACCGTGCACGCCAGCTGTCCCTAAAGATGCGCTGCATAAGACAAGCGAGCCTTTGTGTGTGTGTGTGGAAGCAAAAAAGCAGCTTTTACTTTACTAGTAGGTGAAAGAGCTCTCTTTTCACCACATAATTTCAGATTTAAATTTACAGTGAAAGTATTGATGTGTAAAAACATTCCGTCTATTAGGTCTGGACATTAAATTAATTTGATTAATTAATAAAAATGTAGATTTTTGAAGATTCAAGTTTTGGACAATTGGAGTTTGTTTTTCCACCAAGGTGATGTCAGCAAGCCCAGATCCCACCTTCTTGTTTGACAAGAGCTTCTATTTATCTGGGCTTTCAGTTCAGGTCAATTCGACATTACAATGACGTTATTATTTTTATGATGGTAAAGTCGAAATAATACAAAAGAGTCTAGCATAATAAAGTCATAACTTTTGGAGAACTAAGGAATCATTTGATGAAAACACCAACATGAAAAATAAATGTAAAAAAATATTATTCAAGCTTTTTCTCCTAATCAAAAGAACTTTCTCTTGTAATTCTAAGACATTCCACTGGTAAAATTTCATTTTTATTCTGCTTATGTTGTGACAATATCCTCATAATCAAAGATAAATTCTTGCAATCTGCCCCTAAAACTCCATGATTGAAACAAAAGCCACTGTTTTCAATATTTTTTGTCATTTGTAATTTATTTTTTTAGAAAATAAAGTCAATTAAAATCGATACTGGTGTCTCGTGAAAAAAAAAGTGATTTTATTTTGAAGCCACCTTATGTGCTTGCTTAGCAAACACCAGTACGACACAATATCATAGCTATTCAATTGTGGCATTCAGTGTTTCCTACTTCTACCAGTAGACACTGAAAAGCAACAACGTGACCCAGCAGGTTCAATCGCTTCCTCTCATTAAAGTGAAAATGCCCCAGCCTGCTGGCTTTACAAGGGTTTAAAAAGCGGGGCCTCTGGTTCATTACTTGTAAAAGGCTCTTATCCTTGATTTGCAGGGCTGAGAAAGTGTCTGCGGCTCTCTTGACAGCCCTGACGCTGGCCACAAGAAGTTCCCCAGAGGTTTAATTAGAAATAGCAGCGTTTAGCTGACGATAGCGCGCTACAGGCTTCTCCGATGCGGATGGTCAGACACAGCAACGTTCTATGACTTTAAATGTCTATGTACATGTTAAATAGGATGGCATCCAGAAGGACCAAAGAGCTTTGGGTTCATTTTGCAGCGTTATTTTTCATCAAACACATATTTCTTGTGTCTGTGTTTGAGACTATAGCTTGAAGGAAGACAGGAAGTAGTTCTTGTCCATTTGGATGTTGAACGTGACGAATAAAGACACCATCAGCCTGACAGACGACATTCAGCGACGAAAGCTTTCAAAAAGCTCCTTCAAGTGGAAGCATTTTGGGTAGAAATAAGCAAAAACATTGCAATATCGTAACCAGTAGCTTACCATTAGCCACCAACATTTAGTTGGGAGCTAATTGTCAGCAGTGCTCTACTAATGGACTGCAGTTGTGTGCCTCTTGTCCAAAAATCCAAAATATGTTTAGTGGCCTAAACTGAACCTGCTAATTCCATACTGAAGAGAGATTTGATATTAATGAAACCTTCAATCTATTTGTGAAGCACAAAAAGGCAGAGATTTGGCTGCACTGCCGTAGAATTGATGTAACTCCAATATCAGAGCCAAGACCTTATAAAAAGTGTGCTTCATCTCGCTCTATGTTCCCTGCACTTATAAAAATTCACACTCAAGGACGTGACAGGACGTCATGTGTCACAAAAATCCCCCTTTCCTTCCTCATGTTTATCCCCGCTAACCAGCATCCATGTTTGACTCGCGAATCAAAAGACTTGGCTTGCTCCTTCATATGCAGCCTGTATTGAAGTGCCACCTGAGCAGTGATTTTGCCTCTGACGATTCATTTCTCCTGTTAAAAGAAAGAAATTTAGCCAAGGCGGCTGCATGACTTGCATGTGCGTTAGTTACTCTTGTGTCGCTGAACTTCCCCTTCTCTGGGGCGAATGTGCAAGTCAGGTGGCAACACTGTTCCAGCGAAAGGTTTATGAAAGACAGCAGCTTGTGTAAAGCAGGCCTGTGAAAGAGTTGCGTCGTTTCGTTGTCGGCAACAGCACTCGTTGGGCAACGTTGTGAAACCGTGTCTGCTTTTCAACTTTTCAACTTATCGGTTGGAACATGATGAGCAGAACCAGGTTTTCTCGGTGTGGAAGACTCACAGTTTAGCTAAAAGTGTAAGGTGACAAATTAGAAATGAGAAAGGCTCTACACACGCACAGTAGCACTTTTTACATTTTTTTATCTCCATTCGCGCATACGGCTAATTCGCCTTAATTCCACATGAGAGAATTAAGGCGTCTTTTTTTCTTAATTCAGTCATTTATAATTAAAACATTTCTGGACCTCTGGCAAGTTTCTTTCTGCGTTTGCTGTGTTGCTGAGTGAGAATATGCAAATACGGATCTTTATCCTTGCTCTTGGGGGGAAACAACAAACAGAAAGTTGCTTTTCATTGCTTTACAGTTTTTTTTTTTTTTGCTCTTTGTAATGTTTTAGTCTTTCTATGTTTTTCCATTGATGTTCCTGCCCAAGTTTGGTACTTTGTTATCAAAAAGACACGGGCTCGCCTCATGTTTTTCAATGCTTGATTTGAACAGAAAAATTTGAGCCGGCCAGCTTAACCTAGCCGGAAAAACAATAGATTGAGGTTTGAGTGAGTGAACCTACCTACTGGAGGGTTCTGTGGAAATGGTGTGTTTATTTCACTCAACAAATAATGTTCAGTACGGGGAGATGAGGTCCGTTCAGTTCCACTTAAAACCGATACAATTGTCATGAAGTTCTTCACCTTTCACAGTTTGTCATGGAACAGCTACCAACATGAGTTTCTGAGGTTTTAACATGGCAGGCTGAGGAAAGCGGGGACATGGCTGTGAAACGGGAAATAAAAACATTGCTTTCAAAACAACACGCAGAGCATCATGGAGACATGGCCGTCCACAAAAAGTGACGCGGAGAAAATTAAGTGTAGGACCCACACTTCTGACCTAAAAACAATTGAAAATCTATGGAGATACTTGAACATTTCAGCTCCTTGAAGTGCCTGTTAAAAACCTCAAATACTTTCAGACTGTGGTGACAGTGAGCTCTGAAAACTATTGACTCAGGGTGGATGAATACAAATGCACAGCACACAATTGTATGTCACTTCTTAATAAATCATGTGAGTGATTTTTTTTTTTTAACAATGTGGTTTTCAGTGTCTCTGAGCTGTTATGCCCTGAACGATCAATTTTGAGTTTTGTACCGAACGGCAATTTCGCTCGGCTGCTGCTGAGCACTTTGATGATTTGAAGTCAACACTCTGCCCAAAGTGAATGTAACACACCGAAATCATAGCGGCTGCTTGTTGGCAACGCGCGCTCGGCTGGTTCTGCACAGGCTAATGGAGAGAGGAGAGAAGGGGAATGGGCAAAGCTGCCATTCACCGTCACTCCTACTGCCATTCAGCGCCTTTTCCTCTGCTTTTTGTTTTAAAAATAGCTGCCGGACTGCTTTTGAATAAAACATAAGCAGCCTCTGTTTGTTTTAGTGTTTGTTTTATGGTCTTGATAGTGTCTGTTTGAGGAAATGCAATATGAGGAAACAACTGCTCTGTTGTATTCAGTGGTGACTGAACGTTTAATCTTGGAGTTATGCCTTCTTTAATTTAGTCGTTAGAACAGAGCAACAAAATAAAATAAAAAAGCGTGATTATTAATTAGGCTAAAAACACACACACACACACCTCTAGGCATGGAGTGTTTCTGAGGGAAGCTGTGGGTGCAATACTCTGCATTTGGAGAACATCAAAACAAACTGAGCAGGTCTAAACTGTTGCCTCAGTGCAAAGCATCTGGTTTGGACATCTGTTTTGTAGGTGCGTGAGGGGTTCTGGGTTCTTTAGGGAGAAGAGAGAATTGGCTCTCACAGGCCATGCAGATTTAGACCCACGCTAATCCACACCTGGCAGAAAGAGGATGTGTGGGTGAACATCATACGTGTGGCGCAGACTATTTAGATCCAATGAAAAGCCACATTATGGTGTTAATACCATGCATTTCTTAAGTCTGTGAAAGTATTTGGTGCCAGAAGCACTTTAGATACTTCCCTTATTAAAAGTGATCTGCTCTCCAAGTTCCCCCGTCTGCATCGTCGCTGTTAGGAGGATGGTGCTGGAAATCGTTCCTCTCTCCTGCTTTGCACTTTAATTTTGCTTGCTTCTCTTTCAGTCACAAAAATTGCACTGTCTTCAGCTGCTTGTTAAGAATCAATCATGAATCAAGGGGATGTTTCAGAACAACCACCTCAGCAACCACTTTTTAAATGTTGCTGATGCACGTTGATTGGAAGGATGTTGCAAAGAGTTATCAGAACAATTATCAGTGGAAACAGGGTCTAATATTGATCCCCTGAAAAAAATGTCTGGAACAATTCTCAGTTCTGGCTTTTTTTAGCCTTTTCAACCGATAGAATCCTTGGAAAAAGTTTCGGCTCACAAAGCAATAAGCAAGAAAAATCGAAACATGATCGGAGGACATCACATTATTTATTGCAAACATGTTAACAAAAGCAACAACGTCAAAGCCTCCACCATTTTTAAAATACTACTAGCCGCTAGGTCATGGTCTTCTATTGCTGCTAATTCCCTCCGGTTCAAAATGCATAACTCTGCCCTAGCAAAGGTTATTCTTATACTATTTGTGAAAACACTCAAAGGAAGTGTATCCAATGTTCTTTAAAAAAAGAAAAGAAATAGGACCACCTTAGATTTTGACCAGCATTAAAACTGCCGTATTGACTTTCAAAATAAATTTCGCTCAAAAATACGTTGGGCAAATCTGTTTTTTTAAAATATAGTGAAATATTATCACGGTGGTATTAAAATTGTAAAATGTAAACATTTCCTCATCGTGTCTCGGTGCGTGATGCTTGAATTGTGGGACAGAAATGTGAAATCCATCCATTTGTTGTGACATCCAGTGAAAAATCCACTGCAGTCACATTTTCTGACAGCGAGTGACTAAGTGTCTCCATTCCCTTTTTCCTGCAAAGTCCAGCTTGTTTTAAAATAGAACCAAAGTGCTGACATGAGCTGTCCATCCTCGCTGTCATATGACGGACAGTTTTCCTGTTCTTAAGAAAAAAATGACTCATCACTGTCAGATTTAAAGGTGAAGCAAACAGCTTGAGCTCAAGGAGTGCTTTGATTTTTGCAACCATCTTTTGACAAAATGATGCTGTCGCCTGTTTATTTATGAAATAAACGACACATATATTGACAGCAATCTTATTATTCTTATTGCCTTAGTAGTAATCCATCGAACTTGTAAAATCAAAGACCTGTAGATACAGGCATGGTTAACCACTCGATTCATATGTTTGAACAACAATCTCCCGATAAGAGTTTAGCGCGGTGTGTTGTTTTGGCAGGGGGGCAGTTGACTCAGTTATTCGTATCCGAATCAACATGTGGATGGTTAAGCGGGAGTTTGTTTAGATAGAGCAAGATACGTGCAGTCACATGTGAAGATTTTTTTTTCTCCCTTTCCTTTTCAAGCGAGGGATAAAAATTGTGTTTAAAGGAAAGCAGAAGTGAGAGAGGTTATTGATAGGTGCCTTCTTCCTCAGTCGACTGTGATAAATTTAAGTGGAAACCAACTAAAGGGTGATTCATCTCCTGCCTGTCCACCCTGTTATTCCCGCAACCCCCCGTGTCTCTTTCCATTGTCCTTCAGCTGTGTTCTCTGCAGCAGATCTGTTTGGTCAGATATCATGTGTCTGCTATTTGCTAATGGATACTCTGAGTTTATCGTCACACCGTAGAGCTGAACTGCAGGAACAGTCTTGCACTCTGGACATTAGACGAACCTTTTAGGAAGTTGAATTCAGAAATACGTGTTCATATTGGGTGATCTTGGCCTTTTATTTACAGAAGTGGGTCATCATTACAGCAATGGAATAGATTAGCAGAAGAACCTTTACAGGTCGGTGTGGGAGGTTTCACCCTTTAATTTTGAAGGTGCCTTGTCCCTTAAACCTACAATTAAATTACATACTTATGGAGGCGTAACCCGCCTTCAGCTGTCTTACTTAGAATGAGTTTCATAAAGCGTTACTTTTCGGAACTTATGGCTTTTTATCCAAACTCAACATCAGATGTTGGTGATGGATTCCCTACTTCCAATTAGGTTTTAGTTGCAGAAATACGTGCAAAATAAAGTGTGAAGGACAAATGAATAAAAAGACAGTATGTGGGAGAACAAATGAAAATGTACTATTGTAAAGACTGAATTGACTGAAGTAGGGGTGTGAAACTCATTTTCATTGTGGGTCATAAAAAATCTCAATGTCCTTAAAGGGCCGGTGCTGCCAGAACGTATTGGTAAAACCCATTAAGCTGTTAAAATATTAATAAATAGCTATTTGTTTCAGCATTCAATAAGTGTTTCTTAAAATTAAATAATACCGAACATCTCTTCACACTAATTAGCTCCTCAAAGATTTTGTGATTTTACTTTCTTTTGGTAGAAAGAGTTAACAGCAGTAAGTCTCTCTTTTTTTTTTTCTTCTTTTAATTAGTGCGGCCATTGAGTAAACAGCGCACTGGAGCTTTGACCCAGAGAGTCATATATTCTTATGTTAAAGGGTGCATTTGATTTGTTTGCCAAGGATACGTATTTGTGGACTGTGTCGCTAATAACAAATCATAATCTTTCAATCCTTTTTGTAGCGTTATAATAAAGACGATCGGTATGTTTCTCAAACAAAACCGAGTATCTAAGAACTAATAAAATAAAATAAAACCCCCAAAAATTATTTACCTTTGACATCTTGTGCAAAACCTGTGACTTAAAATAAGAATCTAACTTATTCCTGAACTACATACTTTGCACTATATAGAAAATGCGTCGACAATTTATACATCGTTACTAACAGGAGTTATTCTCAACAACAGAGACTCTGATGATCTTTCAAAGTATAAGCATTTCCTGTTTGAGTCATTAGACAGTCAACAACGCCTGTTTATATTTTAGGTCAGTAAATATTGTACCTTGTTCATTGTTAAATTAATCCACAACTGTTTGTTTAACATGTTGAAATGGTTGTTCTGATAAGTAAAGATGTTAAATGTGCATGTCTTAAATTATGCTTCAAGATATGGATTTTTATCCAACATCAATTCTGTGTATTGGGTAATTTATTGAGAGGTTATAGACGGACTAAAACCGGTGAAAGATGACTTGTGAACATCTCGGCTTTAAATCTGTGCCTCGTCTTTGGTGTTGTAGAAAAACTTTGATTTGTGACGTTATTTCAGATGTTTCTAATCTCCACAGCCTGCTCGTTGTCAGATTTTTATTTCTTTTTCCATCTAGAAGAGCACAGCAATGGTCATACATTTGAAGCTCTTTATCTTGTGTCTTTGTCTGACTCGTCTGCGACGCTTCACTTGACCGCGGCTCCAATTTGCTTTGAGTTCGGCACAAAACTGTTTGCCAGAAATCGCTGTGAAGCCGCTGTGCTGAAAGCTCTGTGGATAATTCATGGGCTTCCAGTGGCTACGTGTCAGCTGCTCCCACCGGAAACGCACTTAGGTTTGCCCATGTGTGAAGGAAAACACACTAGCATTAATGCACTGACCATGCACAATCACAGCTCCCTGACAATCACTCGGGGGCCACTGGGCCTCCTGGCTCTGAGGTTGCTGGTCACAGAAATGGTTTTATCTCTCAGCTCATTTCAGAATAGGGAAGAAATAGATTAAAATTATTTCTGTTTCAAGTGTTTTCTAGATAGTAGATTAAACGTAGCTAAAACGCTAAAATTTGCATTTTCATTTTTAATTTAATTTTGACTCAAAAACTAAAGTTACTGAATGGCATTTTCAACAGCAACAAGGTACAACATGTACACTAGATTCTCTATACATAAAACAACTCAAAAGTGATTTAACATCTTTTTACATTTTTTTAAAATGAAGGCGCAATCCTACTAAAAACAATTCATAAAAAACAAAATTGACCCTTTTAAAGTGTTTTTTTTTTCCTGAGTGGCGTACTTTAAAACATGTATCTATCAATCTATGAATTTTGTGTACTGTTGAACAAAACATCAGTTCCAAAGCCATGTTTGTTTTTTCTCTATTCCTTGAGAAAATGAACCAGTCGTCTTGTACGGGTTTGCAAATGGCTGTTGCTAAAGTCAGTGCTGAAATGCATTTTTCTTTTTCAAAACCTGTGGAAGAACTATTTCAAAAACCAGGTTAACGACTCACTGCCAGATGAGCTACTGCACACTTAGCAAAACGGTTTAGCTGAAGTCAGTTCTTGCAAAGTCTTTGAAGCGTTCACGGTTCATAAACATTCAAATAAGTGCATGAACTGATATTAACTGGTGTAAAGGGAGACATGTAGGAATAGGAAAAAAAAAACAAAGATCCATTTTCCTACATAAAATTCTCATACAAACGTAAAATAAAAAAAATGTAACTGCATATTTTGCAACATTCAAAATGCAACATTCATGTCTTTAGCAAAAACATGGACATAAGAGGGTTTTCCATGTGTTTGTGCTGTTTTCTGTTGCAAGTGTGTGTAGAGGGGAGTCTCATGGGGACTGACTCATCTCCAGATTCAGCAGCAGGAAACAGGAAGAGGAAACAGTCACATCAACATCACACCGGCTGCTTTCTGCCTGAAAATTCTAATATTATTTAATGTGTAACGGGAGAATGAATGGTGCATTCATGTTGGAAGAAAAAAACTCTGTTCCCAGTGGATCTTAAACGTTTATACACGAGGCCACACAGCCTATTTTGTGGGCATTTAAGGCCAAAACAATTGAACTTCCAAACCGTCCTCTCTGTTCCTGTTCCTGGTCATAGGGACCGTGAAGTCGAAGCATAATGTGTACAAAAACAAAACAAAAAACAGCCTGTGCTGCCTGGGAAATCATAATAAGGGAAGTTTTTTTTTTAAATCCAGATTCGCTTCATGCCAGCTGAAAGGCAGTCTCTCAAAAAGTTGAGACTCACAACAAATAACTGGAATGATCTGAAACACAGTGGACTCCCGCCTAATTACCACTAAGTATTCTATTTTGTGGAGCGTGACTTTGAGGTATTCCTGAAAAATCCTTTTATAGATTTCTTTTTATTACACTATAAAATATAAAATATTTGAAAGAAAATGCAGCTTGGGAAGCTGAAATCCCTACAGCCACAAAGTTATGGCTTTATGGCTGTAGGGATTTGCAAATCATAGAAGCTGCATGTAGACACTATTAAGAGTATATTCATACATATTGAAGGGGCAGCATTATGTATTTTCTAGGCATGTGGTGCCATTTAATAACACAATAAAAAACTTAACTTCGGTTGTTCTAAAAATGCTGTGTATCTCAAATATGACTTAAAATAAATCTGATTTTGTAATTTAACCTCTGTCTCTTTAAAAACTCATTCAAAAATAAATATTATGCATCGTCCCCTGCTTGTCGCATCACAGGTTGAATGTCAGTGTCGGCCTTTCTTCCAAAGGCTTGTAATAACCAAATTCAGTGAAAATGTAGCTTTGAGAAAACGTTCACGAAAGCTCAGTTTTCCACACTCAAACCAGATACCTCGCATAACAACTTTGACTTTGAATGTCGACAGAGGAAAGATGGTTTGAGGGCCCTGATTGAGATGCCAACACACCTGCAGAGCACTCTGTAGTTTTTCAGTTTTAGTGATGAATATGTGTTGTCTAGCAGCAGGCCAGCCACAGTGAAATTATCTTGTGAGTCAAATATAATTACACTGCAGGACCAAATTTGGCTTGGATTTGACACCTATGCACTACAATACTGCAGTCACAGATTTCCCTAATATCATTCCACCTATTCCAGAGAAGTGTATTTACTCAGGAAACGGTTAGCCATTAACAACTAGCCTTTAGATATATAAGTAGAAAGATTTGAATGACTTGGCTCAGAAAAAAATTGTGAATTTAAATGGCTCTAGTGAGTGTGAACCGGAGAGCTTTACAAACAACCATTGTTAAGATCAAAGACCAGAAAGACTGATGTGCAAGCCTTCGAATGAACCATCTCAATATTCACTGTCCTACTTTCTGAGAGCTTTAGCCCCCTCCAGCTTGAACAGCGAGTGTATAAATGTGCAACTATGGGCAAAGACCCACATCTCCTTGTAGATGCACAGAAACACAGTGACGCAGTTGCTCTCCGTTTTCAAAAAAATGATCTGGTTCGACCAAAACTTTCATGGCGAGCCAAAGCGTATGCTGTTTGATTTAAAGGCAGTGAGTTATCTGAGCCGCTGGATTCGATGCCCGTTCACCTGAGCTGATTAAAAGAGGGAACGTTTGTGTGTGAACGCCGAGGCTCGCCTGAAGTACTGGAGTGCTTCTTTGCTAGAAATGTAAAATACTGCTAGATAAAGAAAAAAATCAGAAGTAAAAACAGATTGGGAATTTTTTTTTTTTTCTTTTTTCTTCTTCTTTACTTTCCCTCATACATCTCACAGCTACCGTCTGGGTAACCTCATGAATGACATGTGCAAACACATTTTGTGCGGCTCCTCTCTCCTGTCTGGTTCCGACTAAGCAGAGCAGAAGGAGGGAGAAGAGCGCCTCTGGCAGGGGACCAAGACCTCCCTTCTTCAGGCTCCGATGGTGTCTGTTTGTCTGGAACGTCACTCCGATCGCAGAGCGATCCAAAACGTTCCTAAATTTAGTCTTAAGTTGGTAGTTCAACTGAAGAATGTTAAAAACTGCAATTTGAGAGACTTACTGCAATAGTTGTACTTAAACGTTAGATTAATAAAATTGAAACCTCACCCAACCATCCAACTATCAGATAGCATAAAGATTCATATGCCGATGTCATACCATATGTATCATTGTTTGTTCAAAAGGCGGTCAAAACAACTCTGAGCTGTCGAATGTTAAGAAGATTTGGTGCTAAGTGTTTTGACATTGGTTGCTGGAATGTTCAACACAGATTGCTGAATCCTTTTTTGGTTTGTCAGGATTTGTCTTCTGTTGAAAGAGCTTCTTGCATTCTCAGTACTTCATCTTCAGACAGTTTTTTTCCCATTTGGAGCGGAAGAATTCAGGCACAGGCCATAGAAATCTAACATTTTCACTGATGCATTGGAGAAAGTGTAAAACGATGTAACGTGATTTAGATGGTTTAACTTAAAGAGCAAAACACAAACTCGCTGTATCCTGGGTATGGAAGATAGTTAAAGGTCAAAAATGAAATTTTTGGACCAACTTTTAGAGCCGTTGATGCTGTGACCGTGGTAACCATTGTGAAGCTTACTATCTGAGTCTGGCATACTGTACGGCATTTTCTTGTATTTTCTTTATTTTCTCTTGTAATTGATTGAAATACATCCAATTCAGTTTATTTAAAGTATACTTTCTTATCTTATTTGATAAAAATAGGAATTGTTTAATAAGGTCGGGGCTTGTATGAGACTGTGCTGATGAGTTCAGTTGTTTTGTACCATTTAAAGAAGTCAGCAGGCTATTGGTTGGGAGAATAGCCAATAGCTCAACAAATCGGTGATTATGGATTAGTGGAGCTTTCATTTTGGACAAACGTCAACCTCATATAAACCTCACGGTGTTTAAAAAATAGGCAGCGTATCAGTTTTGCAACATCTCGTTGCAAAATAAATATGCTTCACAAACCATCCAGGACCATATAGTCTATAGCTCTCTTTCTCTCTCTGGACTTCTTATTTTCTCATCTCGGGATAAAAAAAAAAAAGATCAAAATTTGCTGTACAAACATTGCTCAGAAATCTTCTCCGCGCTCCTCTCTGTAGTTGAAACATCAGAGCTAAGCCACAGCGCTTTGATCCTTCTTATGGACGACAACGTAAGGTGAATCTTTCGACATCGCGAATCGCCTGTGGTCAGTTTTCTCTTCCAGATGGGCAACCATGCCGCTCAGATGGAGCTGTGCGAAAGCATCTGCGTGTGTATTCAGTCCTCCCTCTCCCTCCGCCCTCTGTTTCCCTAAGGCACCTGCTGTTTTGATCAGAAGGAGGGCTAACGAGAGAGTTTTTATTTTCGACAAGTGCAATTCCGGTCTGACGCCTTTTCTGCAAAACGTTCTCGTAAAATCTTTTGATGAGGTGCCCAGGGTTCCTGAGCATTAAGCGGCGCCGTATGGGACTCGACAGGGACGTAAACGTTCTTCTGATCTGCCTCACTTTTGTTTCTGTAATGCAAGCCTCCTTGCCGAGGCCACGTGGAGTACCGTGTGTACATCCGAGTCACCAGTGCTTCTTCCAGATGCTCCAGGCGGGTGGGGAGGGGTTTGCGTTGCTCTCTAAAGATGGAGATGGAGTGGGTGGTTGCGCTGCTGTTGAAAATGGGGGGGCAGTTTTAGAAGCTAATCTCCATCCTCCACACACACACACACACACACACACACAAAAATCTATGCTTACCTCAGAATAAAGCAGCTCCTCTGAGTTACGTAAAAAACTGTTTCAAAATAGCACACCAGTGTGGAGGAGAAAGGTGGAACTGAAATTAATTCAATCAATGAAATAATACATGGAGTCAGCCTGGTCCTCCATCTTACATGAAAAGCCAAAGTTTGGTTTCTAGTTTCTCTGGAAGAGGGAGGGGAACATTCTGAAGGGAATCGGAGTAATGCAGTATTTATGACTGTGCAGTTAGTGAATGAGAACTATCCACAAGTGACTATTAAATATTCTAATAAGAGGAAGAGCCAAAACGAGGAGATTTAGGAGGCTGCTTCTAACGTTGGCAGTGGGAGAATTTCTGATTTGCCATAAGATGCACTTTGGCAGCATTTGTACGCATCATACAGCTAAGAAATATTTAATGAAAATAAAATTCTGATTAAGAGACCTATGAGGCCTAGCCTGCATGTAGTTGGATGTCTGGGAAAAAGAATATGTTTTTATGTGTTTTGGTCTGTCATCCACATGAAAACTCTATTAAATATCACCAAAACTAATTATTTATTCAAAACTCTAACACTCTAAAACTTTTGTGTTTGTGTGTATTCATGACGAAAACACAGACTTGGGGTTCAGTCTGTGACACATAATGCACCAATATGACCACAATTCTCAACGAACTTTGCCTCGTGTTTTAAGAATTATTCTGGTACGCTATGCAAAAGTAGTTCGACCAGTATATTTGTCAAAAGTCTTGATGCGTCACTATCTTTGCATGGAAATGAAAACTGGTTCATGTCATTAAAATAAAGACTAGATACAAAATTTAGGTGACTTAATTGGAATTGAAAAACCATAATGTGCCTGTCTTATCTTTAAGTTAATCCAAGACTTTGTTTTGAATAAGTAATCATATTTTATTTCGGGTTTTTCAATTATTCAAGTCGGTCCCGGAGAAACAACTCCGACTGCACATTGATGCATGACTAATGTGTGGAAAGCACCCTTCAGAATTGAAACAGAAAGTATTTAAGTGCTCGTGATTACAATGGGGAATCCTCAGGGTATGCTAATTGATGCTAACCCACTTATGCCATTATGGATTTGACAAGCTGGCTATTCGAGGCGAGAGATTTTTACCAGCTCAGATCTAGGAGTGAAAAAGACACGTTTGCTGCTTTACGGAGGAGTTTATTGCCGCTTGTTTTGTCTTTTCGCTTTTCCGCTGCACACTCAGACACAGATTGGGATTTCATCACTCGGTGTGATGTGTCATGTTATCAACATCAAGAAGACCTCTCACATTACCATAACTTACATCAGAATTTAACATCAATGAGTAGGCGAGCGTCTCCGTTGCCGTTCGACTTTTGGGATTTGGGCTGGTTAGTTTTGTAGTATTTTCGACGTACATCCAGCCTTTCGTATTCTACAACGTCGACGTTACCCAGCAGAACGAGAAAAACAGGCAATAAAGATGTCAATGTTGGATCCAAAAGCAGCACACTTGATAGACTGCCTCTATTTACTGGATTGGAAAATGGGATTTTCAAAAAAAAAAATGATTTCCCTTCCAGGCATTTTCTGTCTTGACATTTGATCATGTATTCCTTATTCTACTGAGATCTGGATTTATTGGGACCATCTCATTCAAGGCTCTTCTCTTATGGCCCTGCTCAGCACTGTAATCCAGCAACGACAGAAGGAGCCAGTAAAATGCTTGACATGTAAAGCACCACAATGAATTGTGCTGCAAGATGCAGCAAGACGGATAGCCCATGCTCGTGCTTTTGTTTTCACCCAGAATGGTTGTAAATTAAAAAAAAAGCACCAGATCCTTCATTGGAAACTCAAGCTCTATATTTGAGGAGATGGAGACCTTAATTCAGAATCCACTTTATCAACCAGTTTGATTGCCACTATAAATCTTTCATTTGTATAACGTGGTAGTCAGTTGGAGCCCAGCACCACAGAGCCAGGCTTATTTGGCTTTCCAGTAAGTTGATTACACCCATCACTAACTCAGTTCCTACGAGGAAGCTGTTGAGGTCATAATTGTTGACTGTGAATCATTTACAGTCTTTTGTAATTATAATCCCTCTGATAATTGCATACTGTGTAGACAATGTCGCATGATGCATATAGTAACTTCAATAGGACAAGTGACAGTAAGAAAATAATTAAGGAGGTGAAATGCCATAAGAAGTCGCATTTGTAGTTTGTCAAGACACAGCGGCGTGGCGTTCGATTCCCGAACTTGAAACGTTTGCTGTACGCCTAGCCGATACCTCTGTGAGTACTGTAAAATAACAAAACAAAAGAAGTTGCACCATAATTTCCTGCATATAAAGAAAAAAGACCAAATAACACTTAGGACAAGTCAAGAGACTTAATTGGGGAATAATTTAGACCAGGGTGAGGTTATGAAATAATTTCCCAAGCTTTGAATATTGTCCTGTCCACCATATGAAAATCCACTTAAACTGACTTTGTCAGACAAGGAGGACGTTCATTGGAGAGGCAACCAAAAGGCCCGGGGTAACTCTGGAGGAGCTGCAGTGAGCCATTTTGTGATGTTCTTCATGTACTCTAACGTCGTGTTTACACCCTGCTCTTCAGTTAATTTTGTTGTGAACTGCGGCTCATTTACGCAACACCAGAGACTGGAGTCTCTCACACTGGCACTTTTAGAAACCTGGCACCACAGGAAAAGTACCCCAAACAGGTGTGTACTGCTCCACTGGTGTAAAAGCACACATACCAGAAATGCATGAGTGCAGGGCTTATGGTAGGCTTGATGGGGCAGATAACAACAAAAACTGCAGATTGCATAGTGTTGTGTTGTGCTATTTTACTTGTTCAGTTCAGTTTATTTCTGATAAGGAATATGTGTGCTACATAAGCATTTTGTTCATGTTACTGTTTATAATGAGGTGGAATCTAAGTTGCTTGCACATTCTACGACATGCTAAAACGCAGTGCCGTCCAGTGGCTTGGCACGACAACTGCATTTGACGCTTGGCGTCTCGGCGGCGCTGTCTAAACGGGAAACTTTTTAGCCTATTGGAAAAACCATCAGTTTCTAGGCAGTGGCTGTGTGTAAACAGAGCTAAACGTAGCTCTGTGCTTTACAGAATTGGGGCAAGAGTAAAGCAATTGTTTAAAGAAAAACAGTAGCCCTTTATTGAGCTTGCCACAAGCTAACCAAAGGTGCTCTTAATGGGAAAATGGATAGAGTGTAGCTCTGGAGGAACCCCTGTCAGAGCAGGGTATCAAACTTCAGCTCTCAAAGTTTGAGGGTATGAAAGTTTTTATACCTTGTCGATACTGCCACTACGATTGCCGAAACAAATCCCAAACTCCAGGCTCTTCCAAGGCTGGTTTACCCACTAAATGGACTAGACTGCACATTGCAACCATAAGAGTGGAGATTTCATTGCTCATTAGCTCAGGTTGTTATTTGCCTACTGCTAAGATTGAGCGCCCCTCCTCTGCAGACACTTAACTTGTGGCTGTGAGCCTTTTTCCATTTTGTCTGTTGACGAGGCTCGTGTGTATTTCCGCTCGTTGAATGTGATGTCATCAGCTCAGTTGTTGCCAGGATACCCCTGACTTTTCACAAGTTTATCACCTGTTTTGTTCTGTTTGGTTAATCGTCTCATGAAGGTGCATAATCATTTTCTTATTTAAAGTCACGGGATTTGTTTAATACAAGAGCTACTTGTAGTGATTGAAAAAATAATTTCGATTTTATCCTGAATCTTTCTAAATGGACTCAGTCTCTGCATTTCGCGTTTTTTATCGTTTTTGTTAAAATTTTGTCTAACTAAACAGCGTTGTCATGCCAACGTGACGAAACAAACAAAATCTTGAGGATTCCTGCCAATACCAATACTTGACTAATACTCTATAAATACCAGGGTGTACTGGGAAAAGGCTTGAATATTTCAAGTTACTCTTGAAATAATTTCAACTTTCAATTTTTTTTTTATTTAAATTGAAACTGCAATTAAAAGATATATAAAAATGAATTGTTAAAATGCCATTTTGATAAATATCAGGCAGGTTAGACCTGCTTGAAGAAACATTTTAAAAAAAATAGCTAGAGCAGTTTTGTTTCCCACTCATCTGTCACACAGAGACAGCAGGATGTGTGTGTGCCAGTGTGTGTGTGTGTGTGTGTGTGTGTGTGTGTGTGTGTGTCTCTTGAGGGGTGTCCCGCTGAATCAAACGCTGTGGAGTAAAAATTCTACGGATGGGATATGTGTGTGTCGTAGCATCGGAGTGTTCATGGAGAAAACCGAGCGAATGTGCGATCACACCAGCAACAGTCCGGCCTAATAAAGTGAACTTAAAGCGCACAGGAAGGGTCAGGGTGAAGGATTTTTGAAGACCTGGTAGCGAGGGCGTGAATCCATGTGTGAGGATGTCTGATGAGTGTTGGTCCTGCGGCGCTTCCTGTTCGAGGTTGATGTGATTTACCTGGACAGCAAGAATAACTTCTGACCCTTTTCCTGTCAAGATGCTGTTATTACATCTAGAAAAAAATAAGACAAATACTCAAAGCTTTGTTTTCTAATTTTTCCTATTGGATATGACTGTCTTATCAGACATAAAAGCTGCTAGTAAGTGTGAGCAGAATGTTTGAAACTGCTTGTTGTAACACCTTAAAAAAAATGAAAAAACTTAGCAAGCAGCCCGCTGACGCTCTGAGGTCATGTTTTGTTGAAGTTTACACCCTTTAAAATAGGATTAACTCACATGAACATGCCACCTTTGTAGCTTCTTTTAGCTTCTCATGGCTAACAACATAGCAGCAGTGAATAGAAACGGCTGAAAGCTTTACTTGTTAGGGTTAATGCCTGCATTTATTTATGGTTAGATAAAAAATAGATTGTGTTTTTGCTGTCAAGAACATTCTACATTAAGTAGAGTTGCACATAGTGCAAATGACAAATATAATTTAATGTAATTCTAAACATTAGGTTAGCGAAATTAGTTTGTTGGTTGAGAAATCATGGTTTAGAGGGCACAGTTGTCAATCTGCTCACACACTCTAAGAACTTTTTACTTGCAGAGGACAGAAGAAGAAAAAAAGCAAGCGCAGTAGAGCATTTCAGTAAACTTTATGTTCACAAACACCTGATGCAGGTTCTTTTTGTGTCAAAACTGTGTTTTTATCAGTTAAATTATTAATTAAAAAAAAAATTGTGTATAAAGTGTTGCATAAATGTCTTGTTTCCCGTAAACAATGTTTGATTAGGATTGCGGCGAACAAAGTCAAACGACAATGACGGTGACTCCTTCGGCATTTTAATCAGCTGCGTGTGCATGTGTGTGTATCTAAGCACACTAATTATGTATTATAGGCCTTAATGAGGGATGGCACTGATTGTCAAACATTAACTCATCTCCCCCTGAGCCAATCAACTTTTCATTTGCTCTTTGTGGGTTGGATTTAATGCACTGGCTGCTTCTGTAAGAAATCCGTGCTTCGTAATCGCAACGCAATTTAGCAAACACACTCAAACGTTTACGAACAAGCAGCAGTAATCAATTTCATGTGCAAACCATGGCGAAAAACTCAGGAAGCTGCCCTATCACGTCTTGTGGTTTGCTTTCCGACAACGTAAAAGGGGATCGTAGTGACTTACCGGAAGCTTCCGGCGTTTCATGAATGTTTTATCAGGCAGCGGCAAACAGAGAGAGACGCTGTCGATACAGCTCCAGCGCGAGGGGTTTTTGGGGGATCACTTACTTCAAATGGAATCGAAATGACCTGTTAATACGTATACAGGGACCAGGTCTAGTTTCAAAGAGCCCAGCAGCTCTTATGGTAAATCATGACACTTTTAATGCAAATTTGACATTATTCAAAATGTCTTTGTTATGACATTAACTGAGAAATCATGATATGACATAAATTTATTCTAGAAGCATTACTGATTAGTCTTTAGCTTTAATAACATAAAGTTATATAATTTTTAAAGTCTCATGAACGTGAAACTTTCTCGTGTAAGGTGTTATGTCATGTCATGCTTATGATGGTATCATAACAGTCTTTTTCACAACCCGTCAAATAAAGTATTACCAAAAAAAAGCAAAAAACAACACTGGTTGGTCCTCATGCAAAATGAATAAATAGATAAACTAAAGCAGCAGATAGCTCCAAATCACACACTTTGTGACTAAAACCACCAACGTGGAATAAGTTCAACACACCACAGTGAACAGAAGGTCCTAACACCTTCTGGTGCGCGTGGTGATGTTTACTCAGCTATATTTTCTCTCGAATGGGATGAGGTGACAAAACCATAAAATTGTACTTGCCAAAAAAACACAAAAAGCAACCTGTACATGCATATATGTATGCCTGGTCAGTCAGAACATCTGAGGCTCCTAAACATTATATCTAAAAATGTGCATCACTACTGAGGAATACACAGACATAACTTTGTCACAGATATGGAGTACCTAACTGGACTCTATTTGTAGCTGGTAATCACTGATTTAGATAGGGGGGAAAAAAAGAGAAAAGAAAATAAAAGGAACCATAGAAAGGCGGCATAAAAGCTGAGAGCAGAAAACTGGGACAGCACAACTTAAAACAAGGAGGTGCCCTCTATATTTAGATAAGAGTGAATGATTTGTCAGGATAGATAAAGAATAGATGATCAGTAGATGTGTGCGGCCGCTGCTACTGATCTTTGATGTCACTTTCAAAACCACCCTCAGCCTGCTATGATTAGGAACGCTCACAGTGTACACGATATACATGATTTTTTTCTTTTTCTGTTACCTTTTTATTATGTAATTACATTGGGACGCTGAGCAGCTGGGCGGCTTCAAACAGACGTTAGCACACATCCACATGTGCTCTTGGCTCGGTTTCTGCCGCACAGACACGTCCCTCGCCGGGCTTTAATTGGACTGCAGTGATTCGGTTGATCCAGAGGAGCGGCCGCGGCCAGCCGGGGCAGGTTTATTAGCCTCCATCAAAGAGGCCCTGTCAGCCTTGATCATCTGAGGTTACACGGCGGTACATGACTCCTGCAGAGCGCTTCACCTCTGATCTGAGCACGTGTGGTGGATACTACATCCTCAGACATGATTTCTGATTCTTATATTCATTTGAAGCGCATCGTTTCGTGGCCTACATGAGCTGCTGTGTGTCTTTGCTAGAGTCTGTGTTCTTTTGCTTTCCTAACCAATTGTTGCTGAAATCAAGGTACTATTTTTGCATAACAGAAGAGCATAGTATCAATTAATCGTGTGATAAGTTAAAATAAGCTTGATAGCTTTTTATCTGAACTTTAATTTCTGTTGAAGGGTAATTTTGTTTAGAGAGACATCGTAATTCGTTTTAATCATGGTTTTGGTTGTAGGTGGATTTAATTTTTGTTTTGTTTACTGTTTTTGGTTGTTGTGTTTTATGTTGGATATTTAAAATATCTTCCAGGTCCAATACTAAATGTTATTTGCAAAATTGTAGTTTATTTGTCTTATACATTACCTGAAGATGGTCTCAAGACAACAATATTTTCATTTATTATAGTACTTAGAAGGACAATTTATTGTCCAGCAAAATTAGGCCTGTTCACATCCTTTTATATTCATATTTTGTCCCATTACAGCAATGTCTATAGATGCATAAATATGTTCAAACAAAGCAAATTAGCACATAATTGTGAAGTGGAAGGAAAGTGTGACTTGGTTTTAAGTGGTTTTCTTCCTACAAATAAAAATTCAATTTGGAACTGGACTTTGACTAGAACTCTGTAATATGTGGCGTACTTATTTAGTTTATTTAATCTAAACCGCTGCATTGTAGCTCCGGCTGCATGTTTAGGCGAGTCAAATCTGACCACAGCTTGCTTGTCCCTGCTATTGAAAAGCACCGCCCACAGCATAATGATGCCACCACCGTATTTCCCCGTGGGTTTGTGTGGTGTTTGCTTTCTGACATATGTTGCAGGTTTTAGGGTAATGTTCTCTTAACCTTAAGAACAATTGTATTTTTACTGAGATTAAATCTTTTTAGATTTATATTTCTTGAAACCGTTAAAAACGTTGTATAATTTGCTTCCACTTCTGCTCTGTTGCTCTGTTCTGATGAAGTATTTTAATGTGTGTGGTCATATAGTGTAAAAGGCTCAATGAAAATGAATACTTGTGAAATACATTAAGTCTTCCTGATTTAGGGTAGTACATGTGTGACTAATAAAGTCAGCGGAGCAAAAAAAAAGCAAAAAAAAAAAAAAAAAGACAAGCTTCACTGCTTGTCGCTGAGAATCTCCTGGAAGCTACAATTGGGAAGTATGTCAGTGGTTCCTCAGCTTCTGAACATGCAAGCTGGTTTATGGATTGCTAAAATTTTTGAACACAAAAGCTGTGATCAAATAAAACCGTGAAGGGTTTTCAATTATCAATATAAATACATGTGACACACACACCATTATTGTCGGGACAGCAGCAAGGAGCCGAGTGACCAAAGCTGCGCGTGAAACGAATGACTTCCGTCCTTAAAATAGACTCTGGACTGTACGTGTCAGTTTTGGTTCTCGTTATTGGCTCTGTACAGAGAAAAACGCAGTGTTTTGTTCAATTCTATTATATTCTTTCAAATGCAACCCAACGACGTTGTCAAATTACATGCAATCCAATTCGAGCCATCCCACCTTGCATTGAGTTGTTGAGTTTGCACTTCAATAATTTCACTTATAACTTGTCTCTTGCTGAAAAGTTACTTGCACATCAGCTTTGTCTTGTTTCAAGAGCACAAAAATAGTTGCAGTAGAAAGTAGATCAAAAATACTTCATAATATTTTGTGTATTTGCAGCGGATAACGAGCTACAATCTAATGTGGTCCACTGAGGACAAGAAAGGACACAGTAAGACACATACGTACTAGGAGAGGAGTAATTTCTATGGAGGAGAAAATCCAAAAAGAGAACTGAGCATACAGCTTCCATCCCTGATGACAGTTTCCATGACTCACTTTCTTCAAGAAATGGTGTGAGACGAACTCAGCTGCTTTCGTTGCTATCGTTGACTTAGGTGACTTAGGGACATGGACACATAGAAACCAGGAGGTGCTAGAGTGCTTGCCCTTTTTCATCTGGACAAAAAGTGCCCTTCTGAAAGAGCTTTTTTATATACGCAGTGGAGTGACCTGTTTTCTTTTCCTGGTTGTTAAGGGGTAAACTCCCACATGCTGAGCTCACTCCTTTGAGTATTGACAAATCTAATTCATGTGAGTCAGAAAGAAGAAAACAAAAAATCTCTCTTGTTTTGTACAGATGGTCATTTTGAGTTTGTGAAACTGTGACTCATAAAATCAGCGAAGCCAAAAACATTGTAGCGCCTCACTTGCTTCTCCCGCCCTCCACCCTCGAGAGAGTCTCCCGAGAGCCGCAACTGGAAAACCTCCAGATATCCTCAGCAGCTTCTGAACATGCTGTACCTACGAACCGGCATCCAGGTGTCGCACACGACCTTGATTGGCGGAGAGATCAGTATTCATAAGGACATCAAAGTGAAAGATGGGAGAATCTCTGATCCAGATATGGGGCGTTCACATGGTTTAGGCCGTAGCACTGAAAAGAATAATAACAAATTAGGACTAAATGTTACTTACGTTCGCACGCTCATGTCATTATATTTATTTCTTTGTCTTTTTAAAGCTATTATGCTACAAGGTTATGTTAAAACGAGGTTTAGTGATCAACATTCGGTGGCCAATAAAATCAACTGGGAACGTAATAATTGCTTGCTTGACTTTGAAAAGATGTCCATCTCAAATAGCTTTTATGTAACTACTCTTTTTAAGAGCCGCATCCATTACAATTTCCAGTCTCCGGATCTTGTAAAATTTTGACAGATGTCAGTCTTCCCATAGCGAGCGGTCAGTAATTATTTACATTAGGAGCAGGGGTGACGTCACACCGTGTGTGTTTGAGAAAGTGGTCTGTGTCCAAAAAAAATGTTTTTAATGATGTTACCGAGACAAAAAGCTTGGAGAGTCGATATTTGGCATCTTTTGTCCTCACCATTGATGGATGTCAGAAAATCCATGAGACAGACTTGGATGAGACAGACTGATTCTGCTTTCTTCTCACTTTTTTATTTTAATTTTTTTTGACCCCTTGACGACACCACCTCACAGGCATAGTTAGCATTGCTACCAGGAAACGACAGTGCTTTTTGTTCACTACCTTTACTTATTTACTTTTGACTCATTTTGCACAGCGCCATATATAATCCAGTTTCTGCAGTTTCCCCTCGGGTTGAAGTCATTCACTTCGGTTTATTTTTGGAGCGACTTTGCGTGTTGTATTCAGTCAGCAGATAAACTACTGCTGAGGAACACAATCTGTTTAGTAATTGTACACACCACTGGCAATTGGATTAGGATACATCCAAGAGTGTCCAATTAAGATTTTTATTTTTTTTTTTCAGATGCTGATTTAAAAAGCAGCAGCAGCTTCCAGAGCTCTCTGGGTTTGGAGCTGGGGGAAGGATGTTGGCTGGGACAACTTGATCCCTGGGTCTGTCCTCACCGTGCCACTGTTTACTCCATTTACTGGACAGAGCGGGAGACGTGGGGGGAGGGACAGGCTGGCCTGTGTGACCGGTATTGATCGGGGAGAGCTGGCTGCGGTTCAGATTTGATGTGTTTGGTGTGGATGAAAGTGTGCGGCCGTGACCTGTGAAGGGAAGCGTGGCGTGGAAGGGGTCGTCGGGCATGAATGAGCGATATTAAGGCTTTATTTAAAAGATGAGATCAGCTCACTCGCCGCTCCACATGTGCACAATAAGGCCTGAGCACAGCGGCGTTAAAGTATGGACCATATATTAGTAATCATACAAACCTAGTGATCAATTTCTCTCGAGGTTAGGTGACGTTTTCTTTTTGTGTGCGTTTAGCAGAGCTCCTACTACTGTTTTTGCTTGAAATACATGAAATTTGTCCTGTTGCTTCTGGAAAGTTTCATGAAGTTTGTTAGAATTTTATGAGACAGTACAACACAAAGGACTTCAGGTTTAGAAAGCGAAGCAAAAGATGCATTTTAAACTTTCTTTTTTTTTTTTTCAAACTTTGTGCAAGAAAAATATCTGAAAAGGGTGTGGTGTGTATTCCCTCTCACTCTGGGAATATGACTACCAAATTAAAGTAGATAATGGTATCAATTTTTATTTTTTGTTCCCGAAAAATGGCTGGAAAACTTTTAGATGTAAACGTTGTTGAAGACAGCCGCAGAAAAACCTGCTATACAGTTAGCCGTGTCTCAAAGGACATGCAGGTTTTTCTAAAAGCAGAGGAGCTGTGCACAAAATAAAAATCACTTATTCTTCAACAATTATTTGCCATTTGAAGTGGTTTTGTCCTTTAAAATCACCACAAAAAAATATATCTATGTGGCTAAAATGGTGGAAGTGAAGGGGTTTGACCAATAATCTTCCTTTAACTGGATTTACTGTGAAAAGGTTTCAATATAAAACATTACTGTGATAACAGCTCAGGTTTTCCAGAAGTATTAGAAAATGCTGCCCTCTTGTGTCCCCACGTATAAATGAAGGGGAACGTTCAGGTTCTGTTCTACTGTAATGTAAAAAAGTAATATTAAAAACAAAATAAATCTCTCTCTTTTTGTCCCAGGTTATGAACACGCTGTCCAAGCTTTCCCACACGAACATTGCACTACAAACAGGAGTCAGGTATGTTTTTTTTTTTAAAGAGAGACAGAGAACTGCGCAACCAATATGCAGTAAAACGTCTTCTGATTATTTCCTAAATAATAACCGTGCATTTCCTCTCGCAGACATTTTCCCACAGAGCAGCGCGTGGAAGACGAGGACATCTACAACCACCTGGAGGACCTGATCGAGTACGTTTCCTCCTCGAACACAAATGTCTCCGCTTCCTGCCGTCTTGAAACAAAAGGCCGTTTTGCTGATGAGGGCAGCATTTGTTCCCTGGGTGTCGACTGGAAGGCGGCCACCTCCTCTGCTGCTCCCAGCGTGCGCTCAGCCCCACGGCCCCCCCACAGCTTTTTCTCGCTTTGCCACAAGTTGTGTGGGACTGGACTTTCGTCATTTGTTATTCACGCCCTATTTAGTGCAAGCTTTTGCGGATTTTTGTTGAATAACAGATTTGTTACTTTATTCTGACACATTTTGAGACTTCTGAACTTTTGGGCTTAAAGTCCCAAGAAAATAGTCGTACATTATGATCCACGCTATCTGCAAATAGGACAGCGGGTACAGTTATGCCTTTATCTAAACATAGCCAGACAACACATTGGGCTTTTTGTTATTGATTTTCTTCTGAGAATCGTTTTGGACTGAATTTGAGCTGTCAGCTCATCCACGGTTCTATTTTCGGTCGCAGCACTGCAACAACTTTTCAACGTTTCTGCATCAGCCAGAACAATGAAATCGGTGTGGCCCGTTTCATCCACGAGACGTTCGAAGCCTTAGATTTTGTTTAAACATCTCCACTAATTAGAAGTGTAAAAGGATCTAAATCCAAATGCACAATGCGCTTCGACAATTTTTATCTGTAAATGGTTTGAAAATTCAAGTTTGCGTTTTAATTTACAATTACAGCTTTGGAAAAAATGGAGCATTTAAAATGATCAATTTCTCTGATTTAACTTTTTATAGATATATGCTTAAGTAAATGAAATAAACCTTTTATTCTATGAACTACAGACTGCATCTCTCCGAAACTCCAAGCAAAACATATTTGCAGAAAACTGTCAAAATAACGAAAAGGATGCGACACTTCAGACCTCAAAGAATGCAAAGAAAACAAGTTCATATTTATTTAAAAGCAGCAATTCTAATGTTTTAACTAAGGAAGGGTTCAGAAATCAGTATTTGGTGGAATAGTCATGAGGTTCAGTGCAGTGGGCTCTTATTTTTTTTTTCCAGAACCTGTGTCGATCTATTGCATAAAATCCCCCCTTTAAATACACCAAACTTTGAAACGGTACCTTTTGTGTGCAGCTTAATTCTTTAGTTGCACTATAAAGACGTTTTAGGATTGTAACTGAAGCCTGCGGGGGCAGATGAGTCCACAGTAATAAAGATGTTGGGATGCCTCGCAGTGATCTGCTCTATGTTTAGCGCTGACAGCTCCATTTGCACAGGAAGCAGCGGCAGAGATAAACCAGCCAGCCAGCTGCAGGATGAGGTCGGACACATTGAAAGCTTTCCAAACGTACAAGCCAGAGCCAGAAATTTACATGCAAAGAAAATAACATTTTTAAAAAAGCATGTAGACTGCTGACTTTGCAGAAATAATCCATCTGATCTGCAAAGGGAAACTTTCTAGATCTTTAAAAACCCAAAACGTAGCCTTGAACTTCTGCTTTCCTCATCAGAATCTCCATTTACATGTGAATGAGCCTCGCACAGGCAGCAGAGAATGTCCATCTTATACACAGCATCTGAAATTTCCTGTGCGGTTTTAAATGACGAGTCAGTTAATAATAATGTACATTGTAAATCTTTTTGGCAAGGTGAGCCGTGGCTAAGTCCAATGTTATTCATACCCCTGCCATGTTGGGGCGTAAAATTCATTTCAGGAAGACTGAGCCTGATGAGACAAAAATCTGTCAAAAGATGATAAAAAACATAAAAGGAATATCAGTTTAAAAACAAGTTAAGATTTTACGAAAAAAGTTGCGTTCAATAACTAATTTTTACTCGTCATGAATACTGACCAGTTTTTATGTGTTTCCGCTGGTGTGTCCACGGATCCTCTATCAAATTCAAGTCTGGCCTTTGACTGGACCGCTACAAAACATTAATATTACTTCCAGTGAAAAGAAACATGTTGGCAAAATTAAGAGGAGGGGATCAGGAGGGATTGCCAAAATATTAAAACCGGAGGAATAATTTGTCATTTTTGTTCTGTATGTTCTTATTCTATTTTTTGAAGTTTGTGATGAAGGGATACTATAGGCCTGTACTGAGGAGTCAGACACTCTAGATGCAGTTGAAACCAGAAGTTTACATACTGGGGGTCCAATGACGGGTCCGGTCTATCCGTCACGACGTTGCGTAGATCGTCGGCAGCGTGACGCCACGCGGTCCCGCTCACACACTCTGTGTGCGTCCACAGTGAGAATGGCGTGGAGGACGAGGAGGACCTGTACGCCTGCGTGTACGAGGACGAAGAAGGCGGCGAGATCTACGAGGACCTGATGAAGACGGAAGCCATCCCTCCTCCGGTTTGTGCACCATCTGTAACCTCCATCTCACATCCAGATGGTAAAAGAGTTTTTTAAAAAAACACTCCTGCTTTTGCAGATCAGACTAAATTTAAGCTAAATATCTCCATTTTCCACCTAATTAGTCTTCAAAATGAAAACAGGCAGAAACATATCTAATTTCATGCTTAGTTAATTTGCCACATTTTCTCCCTCTGGTTTAGCAAAACAACAACAAAAAAAACGCTCTTTCATATTTGGCAGGCACTTTAGTGAGCATGTGTAACCCCTGACCTCACTCCGAGGCTTGGATCAGCTACATCTGGTTGGACGGTTTGTAAGCCCACTGCACCGACACATAGTAACCGGCCTCTGCATCCGTGTGTTGGTGTGTGTGTAGGCGTTCCAGAAGCAGGCAGAGATTGACATCAGGAGTTGCTGCTTAACAGAGATCAAGCAGACGGAGGAGAAATACACCGAGACCCTGGAGTCTATAGAGAAGGTACGCTCACCCTGACAAATGGAAATCATTACGCTGCTCCGAACGAGCCGTAACACAACACTGGTGATGTACTTTGCATTTACCGGACCCAAAGAGTTCACGTTGGTAATGTTCCTTGGAAACACATGGAAGTGTTTATGCGTGTCGTTAAGGAAGGTGTATTGAGTTTCTCACTTTCTGTATGATTCTTCAGTGTTGGAAGTTCAGACCAAAGGTGGCCAGAGTTTCAAATGATGGGGAAAAAAAAAAAAAATGTATTTAGAAAATGTATTTTCTCATCAGTCCAACAAGAATCCATCTCTTCATAAGACTCTGAAGTTCACTCATGCTACAAAAATACTTTTTGTTTTGAAAAGGAGTATTACAGTAACTGCAATAATTAAAACAACTTGTACATAAATAAGCTTTACAAATGAGGTAAATTATTGCTATTTGCCACTTTCAGCATAATATGATAAATTGTCTTTATCCAAAGTGTATTGGAGGTCTGACTCAGCTGTTTTGAGTAGAAAAAATGTAATTTGTTAGACAAAAGTAAATCCACTAATGGGTATTTTCAAACATTTTCAAGAGCACTGAAAATCAACTGAATCTCCTTCACCGCTGTATATCATAAAATTGAAACAAACTCACTTCAAATAGGGGAAAAAAGAAATTTGCTGTCAAACAGTAGAATGAGCTTCAGAAGGACCAAGATTTAGCATTTTTCCACTCTGTGTTTTATTTTCAAAAATGGACGTAAAGGAAGATGAACTTTGGAAAGTGGAGTCTGGAGCAATACGATTAGGGTTTTTTTTTTGTCAAAACTACATCTTTTCCATCTTGCTCTGCATTTTCCCAGGACTTTAGGAGGCCCACCGGTTCCAGACCCCCAGCCAAAACCACTTGTCTTCTTCCCCTTGTGTATGTTCACGTCCACAAAAAAAGGTCCCTGGCCTGATTTCCCAGCAGAGAGCCTCGGTAGATAACTTTTGTGGTGGTGAAATTTCGTTTGCGCTCCCCTACTCCATTGAGATGCAGAATTGACTATGTGGTGGGAGTTTTCGGAGAGGGGAAATCATTAAATTGCACACTCTGAAAATGAGATTATTGCCGTGACCCAGACAGGCCTGGTTGTTTCTGCTTACTGCAGCTCTTTGCAGCTTGGCCTCCATAATGTAATAGCGTCTCGTTCAAAATGACTCCCCCACTTTCACTGGAGGAACGAGCTTTCATTCCCGGGCGTTCTTCTCTCTCTCTGTTTCTCCCACAGCACTTTATGATGCCCCTCACCATGTTTTTCTCCACGGTCGAGATGGAGAAGGTGTTTGTGAATATTCCGGTGAGTTATTGTCTTTGTCAACGGGAAGTCACGTAAAGTTTGAAACCGCACCAACTCCTGATAAACATATATTTCCAGATTTATTTTCTGTTATTCAATTTTGCTTATTTGTGTGTAATATGTTTTGCATTTTAATTTTATAATAACTGTCTTTTATATATATATATATATATATATATATATATATATATATATATATATATATATATATATATATATATATATATATATATATATATATATATATATATAGAAGGTCCTGATTTGTTTAATTTTCTGTCTGCTTTTTTTAGGAACTGGTTAAGGTTCACAAGGCTTTATTGCTGGAAATCCAAGAGTCGATCCTCCAGAAAAGTTCCCAGAACCTTTACCAGATCTTCATAAGTTTTAAAGAAAGGTACAAAGGAGCATCTCATTTTTACTGTTTTTTTGTTTGTTTTTTCCCCTCTTCCTCATGAAAGCAGGACAACGTCATGCAATTTTAAAGCCTCTCCTAACTTCATTTTTTTGTAAAAACATGCTCAGATTTTATTTGTATTATGCTGTTATTAATCAAATTAATCAATTGTTGAAATAATTGTCAACTAATTTGGTAATTGATTAATAAACTGGAGTACACAGTCATTTGCTGAAATTAAAAATATAATCAGGGCAGAAACTAACCCAAAAACTGTTAAAAAAATATCTACATTTTGTCTAATCTGATTCAAATGTATTAAATGAGTGTCATCATTGCATTTTAGGTCATTTTTATTTTCTTATTTACAAAAGGAATTGAATTGCTTTTTTTTTATGTCTTTCGAATATTGTAAAACGAAGGCTTACATAGCTAAATGAAAAATCTTTAGAATGTGCCATTTTTTAAAGTCTGATTAATCGTCATAATGATTGACAGATTAAACAATTACTAAAATAATTGGTAGTTGCAGCCCTACTATGTTTTTCCTGTGTTTAACAGGAAAAAATGAGTGTTTATAATGTGATTTCATACCAATCGTAAGATTTACAATCAAACCATGAAAAGCTGTGTAAAGTTTGGTCCGCTGACCAACTGGGTCCTTCTGCAGGTTGTTGATCTACGGGAAATACTGCAGTCACGTGGAGACGGCCATCACCACCCTGGACGACATCTGCAAAAACAGAGAGGACGTGCGCATGAAGCTGGAGGTAAACAGCTTTACGGCTGCTTTAAAATGACAAAGAGATCAATGAATGCCTGACAGTCCACGCAGACGAGATAGCAGCTTTTAAGCTGCACAGAGTGAAATGAGGACGCCCTCAAGTGAGCAAATGAGGCATCGCAGGAGATGCATTGCATTTTGCTATGAAACTTGAAGCATATGGATGTGTATAAGTTAGAAATTACATTTCTTTTCTGGAAAAATGCTAAATATTATTATCAAAGGAATTAATAGATAGTACAATGTACCTATTATTATTTTTATTATTATTAATATTAAATCTTTCTGCAGGAATGTTCTAAACGAGCCAATTATGGCAAGTTCACCTTGAGAGACCTGCTTGTGGTCCCCATGCAGCGGGTGTTGAAGTATCATCTCCTTTTGCAGGTACAGCATCAAAAAGACAAAAAAAAAACAGAAATTTATTTACGTGCTTCACATCAGTTGATTTCACATATAAGTTTTTCTGACAGGTTTGTAAAAAAAAAAAAAGAAAAAAAAAAAGGACTACTTCTGATTTTCTGAGACTGAGAAGCAATATGAAGGTTTTTCATAATCATCTGTAATGATTATGAAAAACCTACAAAAATCAGCATCTATGTTTCCTACAAACCTCTCATTAGTCAGATATTTACATATTTAAGTGTCACACTGCAAACAACAGTGTCTCAGCAGACTTTCAACAGGACAATCTCAGCTAAATCAGTAAGTTTTTGATCTAAAAAACCTCAGCAAATTCATTCTAACATGACTGTTATTATACCATATGTCCACCAGAGGCAGCATTGACTGCGTTTTGCCAGCCTCCTTCCTGCATTTGTCCTTCAGGCTCTGTAGCTCATCCTGACTGTTTGTGTATCTACTTTATGACTGAGTTGAGAATGACCGCAGTGTAATTGTCATTCGATACAGACGATCGAGTAGAAAGAAGAAAATAAATAAAGTGAGGCGATGAAAGGAGGGCTGAGCAACAGCGGAGACAAACAAGTGGAAAGACGGCCCCAGACTGCAAGTCCTTTTTAGGCATTTTCTCAGAAAATAACACTCCTCTGCACATTTTGTAGATTAGTAATACTTTAATAATAAGAAACAATAAAGATTTCTTCAATATTATTTGCAAAGAAAATAAGCAAGCAGGAGAACTTAAAATCTGTAGAGTTTAGATCCAAAAATTATAAATTATAACTTTGAGAGTTCTTCAACATTGGCCTACTAAATTTTGTGGTATATTTTAAAATACCTATTGCATCTATTATCGCATGTTTTTATACAAAGTTTTGTAAGTTTGATGGCATACTGGAGCAGAGTCCGGTGTAAAACATAAAGGACAGTTGTCTCAGGTGACCAGGATTGAGAACCACTGCTTTAATCGAGCAGTTAACAGATATGCTAATTAGCCAGCTGTAGTTTCATCGCAATAATGTAATGGGTGAAGCTACCCAAGTTCCCACACCAAAACTTTCTTTGTCATTTAATCGCCCTGTGTTACGATTTCCCTCACTTAGAAAGGACGTAATTCAGGATGCACAAATAAGGGAAAAATTTATATAAAGATGGATAAAAGTGAACACATAAATATTACAACCTTGAAGCTTGCTATCTCGGTATACATGTGAAAAATTACGTGTTGAAAAGTGCCTGGGCAGAGAAAGACCAGTGGAAACAAATTTATAGAAGCGGGCATGGGGCCCCTTTTGCCCACCTTTTTGTAGCACCCCTGCCAAAAAGTAAAAATAATATTTAAAAAAAGGAGAAATGTGCGAAGATACAGAGCACATCGTTTTGTGTCAATGTGCGTTGAAATCCCTATTGAACAGCTGAGTGACAGCTGGCTGTGCTGAATAAAGCCTCTGCTGGGCTACTTCCTCCCATGGTGACATCTAGAATCTCTCCAACTAATGCCTTGTCACTTAATCTCGCTTTCACCCACCCTCTTCCTTTCTTGGTCTTTTTTGTTTTTGTTTTTTTTTTTCACCTTTTTTTTGTCATCAGCCATTAGCTCGCCCTGCGCTCGTCCTTTCTCCTCTTCCCTGTTTGAATTCCCTCAATAAGTCCATCATGTTTGGCCGCCTGCTATCAGCAAGAGCACTCCCGGTCTCTGTATCTCTGGGTGCGGGGAGGTCGGAGCACAGGCTTGATAAATGTGCCACTGTTGTCTTGCTCGTGATAATAATGCCCAGGTTGAGCTTGACTGACACCGGGGATTTGAGAAACGCCAGGCAGGACAAACACACACACACACACACACACACACACGCACTGTATCTCCCTCAGTGTGGCCTCATGCATGCATGACATCTGTCCTTATCCTTCACTGCCGAAGTTTACGTAGTGCTGCTGCACTGGCAAATAATTTCAGATATAAACTGATGCGCATGCACACAACCTCCTATAGATAAGTGCACACACACCCACACGCACACACACGCTGTATCTGATTTATTTTAGGACCAGGCTGACTTTTTTCATTTTCCTTTCAGAGCAGAAACTTGTAAGTTTTTATGTTGCATGTGCCGACTCTAAAAGTGTTTATGTGTACGCTATCTTTTATTCACCTTCATTTTTTTTTTTTTTGTTCTTTGTGTGTGATTTTTATTTTTCGCTTCAACAGGAACTGGTAAAACACACCCATGACGCCTCTGAAAAAAGTAATCTTCGGACAGCGCTGGATGCGATGAAGGTATTTCTATGAGGCTCCAATCCGACAAAATATAAACATGTGAGCTGAAAGAGCAGAGAATACATTTGAGGATATTTGAAAATACATGAATTTCAGTCATGTGTTTTCAAGGTTTGGAAAGGGCTTGATTTCTATGTAAATTCCTTGAAAGTGCTTGAGGTGCTATCTGCAGGTTTGTATGAAAATTGGAACATAAGTTTATTCAAAGCAAAGCTAGCAAAAACTGGTGACTTTTTAGGTAAAACAAGCTTGTTCTTTCTGTAAAGATGTAAGAGTCAAAATAAAATTACTCAAGTAAAAGTAAACAGTACAGCACAGTAAAAATACTCCTAGAAATCTATTTATTTATTTATTTATTTTTGAAATCTTGCTCAAGTAAATGTAAATGAGTAAATGTGATTAGTTACTACCTAACTCTGGAAAAAAAAAAAGTAATGTCATATGATAATGAATTTGGTTCCTTGTATTGTTTTTATCTCCAAAGTTTGGTGCTGGAGAATTTGGAAAACTTTTACTGTGGAGAAAAAATATGTGAACATTAAATCCTTCACGCAACTTTCCAACCTTCTCTTTGTGCACTAAACTTGATATATATACTCATCGCCTTTTTGATGTATGTGTGTGTGTGCAGGATTTGGCACAGTACGTCAACGAAGTCAAACGGGACAATGAGACGTTGCGAGAAATAGAGCAGTATCAGAGATCCATTGAAAACCTGGTAAAGTCCAAATAATGACACGGTGGTGATTTAGTGCTCTGGGTTTGTACCGCCAGTCGAAAAGTGATCTGTCTTTCTCTTTATCTGCTTCTCCAGAACCAACCTCTGAGCAACTACGGGAGACCCAAAGGCGATGGGGAGGTGCGGGTGACCTCAGTGGACAAACGAGCTAAGCAGGACAGGTAGGATGTCAAGTGAATCCAGACAGGAGGGGCGATGCTGCTGGAAGCCTTTCAGAGAACACAGAAGCTCAGGACGAAGCGTCGATGAACACAAACTTGTTATTCCTCCGCTAAATGGTGTAATTGGGTGAACTGCACCGTAGCGAATGAATGTCATTAAGGGAGTCTTTCTCTCATTGTGCAAACTCCAGTGATACAACCAGTTGTATTATGTAAGATGAACCATTATTTTGTAAAGATTATGCAAGTCTGACTCAAGAGATAACACACACAAAACCCACACATTTTCATTGGGCCATCCCTTTGATTCCCTCCGCAGGCACATCTTCCTGTTCGACGCCGCCGTGATCGTTTGCAAGCGCCGAGGGGACAACTACGAGATGAAAGAAGTGATTGACCTGCACCTCTTCAAGATCACCAACAACCCGACATCCGACAAGGAGAACAGGAAGGTCTGGGTCCCGAAGATGCGACAGTTCAAACTGCTGTCTTAGAACGTCATGAAAGTTTGAGAAATGATACCCAATTTGCTGCACGGCATTCATATGTAGAGTTTATGTTTTGCCTGTCATATTAGATGTAATGCATGTTGCATCACTGTGAGGTTTGCAGCTCTCTAACCTGCACACAGAGCCTACTAAAAGTATTCACACCTCCAACATATTTGCATTTTGTCCCATTACAACCATAAAGTTTAGTTTATTTCACTGGGATTTGTATTAAGGCCAACCCAATGCGATGCAGAGTTAGAAAACATCAGGAAAATGATACATGTTTTTCAATATTTTTTTTTTTTTTACAAATGAAATCTGAAAAGTGTGGCTGTCAATATGTATCCAATATCTCTAAATCAAATCCCGTGCAACGAATTGCCTTTAAAACAATTTCATATTCCAGTCAATCTCACTGAGTTGGAGCATTTTGAATGGGGAAAAACAGACATAAACAGACATGAGTGCGCCTCAAACTCACAAATAAAGTTTGTGGTTGCAACTTCACAAAATGTGGAAAAAGGTTGAAGAGGCGTGAAAACATTGCCAAGAGCCTGAAGGCAATTGTCATAAATCTGCTCTGAAACAAGTCAGTCTGCTTTTCAATTTGGCTCAAAATCTTTCTGCCAATCAATTGTAGGTTGTCTTTTTTTCTCTCTCTCTCTTTCTCTTTTTGCTTATTGCAAAAGTAAAACACGGTGATGAGAAAACTTATTCCAATTCTAAGATCGTAAAATCAGTTTCACTTTGGCAAAGGCAGAAAGACAAAACTTTCCGCGACCTTCCCTTTGGAGAGCTTTTAAAAACGTAATTTATTATTATTTTTTTGAACATGTTCCTGAAAACGTGCAGTTTGTATGCGTACGTTTGTTTCTAATTATCATGAAAAATGCTTCTGTATGGATTTATTGGTTGAGGGTTATTGGATATAAGACACCGTATGTCTGGTAGACTTCGCTTTAAATTTTATACTGCAGTACTTCACAAAGACTCTCTCCCACTTTAACTGTGATTTACTGAAGAGCTTTGGATGGTATTAAATCTCACAAACAGCTTCTCGCCGAGAAGGCTATCCCAGCAGGATGCAGCCCTGCAGTCCGTTTTACAGTTTCCCTGTAAAGTTTCGCTTCTAAATTGATAAAATAATAACAAAATTGCTCTATTAACGTGCCGTAAAATGACCCGAATAAAACAAGCCCCGCCTAACGAGTCGTCCGCTGTAATGGAGGCGAGTTCTGCGACGTCAGGCCCATTATTGCCTCTTTATGACTGAGTCAGCAAAGCTCGGAGATCACGTTGGAGTCCTGACAAACCAATTAGCAGAGCTATTTCTGCGTAATGAACGACCATAACCATTTGTCAGATACACCCGGGTTCATAAAACTGAATGAAAATGAACTTAGCATGCTTCTTTATAGGGTCTTATAAGCACCTGTAACAGTCTCTGTAACTCCCGCTGCCGCCTTCTCCGCCGTAAATCCCCCGGCGTGCTCCGAAAATGAGCTACACGCAAAAAACCTTTCAGGCTCATAACAGGAACAACAAAATAATTAAAAAAAAGAAAGCAGTCCTAAATAATTTGCTGCATCCTTGTTCCTGCTCTTGTTTTACATTCCCTTATTCATTTTTTTCCCCCTCCGCATCCTTCTGAAACAGTGTCAGACTGGAACAGCCTGCCTCCTCCCAGATGGTGCTATCATTAAACCTCGCTTTGGGCCTGACTACTCTTGTACACACAGTGAATACAAAGTGCCAACTGGGGGAAAATATTGCCAATCATAATGAAGAATGATATCTAAGGCGTGCCAGGAAACATTGATTTGGGTAATAATGACGCAGTAATGGCAGACATTAGTGGGCTTAGGCCCATATGGATTACATTTATGAAGGTTGCAGCAGTTTCGTCGTCGTTCACCTCTGACATGAAGAATGTGACGCGATTTCTTCGCTGCTATATTTGCGCTAGCCGTGATGGAAATGAACGCGTCTGCTTGAAGGTGGCGAAAATGAGAACCTCCATCATAAGAGCAATGTTTGTATGCAGATTATCTGGAAGTAAAACGGTTTTGCATAAAGTATTCAGAGACCTTAGATTTTTTTGCCTTAAAAAAAAAAAAAAGAAAGAAAGATTTTCAGTTTCCTGACTTTTGGGTGGAATATTTTCTGTTTTGTTTTGGTCTATGTTGTTAGTCCATACTTGCCGGCACAAATGAGGCGTTCCTTGGAAAACTCCTCCTCTATTTCTCCAAGTTTAACAGGTGGGCATGCCCAAGTCTGTTTTCATTAATACGTTGCTGTGTTTTGAGACCCAACTTAGTTTTCAAAGAGAAAAATGCTTTGTGTTGGAACGTTTTCCAGTCCAGAAGTATTCAAATTAGTTTGTAGTCGATAGTCAGAAGAATGGCTGCAACATCCTGAACACTTTTCTCCAAGAGCTAGCTAGCGAAACATCAAGCGAAAACCTTTCTTATTAGCCCCTTGCTATTGCTAATTTTTATTTTTTTCATTTCAAAAACTACAATCAGCTTTATTTATTTGAAGCTTTGGTTGGAAAATTCACACATCCTTGAAATCCCTCATCCTAGTTGTCAAGCACAGTGGTGGAGGAGTGATTATCTGGGCTTGTTTTGTAACCAGAGGCCTTCAGCACCGTGTGATATATTTTCTCATTGCATGAAAGCATGTGCAATATTTTGTCATACAAAAGAGAGGATGATCACACGCTCTACTGAAATTGACAGAATGTCTGACTATGAAACCAATCGAGGTTTGATGATCCAGTCAACGTTCACACTGTGGTGGCACCCAGAGAAAGCTTTGAAAGGAACTGAAGCACTACCGTGTTCCTCAGCAATACTGAAAAAAAGAGCTAGTTTTCCATGACTTTATAATGACGGCTAATAGCATGTTAATAGCACGCTGCAGACCTCGTTAAAACAAAAACGATAAAACCGCTCTCATAAAAAGACAAAACAAACATTGTTTTCCTCCTTTTCAAATTGGCAGGAAGGCACTCTCACCCTTCAGCACAGGCCACGGCGTCCACTGGGACTGCCAGCTTGGAGCGGCACTCTTTCCTTTTCCTCTGTTCATCCGGTCGAGGAAATGCGCCGCTGCTCTTTTCTAACCGCACGGTGAACCCGGACCAGCTTAACCTTCACAACCGAGTTCGAAGAGTTTGAAACCACGACCGGCAGTCATGAGAAGCGCGTCCTGCAAAACCATCTGCTTGGCCTCCGCGTCTAAAAACACAGACACCCGAGTCGACACGGATGCTAATGGGCTGATATTTAGCCTTTAAAGTGGATAATTGTAGCCGATTGCAGACCCGCTCGCCGCTTGGGTCTTTGCATGCCGTCTGAAACCCAGCAGCGATGCGCCACAGTTAACACACTCATTCTTTCCCCTTCTTCCTCTGCATCGCTTCATTTGCTCTCCTCCTTCTCTGTCTTTGTGCTTGCTCTCCCCAAGGCATCCCTCCTGCATTTTCCATCTCTTTGTCCCCATCTGTCTTTTCTGCCTCCTCTCCCTCAGTGTGTTTTGCCTGCCGCCGTTTCATCTCCTGTCTCAAACATGTTTGATTTTTCATTTATTTTTTTGGGGGGGGGTTTGTGTTGCAGTGGTCCTACGGATTCTACCTCACTCACAACCAAGGCCAGAACGGCTTTGAGTTTTTCTTCAAGACCAAAGAGCTGAAAAAGAAGTGGCTGGAGCAGTTCGGCATGGCCATGTGAGTGTGCTTTCTGTGCAAATGCAACGACACGATGATCTCACAGCACAACACGTTGCTCGCCCTGTTGTTCTGGTCCGCTGTGACTGAAGGATGACAAAAATGAAAGTGACACAAAGGGGAGTTGGCCAGGAGACGCGCTCGTACTGAACATTGCAGTCAGACAGACGAATCTCTCGCTGCGTGCTGTCGAACTGCATCGACCGGTTCTTGTCCTGGATGGGATCCAAACGCTACAAAAGTGACTGATTCCAAAAGTAAACAAAGTGAAAGAAACAATAATCCACTATAATCGTGGAGCCGAGGCAGATCCAATTCACCACGTTGTTCCGTTTTCTAAAGCGAAGCCCAATCCATGGTTCTTAGGCTTTCTTTCTAAAACCGACGTAAACGTCGCATTGACTTCGAACACATCAAATGCAGCCAACTTGGCCTGGTAACGCAGGTGAACTCTGTCTGCACATACTACTGACAGACCCAACCAGCAGGCAACACTTTATTATTCCAGGCGCAGACATGCACCTTGTCGGTAACTTTCCCGGGATTACGCCATCTGTTGTTGACAAGCACTGCAATCCCCCCTTCGCTATTATTGTCCCGGTGACAGAACGTACAGACAGGAGTAGGAGTATTATTTGTGCAGCCATGTCTGGGTGAGCAGCATGTTAATGCAGTTGATAGATATTCACTGTTCCTTTGTCTACGTTCGGTGTGAATACTTCAGGGATTGTCAGGTGTAGACTGGAACTTCCTTTTCTTCCAATGGGGGTAATTATGTTTAGGCATAGGTAGCTGATTTGCTCGCATTCTTTAAATGGAGAGGAGATGGATTTAAAAGCAAGGTTTTGAAAAGTCTGGATTAGTTGCCTTACTTACATTTGCTGTAAGTTTGTAGAAAAATGAAGCAATCCTAACGCCTGCTGACAGCCATGCGATTCCCTAATCAATGAACTCAATAGTCATTCCCTTCAATAGCAACATATAGCCATTTAGGCTTACGTTGAAGTGTCTTTTTAGAGGCAAGCTGCATGTTGTGAGAAAACTAACTGCACTGGTCCACTGGGATTCAAAATAGGTGCAGGAGAACGAAATGAGCGAAATAACATTTTATAAGTAACAGGAAAAGTGAGGATGAAGAAGCTGAAGTGTTGATGTGAGGCTGAGAAAACAGGAGCTATATGATTTAGCTCGCGAGGCTAAATTAACAAGCCGCAGGAACAGAGAGGTGTTACAGAACAATCACATGTTCTCTCTCGCGCTCTTCATTTTCAGACCAGTCGGATGTTTGGAGCATTTAGTCACATAATGCATGGATTGCAAGTTACTGAAAGAGAAATCACACCGGTTTAATATTTCTTCTTTGAAGAAGACACATTGTCGTCTCGACGAGAACATATTTTATCAGTACTGAAAAAAAAATGGCCAATTTAAATGTTTTACAAGACATAGACTGTGTTTTAGAAATGTGTAATCTGTGTAGGAATATTACCAGATTTTACTAAAGTGTTTGTTCTTGACTTATTCTCACCATCTGAGTGTGATGTCACATTAAATCAATTTTAGAGTTTGAACATGCAATCTGGACTCAATAATAATAAAAAAAGACAATTAATTTGTACCTTCCTTTTTGTAAATCCTTTTATAACTGAACGTTGTTGAGAAATAATCTTTATTAGTTGGAATCAAAACCTGCGTTGAGCATTTTCTAGTTCCAAGTCAGTGCTAATTATTATTAGCAAACAATGTTTCTCCCTATCCTGTTTAAATCTCATGTAGACATTTAATAAGATGCAAACCATCCAAAATGGTAACTTATGAATGACACCAATCACTTACTAGCATTAGAAGCCATGTTGAATACTAAACACAGAGCTACTTGCCAGTATTCAATTATGTTTTGTTGCGTTATGTTGCATTTCTTTTGTTTTATGGTGGCTGGCAGCCCATCTGTGACGGTGCATTGCCACCATCTATTAAACTGGATGGTGGGCAGGAGAAACAGGAAAACAAACAAACAAACAATGAAGCTTAATAATTTGTCTTTGTATTAAATTAAACTCATATTAAGTCTGTATTTTTCAAAAATAACTTAATTTGAGCTTTTAATTTGCTGACATCACGCTGCTAAAATGTTTTCAGTTGTAAATTTAACATTAATTTTCTATCTTAAGAGATTTATTAAACCCTGCGTGCCGCCTGTCTTGTCTTTCTGACTGGGAACTTGGACTATACATCTCATATGAGGTTATCACAGCCGACAGCACTTCTCAAAATATATCTTGCCATTTTATAAGTCTAAATGTCGTTGGTCATTTTTAAGGGGTTTAGTTGCACTTGTGTTGACAGAAAAAGGAAGGAACTTTATTTGATCATAAAAATGCCAACTCTCTGGATTAAAAGCAATTTCCATCATGGCCGCGTTTGTCCTATTTTCCACGGAAAAGGTCAGTTTGACTAATTATTCCAGCATCCAGGAAAGCAGCTGCACATATGTAAGACGGTCAGATCATGCCTGAATACGGGAACTGCAAACACTCTTACTCATGAAAACCTGGGTATTTCTGTCCTCTCCTTCTCAGTCACTGTCATTCTTTCTTTCTTTCTCTTTCTTCCTTTCTTCCTTTCATTCTTTCTTTCTTTTTTCCTTTCTTACTTTCTTTCTCCTGCCTTTGTTTCTCTTTATTCTTTCTGCACACTGCACAGACACACTTGCTTCCTTGTCCCCAGGGGCGGAGGAAGCCTCTTGTGTTCATTTTGGGAGCAGACCTCGCCTGTCTACTCACAAACCTCCCCTCCCCACTTCAAACAAGTGTATCGGTTGAAATGCTGCCGCAGATTTTGTCTGCCGCAATTAGAAGTAAAGTGGGGAAGAAAACCCCCAGCAAAACAAAGTGTTGCTCTCTGCTTTCAAAATTTGACATCTTTATCCAGACAGTTTGCAGCACTGAAACACACCGACTTAACAAGCACAAAGTTATTTTTGTTCATTTAGTTTTATGAGAGGTTTAACGTTTATGCCTTTGCTCCTTTTTTCTTAGATCAAACATCCGACCTGAGAACGCAACCAACAATTTCCACGAGTTCCGGATGCACACCTTTGAGAGAATCACCTCCTGCAACTCTTGCCACATGCTACTGAGGTAAGAGGCTCGCCGTTCTTCACATGCATGCACACCAAAGGAGACGAAGCTGGGGCGGCACAAAACATCGTCAGACATTAAAGGCGCTTTAAAACTGCTGTCACACAAGACCTTCAAAAAAGGCCTCGACTCTTCCCCCGTTCCTCTCCGGTGTGCACCAACAATCCGTTCGCCGCCTCGCCTTGTTCTCCCTCTCCTTCCTCGGCTTCGCCTATACAGAACTCCTTTTGAGTTCGCTGAATGCTATCGGCGACCCAGAGGACTGCGCCTGGCGGTCTCTCCCCGCAGAGGGGACGACTGAGTGGTTTCACCTACAGAAGACAGGCAGCGAGAAAAAATGTCTGTCACACTCCGGCACTTCTTCAAGGCGACGGATGGAGAGTGGGGACGAGATTATTGTAGGAGAGAGGCAGGCGATGGAGGGAGGCTGTTTTCTTTTCTATTGGGTGTACTTGTGGCTTTTCTTGGCCATTACTTTTTTTCATACTTTTTAATGCTGTTTATAATATTGAACAAAATGAGTTTGTTTATTTAATTTCAGTTTCTTACCAATAACGCACAAATATGTTGGTCTAAATGAGGTTGCAATGTGACAAAATGTGAAAAAGATCGAGGCTCATGAACTCTTTTGCAACGCACCATGTGTAACTAGTCTTCCCTCTGGTGTTTTATTTCCGCGTTCATCTGAATTCCCCACCCACATCACAAAATTTAGAGTTATTGTTTCGACAGCTGATTTAATATTCTCTCACCTCTTCAGACGGAGCCTCTCTTCAATCTGTTTTAGAGGCTCTTAGGACAGGCTCCAGTCACACTTTTTGCTCTTATTTATTTTGGGTAGAAAGTTAGGCAGTAGAAAGATGATTCCCTAATAGAATATGTGTTGTGAATCAAAGGCAAGGATGCGAAAACCTGCACTATATTCACTGACATATTACGCTGCAGGAAAAAGTTTAGTATATTCCAAAGAGCTCTGGTTTCACCACCTGACTTGAAACGTTAGGCTGTGTTTGTGAGTTCGAAGCCAAATTTGAATTATGACTTATTACATCATCAGGCTGATTTTAAATGTGACTCCATATTTTGACCTGGACAAGAAAAAGAACATTTTTCTGTGGATTTAAGCTCGCGGCAATTCACTTTGAATGATTCTTAAAAATCCTCAGTGGAAAAGAAGAACATCAGAGTTTGCAGGCGCTGGGCTTTTAACGCAACTTTTCCCAGAGTGCTGCAGGGTTAACATGAATTGTAACATTTTGAGACTTTTTGGAACATCGGTGCATTGTCAGTATAGCAGTCGGTACTTCTGACTGTTTCTTTATGAGATTTTCATTTCATATAATGGTGTCGATTCACAAGGCACAACACAAGTCGAGCCTCTCCAACTCATATCAAAATATATAGAGATCAAATGTGAAATAAATTTCATTCATGTCAATACAAATAATTCAAATTAGTTACAAGAGGATGTTAAAATTATATCTGGATTCCGTTTTATTAAGAGAAATATTGCATTTTATATATATATATATATATATATATATATATATATATATATATATATATATATATATATATATATATATATATATATATATATATATATCGTTTTGTGACATTTGGTATTGCCTGGGTACTTTATCTATGTACGCTGAGAAACAGAAGTTACTTAATTTCAGCAATGGCTCAAATAATCGCAGAAGAAGTATCTGGTAACAGAAGAGGTGTGCATAAGACTGACATTACACTGTCATAAACCAGACATAGCACCTCTTATGAACACAAAGGAGTCTTCATGAATGTTATGCATTGTTTATTCGGTAAATAACACTTTTAATGGAAATTTTCATTGCAGCCTTGCATTAAAAGTCCATTAAAAGTGTCAACTTTGCATTAACAGTGCAATTATTCACCAAATAATGCAAAGCCGACACTTTTAATGGACTTTCAATGCAACTGTTAGAACAACTTTGCATTAAAAGTGCTATTGTTTACCGAATGACACTTCGTGACGACATTCATGAAGACTCTTTCGTGTTCATGACAGCGTCATGTCACATCCATACAAATAAAGCTGTACCGAGTTTCTTTTATAAAGAATAAATCGATGTAGGGAGTATTCTTTATGTTTTTTGGCAAAGAAAAATAATCTGTACTTCTTGTAGGGAAGGATTTATGGAGGAAGTTGTCAGCAAAACGAGTTAACTAGTTAACAGCTCCATCCAGAACAGAGGCACAATTTGACACTGGAGAATGTATTTCAGGCTGGGATTTCTGTGATTAAAATAAGGGAATGTGCATTACTGATCTTGACATTGGCCTTTAACAAAACGTAATAATTTCTTCTTTTTTTTTTCACAACTGGGGACTGCTTGTATGACGCGAAGCGTTTTGAACTACCTTGTTGAAATGTGCCATACAAATAAACTTGCACACAACATTAGGAGCAATTTCACAAAACCACCGAGCCATTAATATTCTACAGGAAATAAAGCCAACAAATATTTGTGTGCGCAAGCTTCCAAGGATCACCGGGGGAAAGAAACGGTGCTTAATTAAGGTCGGATGGAGCAAAACATCGTAATTTAACACATAAGCCGTGCTCTCTTTTGTTCCAAAGCAGCAGCTCAGAGATAACGATTTAAACTTTTCCTTTAGAGAGATTAGATGGATAATTATCCCGAGCTTAGGACTTACTTTTTATCATTTATTAGGGGGCTTCTGGAGTTGTTATGCAAAACAAAAAGGGTTCATTGCACCGTTTTTCCTCTGAAGGTTCAACGATGCTAACTGATGCGTGAAAGCTCCAGAGGTTTGTTGGGGGAACTTCAGTGAACAAACACCAGCCCTTAACGCAGGGTTTGCACTGCAAAAACAAAATCTTTTTTGGTCTTATTTCTACTGTAAATATTTTATTCCTCTTGAAACACAAGAAAAGTAACTTACAAGCAACGTTTGAGCAAGAGCAGCTCATTTAAAGTCAATAATTCCTTATTATTGATAAAATTACTTGTTCCACTCACAAATTTTCTTAATTATAGCACAGGAAAAATGTCAGCTTTATAACAACTAGCATTTTTTAAAATAAGTATTAAGTAATTATTGACTTAAAAAAGTTAATATCTTGCTAAAAGGTTACTTGTAAATATTATTTCAAAGTATGTTACAAAAAATACCTGGTGAGACTTTGTGTTTTTGCAGTGACACATCAGTGTCACATTCCAAGCCGGCAACACTTATTTTTGGGGAGGGATGGATGTCGCTAAAGCTTCGGCTAAATGCGGTTTTATAAACTCAGACACTGACTTCGCACACTTTCCAGATTCATATTTGTCAAAAAACAAACAAACAAACAAACAAACAAAAAAAAAACAAAACGTGAGAATTTGAGCTTTATCCCGAGGAAATCCGCCCAAATCAATCGCAGCCCAAAAATGTCACCAGACAGAGCGGCGTGGTGAGCTAACCCACGCAGCGCTGCACCTCTAAACAAGAGGAATTATCTTTCCAGGCTGTTCCACAGCCCGTCTCCGTAAACCTGACAGAGTGCGGCACGGTGCTAAATCTTGCATTCAGCCTCCTGCCTAACCCTCCTTAGTGTGCTGAAAGCTGTTTACTCTTTCTGCATGATCATGTGCTGCTGTTCTGTCTCTGCAGGGGCGTCTTTTACCAGGGCTACCTCTGCTCCAAGTGTGGCTTAGGTGCCCATAAAGAATGCCTGGGACGCTTTGGCTGCTGCGGAAAAACAGGTGAGTCTTCCTCTCACATCCCGGCTTACTTTCTGGGGGGACCCTTAAACCAGTGGCCCTCAGACCCCGGGCCGTGGTCCGGTACCGATCCGTGGACCAATTGGTACCGGGCTGTTTGGCTGGCAGAGGAGAATTTGCCCAATCTCTGTTTGGGTGTGGTGACGTTCTTACGTCCAGGCCGCAGTAAAATTGCCAAGCCTTGACCGGTCCGCGGTGATAAAAACCGGTCACTCAACTTAAACTGAACTTTATAACCTGAAGTGCAGTTTTATTGCAGAACATTAGAGCAGTAACACACACACAAAAAAAGATAAGAACCTTTTTTTTTCTAAACTAAGGTCCAAGTATTTCATTATTTTTTGGTGTGCAACATAGACGTTTATTCTGCAGCTTCTCTGCTTCCTTAGGTGTGCTTTTGGGTGCGTTTTGAAGGGAACGTCAGTCTCTGTCGCTGCATATAGATCCCAATGCCCAACAATACTTTTACAGAGGAGTTTTCTAAAACTTTTCGTTTCGTCCCTGCGTGTCTGTCACTCAGCTCGCTGCGCAGGCACAATGACAGCTTTGAGCGAGGTGGAGGGAACACTTCAGACAAAACCCAAAAAGAGAAACAGGCCTTCAGAAACCAGCTTAGCATGTCTGCCGAGCGAGTTTTTGCGTGAGGCGGCGTGTCTGTGACAGGAAGAGCTGAAAACTGAAACTATTTGATCATTTATTTATTTATTTTTGGCTCCTTATAGTGTCCAGTTGTGTTTTTGCAACATTTTTTTTTTTTTGCACTCGGGCTGAACCCTTCCAGTGCGATGGTGATGCAGCTTGTCGCACTCTTACTGCTGCGCGTTTGGATTCCCAGTAGACAGCCGCCACCTCCTGTTTGATCTGGCATCCGTCACGGCGCCATCAGGGCGTAGAGGCAATAACGGCGCTGCCTGGCCCACCTGGGTGCCGCAGTTTGCCGGAGGAGATTGGGGCTTCGTCGTTGGTCAGAGGGCGGCGAGACGCTTGTTTGAATTTGCCCTCTAATTTCTTTGAGTTTCTCAAAAGAGGAACCTGATCCCGTCCAAGCATTTTTCACTATTTTAGAAACTTTTCCATGCAAAAGTCTGCATAGCCTTTGAACTTTTTAACATTTTGTTCTGTTACAACCACAAATTTCAGTAGATTTTTCAGGGATTTTATGTGATGGATCAACACAAAGCTCTCCACGACTGAGAAATGGAAGGAAAACTCATACATGTTTTTTTTTTTTTTACATTTTTATAAATAAAAACGGCAATGCTCATTTTTTTTCAGCTTCCCTCGGTTTCTTAATATCCCCAAGTCATCCAATTAGTGATTAAGTAATGAATCCAGCTCTTCTTTTAAGGCCTTGGTTTGTCAATATACCAACACTGATACCAACGCTAATTTTTGGTATTCAAGTGAGATAAATCATCAAACATCTGACCTACAGGCACTTTTGTGTTTTTTTTTTCCTTAGAATTATTTTGTTGAAACTTGACAGAAACTAGATCAAGTTTGATGTCGACAAAATACTTGAATGCCATACCAACATAATAACAGAAAAACAAAGCAAATTTTCATGCATTGTTTAGAAATAAACAAAGTGCCAAAAAAAATGTTTTCATTTGAGATCAAATCAAGATCATTTCTACTATGGAGGTGAGAAACTACAATTCACAAACGAAATAAAATTTCCAGATGGAATCATAAAGTGTTGATCTGACCACTCTAGTATTGATTCGATTCTGACACCGACTTGGTATCAATATCGTTATTTTGGATTGATCCGCCTCACATTCAGCCTGCATGCAAAATGCCACGGTATCGTATGTGAAGCAAGGTGGAGGCAGCGTCATGCCTGGGGTCCATTTATCTGAAGTTGGGTCAAGAAAGCTGGTCAGAGTTAATGGGAAGATGAGTGAAGCTGGGAAGTCCTGGAGGAAGACATGTTAGAGGCTGCAGGACAATAAAGACATTCAGCCAGATCAAATAATGTCCATTTGTTGAAATGGCCCAGTCAAAGAAACACCTAAATCTTGTCCAGAATCTGTGGCAGCTGTTTTTTTTATGTATTTTGCTTTTCACAGAGGCTCTCAATCGCATAAAAACCCAATGAAACACTCATAAGTTATGTGGCTGTAAAGTGACAAAATGGAACAAAAAAAATAAATAAAAACGTCCAAGAAGCATGAATGCGTTTGCAGCACATTTTCCTGTATCTGCAAATTTGCCCAGAATTTGATTTGATTGGTTGCCTTTTTGCTTGTTGGCCTCGGGATTATTTCACTGTGCAGCACAGATTGAACAGCGGGGCGTCGCGTCACGCAGAGCCAAACAACATGGCATTAAAAGCCTACGTTGGCTTGTTTGTGTCACCGAGCGATAAGGTTTGTATGCCTGCGTTTATCTCTGTTATTAGCAGCCGGTGCTGCTTGTCTGCGCAGCAGGTCAAGGTTCAAGCTTAGGGAACAACAGGCCTGCCGAGGGAGGTGTGCACGCTGCCGCTAAAGGTAACGCTCAGATTGGTGGCGCTCCGCCAGCTGGCGTGTGTCTCCTGCGCAGGTATGAACACACACGCTCAGGTGCATGTGTGTGTGTGTGCTGAACGCGGTTGCGTGTGTCTGGGGGAGGAAGGTTGGTAATCCGTCCCTAAGGGAGCCAATGAAAGAAAGCGGTGGAGCAAAAACCACAGGTCTGCCCCCCCATCCCTCCTCCCTCTGCCTCGTTACCTCCTCTATCCCGGCTGTCAGGTAGCGGCAGCGCAACAAAACAAAGCGGAGCGCGGTCAGACGCGAGCGTCCGCCTTTCCCACTAATGAGGGAGTGTTGCCTTGTACCGATGAGTGTGTGCAAGTGTTTGCGTGCACCCACTAACCCGTCATTCACTATGCCTGTTCTCAAACTTCTTTCAGATTCCGGCTCCGTCAGAACTCAGGTGAGCTTTGTGTTTTTGTGTGTGTCTGTGTGTGTCCATGCCGATCTGCGAGTGTGTACTTTTGCGTGTGTGTCTGTAAAGCTTTGAAGGCTGCTCTCCTCTGCAGCTATTTGCCAAGGAGACTCCAATTGACTTCAGTTACTGCAGCAATACCCGACGCCAGGAAATTGAGTGTTTTCTGTAGCTTTAACCCGAGTCGCTGCTTGTGAAACTGCTGTATGTTTTTACCTCTACAACGTTTTCAACTTGCTCCGAGCTGCAAATCAGACTCGGCTTTCCTGCTGTCAGCTGCTGCGCTAATGAGAAGCGTTTGATTCTCTCTTTAACTGCTATGAAACTGGAAAGGAAAAAAAAAAGAAAAAAAAACCTGTGCACATGAGAAGTGTGCAAAAGTGTGAGCTTTACTGGATGAATAAAGATGCTTTGCTCTCTGCGACTCTTTTTTTTTCTGCAGCAGTTCATGTTGCAGAATTGCTACATTGGCCTGTGGGTAAGAGCAGGCCAGCTTTTTAAATATTAATAACTTGTGTTCGACTTGTACACCCCATCTAGAGATTTTGATCCCGGTTTTTAGGGAGAATGAAAAATTGATCTGATGTTGTGTTTTATGCTGTGTGCGCTTGCGGTGAGAATCACCATGTGAGGCTGCTTTGTTCTGAGTTGTGTTTGTGTTCTTGTGTTTTCGCAGAGCAAACATCGAGATCCAGGTAAGCGAATAACAGCGAGGTACCCTCCCACTCTGCACACACCATTCCAGCACGTTCCCTCCCTTACGAGGGAATGTTTATAAGCACAGACTGTTCCCTGTAAGAAAAATGATCAGACGTCAGCATGCAACTTTGCACTGTACAAGAGCTCGTTAGCACGCAACAAAAAAGGATTTGAACCCGTTGCTTTCCAAGCATATCATCGGTACTTGTGCCTCTGATTTAACGCTTATGTTCAATACAGCTAGGATCCATTAAATAAAAATATTTAGTTATTAAATAAACAGAGTTATACATGCACAGAGAGACTGATGCACCAAGCGATGCACTGTCAGTACGAGCTCACAAAACGATTAAGGAGAAATTACATATTTTAAAAAAAATGTAATATTAGATGCCAAAACTAGATGCAACAATATGTGGCACAATGAGGGTTAAAAGGCTGTAAATGTCTGTCAGGGGACATGTTTTAAATTTCATTCATAATAGTCTTAAAAAGATCTAGAAAGTCATAAATTTGAGCTTGTTAAACCTGCACAAACCCTGATTTAGTGACCTAATGTGGCAAGGATGAACCAGTCACCACAGTTTCTTGTGAGGGTCTCATAAAACCCCAGACCACCTCTGCTGCTGGATATCAACCAGTTTTTAGTAGAAACCAAACCTCTGAATCTTTTGTCAGCATATCTAAGTTGTGTAGTTTAAATGGGCTTTTTTTTTAAAAAGTCTGTTTCCCACTTTGTGTCTTTCTGCAGAAGGTCATGACTAACACAAAGCATCAGTGTGTGCGTAGTGTTTGTGTGCAGGCCTGCATTTCACTCTGTTCCTTTAATCGCTTTTAAACCAGGCTCTCAGCGCTCACTTTTTCCACCCCTCCATCCATTATGCTGCAGAAAATGATTCCTGGCTGAAGATGCATTAAAATCAATAGGCATTAGATTGCCCCGACACCTCGACGTTTTATGATACTTTGCCGCCTCTGTTCTTTGTCTATTTTCAAACGGTGCGCTAACATGTGGCTCGTCTTTGTGTGGACGGGAAAGGAATTCGTGGCCCCGAGTCTCGATTCTCCATGGCCCCCGTGTCTTTAGAAGTCCCATTCAGGCAGGATGGCACATGTCAGGCTGCCAGCCGCAGAGCAGATGCTGAAAGAAAAGCACACCAGATATAGCTGTGCTAGCTCACAGTGCGACCATGCTGACTTCTCGTTTATTTGGCTTTCATCATGCCAGCACTTGTTTTATTCTTGGCATATTCTGGCATTGCCAAACTCGTGTTTTTTTTCCAGAATGCAAAATTAAGATATGTAGAAGTCTTTCCACTGTGCGCATAAGACGTGAGGCTGGCATGAGTGGATGTTTCACAAAGGCAAATTTTTGTCTTTTTGGTTAAAAATTTTAACTGATAGAATTCAAAGTGAAGAAAAACAATTTTAATAAATAAAATAAAATCTTGAAAGATTTAAGTTTGAAATCTTTCAACTTAATGTATGCGGCACTAAAACTCTGCAGTTGTACAAAAATCACTAATGAATATAGAACAAAATGTATTCTTATTGCTTTCTTTGGACTTTCTTTCAGACAGCAGAGCAAGGAGTCAGGAACGTGTTGTTAGCGAGAAAGCAAAGCTCACTCCCACTTATCTTTTTGTCTGAAAGCAGAACAGCCAGTCATGCGCCACGGTGCACGCTTTCTTATCTTTAATATTCAAATGAATCAGGTCCACCTCACTTGTAACACCAGCAGATTGAAAAGCGAGAGCGTTACCGCTTGTGTGCGTGTGTGTGTGCGCGCACAGGTGCACTCGCTCTTTCTTTCCGTCATTTACATCCACCTCGAAAAGCGTGAAGATTTCAAGAAAGCAAACATACCCCGATATTGCGGCCACCCCACCTTAGATTAGCTCATTTTAGTTGGCATAATGAAATGTCGGGAGGGGGAAGAGAATAAGCAATAAGTAGCACAGAAAGCTTAAAGAGCTTATGTAACCCAAATAAAATTATCTGGGTATAATATGTATGCAAATATGTCAGGTGTACGCAAAGTAAATCTGAGGAAATTGTCAAGCAATAAAAATAAGGAAATAGTTTTTCTCATAGTTTCAACGGTGTACAAAAATATGCAGTGTTATGTTTCAAAATCCCCTTTTTGCCACACAATATAAAAACATATTGAAAACTCGCATGGTTATTTAGTGCTTAAACAGAAGGCGATAAATCTTTACTCACCTCAGCATGCCGAATACTTGAAGTGGCTTCCCCAACCGAGGAGACTTATGAATAACTTGGCTTAAAATTAATTGACTGCCTGGGTTCACTTATAAACTTTGTGTAGACCATTAAACTACAGCAGCAGCAATTTATCTGTTGAGAAAAGAAAAGTGAGCAAAAGTGTTTTTATAAGTATTATTTGAGCAATATTAGCCAACGAGGCCTTTGTGTTTCTCTTGCTATTTGCTGATCCCAAACAGTGGCTGATCGTCTTCATCCTGCAGGTCTGCCCAAGATGCTGGTCATCAGGAACTACTTTGGCGTGCCGAGTCCTGCCTCTGGTCCGGCACTCACCATCCAGACAGGAGACATCATCGAGTTACTATGCGCCGACCTGCACAGCCCATGGTGGCAGGTCAGATTCCTTTCTCATCTCCTGATTGCTCATTTTATCCACTCTGAGAGCCATTCCCAGATACTAATTCATGTGAAGATGCATAGTGTTTACTATTCTGTAAAGCTTGAGTTTAATTTTACATCCAGGGTGTCTTAAACTCATATATTTAGAATTGAAAGTCTTACAAATTGTGCTATGACAGGAGTATTTAACCTTGCATATTCTATGTAGTTTACCGTTTTTCCTCGCTGGACTTTACTGGTATGTAAAGGTTTGAGTCCTGTCATCTTCACTGCATTCTGTGATATACGGTGGTTACGGCTGTAGCGAGTTGCAAATTTTTTTTCAAATTTTCTTTTAATTTAGTTTCCATCAGTTATATAAAAATAGCATTTGTCTACCAAGGGTATAATTATGAGTACAAAGGAAATACTGTCCAAGTGTAGAAAAGAAAATGTTCTGATTGATAGCTAAAAGTAGCTGCTAACGTACTCTTGCTGGCTAGCTTTTTTTTTTTTTTACATGCAAATTTATCAACAGTTGGATCATTTTTGTTGCCGACCCATACAATATATTTATTGGCGATGTTTTTGTGAGTGTGTGTGGATTTCTGTCATGTTACAGGTCTCATTGATAACGGTATTACAAAGATCTTAAAAAGTCTTAAATTTGAGTTGGTGAAACCCGCAGAGATAAAGAGATGATCTCTTGGGCTGAAATGAATTCAGCCTTTCATGAAAGTGACGACATCTCCGAACGAAGGGCTCCGCTTCGTCTCTCTGACGAGACTCACTAGCATTTTGACACTTTCTGCTAACAAGCAGCAAATACAAATGAATTTCCAAGGCACAGTTGTTGCCCCGGCAGACAATTAAAAACACTGCACTACACTTCTCAGCAGGAAGTCGGATTCCCAGACGCTGGATATGTTTGTTTATTGCACACATTTACTGTTAGGCTGAGACGAATCGGGTTTGAACTTTTCTAGAAATGGCAAGATAAGCTCCTTCCCAGGGATTTTCTAGCGCAGCAGTCGCCGACCCACGTGCACGCGGTTGTCAGGCAGAGTCATAACTACATGATGGCTGAAAATGTAGCTTTTTAGGCACGGGTTAGGATTGCATCATATTGTGAAGGCTTGGCAAATCTCACTGCATTTTGCATTTAAATAAATAAATAAAAATCAGTTTGGCTGTTTTAGTTTCCACGGCTTGTGTAATTAGATTTTACTCAGCAGCAATTATGAGTTTGTTTTGACAGTCCTTGTGACTGAAATCATTATCAGAGCGAGCGTGCAGAAGATGGCAGTTTCCCGCTGTGCTGATAAGATGTCCTGAGGTTGCAGAGATAGGAAAAGCAGGGCAACCAAATGGGCTTAGCATGCATGTTCCTGGAATGTCCCTTAAAAAAACGCACACTCTTGTTCCTGGAGTGCAAAATATAAGCTGCCTCGGGCTCCTTATCTAAACCTAGAAATCCCTAAAACGTCTAAATCTAGTTGGGAAAAGAGGACTTTGCTGCTCCAGCTGCCAACATCCTTATTGCTTTGCAGCTTTTACAGAAAAGCACATGAAGGCTCTCTTTATTTTCAAAGAAACCTGCTGTGTGGAGAATATATGCAAAGGACAAAGATCACATGCTTGTGTGCCTCTGAAAGAAAACGGAAAAATCTTTAACGTTCCTGAACTCCTGGAAGGAAGGCCTCTAAAGTATATGTGTAGGTTTTATTCAGCAGTGTGCAAGAGTAGTTTGAGGTCACAGGTCCAATGATGGTCCTGTGGTTCAGAAAATGCCCTGCCGTTCCTGCAGTGTTTGCAGCTGCAGGAACGGTTTGGAAATCGAGACCAAAGCAAAAAAAAAATAATAAAAATCATACATAAAGCATCTAGATGTTGAAACATGGTAGTTATTTCACTCACTTGTTTCTCATTTGGCAAATCTCTGGGTTGTTTGTGAATTTCCTTTCATGTGAGTCTGACATCTTTATTTAAAACTTTGGTGTTCTGTCTGGACAATAATCCCAAAAAGGCTTTAAGCTGGTTTTGAAAGGGATAAAGTGGCTCATCATTAGGCTTCACTGTCTTCAATTCATTTAAAAAGTAGCAGACTTCACTTAAAACAAAGTCCATGACATGAAACCGGCTCATTTAAATGAACTCTGTCAAGAAGAGTGGCCAAAAATTCAGCCAGAAATATTCCAGGACCTTCCAGGAATGTAGCTTTTAGAAGGTTTAACTCGCTGCTCTTAATGTATCCTTTGTCGCTTGTGCATCCATTATTGTTTGTCAGAACAATTCAAGTAGTTGGTAGGACAAATACCATTTTGACTGCATGCAAAGTTCATCACCAAGGGAGGAATTTAAAAAAAAAAAAATAATAACAGAAACCTCATTTTCTTCCTCTTTCCTGTCAGGAGTAATTTCAGCAACATCTTACCGCTGCTGTACATTCGCTCTGCCGCCTAATTGTTCTTGAGTTATGGAGGCACAATCCTGCCAGATGTACGTAACACAATTATCTCTGCGTGCTTTCAGGGCCGGATCCTGTCGACGAAAGAGGCCGGCTTCTTCCCCAGCGACGCCGTGCGGCCGTGTCCGTGTGTAAGCAGCTTTTACTTCCTGTCCTGCCAGCAGCGATTCACACAGCGGGCCGCAGTCTGGAGACACGAGGGATTGCTGGGAGGGACGGCCGTCGGGTTTTTCTGTTTCAAGGACGATTGGCATGTTTTACGTGCATGTGATGAAATACAGTTATGTGAAGCAGTTGGGAAACCCTACAAGTGTCGACAAGTCCTGTCACGATAAGTAATTATCGTAACAGGTAATTCATCATCTAATGATGAATTAAAAGGATAGTTTAAATTGCGGCGCTCCATTTCTTTGAAGGGAAACTTTGTTTAGAGAGACATCATAATCCATCTTATTTTTGGTTTTGTTTATTGTTTTATTTTGGATATTTAAAATGTCTTCTAGTTCCAGTGTGGAGTGTTTGGGACACATTTTAAGCTTATTGGCCTTTTGAGAGGGAAAACTTGCTTTATTGTGCCATTATCAATGTATTCCTTGGAAATAGTCTCATAACAACAATATTATCGTTTATTGCAATAATTTCTGGGACGATTTCTTGGCCAGCATAATTTCTTATTGTGACATGCTACTATGAAGCTTACAATAGGCTTTTGCTTCTGGAACCATGAAAGAGAGAGACTGCACAAGTTTAGCTTTTGTGCAATTTGTGCAGCTACAAAGTTCTTCTTTGTTTAATGAATTAAACAAAGTTGATTAAGTTCCAGAAGACAAAAAAAGAACATAAGAGTAGACATCAATTTGTGAATATTTCTTAATAAACAAACACGTGTGTGAGAAGTATCTTAATTTTTTCACATTGCTGTAAAAACCAAGGTTTCTGCAGAATATATATATTTTCCACCTTTTAGAAGCACAATTTTAGATTCGATTCAGCATGAACTCTCAGCAGAAAACACGCCGCTTCCTGTAAATATTCACTGATCTCAGATTTACATCTTTCTTTGCAGTTGCTTGTTTTGCGTATGCCACAGACGGACTGTTACTTTCCATTAGCTGAAGTTCAGGCTGCACCAGAAACATGAGGCCCGCTGCAGATAACAGGCTTATCGCCGTATCTCGTCGTCATAAAGATTAAGGAGCGCATTGGGCAGTTTTACTTGTGGAACAGCACCATGTCAACGTGAAAACAAAATTGACGTGAAGTTATGTTGTTTTATGGGACCAAAGGGGTGTGTGTGTAGGTGTGCGTGCGTGCGTGTGTGTGTGTGTTGACCTGCCACAGACTCACGTCTCTGCTTTTTCCCCTCTTGCTGCAGGTACCGAAGCCTGTCGATTACTCCTCACAGCTATGGTGAGTTCATAAACTTGTGCACATTTTAGGAAGGTTTTACATTATGGATTGTAATGAAGTAGAGCCTTTTTTTTTTCTTTCAAGTAAAAGTCTGAAAAGTGTAGCATTTGCATTGTGGGTGGGAGACTCTGTAGACAGGACAGCTATTTTTCATGGAAGAATTAGTTTACAACACAAAAACACAGTTAATGCCACAATTTAATGGTTTAGGTAAAAATCGGTTCATTTTTATTTATTTATGGCTTAAAGACTTGCAATGGGCTTCAACTTATAACTACGATTTTTCTTGTATTTATAACTTTAAATCTAATAATTCTGATGTTTATTCTCCTAATTATGACTTGAAAACTCATAGTGATGACCTACAAATATAAAATTATGACTCTTGTTCTTGTAATTATGACTTCAAAACACAGTTACAACTTCTAGTTGGACTTTTCCCCCCGACTTTCAGTCTGACTAAGCTTCAGCTATTTTGCCAATCACATATTGTGCAAAGCTGGTACGTAAATCCTGAATAACCAACACCAGCTTGCCGTTGCAACATGACAAAATATAAATACGTAAACCTGATAGGAATGCTTTTACGAGGCATTGAATGTTAGATAATGACTGGTGAAAGCCAAAGGTAAATGAGTAAAGTCTCTTTTTCTGTTTTACTGCTGCAGGTTTGCAGGTCCAATAGAGAGATTTCAGGCAGAAGCAGAACTCATCAACAGGGTCAACAGCACCTATCTGGTCCGCCATCGCAGCAAAGAGTTCACGGAGTACGCCATCAGCATCAAGTAAGAATCAATTCATACTTAAAACATTCCACATGAACTGGAGATTTGCTTGAGTTTGTTGCTGTTTAGTCTCTGTTGCGTTTCACTGAGTTAACCGGAACGCTGCTGATGTTCAGATTAGCCAACCTGTCTTTCCAAAGACCGAGACAATTATTGTCTTCTTTTTTTCTTTTACCCGCTGTTAGTTGACAGGTTTTCTGCATCCCCGTGGCTGCACTGTGATTTTTATTTAGCCAAACCACAGCATTGACCAGCTGCAGCTTTCATCCACGCCGCAGAACTTGACAGACTAATTTGCACCTTGTCCGAAGGACGATGTGGCGATCGCCGCTCTCGAGGCCGAGCCTGCGGTTAACCACAGAGCAGCATGTCGACACCTCGCTCGGCTCAAACGTAATCGTCATGGCTCGACGTAAGAGCCACAGAAACAGACTCTTTGGTTTTAAATTATGAGCGTACTGACGTTCTCGTCTCATTTTATCTTAAAACCTCAGTCTTTAGAGCTTCGTCGATCCACCTTCTGGTGCAGTTCCAGCTATGAATCTTGTTCAGTGTGCTGATCTGCACCACTTGTGCAAAATTAGTTCACATTTGATTTGTTGAACTAAAGCTTCTAGTCTTGTCACTTTATAATTGGATTTATTGCCATTGTAATATCAGCGTGTGCAATATCGCAAAGGGTCAGGTTTATTTGAAAAGCATATTTTAGCACCATAAAAGCATCATACAGGAACCTATTAACACCTCCACCAAAAACCGCTTGAAAGTGTCACACATGTTAAATGCCATTTGGTCAGATGAACAGACTTTAACTGCTATTATTGCCTGAATGTGGATGCGTGTTTTTTCATTGGCTTACAGGAAGCGGTGAAGAAACTGAAGTTTGAGGTTGTAGCCGGTTGTTTCTGGTAGAACTTTGGTTCTGTTTTCGCAGCTGCAATGCACAACGTCGTCGTCGAGGGTTATGGTTGCTGAGTATCCGATCTTGTTCCCTTTTGAGACCGCATGCGAGTCAATCTGAGTTTACAAGACGCTGGACGTCAGCCCAGTTCATTAGGCTGTTTATGAAAGAGAACAGAGTACAGTACGTGGTGGAACACCTCCAATACAGTCCACCGATATAATCACCTGGATTTTTCAACAAAATTGCGGGACAAAGTCAAACCGTCAACATTGCAGCTTACAGAGCAAAACAGTGGATGACCGATGTCCTTTATTTGCGCACAACGCTTTCTATTCCGCCAGACTGTTAATGCAAACAGAAACATGCGACTTGGGGAAGCATTTACCCAACACCCATCATTCTCACAGTGTCACAAACTTCTGGGACCCCGGCGCGTTAGAGGGATGGCCCGGCCTCTCCGCGAGGGGCCAGAGGCCGGCCGCCGATCGATGGCGGTGATCAGAGAGGGAAATTACACTCATAACTTATTCAATGGCCCACAGGTACAACAACGACGTGAAGCACATAAAGATCCTGACCAAGGAGGGCTGCTACTACATTGCAGAGAACAAGAAGTTCAGGAGCATATTAGTGAGTCTTTTCTTTCCGTTCACTTTCCTTTTTCTTTTCCTTATTAACGTTACCATGCTGTTCATGTAATGAAGTGTCAATGACTGGTTTTAGTCCAACAATCTGCACTAAGATGGCTCTAATTAGAGATGTGGAAAGTGACATTTTTTTTGTTTTCTATAAAAACAAAAAAAAAGGTAAATTACGTCTGTTTACATTGATGTAAACGCGACCGTGTGCTTCTTCTGCGTAAAGGAGCTGATCGAGTACTACAAACACCACTCTCTGAGAGAAGGCTTTAAGAGTCTGGACACCACCCTGCAGTTCCCCTACCGGGAACCGGAGAACGCGGCTGTGCACCGCTTCAACCGATCGGGCAGCAACAGTGAGTACAGCACACAAATGATCCAGTGTGATGCTCTCTACAGTATGCTAACCACCGTTTCACAGTATCATGACGTTAAAATGAAGGGTATGACAAGTTGCTACAAACTAGCATCACTGGTTTAAATGTAGCCAGTTGCTACACGGCTATGGCTGATGTAAATGCTAACATGAAAAGAGACCGATGACTGCTGCTTCGCTTGAATATAAACCACAACTCTAAGCGTTTTATGCTGCAAGAATAATATTTTCTTTAGTTTGTCGTTGGTATGATGCACAACTGAATGACGCCTGGCCCTGACATGCCTAAAAAATGTTGTTCATGTATAGGTTTGTCTTCTTAACTTATGATTAGAAAATTACAAATAAAAAAACCAAACAAACATTATTTCACTCATTATTGTGACATTTGATGCTTTATCTCATTGAAACTGTGACAGACCCTGTTATGTTTAGACCCATATATTTTCTTGTGAGAAAGAATAAACACCGATACCTTTAATCGCCTTGCACCGAAGCCAGGTGACGAAGGAGGAAAAAAAGAAAAAAAAGAAGTTAAAACACTTACCCACGCGATAGGTTGTCTCCGGATAGCACTGCCTTAATTCAGATGGGAACGCCTTGGCGGCTTCTTAAGAGCTGCGCGGCGATTCGCTGTTCCCGGCAGCTCAGCCTCCTGTGATGCTAATCGGTTTTGAATCGCTGTCAGACGGCGGCGGGAGAATTCCCTGAGCATGGTATTGGATTTGATAACGCTCCCTGGCTGATTACTGAAGATCAAATCAATTAGAGTTTCATGGGACCAGGATAATCTCAATAAATTAACATTCATAACCAGTCTTGAAGTGTAAATATCTAATCCAACGTTATGTCATTTGATACGTGCAAGTACTTAAATCTATCACATTGTTTAGTCTTTGGATTGGGAGAATGTCTTGATGGTGCTTTGTAGTGGAACTTTTTCACTTTTTGTCACATTACAGCCACAGATTTCATTGTATTTTATTAGTATTTGATGTGATACACCAACACAGTATAGAGTGCTGTATGTTTATATATCCCAGCTTTAGACAGCCATAAATTACAGATGTTTTCACATCTGAAAGTGCAGCAGTCCCTGTTCAATTGCAACAGTTTGCTACATTTTCAGCTGCTGCGGTTCGCTGTCACACCGTTTCAAGTGATCCAAACTAATTGAAACACCTGTTCACCCCAGTGCCTGTGGGGGCACTACAACCAGGAACCACTGAAGGAGACAAGAAAACCACAGAAGACACTGAGCATAACTTCTTCACAAAATGCAGTGGCATCAGACATTAGCAATTGTAAGATTTCTCTTTTGTCTTAAGCAAAAGACCAAACCATTTTCTCCACATCTATGTCTTGCACAAGGGGAATTATATTTACCCAGAATGCCCTGGGCTACAGTGACTTTTGGAGTTCCTCTGCATTCATATATGCATTCGAAGTGCACCAGAGTTCTCTTCAAGCAAACTGGACTTTCGAAACAAACGAACCAGAGTCCAATTAAACTGGACTAAACATGGCTGCTGGGAATGCACCGTAAAACTTTCACCCCTTAGTGGGCTCACTGGATTTTTAACGGCATCCAACTAAAGTGAGCTGAGCACCAGTGGACGCCACTGGTTCTTTCGAATATAATTTTAGTCCTAACGATCCACTACACCACTGGCATAGCTGAATCATTCACCGCTTTCTGCTGATCCCTGGCATAAAATCCCATTAAAGTACAGTGAACTGCTTGAATGTGGCAAAGTAACACAATGGGAATAAGCTCTGAGCTCCTGGATATTTTTTTGCATCACTCTGTGTAAAGCACTGACAGGGGCAGGGTGTAAAGTTCATGAACCATCAGATGTTTCCACAAACAGTTTTACTCCATCAAGCAGCCCAGAGACTGCCAGCATCACTGAAGGTTGTTGTGTTCCGTCTGTCAGCGGCTGAGCTGATGATTTAAGGAGGTGGATTTGCTTTTTTTCCCCTTTCCATCTTCACAAAGACAGAAACGCTTGTTCCTTCCGCGAACGAGCCCAGCATCACCTCGGAACAAAACGCGAGCACTTCACACGGTTCAAGCTGCGCCAACGCGCAACGTCAGTAATCAAACGCTGTTGATTATTTACGCATTCAGCCGCCGCCGCAACCCTGCGTCTGTGTCATTACTGCGGCTAACCCCGATTCTCTCCGAGCATCCAGCTTTTATTTATCCGAGCCGAATGAAAGGAGACACCGTCGCTGATGCGGAAGTTAACAGGTGTAGCTGGTGTTGTGTGTGTGTGAGCTTGAACGCAGCATTTTAATGAGATCATGTTTGGAGGCATTCTCAGACTTTCACGTCAGGAGTGATTATAGGTAATAAAAAGGAGGTTCTTGTGGCGACGTTTTCGGGAGGCTTCTATGTTTCAGTTGCTTTTCTTTTCCGTCTCATGAGCTTGGATGTTTGGATGGATGTTTCTGGGTTGGAGAAAGGGAGGAATTGCTCCCAGTTAACCGACGAACAGGAAGCGGCTTGCCTCACGGAAGCCCGCTGAGAAGCGCCATAAAACGCCTCGTGTGAGCTGCCCGTGAGTGGGTAATGACAAGTCTGACGTCACAACGAGCGGCAAATGAGAGTCCATCTGAAGCCCGCGCGCCGCCGGGCGCCTTCAGGGGCGCGTCGGAAACGCGAGCAGATTGCGCGCGGCTGCTGGGCTTCTCCGTTCCCGCGGTTCAGTCTCGGCTTTCGAGCTTTCAAGTCGAGGCCGCTCCGGTCCAAATTTGTTTTGTTTTGTTCCGCCGAAGTCTCCCCCCCGCTCGCCACCCCCTCTCCACTCCTGGAGCGCAGAATTCATTTCCTCTCTTTCACATTTAAATGACTCCTGCTTCTGATTGCCGTCGCTCCCAGAGCGCCGCTGGAGTACTTCCTAATTAACGCTCGCGCTTTCTCCGGCGCTCTTTGGACGGCTTTCGGCGAGTGACGGCTGATTGATAACGCGACACCGTCAGCGTTAACTCCGAACATAAACAAACAGGACGCCATGGAGCGGCTTCTGCTCGCAGTCTGTGTGGGCACTCTGCTCATGATTGGATTCTTCCACTCATCCTCACTTTCCCTCTGTCTTTCTGTCATGCTGTGTGTGTGTGTGTGTGTGTGTGTGTGTGTGTGTGTGTGTGTGTGTGTGTGTGTGTGTGTGTGTGTGTGCGTGCGTGCTGAATCTCAGCAGTCTCACAAATCAGATTGCTCAAAAATAAAGCATGTGAAATTCAGCTGGCGTCTCGGCGGCTGTGTGATCCCTCTTCATATCGCTCGCACCCTGAAACCATCAGCTCTTGCTAAGCTGTCTCTAAGCGCCTTGATTAGAATTCATTTTAAAAAGCCATGCTCTCCTCACAGCATATCAATAACTCCGGCCGGTTAACTCGCCTATTGCATTGTTCAGAGTGGAGCATTTTTCACTGAGTTGGGCCATTTATCCGCCGCAGTGGGAATTAAAGCTCACCACTTTGGCTGTACAGGCTTTCGCCAGGTACAGGGGCGGAGCTTCCAGGGGATTGTGGGGGGGCGGTGGACCTCATGGTTACTAAAAACTCTACAAGACCTACTGACCAGAAGTCTGATGTTTTTGTTTTGCTGCTAAAGCATCGAATCAATAGACAAATGATCTCAACAGCAAAGGCATTATCTGCTTTTAATTTACATTTTGAGGTCATAGAGCCATCGGATTAGGTCAAAGTTCTTTTATACCCATTTAGCCTTCAAGTGTTTGAACACCTGATGTTTTATGTAACCTCTGTGGACGCTGACATTAGCAGGGGAGATTTCTGTTCTGCTGCTACTTTTTTTGTTTTTTGTTTTGAGACTGTATTTTAGTCTTCAATAACTTCAGCAATTGGCCATCTAACTTTCTGAACAACTTTCAGACAACAATAGTCTTTTCCAGCATCTCATCGGTTCGTCTTTCGAAGGAAAAATCAACCCAGAGTGGGTCAAGAGAAGCAGATGTCGCTTGTGCGTCAGATTCACATATACAATACAGTCCCAGAAATACAATGCAAAAGTTCTGGCTCAGGACTTTTGTACGTAAAATAATAGTAATAATAATTTGTAATTATTATGTTGACATCCCAGCCTAATCCATGATGCAGAAAGGCAATAAAGTTGTTGAAGAAAGACACTACTCTCTGTCAATGGAAATCATATTTAATGAGTTTGTCTGTAACTGTCTTAAAGTTACTCTAAGTGAAAAAGCAAGTTGTGTAGTACTTTAATCACAAATCCGTTAAAATTATTTGCTTTAAATAAGAAATGCTGCTCCTGATGAAGATAGGAGCAGCTTATACAGGTGCTTCTATCTTCGGGTGCATATCTTTGACTCAAAATTGTTCCGATTGAACATTTTTAACAGTCTTCCAGGTCTAAGTCCGATATTTTGTAATCCTGTGGCATTTCAAAAAAGATTATAGTCTAACAGTGGTTCTCGTGACCTTTAAAAGAGAAGCGGGCCCACAGATTGCTGGGCATTGTACAATAAATCGGGTATAAAAGCAGGATGAACTGCAGCAACAAGAGCTCAGCGGGGATCAGCCTTTGAACTTCATTTTACCCCTTCAGCCCCCAATGTTCTGGATCCGTGTATTTGGGGACTAAACCTACCTCCATTATGTTTCCTTAAGGTTTTCAGTTATAACACCTTCTGGACATCTTCTGGTTCTGGACAGTCTGACTTCACTCCGCTTGTGGTCTTAAGGGCTGAAATCAGGCAAAATGATGAGAAATCACAAGCACACTTACAGAACAGCACAACATTAAGCATTCGGGTTCCCAATATTTGAGTTGAACAGTCGATGATTGGCTAAAGTCTGTGCATGGGGTAAAAAGAGAGTAAATACTGTGGAAGGACATGCACTAGTTTCTACCAAACATGCATTGAGCTAGAAAAATCCAGGTTTGGAGTGTTTTGAAAACATGTTTCATTTATCTCCTTTGCTTCTCTTTCTTTCTGCCACCCCTTCACTTCCCCCCGCCCCCCTGTCCCCTGCATCTCTGCGACCCCCGACCCCTCCCCACCTCCTGCCTGGCCCCGCCCCGCCATAGCTCCATTGCTCTGCGGCCTCTCTCTCGTAACTCCTGCCGGCTACAGCTTTGTGCCTCCTTCCTCTGCTCCCTTCTGGTCAGGTACAGGTACAGCTTCACTCCATTTCTCTCTCTCTCTCTCTCCTCTGCTCCTCTCAATGCCGCCAGAGGCTGCTTAGCATGCCGTCCCGCAGCCCGGCGCCTTCGCGCGAACCTCGGCTTTTGCACCCTTTCATGTGGGCTCCCCCGTTGCACCGCTTCGACTCTCTCATCGTCGTGCGCGCACGCCCGTCGTCCTACGTGTTCATTTGACTACTGCATGTACAGTATGTGAGGTTCATGTGTTTTGTTTTTGCACTTCATATTGCTTTTAGGGAAAAAAAGGAAAAAGACCTGGCATGTGAGACATTTTATTTATTTATTTGATTTTTTTTTTTAGGTTTTATGTAGCTGTGTGTGTGTGCATGAGTGTGTGTGTGTGTGTGTGTGTGCGCCTGTGGGTCCGTCCGTCAAAGAAAAGGTGGAAGTGTCCAAGTTCACAGAGCTTCACTATATTAGATATTCCATCCCTACGGCCAGGTTGTAGAAGTCTGACATTCCATTTCAACCTGTCAGCTTATCCCGGGCAGAGCGGCCGGGCGGTCTGGACCAGAGGAGAGGCGGCAGGGTGGGATGGAGCTTTGGTAACTAGCTCCACCTGCGCTGTTTTCTCCTCAACATTCATTCCCCTTCTCTCACACACACTGATACACGCGTACGTCAAAACACTGGAGCTGGTCTTCATCTGTGAAAACTAATTAGTGTTTTCTAAAGGAGGTTTTCAAGTGTGTATCTAGAAACAGATTATTGTAAAGAACTAAATACTGATCAAATGTGTTTATTTAGTCAGTCATATTTTCTGCACAACAGTAAGTACTGCAGCAAAGTGCTGTCCGTTGATTCAGAGATAAAAATGAAATATTAGTAGAAACGTAAAAATGGCAAAACGCAACATTGTGCTAAAAGTAATCCTAAATAAATGTGTCTGATCACCTAAAGCTTGTTCTGCCATTTGGCAGCTTTTGTTTTTTTTATTATAAATCATAGGAATGCTTCTGTTCATTAATTGTGTCAAAAGTTGTGGCATAATTCGATTAGCTCTTTTATTCACAAATGTACTTGGATTGTTCCATCTATGTTCTTGAGATGTTCTTCCGCCTTAAAGGGGAAAAAAGTTTTTCTTAAATCACTTTTGCGTCTCCATCAGTCAGCCTGTCTGTACGTGTTTGTTCATACCTATTGTGGAAAAGTTGGCACGTTTGTGCTGACGTGTGTTATTTATTTCTTTTCTTTTTCTTTTTTTTTTTTGCCCCTAGTGCTGACGCCCAAAGTGATCGGTGTGGCCATCGCGCGGTACGACTTCAGCTCCAGAGACACCCGGGAGCTGTCGTTGCAGGAGGGCGACGTGGTGAGGATCTACACCAAGTCCGGAGCCAACGGCTGGTGGCGGGGCGAGGTCAACGGCCGGGTGAGTGTCGCCCCGGCATCGCTGATTGACAAATCAGAGGAGAAAGTTGGATTGCGGGAGCAGCATCATTTTCTGGATCCAGCCCCAAATGCAAACACTGTGGCTTTAAATTGGATTCCTTAGTGAAGTTTAAATGTTTATAAAGTTCTCCGTAGAGCTCCCTGTTAATGAACTCTTTACTCTGGTATTGTTTTGAGAAAATATTTGGTGAATATTTTACTCTGCGAAGACCCGGAAAGCAATCCCGTCCACTTTCCACGGCTCATTCTTTAGTGTGTCGTTGTTTACGCGCAAATCCATAAGAGCCGATCCCGGCAGAGCTCCACACACACGTTACCGAGAGACGTCGGGGTCACAACGCAGAACGTGTGCCGACTCTCTCCCAGTATTTCAGCTCGGAGAGACTAGAAGTGTTGCTGTGTTTGCATTTCAATCCTCCGCTCAGCCAGATGTCGAGTGTTTACAGAGAAGGGAACCTAAAGAGAAACCAGCTGGTGTAACTCGCTGCGACAAACAGATGCATCTCTCTGTTTTAGAAGCTTTTCTGTAAATTAGAAGATAGATCAAAATGCGATAAAAACAACATGTTGATAATTAGCTGTTTTTACTCAATAATGTCAACCGTAGGCACAGATGGACACTAGGTGGTGCTAAAGCACCTGCCCTTTTTCTTCTGAACAAAAGAGTGCCCTTCTGAAATCTTCCTTTCTTTTATAGTGCCGAATATGACCTGTAATAATTTTCACACTACTAAGGCAGTAAATGCAATAGTTTATACTTGTGAAGCATCTGCTCATAGAATATAGATATATTGAGCTTTTAAACAAGAAGTCATAAATTGCTTTTTTTTTCTTTAAAGATCTTATAGTTGATCATATCAGACTTTTGAAGAGTTAACGCAATACGTAAGGTGCATTCTTCCAAAACTGAAGTATTTGAACTCATTGTTGATTTTCATGAATCGACGTGTCAAAGAACATTTCTGTAAAATGCATGTGAGTTTACAGTCGTGACATATAAAATGCGAGAAAGATGAATACTTTTGGAAGCAACTGCATGTACAGTATTTTCTGAGTCATTTTTAGAAAAAAGCAGTATTCATGAAATAACCATGTTGCCTATTTAGCTAATGCAGCCGCAAAGGAAGCAGGCCGCGAGTTTCACAGCGAGCAAAGAGAGAAGAAATGACAAGATCTCAGAATGAAATTGTAGCTTGTCATCTTGGTGCCGGCGCAGGAAAGCAATTTTCAGAATGATATTCCGTATCTTTGTCAGTGGCTGCATTGCTAATCTTGCTCCGCAAAATCGACTTTTGATCTTTGGATTTTTTTTGCGGTTCTGATTTATCTGCAGCTTAAGCAGCTTCACCTCTCCACTGCCGGGTTCGAGTTTTAATTCAAAACTTCCGGCGAGGAGGTGACGGTTATCAGCCTGTTGGCTCGTGTTAAAAGCTGAATGAAAGGACGAGGGCTCTCGATCCGTCATTTATTCTCCTCCCTTCCTCCCTCAGGTCGGTTGGTTTCCGTCTACGTACGTGGAGGAGGGCGAGGAGTGATCCGACCGACGAGCTGGATTGGGAAAAGAGAGAAAGAGAAGACTGAGCGGCGCGGCCGCTCGACTCTCCTACATGACTGCCTCAAACCGCCCCAGCGGCCTTCGGCTCAGAAAAGGCTACAGTGAGCTGCGGACGCAAACAAGCCCCATCATTTGTGCGCGGCGTGGCAGAACAGCCTGACCGTCGAGGGGAAACGAGCTCGGCTCATGTTCCCTCTCTCCAACTGTTCATCCGTCACTTGGTTTCTTCCCCACCAGCCTGCCGCCATCCGCCCGCCTCAGCTCCCTCCTCCCACAAGCAAAGACTCGGACGCCATCAACTACAGGCTCTCTAATGAGTCCCTCTATGTGAGGTTTTGCTTTTTTATTTTATTTTCTGGTTTGGCTTTTATTTCACTCTAGATGGATTCCAGCCAGTTATGACCTTGCTCATGTGTTCGCTCTACAAACGCGGGCCGTTATTGACGACTCGGATTCATTCGCGCACTCCTCCCTCCTTCAGACTGCGATCGCGGCGTCGTCGAGCAGAGAGCTGCAGGAACGGCGGGGCGCGAGCGGAGGTGGGCGGTGGCGGCCACGGTGTTGGATAGAGTCACCACACCGCTGCCGGCGATCGATCCCATTTTCTTCACGCTTTATCGGCGAGCCGGGCCTCTCGTGTTGTTCGGCGTCCCGGCCGTGAACGATCCACCTGCTCCTATCGAGGGCGGCTTCTGTCAACAGGACATTAGCGGCCCGTCCGCAGGAGGCAGCCGAGCCGCCTGGTAGGGCCGCGCCTACGAATGGTTTCTTCAACTTCGACCTCGCCAGGGGCGACGGCTGACTCGCTGTCCGCTGGCTGCCAAAGGTGTTCACACCTCTTGAACTTCTCCACATTTTTGAGACGTCGCAAACAAAGTTATAAACTTTTTTTTCCCCATTTACTCTGAAATCCCTCAATAAAATTGCAGGTCCTTATCTTGAGTTGGTTCCACTAACTCACATGAAAGACTTTTGAAGACCAAGTTTTAAATTTAAGTCCTTTATCTTGACAAAAATGTAAAAAAAAATAACATATTTCTACATTATATATTAGTGGTATATTCTATTATTCATATTTTATATAGTGATAATATCTAACTTTTTTTTTTTGCACAGAATGAATGTAGCATTGTGTCAGAAGTGAGCTGGTGGCAAAGATGGATGTTGGCAACAAATTTACTCTCCAACCCAATAGACACAAAAGAAAGCTAGCTGGCTAGCTGAGGCAAATTAGCAGCTAGTTAGCGGTAGCCTCAACCGCCTGGACTCAGAACCCAATGAAGACGTCTCAGGGCGACTCAAACTGAAAAGTCAGACAAAAAAATCAACTGCATACAATACACCTTTTTAAAAAATAGTTTTATTTTATTGCCAACTTACATTTTTTTCCAAAAAGTTTAAAACATTTTAAGGCCTTAATTTCAAAAAGTCTTACCAGCAAGACTTTTTAAGGATGCGTGGAAATCCTGCTTTAGAGTTTTATGTTGAACTTTACATGTGGAGTAGTTCAATGGGTGTGGATGTTTTTCCACGAATGACCAATCACGAGCCGGTCAAACTTATTGATTTTTAAAAATTTTATTGGTATTGTTTTTAGTGCATCTTTCCCTGACATATTTGGATCTTTGCGCTCTGCCTCTGTAACGGCCCACCACACCAGAGGCTGAACGTGTAGACGTAGGAAAGTACGTTTGAAGATGAAGTTTTGGAGCTCAGATTGAAATTTAACCGAGATCAAGGCAGCTGTCACATTTGAAAATCAGCCCCGAGGCGGTTCCTTCACTCCTCGCCTCCCGCCCAACCCCCCTCCCTCCACCCCACTGTCACATCTTCATTGTGTCGACGTCAACCCGCATTGTGCCGTGGTGTCGGTTAATGGTTTCCATTGTGACTGTCTTGTGGACGTAATGGGTCCATTACGTGTGTAAGTCATGAGTTACACCCTGCCAAGTCTGACACTCGCCGCTTTTATCATGTTTTCTTTTCTTTTCTTTTTTTTTTTCTCTCTGTCAAGAACGAGTCGCATTAATGAGTCCTTCTTTTTTTAATGGGTTTCAAATCAACAATTTCAACAAGTGACCACCAGATGGAAGCATACTAAACACAACTCTGGAGATGACATCATTTGATTAGGAGGAGGAGGAAACTGTAGAGGCAAAAAATAAATAAAAGATAGAAGGTTTCTCAGTAAATCATAGTTCTGTTTTGGCTTAAAATTTAATTTATGAATTTCTGCTATGTTGATTATTAAACCTGGAAATCTTCCTCTAGTAATATCGCCAGGAAAACTACTGGAGACCTTCCTCATGTACATAGATCACACCTTCCTTTTAAAAAAGTCAAAATAAAAAACGGAGCCGGTTCTCTGATCACAGACTCCAGTAATCCACTCCAGCTCTTCCTCCTCCTCTTCCTCGGCCTAGTTGACCTCTGACAGCAGGGCAATTTAAAGCTGCAGGCAATTTAAAGCTGCAGGCCTTCCTCTTCCTCTTCTCTTTTTTTTTCTTTTCTTTTTGGCATGCAGGAGGGATTGGTAGGAGGCTCAAGGGTATCTGTGATCTAATCATTACACCATCTCCTCACCTCGGCGGCCCCGCCGCATTCATCTCTCCGTCGGCTCCCGCCTCCGTCTCTCCGTGTCACCTCTCTGTCTCCGTTTCCCCCTCCCGTCTCTCGTCCAGTCTCTCGTCCAGTCTCTCGCGGAGATATTTCTCCGCGCAAAGCGTTGACCGGTTTTAATTTGACCTCATATGAACTTTATGCCAATTGTCGGGAGATGATCTCTGCATGTGCAGAAGGGACTTCAGAGCGACCGTGTGGACTCCTGTGATTTCTTTCACCTGCAGGTCCGTCGGGATGGACGTTGCCATTCAGATGTGTCGTGTGTGTGCGTGTGTGTGTGCGTGTGTGTGTTTTGTTATGCCAGTAAAGCCAAAGATGTATGCTGTATCTGCTGTCTCTCATAACCACGGTACCCAACCACTGAGGCCTGACTCTAAAACGGTGCAATCCTGACTGTGTAGCAGAACCCTGTATTAATGCTGTATCATACTGTAAATGATGTACATAGAGCGGAATAAAGATATACACTGCTTCTTCTAACGTCTTGATGCATCGGTTTTCTTCTTTGCTGTGGATTCTATGAAACGGTGTGTATAAATTAGTTGTGGTATGTTGAAAATGTACAGACGGCTCACGGGGGAAAAACGTAGTTTTTAATTGCGTTCAACAAAATATAGTAAGAACATACAAAAATATTCTCTGTACTTAGACTTCAGCTTCAACAGGTGTGAACTAGACATTTCATTCTTAATCTATAGTTTAATGTGATGCTGATGCTCCACGTTCAGCCGCAGCCAACTTGGGAAACGTTCCAACGGGTTTAGTGGTCGGCACGTAAAGCGCACATCCAAGATGCTGGGCGAGAAGGCCTTGCTTGTAGACGCCGCTGCAAGTCATCCCAATGTTTTTCTGTCACGATGAGGTCATTAAAAGTGTTTCATTTTCTTGAAAACTGTGAAGGGAGCCTGGAAATCACCATAGGAGTTTTAGAAAAGTTACTCTTTTAAGCTATTTATAGAAGAGCAGGCACGCAAGTCTTTTGTTTTCCAAATAGACAATTGCTTCCAGAAATACTAATGCATGCTTTTATTTTGTAATGATTTGCCTCTTTAGAAAATGGGAGTCAATTTTAAACACGTTGACGACATTTACTGAACAGAATCTTCCTTTAGAGGACCAGCAAATGCAGTCAATAGAAAATTCCCTCTCTATTTTAAATAAATAAAAATCCTCTAAGAAACATCTGTCATAAAGAAGGGTGCTGTTCCCAAAGCCCACCAGGTGAGCCTCAACTCGCCTCGCCTCGGTTGCAGCAACGTGCAACATACTGTTGCAGGTTCTTAATGGTCACAGACCAACTGTCTTACAGCTGATGTATTTCGTACTGCAGACGTCAGACTTGCCCTCAAAGCAAGCAAGGACCTTAATCTTTTTAACAAGACAACTGGACTATGACCGTACCAGCAACCTCTCGGCCTGCGACCCTACAGGGATGGATGGGCAGATTAAGGATCGTCCTGTGTCTGTTCTGGCGGATGAAGGCCCGAAATGGCAAGAAAACAGGAACTCAGATCACCACGCTGAAAACGGATGTCTCCCAAACAGCAACTAAAGAGCAGTGTGTGTGCAGTTCACCTGTCTTTGTAGCAGTTATCATTGAGTTTTATGCAAGGCGGCCATATTGGATTTTCTGGAGGTCAGTGAGAAACCTGGGACTTCCTAAACCTTTCAGCAAAATGCAGTTCATAGGCCTTGAAAACAAGTATAAAATAAATGAACAAAATTGATTTTAAAAAATCAGTCAGTAAGGCGGTATTGAGGTCATATATAGCTCTCTTGACACTTTCTTTTTTTTCCTGAATCCGCTGTAAAACCGGTCAGGTTTCGGCTCCTTTCGGCTCGGCGCTCCATCCGTCATCACCTCTGCCGGTTTGTGTTTTCGCCGGCCGGGTTTATTCCTGTCCGTTTCCTGCTGGCCACCCGGGAGACGGAGCAGCCGCTGTGCGTGAACATCAAGCGGCGCTTTTTTTCTCCCTGTTTTTCCGGAGACAGCGGGGTTGTGCCTGCGGAGCCCGCTCGCGATTTTCATCGTAAAGGAGAAAAAAAACTAAAGAATAGATGAGCTAGCGCTCAGTGCCGCACGCTGGCCTCTCCGCAGACTCCCTCTCACTCTGCTGCAAATCAAGAAAAATGGGTGCCTATCGACTTGACTCAGTTTCTGCGGCAAAAATTTCCGTTTGCGTTGCTTTGGCTTTGAAGATGTTAATGAAATGTTCAAAGGTCAAAAGGTCAACCAGCCCACTTTACTGAAATCAAAGATTTTAAGCAGAAAAAGCAGCAAAACTTTTCTAAAACCTTTGCTGCACAAACGTTTGGCAGAGACGCGCCGCATTAATTCAAGCGAACGTGTGTCTGTTAATTCACGCCGTCCGTTCAGGCGAAACAAAAGTCGACGGATTCACACCGTCTGGCAAGGAGGAGGCAAAAAGTCAGCTTTTGCTTCCGCATTTATATGTTTATTTTTCTTCAAATGAGCTTTTTCTGCCAAAGCCTTCCTTTTCATTCACACACACAGGCAATAAAATAGAGGCTGCAGCGCGAAGCCTCCGTCGACACACACAGCCAGCAGATGGACAGAGAGCAGTTAAGAGACGCTCTATTTAAACTGGCTCGCTCTGGCGTTCGCGTCCCACAGCACATTTGCGGTGCTTAACACGTGGGGTTGGACAGAAAAAGCACTTTGAGGTGTTTGTTGCGAGAAGTCCTGGAGCCGCGCGAGTCCAGACGCACTGACGCTCGCGGCGCTGAACACGAGCCTCTTTGTGCCTCGCGCAGCGCTAACGCTGGCAGGACTTACATTCAGTTTCTGCTGCACATAAATCCCGAGGTGTGAGCTCACCTTGGATAACGCGGTGCAAGAGTAGAGATAATGGAAAAGCAGGAGTTTGTACATGTATTACACCTGTGACCTAATCTTGTGTTGTTGTTTTTTTTAACAAGCTCCCTCAATGAAGTCAACTAAAAATAATGAGCTGTTGACATCAGATGCATGCATGTGCCAGAAATTCAGAAACTATGTTAATATTTGTGACCAATAGACAGAAGCATATTGTATCTAACACAACTGACCCTCCTGAATGGACAAACGAATAAGCAGAACTGAATTTGGGATCCATCCTGTTCAGAATGGCGAGTTAGATTAGTTGCCATCTAACTAATGATGATGTACAACTCTACCACGCAGCTCCAAACCCAGACAAGCCTTGAAAAGATGCTTGGAGCACGTCAGTGCGGGACAGAGCTTTGCTTATGTTTTCGCCACAAAGCTTTTTAGTACCAAGTTACTTTATGTTTTTGCCTCCAGTCTTAATTCTGCAGTTTGGTTGAAAACACTAGAATGTCATTTGCAGAAGGATGGCCTGACTCTGCTGCTGCTTCAGCTCATCCTCCCGATCTTGAAGAGACGAAGAGACTTAAAGACAGAATGAGGATATTATCTCCTTTAAAATGTAACAGTTGGCGTTTTCACACGTTTCCTCCACAAGAGGCTGTTCGTTCACACATAAAAACACAAGAGTGGAAGCTACAGACAGAAGCAATCGAATGCAGCACAGCACTGAATGAAAACGCAGGAATGGCAGAAAATCACAATGATGAGGATCGACGAGAAACAGATCTGGATCTGACGCCTATATGTGAGTCATAAATCTAATTATTGTTTAGATTTTCCCTTTGAACCGTAACAAATGAAACGCTGACCGACATATTTGCTGCGTAATGATTATTTTGATGATGCTTGTCGACAAAATGTTATGTTTGTTAATTAATAATTTGTTGTTCTGATGTTTTTATGATGTAAAACACTTTGAAGTGCCTCGTTGCTGAAACATAGAACTTGATTAGAACTTGAATTCATTCAGTAGATATTTTCCATTTTTGCGTCTGTTAAATATCTGTGTTAACAAAATACTTTTTTTTTTTAAATCAATGATTCTTTGACAGATGTGCATTATTTAAAGTTTATGTCTTAACTTGTCGAGTATTTCAGGAAACAGAAGCCAGTCCGCTATTAAGCCAACCTTCAGGTCCAGGCTGCTCTGAAACTCTGGAACTTTTTATATTTGTTTGCGTTCTAAAGTTTCCAAACGTCTCCCTGCACTTCCGTTGCAGAGGCAGCAAAGACACATAAAACAGAGAGCGAGAAAACATGATTTCTCTCACTGTAAATCTGATCTGGCCCCAAGGAGCCCCGAGGACGCAAACTATAGTGGCACTCTCTAACACTGACTCGACCTGGGCACAATTTTTAAACAGAGAAAGAAAGAAATTTAGAGATAAAGCCTTTTTACCCTCTGCAGATGTGCACGTCAAAGGTGTTTCAGTCATATTTCAGCACAGCAGAAGTGATTCTAAATTTCCTCTTTGCCTTTCGTGAGTGTAAAAACTCACTGATTCAATGAAGCGAAGCTAAACAGAGCTGAGCTGAACAACTGTTACATTTCACTTCTTCTTCTGCTTCTTCTTGATGTTGGAAACTCTGAACACTGGTCGGGTTTCGCAGTCACAAGAAATGTGTCCTGATTACAGCAGACTGGCATTATAACACCAGCAAAGGTGATTTGAAAGGTTAAAATCCTTGTGATGTATTTATTTTTTATTTTTTTATTTTTTTGTGAGTCTGAAAAGAAGTATAACGAACAAAAAACAACAATAATAATAACTATAATATCACCCAATATATATATATATATATATATATATATATATATATATATATATATATATATATATATATATATATATATATATATATATATATATATATGCTTGTGTGTAAAGTTAGAAACAAACTAACCACTGGGTGCAGAACTGTGTATGTGTGTGTAAATATGTATATATTATTCATGTATATAGGCAGGTTGATGCATATATATAATGCCTAACCTTGTATATATATAATATATATATATATCTATAGATATATATATCTCTATATATATATATATATATATATATATAGATATAGAGATATATATCTATAGATATATATATCTATATATATATATATATATAGATATATATATATATCTCTATATCTATATATATATATATATATAGAGATATAGAGATATATATCTATATATATATATCTATATATATATATATATATATATATATATATAGATATATATATCTATATATATATATCTATATATATATATATATATATATAGAGATATAGAGATATATATATCTATAGATATATATATCTATATATATATATATATATACAGTTGTGCAGTTTGAAACTCGACCAAATCTGAGAGTTTCAGGAAATAAGAATCTATCAATAAACTTGTTGGCGTGACAAACCAAAACGAGCAAGAATAACAATATTGGCTAAATAATTGATAACAGCTGCTACTTTTCTGCCTGTAGGACGTCAGACTGATCACAAGCCGATCAGATGTCTCCCACAGTTCAACTCGTGCAAACCGGTCGGGTGTAACACACTGTTCTGTTCTTCTTTTTACTTTGTGGGGGAAAAGAAATCATTTCTGTTTTTAAGGAGAGACGGTTGGTAACAATACCAACGAAGGAACAGTCTCAAACTTGAATTAAAATCCGTGTCTCCAGAGTGAAAGCCCCACGATTTACTCCATCTCACTTGGCTGCTAATTGAGGCCGGGTTTGTTGACAGCGTGCGTTCTGGGGGATTGTGCACTTCACTGAGGAAGCTGCAGGATCCCATCAACAACAACAACAGGAAAAGCCTGCAGTGTCTGTCACCTTTAGAGGAGAACAGGCCGGACTTCTGGGAATAGATTCATCTCTTTTTGTCCCCATTGATCCATCGCCGTGCATTTGCCACACTTAAAGGTCCAGGCTGCAGGTCACCTTTCCAGTTTATGTACATTATTTATTGATGACGAGTCCAAGTCTGCGTTCGCCGTATTTACTCCAGCAGCTCAACGTGGAGTGGAGTGGAGTTAGCAGGCGTGAAGCGGCTCCCGGGGTTCTGGAGGATACTTGGTATGCAGACCCCGACTCGTCCCCCGCCTCGTCCCCCGTCTCATGCGGGCGAGGGATGATGGAGATGAGGGCAGCAGAGCTTCTATTTTAGGCTCTTTTGAGTCTAACTCACTCTTTGCTTTGCCTCTCTGTTTCCCTCCTAACCTCAACTGGCAATCGTGCCACTCGCAATGTGCCCATTCCCCAGTGTCCCCTGAAGCACCTCCAGATGTGTTCAGCTCCCATTTGTCATTCTCGGGAATGTTGTGGCGTCAGCAGTTATGTTGGAACCGCCACCGACGGGCGCCGCACCGCCACTGCGAGGAATTTCAGCTCCGCCTGAGGTCACCCCAGTCCCTTATTACAGTTTTATATCTGCAGCGTGATGGATAATGATTACGTTGTTGCCCTATTTACTCGGCGGCGGCGTTGGCGGGGGCCCGATGGTTTTACTTATTCGCCGCGGTGCTACTCACCGACGTTTGGGTTAAAGAGCTGGATTCAAGACCAGAGGTTCTGTCCTGTTACTAATTCCACATTTCTGATAATCCCTCAGGGAAATAAATGGTTTTTAAGATACTTAAAGTTCAGATATATAGTGGTTTTAAAAAAAAAAGAGAAAAAAAAGTCAGAAGGACCCATGATTCAGTAAGTTGAGGTTTTAGAGTGAATTTCTTTTCTGTTTCTTTCTATAGAGAAACATAAACTGAACCTAACAGGAGTCTGGAGCAAAAATAATTCAATATTAATGAGGGAAATTACTACACTTGCAGAAAAAGCAACTTATTTCTTCAAATGCTACTTGGAATTACTAAGCTAGAACAAGGTTGTGTTATTTTTGATGTCATTAGTTGATTTTAATGATAACTTTCATTTTTAACGCAGAATGATGAGGAATTATAATGGGACAAAAATAACTGTGGTCCATTTTTTATACAGAGTAATGAGGAAAAATTAGCAATGCCCCATTAAATATTTAGTGGTTTAATTGGACGTAATGCCTAACCTTGGTTTGGCATTATGTGGGGCTTACGTCTAACCTGGTTTGTTTTTGACTCTTCACCTTGTTAGAGGGTCCACCTCTGGCCTCAGCCCTTTTTCAATTTTGTGTTTGCAAGAAGTCGCATAGGATCCGTGTTCAAATCTGACCAAAAGGCTCCGATGGTCTTTTCTTCGGACTTAGTTGTTTGGTCACACATTTGACACCCGTCTCTTAGTAGTAAAAACGGTATCAATAGTATCAACCAAATTATTTGCAGAATATTTGTCCATTTATGAATTTTAAAGAAATTCAAATGCAAATGCAATTCTGTACGACACGCAACTGGTTGCTGTTTGCAATGCGGCCTGTCAAAGAGCACCAATAGTTTCGCTTGGTGCTGATTGGCTGAGAGAGGAGTAAGACTGTAGAGGTTAGCTTCTGACGCTAACATGGTATTAATGCGTATTCAGGTATTTTTGGTGTCCAAAACATTAAAATAGGCATTTAAAAAAAGGCTCCGAGGTACATTAAGGAGGGGATCTCAAGTATTTGCAGGTTTTAGGTATCAATGAAAATGATAAAAATAAGCTTGTATTCAGGCATAACACTCATTCTTCTCATGTCACTATAAAACAGTGACGACAGCAGAATCCGGGATTCACCTCCCAACCACGTGAGGGCAGATGACCTGTAATTAATGCCACAGAAAACCCAAAGGAGCGGAGCGGAGGGGGGTTGAGGTCATTTTGACCTCCATTCGGCACGCATCCTGTACCTGAGCCGCTGGAAGAGAGAATGGCTGAGGGCTTTGCAGGTTCATCTTTAATGCATCGCTTCACATTCTGTTTAAGTACAATCAGTCTTTTTTTTTTTTACGTTTGCCAAATGAAACGAACTCAACCACACAATGAGTTTAATCACTCGATAAAATCTCGACGTAATTTCCGTCATTTCTTTCCTCGGCTGCAGACGTTTTGACTCGTCACAGCGTGAAAAGCCAAAGTGCAATGACTGATATTAAAGCTGAGTTCACTTCGGTGCTTTTGCAAACCTTGAAAATGAGCCAGCGAGAGCAACAGCAGGAACTTCTCTGCATGTTTAACGGCACCATCGTTGATACGCCTGTTCAATCCGCTTGACAAAGAGGGAAGTCCGAACCATTTAGCATATGAGAAACCACAAGGCCCTTTCCAAGTATTTCACACTTCATCCACAATGTGGGGTATAAACCTTGAACCTTCCCTACGTTGTTGTTTCACGTTTCATCTCGGCGCGTTTTTGTTAGAACTGAATGTGTCGCAATGAAATGAAATGAACAAAACCTTTTAAGAACACGCTTTACAACTCTGAGATACGAAGACGTTATGTTTGGAAAATACAAAATGTGAACGAGTTCAAGAAGGAAGGAAACCTTTATTTCACCCCAGGTTGTGACGCCCTCACCAGATCCAGCATTTAGCTTTACTCGGAATAATCTTGACCAACCTCTGTCTCAGAACACGCGTTGCTGATGAGCTTTAGGTTTGGCCAGAGGCAGGAATGATAAAGTATCGTAATTTCAGTACAAATGAATTTAACCACCGGGTTTTGTCCCCTGAAAATAGATGTCTTCTTCTGCTGCTGAAAACAACACAAAGCAGGGAGAGTATATTAAACTGTGAGACTCTGCAGACCGGAACACTCAATGTGCTGTGAAGACGCTTAAATAAAGAGGAGACGGCATATTTATCGGAACGCTCACACTGACTCGTGCGCGTTTCGTAACTGAAACGATGGTTGTTTAAGATAGCGATACAGTATCATATGTGTGTGTGCTAAAGATGATCAAATATACCTCTGAACAGAAAATCCTTGCACTACACGCCATGCAAAGGAGACAGAAAGTGAAAAGGACGACATTGTGAAAACGGCACAAGGAACTGCAGATGCACCAATCAGTCCTGGCAATCGGAACTGATCGATTTGGCTGCGATTGGTGATCGGTCAAATAAGGAAAAAGCTAATGTTAAAATAAAAATTGGAGGCTCTCAGACCATTGCAGTGCATGAACACGTTCATCATGTGCTTTGATTTGATGGCGTCGGGATTTATATGTGTTCATTTTTTTATTCCACAGATCTGAACAAATGCATAAAAATAAACAAAAGAAAAAAAGAAGGTAAAAAAATAATAAAACAATAGATATGACCCACCTGCTTCACCCAAAAGCTTCAGTTCCTCACGGAAATTTTTTGAAGCAAACCCGATGAGGTGTAAATTTGTCCATTTCTCTGCTATTTTTTTTGGATGTGAAGGGGCGGTATTATATATTTAGCAGGCATATAGTGCCATTTTATAGCACAATCAAGTAAATATGGTCAGTTGTTACTAAAAAAAAAAAGATTTCCTAATTGCGCCCCTGTCTCTTTAAGAAACTCCTGCACTTCTGAAACTCCTTCAAGACGTCATCACAACATGGCTCCTCTATTAACACTTTAGCAACATTTTCACCAGCGACACACTGAGAAGTCGGTCCCGTAACGAGCTCAGCTGATGCGCAGTTCCACCAGGTGTTTGCTAATTGCTGCTGGCTAGTCTGCAGGAGCCCGGCTGAATGGTTGCCGCAGGGAGATTGAAGACTTTCTCAAACATGCGTGAACAAGTCCAGGTATGTTTATGATGAGGGGAATAACATTATAAATAGTTGATTTTACATCTTACTGACTCTTTATAACTACTTCATTTCACTCATCTACTTTATTTCTCATTCTCTTTTTATAAAAACTAAACAAACAAAAAAAGAAAACAAAAAAACAACGAACAAAGACAAAAGAAGCATGCACATGTTGCCAAAACTTCAAATTGGTCGATCAAACTGGAAGTTGGAATGTGTCAGGAAATGCCTGACAGGTGTATTTCAGCTCTCACTAAAACCTTTTCCAGATTAGTTTCTGCTCTCAGTACAAAAGAAGCGATTAGCAGGAAAAAGTTTTTTTGTTTTTGTTTTTTGTCTTTTCGCTTCCTGATGAATTACAGCAACGACCGAGACAAGATGTTTGGGGCCCTGCGAAGTTGTGGAGCGGAGACCGCCGGCCCCTCATCTGAAACCCAGGTTGACAGCTCGGCTCTCCGACCGCCGCCACTCACCTTCCGGAAGCACAGAAACACCAGCGGCACCACGCGTCGATGCTGATCTAATAAATTAGACTCAATTAATTACCGTGTTTAACATCATTCTGGAGTTTAGCGGGGGCCTTTTGTGGTGGATGTATGCCTCGCGACAATAATTCACTTTGATGAGCAGGGATTATAAATTAGGCAATTAACACACTGTCAGGCTGGAGGGGAAAGGGCTTCGCTGCTCATTCTCCGGAATCCAGTTTTTGTTTCTTTTTTTTTTTTTTTCCCTTTGTTGCTGAGGAAACTTCAGAACTGCTGCAGCTGGCGCTGGTGTGTTGAACGGGGAGGGCTGAAGGTCAGCGGCTCGCCGGAGTGACCAGGATGTCGGATCCATTAAAAACAAAAGCGTTTCGGTTAACACCAGAAGCTGCATCCTTCCATCTTTTCAGGTTAACCTGATTTAGCACAACAGCACACAAGTGGAAACACACACACGTGCGCACACACTTTATGCACATGCTGCCAGCAAGTTAAGTCCCCAGGCGAGAACTGGGGCTGCAGAGAGGGGGAACACATTAGCCTAATAAGGCCCATCTGGTGGCCATTCATTAACTTGCCCATCCTTGAAGTCCCCGACCCAAAATGTCATTTTTCACTTTGCACGCGAATCCGCTCGGCGTCGGAGGCGAACTCGGGCCAAATTACCCAAAGATGGAAAACGCGAGGGTAGGAGAGAAGACGGAGACGGGAGGTGGAACTGAGAGGAAGGAGAGTGGGTGGGAGCGCGGCCCGGAACGGAAGGTAATTAGCTGATAGTGAGAGCAGCGAGGGCGTGTTCCAAACCCCAACACAGTGCGTAACAAGCCCAACACTTTGCTAATTGTTTGAATTTCTCAACAAGCATTTTACAGAAAGCTGGTATTCAGTGTAAGGCAGGGAAAGCAAACGTTTATCTGAGGCTCTGGGAAAAAAAACGCAGTGCAGCACACCGACACGGTGGAGGAGCATCCCTGACATTAACAATAGAGCCTAATTCTGATTGGTAGATTTTAACTTTATGCTGTGTTTATGTTATGTCTCGGCCACATTCATTCCATGAAGGATTTGACTGAAGGTCAGTGGACGTTTTGGGCCTTCGGGATGTTTTGGTATCCATCCCCTGACTTGTACATTTTAATAACCAAATGATTTTTATGGAGTGTTACTTTGTTTTCATGCGACCACTAGAGCCAACTGGCAGAAGCTCACTTAGGTAAGTCAATCCTTAAAGATTGAAGCACACCTTCAAGTTTCAGTCTTTGTTTCAATAGGATTCCCAAGAAATCCTAAAGAAAGAATACATAGTTTTCAGTGCAGTTCTCATTTTGAACAACCGATGTCACTGCATGGAAAATCTCTCTGTTTTCAATCATTAACGGCAGAAAAAGAAACACTTAGAGGGCAAGCATTCCTTATATTTACCCCTCAATACGAGTTTTCCTTATTAGTGTTACTTTTATGTATTTTAGATTAGCTACATACAACATTTTAGAAATAAATATTCTCTCTGTGATTATATGCAATTGCACAAATCCTTGTAAACATGAACGTCATTTTGGACACCTCCCTACTGACCAACAAAAAAACTGATTTATACTCAACATCTTGAAGGAACATCGACACATCCATTACGTCTGGAGTGTTTTCGTCACAGGAGGTCAAAAACAAGCTGACAGAAAATGTCCTTAAGTACAAACATGTGGTCTTCTAAACACAGTTTCACTAAAATCAGCCTTGTTTACTGTCAGGACTGCTTTGGAAAAGAGCGCATCCTCACACACATTTGAGCAGCCATACCCTTTCGTCCAACAGGGGGTCTTCAAAGCTTAATCGTACTGTCAGATTAGAAAGCCACATTTCAAACACGCCACAAGGTCGTATGCAAATGCAACTTTGTTCAAGCGGTAACGTGAGAAACCTGCATATTTATTCTCAGTTATTCCCCGGTTTTCGTTTTGTTCTCCCTCTGCAAGCTCATGTTTTTTTTGTTTTTTTTTTCTTTTTTATTGCAAACACTCGCCAGTGTCAGTCTTCAAGGTTGCTTTTTGTACAACTGGTAATTCGGTGTAGAGCAGTGTTACATCATAAAAGTAAACTAGAGATACAAAATAAAAATCGTTCCAAGGTAAAAAATATTGAAGGCTTTTTTTTCCCCCTCCATCTCTTAAACCACTTCAGCATGTGGGGACACGCTGCCCTTCGATCGGCCCGACCGTGATTATTTCAGAACATCACAGATGCGGCCCTTAAAACGTGGAGACAAGGGACGGAAATTCAAACCCGGCTCTCCTTTTTGTAGTGTCGATGGTCCACCGGCGCCGAAAGTCCGATGTTTTAGTTGGAACGTTTTCTTGTTGACCTCGTTTTCTCCAGAGGTCAATTAGGTCAACCGGGTTAATCAGCGTTAGAAAGTCTGGAAGTTGGTATTTAGTTGTTCTTTTCCTGATCGGAAAGAAATGTTTGTAGTTTCCGGTGCTTGTTACTGATTCTCATATTTATAAGATAAAATTATGAATTTTTGAGAAACGATCAATTAAAGTTTTAGCTTTGTTGTCATGTACAATAAGTTCAACAAACTTTTAATTGCACAATTTTGGTGCTCTTTTCCCCCTTTTCTCCAGAAACCAAAAAGACGATTTCACTCGTTCTTCTGGTCTCTATCTAATCAGTGTTTAAAATTGGACATGTTTTCAGTATAGCTACTTAAAGACACTTTGTTCTCAACTGTCTCATTAATTCATTAAGTTTTGCAACAAGAGTTTCTTGACTGCGACGACTTTGGCGAGAAGGCAGCAATGCGCGGTTGCTTTGTTCCTCGGGGATCCGCGCACAACCGCCTAATGAAGTTTCTCGTAGGCAACACTGCCGGGTTGCTGCACGCCTTTGCTCATCAGTGGAAACCAGGAGAGGGCGAAAGTCTCGGGTGGCTGGGCTCAAGGTTCGGGAAACTGCACCACACAATAATGAGAGAGAGCACCAGGCGTTTTCCTCCACCTGCAAAGACGACTTCCAAACCGCTTTCGTAAACTGTGTGGAAACTTGTTTTTATTCAGACGCCAGTTTCAACATTTCTACCTGCTGGTGTTATTATTGTTTTAGTGTGTCTTTTTTTGTTTTGTTTGCTAAAGCAAAGTAGCTGTAGAATTACAAAGACATGAGGGGAAGAAGAAGGTTTTTTTGCTTACTCAAAGGACGCCAAATCAACACGCTGCCATCCAAATCCTCAAGGCCGTGGCACAATGCTCCAGATGCCAAGTTTGGGAACTTTTTAGCCAATAAACTGTTTTTGTTTTTTGGAGGCTTCACAGAATCATGTCCTGTTATGGGGCAGTGGCACTTCTGCGACACCAGAGATTCAATTTTGTTCTTCCCATAAACATGAACACCCCAACATGTCTGATAAAAGCACCACACAAACAATATCTCTCATTCGTCAGCAAGAAGCGCAGTTTCGTATTTATGTGCGTATTTACAGCGACTGCCAAAAACAACGTCTTTACCAGAATTGTATGAAATGCAGCAGATCAACTAAAAATGAGCCCATTTAATCCGTAAACCCAAAACCAAACTGAACTTTGTTCAGTGAGTTGTTCAAAGCTTAGGATGTTATTTAATTTTCCCGACCTTGCTTTATTCATTTATTTTTTATTTGTGACCTGCATTCTGTGTTCCTTGATCTTCAGTAGTCGCTGCATTTCCACTGACCATAAAATTGTGCAAACTGCGATAGAAACACAGCTGGTGGCACAAAAAGTGGGAAAATACAGGAACTCATGCGGGTGCCACAATATGAGGGGCGCCAAAACGATGACGGGATAATTATTTTCTGAATCATAGAGCTGTTTGTGCATCACAAACCCAATTATAGCTCCTCTGTAAAGCATCTGGATACACATCAGAAAGTACAGCTTTCAAAGAGGAATTAAGACAAATACATGCTGTAATGTCAGCTTTATATTTGGGGCAAAAAAATATATACATTAATTTTGCATAATTTCCTTCCTTTTCTATTTGGTCTATCAATGAAACACATTGAAGTTTGTAGTTGCAATGTGAGAAAATGGGAATAAAACCCGCCGTATAAAACAAAAAGCATCATTCTCTTCTTTAAGACATCAACTCTCTAAACCCATCTTCAAAGACGTGTAGGAATTAGCGGGCCTTTTAGCGGTGAGTAAACCAAGAGTGATGTTAATTCCTTCACCTCAATCTCAGCGTCTTACCAGCGAGCGATTACGAAACGTTCATCTGAAGTGTCTGTCAAACGTGACCTTGTTTCTCTCAGAAACCAGGAGGAGAAAAAAAAACGGCGAAAGGAGGGTCGTTTGCGACCCGAGCGCTTCTGCAGCGAGAAAATGTCAAAATAGAACCGATGGTGTCTGTGACTGGTTCACAACTTTGAAAAAACAAACAAAACAGCAAGTCCAGATGTTGCTGCTGTTCCACAGATGAATCCAAAGCCGCACGTCTCACATGTCGGAGTACGATTCGGCACATCAGGTGTCTCGCTGCAGGCACGCTGCAGAATGGCGTCTATTTCTCACCCAACTGATGGACGCCTTCGGGCTTATCAGTGCGAAAGTGGACATTATTAGAAATGGCTTGTGGAAAGATCTGTTGCCCCAAAACACTGAGTGGCAGTCAATGCAAACAGATAAGTCTGCATTATTATTGGTGTTTAATGTAATGAATCTAGTTTCCTGTCCTGTTTGTAGCAGGTGATGGACGGTGACAGTCATCACGGCGCAGGACCCAATGTGAATGAAATTATGGGATCACTTCGTCCAAGGTGTTAAATTATTTAGGGTTGTTTGAGATAAAGTTGACATTTACAGTGTTACGTTTTGTCCTAAGTGCTAGAAGCACGTTAGTGAACTACTAATATATTTACAGTTCATAAAGTTGTGTAAATATCTTTGATTTAAAAAAAACTACTTTTTTTCACTTGTAAAGTGTTTTAAGTGGTTTCTTATGTTATTTATCCGTCAATATAAATTAACGTGTAGCCTAACATGTTGGCAGTACTGCAGCGTGTAGCGAAGCATGTAATGTACAAAGTAGCACAGATTAATAAAAGACATTCTTTAACAAACTTGAAGTACACTGATGATTCGTCTGGCTTCAAGTATGATAAGATTTCCTTGATATATTTGTTTTTCGCAACAAAACTGAAGATTTTATGTGATAAACTGACACAAACACAACCATCTTCATGCACGAGCTACATGTGATGAATCAACAGTTTTACCAAAGCAGGTACATCACAGGAGTTGATACGAATCATGAATTCATCAGATAGCAGAGACTGTTCAATGATAATAATAATCAAATCATAAAGACACATTCGGCTTCTAAAAATAGGGAGTATTTTTAGAAAGCCAGGTCTGAGCTGGGGATCTCTCATGAGGCCGGCTGTTCTTATGCGCCGTGTATTATTAACTGCTGACACTTTGAGCGGGACAGCTAATAACGCAGGATCATGACCAGCTTATGAGGAGGTTTAAACATTTCCGTGTTGTGAGTCTCTAGGGTGTGATTCACGCGAGGCTTCATGGACAGAAAAGAGTCGCTGCACGACGTTTAGTCTCCCATTGTTTCCGCTCGACACGTTCGTCACTCGCGGTGGTTTTTATACGCAGGTTTTGGACGGATTTCATAAATCAGACCATTTTGGGTCCTGAGCGCATCGTCTCCACAATAGGAAAGGTGGATGCAGCATCACAGCCTACAACAGCTTTGAGATTGGGGGAGATTGGTCTTCCTGCAGGACGAGACTAAATAAGTAACGCTTTCCTGTCGCAATCATGTGAGTCTGTCACATAAAATAATAAAATACACATTTGATTGTTGGTACAACATTCCAAACAGTGACGAACACACACACACCCACACGCACAAAAACAACGTTCAATCCAGCAGAAGAAGCTTTTATTCCTGGAAAAAAAAAAAGAAAAAAGAGAGAGCTTTGTGACTTTTTCTTGGTTTTCATTCTTTTATTTGACCCTACATTGGTTCAGTTTGTCAGCAGAGATTGTTCACACTGAGATTGCGCATGCTGTTTGTTCACAGCACACGCTACATCAGTGGGCCGCAGCCAGTGTGTACTCAGGTTGATACTATACACACTGCGGAGAGAAAGCGGGACACGCGGCTCCGGATCTCTGCAGTCCCTCGTTCAGAGCGTTGGCTTTTATTTCGGAATTTGCCCCGCGGCTGAGGTGAAGCGTGACGGGAGATTTGTTTGTCTTTTGTCCTCCAGAGCAGGTTTGACGCAGGACTCAGAGCACCAAAAAGTTTCAGACATTCCTTTGATGAACACAGTGCGCCATACTCTTGAGTGACGGTCGCTGCTCCGGACTGGCCTTCGTGTTGATTTCCAGTTGTTTTAAAAGACAGGAAAGCAACATATATACAACAGATGTACAGGGGATCAACAACCAGCTCCACCTTTCAGGCAAAAGGCAAGTTAAGACTGAAAGACTTTTCTCAGTATAAGTGTTTCCTATCAGCCATTATTTTTAATTATTTTGGTTTTAAGTACACTCAGGTGACCTTTCCTGTTTTTTTTTACACAATTTCCTTTAGCTGTTGAACTCATCGTCTCCTTTCTTCTTCTTCCACTTGTTTTTGTCTTTAAGCACCATGGCGAAACACAAAACTACTCAACAGGTTGTTGATAAGTAACTGATGCCTGATTTAGTCGATGTCTGGCCGGGAGATGTTGAGCGGCTAAAGCAACTTCCTTTGCCTCGAACCGCCAGCATGTTGTGCAGTTCTGGATCGGAGTTCAGAGAAATGATTGAATCTGACTAATTTTCTGTTGATGCTGACGTGCGTCTATTGCGATATACATTTTTTATGGACCTATTGCTCCCCCCTAGGGTGAGTCCACCATCGCCCGACTGTAACGAGGCGACCGTGTATATCTATTATCACATGTAGAAATCTCTTCAGTACACTTTCAAAAATATTGAAGCCATGATTGCCACTCTTCTAATGCAGATTACAATAAATACAAGCATATTCTAACCTGCCTATCATCAGCGAGGCACAATTTACAGCAGGTCAGTTATTCTGTCCTCAAAGAAGAGACATAATTTCTTGTCTAAGATATTTTAATTAGCTAATGACTCCTTGTAAGAATCAAATCTGATAAAAGGAATAACGTCTCAGACTCTAAAAGTCAGAGTGATGCATCTTTTTCACTAAATTGTTGAAGATATTTGACCACGATGAGCCATGAAAATCTGTGATGGTAACAAAAAAAAAAAGAAAAATGCATGTAGTTAATTATACTCCTTAACTGGAGAGTGAGGTTTTGAATGTTTGCTCTCCCAATGATCACAGCGGTCAAGAGAAATGTTGATGGAGTGAATATATAATCTGTTTATTAAAATCAGAAGGCGGGTTTAATACGGGAACATTTCACGAGCGCAAGGGTTTTATGAATTTTGGGGGGGTTGGAAAAAAACAAGGAAAACAGAACGACCCAAATCTACTGCGCAGCAGGTTCATTTTCTTTCATATGCATCAAAGATTGGCAGCTTTCATGAGATGGTCATTTTTCATGGGGTGAGCTATCGCACTGATGTTTATAAATTTGTTTGGTCAGACGGTATTTTGCATCAATAGCAATATGGGGGACAGTCTCTAAGATGCATGCATGATGACGCATGCATGCAACCAGAGGCCTTTTAACTCTCAACTCCTCAGAGTTAAATCAAAAACTTGGGATTTCCATACATCTAGAACCTATAAGGAACTTTGGAAATTTGCACATGAAAGGTATTTCATGTGATCTTTGTTCAGTTTGCACCCAGAACAACGACAACCACCACAAAAAAATAAATCTACAAAATGTATTCATAATAAAGAACATGAATGCAGGACGTTGTCAGCTTCCAGGGAAAATGCATCCAAGAAGAAAACAGGAGGTGGAACATTACTGTCTGAGAAATAATCAAAGGAACAAAAAGGTGGCCTGCAGATGACAGAACTGGAGCTCATTGTGGTGAGAGATAGAGAAAAAGGTTCCCAATTACCAGACAATGGAAGAGGAACTGAGAGCTTGCGTGGAGTAAGGACAGAGCCAATCAGCAGCCAGCATGAGCAGAAGCACAGCACAATGAGCTAATCAGCAGGCAGGGGAGCGGAGGAACAGCGACGGATGATGACAGCATCACACCAAAGTTCTCACTCCGCATCGTCACTCAGCCGAGATGTGCACCTGATCTACGAAGCAAAGGTTTCACATTGGAACATGCAGTGGATCCCACTTAAAACCAAAGCGCCTTACGAACGCAGCTGAAGCTTCAGAGGAACGAAGCAGAACATGTCGAATGTGGTTAAAAATAATAAAATAAAGATAGATGTTGAGACCTGACAAGAAAAACAGAAGTGAGAAAGACAGCGAAGAAGGTTTGCAGAAGGTTTGCTCAAAATGCAAGCACTTTGAGTAGATTCAAATTTGCAGCCGTGCAAAACGTAAAACGAAAGCTTATTTGTGGGGGGAAAACCTTTGCGAGTTCCTCTCTTGTGAATAAGTTGCAGGTCGTGCCACAACGTGTCAGTGTTCCAGACGATCCGTGTGAAAAACGGAGCTGTGAGGCCAATTGATAGCTCCACCAAAAGCTTAAAAAGAAAAAACAACTTTACAGTGAAGGACACCCGCCAACTCTAGAAGCTGAATATCCAGTAATAGGCGACGCTGTGCTGTATTTCTGGTTCCAATGTAGACAAAACTAGACAGCATTTGAAAAAAAAAACAAAAAAAAAAACGGATACCACTTAATGCCCCCACTGTAAGGAAAAAGGAACACTGATCAATAAGTGCTCTGTGTGGTTCAATAAGTGCATTGATCATCACACAAACAGCCGCAGCAGGAATAATGGGGCTGCTGCATGGTCAATACTTCTCAAGCAGAACTAAAGTAAGTCTGCTTCTAGGGTTTGTTTTCGCTTGGCCTTTTACACAACATTAGTCACTTAACATCGGAAACATGAGGGCACCGAATGAACACATGACGACGCAATGAGAGGACTCAGTTTGTATTAATATTAGGGAGTATATCTGGCTTCCTGCATTTTTTTTTTTTTTTTTGTGGCTATCAATCTGAAAAGTGCGGCATGTAACAGTGAGTCGATCGTTCGTCGGGCCTCCTGTTTTCGCAGGTGTTACGGGGCGAGACTGCGGCCTTTGAGTTCGGTTTCTGTTTAGCAAAACGCCTCACGTTCAGTCAGAGTGGACAGAAGGGACGCATAAGCATCAGTTTTCAAATGTTAGTACAGTTGGATTTGAAGCTGGACTTTAACTAGGCCCCTTTCATCACATCTGAACGTATTCGGATGTTTCGCAGCAATCCCGGCGAGCTCTCCTGACCCTTCTGAATAAAAGCATGAAGGTGGTTGTTCTGTACGTGAAGAGGTGCTGAACACGAACGAGATCAGATTTTAATTCATGAACAAACTGTTTAAAAATAAAGATTATTAGTATTTCACAATTAATTAGTGCTTTGCCTAGCATCAAAGTCACCTGCTGAATAAATATGGCTGCCATTAAAAGATGTGATAAGTGCAGTAATTAACTGGGAAGTTATTTATTCCACTGGCGGATTATTTCCCCTGCAGCTGGCGATTGTTCAGCGAATATTAAGGAATTATTGATTTATAGCCAGGTCCTGTGTCTTCATGCAGTTATTTGTAAGTTTGCTTTGTTTTATTTGAAGGGAACTATGAGATCTGAACTAGAACCTGGACAAAATGCTTGGCGATATTTCTGCAGCGCAGCAACTGAAGTGTCAGTGTCAGTTGAATTAGCCAACAGATTCAAAATCACGTTTTCTTCAAAATCCAAACATGACATTGCCGTCGTCTCTGATGAGTTTCTGACTCCACACAATTTTTTTTTTTTTTTTTTGTGTGTGTGCTAAAAACACACCCACTTTTTGAGTCTTTTTTGAACTCTACACCAGCTGAGCACCTTATAGGGGGTAAAATCCAGAGGCAAAAGGTGGTTTGCTCCAAGGAGTCCTGGTCGGGTCGTCCAGCAGCTGCTCAGGGTGAAACGTCTTGGATGCAGTCCTCTCCCCAAATGACAAACCTCTATTTTAATTCTCGACGCAGCATGGCGCGCTGACACCTGGGCTGAGCACACGGTTGAAATCGGGGCCACTGTAGGGGACCTTGACAAACAAGTGACTTTGACTGAATTTATCGGGCGGTCCCTGGAGTTACACATTTTACACACACACACAAAACAGCGTCTGAGGAACATTTGGTTCGTTTTGTGTTGTCTCTATTATTTGGTTTTATTGAATATATGTAATAAATCCCAGATTTAGACAATGACATTTGTTGGATTCAGACACTTCACACAGGGTTTACGTTAAATTGGATATTGAGCTTTCGGTTAACTTAGAGTCTCAGCTCTGCAGACACACATCGCCTGAGACGAGCGATGTGAAAAATTGTCTTGAGTCGATTTGGTGAGTCAATCTGGCAGAGAATAGGTGATCTCTCATTTTTCTAGAGGCGGTTGGAGTTTCATGAAAGGTCCAACCTGTAAGTTATTTTTTTTTTATTCAACCAACAGACACGCCGGCCAAAATTGCTGCTCTAAAGCAGTTTTAGAGTGCAGTCGACCAGAAGCTAACATTTAGCTTCTAACGTCTCGAACACTCGATTCCAATATTGGCTAATCGGCAGATATGAAATAAAGGAGCATTGCGCCTGCGTACTCCATGTTCTTTCAAATGTTTTGGAGACGTTCAATGAAATGAAACTGCAAATAATCAGCTCTTATGTTCCACAGAAATATCCACAGATGTTTTTTTTTTATTTTTTTATTCATTCTTATTAACAAACTCTTTTTCCAAGCTATTTTTATTCATCACATGTTTTCTTGCAGCTCACACCCAGCTGTGGGGTTTGGGGATGCGTGCAATCATATTTTTGTAATTAAGTGTGACAAAAAAAGAAAAGAAAAAGTAACATTCTTACAAATGAATCATTATTCTTAATTATATATCATTTTATGTAGCCTGTTTTACATTCTGAGCTTTCTCAATAAAAAAATCATCTAAGCCTCCAGTAGGACTATCAGTCTGGGACTTTTTGGGACTGACATCGTCTGTAATTTATGTAAAAAAACCCATAAATTTTGACACTTATTTTAAGATTCAGGACGATACTTGTATGCAGCTCATAATAGCATGCTGTTGTGCGAAAATGAAAAATTCAAAAGCCTGCTTACATGAGATAAGAAATGATCCAGACAGGGAAGATTGCATCATTGAAATAATAAAAAAACACACACACACACACGCACACACACACACACACACCCACACACACCCACACACACACACACACACACACACACACACACACAGTTGGACAATATCTAACAATTTCAAAAATAACATGATAAAACCATCGACACAGTTTAGTTTTTCACTTTTATTCACTTAAATCTTCAAGTGTTAAAGCAAGAACAAAACATTTATAATGTCCTTTGGTGGGATTTTAATACACTTTATTAATACTTTATATGTAAACTAATATTCTTTGATGCCAGCACGTTGCCAATACAAAGGGAAATCAACTGCACAGCTCAGAGGAAACAAAAATAATGATTAATAATAAAATAATTAACAAAAAAAAGAAAAAAGAGAGGAAATAAAAAGAGAAGAATACCATTGCTTCCGCATTTGGATGTCTTAAATAGATACATTAAAGGTTGCCTTTTTTCAATCACAGTTTGGCAGAGATACAAAAAGGACTACATGACTTGTTTTATTTTAATTTTTTTGTTTTTCCTTCTTCTTGCCAAGAAAAAGAACTTGCAAATACACTGGATGGTTCTCTATGCACTTCTTGTCTGCCCGGGGTAAAAAACAACCCCCCCAAAAAAAACCAAACAAACAAAAAAACTACCCTCTGTCCACGATTGTAGGGAGCGAGGCGGCCCTAAGACAGAAACAGCTTCACTAGATTATCTTTTTGGAAGTAGAGGAGAGGAATGAGAGAACGGAGGAAGAGGAGGAAGAGGAGAAAGAGGAGGGGAGAGCTTCTCACACATGTGCATCACTAACATTGGACAGAAGAATCTTTCGACCAACCAGGGTTTACAGAGTTAAAGTTCACAAATGCACAGGTCAGTGGCGGCGCGGGGGTCAGGGGGAGGTCAAAGGTGAGGGGGCTGAACACGAGGGAGGGGATGAGACAGAAAGACCGAGAGGGAAATGATGTCGACGGGAATTCTGGGTCAACGCGGGCAAAGTTTGTTTTTTGCGTCACAAAGAGGCAATCCGGACAGATTTCCTTCTATCCACAATGCACTGACAGCAAAGAATGTCTATTTTGTTAAGTTTTTTTTGTCTTTTTTTTTTTTCCACCGCTCTCTGTCTGTCATCGCCTTGAAGTGTAACAGTTTTCATCTCTGAGGACGGTCTTCTTCGCTGCTTGGCAAGGACAGGTATTTTCATACATTTTCTCTCTCTTCGCCATCGTCAGTCCAGCAAATGTTAACTCGCAGATGCGTCCCGAGGGGAGGGGGGGCGGCGGCCGCCGTCGGCTTGTGCGAGAACTGATTGGCTGCAGCTGTTGTTGCCGTGGCAATAAGAAAGGGAGTGAACGAGTCTGTCACGTCGAGTTATTCCTCCCCAAACTGGAAGGATCTCATGTACCTGGTATGGCTTAGAGGGAGGCGGGTGGAGGACTCACCGTTCTTTGATTTATCAGGCAAATGCTCAGTTTCTCATACTTTTAATAATACATTTTTTTTTCTTATTTTCATTTTAGACACTCTTTACTTTATATATATAAGTATATATATATATATATATATATATATATTTTTTTTCTTTAAATTTAATAGAGAAGTTTCTGCTTCAGTCTGGCACATTCCCATCATTGTCAGCACCGAGTCTGGCAGCAGAGGAAGCTCAGTGCGTCACAGTCCAGAAAGCTGATGGTTGTTGTTGTTTTTTTTTTCAATTATCATTTATTAATTTGATGGTTATCGGATATCTTTAAGGGAAGGAAGTATGGTGGTGGAGGGTGGGACTGAGTGTCGCTCCCGCTCGGGGGTCGGGGAGTGGGAACAGGTCCGTTCAGAGCGCGGCGGCCCGCCACGGCGTTTCCCTCCGCAGCGCGTCGCCGAGCAGCAGCAGCGTCAGCACGCCGCAGAGCGAGGGGGGCCTCAGGGACGCCTGGCCCGACTCGGGCCCCTTGCAGCCGCCCAGCTCGGACTCGCAGCGGGGCTTCTCGCACAGCAGGCCCGTGTGGGAGGCGGGACAGCTGCAGCGGTTGTTCACACACTCCCCGCCGTTTTGGCAGCGCAGCAGCTCGTTGTCGCACACCCGGGCTGCGGCGAGAGGGATGTGAACAGAGGAGAGAAAAAAGGTCAGAATGTCGTGCGCACAAGCAATGAGGCGACACTTTACTTGAAGGTGCAAGGTGATCATGACACTGCGGAGTATCAAATTACCACATCGGATGATACTGAGTTCTGTTTTGAAAATGCCAATTTCTTCAAGTAAATTGTCAGCAGACGCAATATAGCATTTATATATTTGTATATATAGCATTCACCAAATACTAACAATGGGGTTGCTTTAGAAATGATTATTACCTGCAACTTCTTTACATTTTTGTCGAATTAAGGCCACAAATTGAATGCATTTTGCGGAGGTTGTATGTGACAGACCAACACAAATTTAGGGGATGTAGAGTACTAGTTTTCTTTCACACAGTGTTTAATCTGATCTGATGAGGGAACCTGCATCTGCGGGACTTCTTACAACTTTCTTACACAAAAAAATTATTATTATTTAAGTCACTGTTTAAACTCATCACATTTATTGTGTTCGCATCGATAATTTTTTTTTTTTTAAATATCCAAGTGTGGTCTATCAAATACAATCCCAGCAAAACACTCTCGTTGGGTTTGGAGAAGTTCAAGGAGGGTGAAAACTGAGTCTCACTTAAAGCATTTGTTTTGAGGAACAGTTTCGATTCACCTCAACAGTAGAAAACCCCCCACAATGCATCTCACTTATAAAGCTGCTACCAAAACTAGCAGTTTCTTTAGAAATTCACTTTCGTCAGCTAGTTTTTTCTGCAAATTACTGCGCCGGTCGTAAAACCGCGGCAAGTTCTGGGCAAACCCCGAGGCCTCTGTCCACTGCTATGTTCCCAAAAACATTTCCTAAGGAAAAAATGGAGCAGGCGTTCTTCCTAGACGCCCCAAAGCCCTGGAGGTGGCCTCTTCTCTCGTGTGGAGGAGCAGCAAATGAGCGTCTGCAGGCAAAAACGTTCACAAAGACGTCAACATCCAGAGGAAACTCAGACTAATTACAACTTTTTTTTATATCTCATTAACTCTGTAACTATCGATAGCCTGTGATGATGGATGAGGACTGCAGCGGAGATCGAATGTTAATGTGATAACTCTTTTTTTTGTGTGTGTGTTTAAACCATTAAGCCCTGCGCAGCACTCCAGACTCCGTCTCAAAAGTATTTTCTGACTGAGGAAAACGATTCCAGACTTGAGAGGTGTGAACTGCACTTCCGCTTAATTAATACTCAGCTGCTCCACTGTCTGCTGGAGTTCTCCGCTCAATACAGACAAACAGTGCAGCGTCGTCTGCCGCTCAGACGCAATACAAAGCCATCTGCTAAAAGTCTGTCTGCAAAAGGCCTTGAAAGCAATCCTGGCCAAAGGATTGCTTTCGTTTCCACTTTCTAAACCCAGTGAAAACAAGGTGAACGACTCGAAATGATGCTCTCCTTTTAATTATATGAAGAGTTGAAGCACCACCAATGAAATGCTTTGAGGGCTGTGGTTGCAACAGACTGTAAAGGTGCAAAGGGACAATCTCCACAATTGTTGCCCTGTTTTTTTCCAAGAATCCAAAACCTTCTAAAGACCCCAAATTCTTCCAGGTAGGGTGAGCAAATGGTTGCCTTCTGATTCTGTGGCTCCGTTGTCAGTTTCTTAGCCAAACAAGTTTACTTTGGAGAACACTTCAACATCCCAGAGATATTAAATAGTCCGTTTGGACTCGGGTAGCGTGATCCGAGTCACCCACATCCTCAGGTCCCTGATTGTTATTTGAAAGAGTCTTCGTTCACTGAACCGTAAGGTCGCGTTTGCGTCTTTGGACACTTTTGAGAAGAGCCACGTCAGCTGCTTACTCTGCCTGCTTCATCTTTGTTAATCGCTTCATTCTGGTGACATAAGCAGAATAACTGTATAAATTCAGTTTGTGAAAACTTTGAGCTGACATTTGACTTTCACACCTTTGACCTGTTTTGGAAGCAGTTGTAGTGCAGATGGAAGATTTCGATTTTGAAGTCTTAGAGACTCTGAGACTGAGACTGCATTGTACCAGCATGCATTGTTAGACATGTACTAATCAGACCATTGAGAGCAGAAACTGACCCTTCCTTTAATGTCTGACTGGCCGACTTTGGCTAATTCTGAATTTCCCTTGAAGGACTTTCACTCATGCATCAATGTTCCTGCTGTTTGTTCACGCATTTATGAACAAAGACAAAAAAAACCAAACATTGTATTTGTGGCCTTACAATATTTTCAAGGACATTTTGAAGATGTATTTAAAGACACTCTTCCAACAATTTAGTTTTGAATTTTTTGCAGAGTAAAAACTACTTTTTTTTTTTTTAGCTGGCAAATTCAAAGTATTAGTTAAAATATCTAAAATACAAAAGTTACTGTAAAGAAGTCTCTGTTTTGCAGAGGCTGTATTACATCACATACATCAGGAAGTTTGGGGGTTTCAGTAAATGACAGGAAGGCTGAACAATTTTATCATCATTGTAGCAAAGTTACTCTTTTTTTTTGTCTTGCAAGAGGCAAATCGGTCTATAATGAAACATGTTGAATGTTTCATTATAGATGCTTACTGCAATGCTACCGATGCTAATACATAACATAAAATGCTGGAGACAAATTAAAGTTATAATCAAGTTGTGTTGCAGAGCTGCACAATATTGACATCTCTCACACACACAGTGTGACATCATCTAATTATGTAAAAAAATATATAAAACTTTGCGTTGTATTTATATTTTTAAAAGATAAATCTCAGTTAGTTGCAAAATAGGTGATTATAAATAAATAGCTCTCATGTGATGTCACACTTTGTAGCTGGCAGCCATCTTGGTAGGCGCCTGTCACTGACGATCATGACAGTTGCTATGGAGCTGGTATGACCACAGCAAACAAGCCACAATCTCCGTCTCATGCAGGTCGATCCCGGAGCCGTGGTTTACCTACGCTAATGTTCACCTACCAAGATGGCGGCTCACCGGCAACTTGAGAGTCGTGGGAACTATTTGCATTGGCCTCGACTGCTGTGACTGGTGCATCTCTTGATCATTTCCTTATGGTAAAAGATTAGAAGGTGTAGAGATGTAGTTTTAACTACTTCAGGCTAAATTTTGCCTAAATTCAGTAATTCTGTTTTCTTTTCCAAAGTCATGTAAGAATTGTGAAAAAGAAAGTTGACGCTGTTGATTTAAAGACTTCACACCAACTTCTTATTTTCTTTTCACCAATAAGTCAGTAACCTGGTTCATAAAATGACACATTGAGATTGTCAGTCAAGCATCTAAAATCGGTGTCCCACCACGGCCATGCAACTTCGGCTCTCTGACTAAACTTCCAGTAAATCAGCTCCATCACGACCGAAAAAAATAGAAATAAATAAAAAGAAAATCCACAATCTCCTCAGTGCCTGCAAGGCTTCTCCCGGACAGCGCTGACTTTAAACAAACTGAACATTAGGTGAAAATTGGTGTATATTTAGAGCCGGGACAGCGAGGCCACTCTATTCCCAGCGGAGGGAAGCTGTCAAGCAAGCTGGAGGCAAACAAAGCTGCACGGCACAAACTAATAAACCAACGGAGACAAATAAACAGTGATAAACAAAGGGGCCACTTCTGCCCGTTTCACTCCTTTATGGGAGTAGAAAACAATGCGGTGAGTAATATATGAGGTCTGCAGACCATAAATATCACAATAACAAATATAAATACTCAGGACTGGGTGTATTGCCGTCTCCCCAGAATAGCCAAATAGAGCTTTGATAAAAACCTTTCTTAGAGTCTCTGAATAATGCGTGACTCATGTTTGGGCTCCTTGAAGGACAGGAAGAGAGAAGAAAGGAAAACATGCGGCGTGGCTCAGAGTTAGTTTTCACTGTCCTTTCTCAGATTGTGTCAGATTGATAAGACCTGTTTGATCAAATAAAAGACTAAAAAAACGATCATCATTCCGACATCGTCAATGGAAAACTTTCCTTTAGTCGGTTTTACTTTGTATGCCGACAACAGCTCCATTTTGTGAATACAGCGTCTGCTTCAAATTACATTTAGTTGGACAAAAAAAACCTCCACTTTCAACTGGATTCGTTCCTGCTACGATACAAATGAGTAAAGAACACGTACTCCAGTGCTGGAAAATGTTTCACAAATTCTAAATAAGAACACAAGCATGATTTCCTTTTGCATTTACTCTCATCTAAAAGTAAAAGCAGCTAAAGGGAAAGCAGGCCTCGAGCTACGCGTGTCTGCAGGGGAATCCTCACGTTCCATCAGGAAAGTGAAGTGCCTTGACGCGAGGAAGACAAACACGAATTCATTCTTCGGTTTTACCATTGAAAGAGAGAGAGAGAGGCGACTTCTGCAAATGTAATGGAAGCAGAACTTTAAATGCGCACTTTTGGGTTTTATTTGTAAAGATGAATGAAAGCAACAGGCACTTTTGCTTCTTCATAAAATCTTCATTAAAAATGCTTGTGGTTGAAATTAGACAAAATGTAAAAAAAGAAAGCGAAACAGAGCAATGTGTAATGACTAGGAAAAACCAGATTTCGGTAACACTTTATTTGAAAGGGAGTTCATAAGACTAACATCGGTTATGAAGATGAAGGAGTCTTTATGAATGTTTATGAATGAAGTGTATTTTGGTCAATAATGACACTTTTAATGAAAAGCTGTGCTAAAAGTTGCATTAAAAGTCCATTGAAAGAGCCATGGTTGCTTTATTTGGTAAATGTTGACACTTCAATGCAAAGTTGGCACTTTTAATTGAGTTTTAATGCAACTTTACGTTATGCCATTCATGACGGTGTCGTGTCAGTCTTCTGCACACCCCATTTAATAAAGTGCTACCCTGATTTTCATAGTTTTGTTCTCTGCCAAAATTGGAGGGTTTTTTTTTTATTTAAAAAAATATATAATTTAACTTATAAACAGCCTATTTACTTAATATCTCCTCATATTTGGTTTATTTCTGGCACTAATTTGCACATTTTGCACCTAAACACACACACGAGTCACATAAACCCTCCATTTTATTCCCATTTTGTGAATTAAGCAGTCAGAAGGTCACAGACCATCACAAACTGGGCTTTTCCCACCATGTTAAAAGACACACTCATCTTAGTTTATGTAAACTTTTGAAATCGAAGAAAGAGATAAACGTAATATAAAATCTCATTATTCTCGCATCTAATACACAGTAATAACTGATTGAGTGAGTTGTCTGATTTAACGTCAGAAGATAATATCAAAGGTATGGACTGAAATGCTGTTTGATTGTCATTACACATTAATAAGCGCACTTTCTCTTTAAGACTCGGCCTGTTAAAAGATTCGAGGCTTAAGGCTGAACAACAAGGTCAGCTGAAATTCAAAGGCCGGTCCAGGTAATGGCCGTACCCTGCAGGCAGAGTGCCTCTTCGCCCGCCAATTAAGCAGAGCCCAAAACCTAACATGAAACACGGGCATTGATTATTTGGGAAAGCGAGTCAATAACCGGTTGTGTGGGACATGTAAGTTCAGTAAGATTAAAGGTGCCGCGGAGCCACCCGCAGCCTCAGAGATCCTTTCAGAGCTCGCCGGCTTGATCCGCTCTCCGTCTCCCCCCACAATCCACTTTTTCCCCCCGCATTACCGCCGGTAAACAAAGGCAGCACAGGCAGTAAATGACAAGATTTGTTGTGTTTGCCTTTGATATGAGAGATAATATTTAGAGAAGGAAACCAGTGAACTAGGTGTGCGCGTCTGAGAGGAGGATGTGTTTGAGGAGAGATTTCAGTTTTAATTGCATTTTTCAGTCCGACTGCAGATTGAGCCCTCGGTCAGGAGCGGAAAGCGCCGCATCAGCAAAACCCAAGAAGAGCGAGGCTGGAAAGTTTCCCAATTCCCATTTCAAACTGGATCGCTGATTTAAAAAATGACATTTAAGATCCAAACCAGCGCGAGGCGAGACTCTCGGATCCGTTTCTTGACTCGTGAGAGTCACAGGAACACAGTGTTCTCTTGTGCTTCCTGTTTTGAAGAGTGGCACCGCTTCAGGTAAACCTTTATGCCACAACAAAACGGGATAAGATCAATTGAAATGGACACTTTCAAGAAACGCTTGATATAAAACCCAGAGGTACCCAAAAGTTGCCCTCAGGTAAAAGTATCTTAAAGAAACTACCGAGCCTGCCTCTAAACGCGGCACCATCAATTTATTGGAAACGTGTTCTCAAATTAAAGGTTGGATTTTATTATTCTACTGCCATAAAAATGTCATTTATCTCAAGACCCTTGTCACGTATTGGCCAAGATTGCCAATAACCGTGGAGGGCGCTTTACGTGTTGCAGCGGCGGATCCCAAGGAACCGGCGCTACATCGCAGCGCAGCTGATAAAGAACTAATGGTGGGGTGTTGAGATTTTGATCGCCTGTCCTCAAATAAAATGCATCAATTATTTTCAATAGGACAGAGAACAACTTTCTGAAGCAGCTCCTCTGAATGCAGACAACGTTCTGTACAGAGATCTTAACTGTCCCTGAGCTTTTACAAGCTAAACATAATATTTAGACAATTATGTAAAGATGCACGATACTGTAAAGTAAAATGCATACACATCTAGAGGATCTTCAGGATTTATGCTTATTTTTCTCTTTATGGCCTTTAATTAGTCACAAGGCCAAGTTTTTACACTCCAGCCAACTACAGTTGGGTAACAAGTCAGTATTTATGGTTAGGAAGCCAAATGGGAGACTGCAGAGAAGTCTATCTGCTCTCTTATTCAGGTTTAGGTTGGTCATTTCTGGGATAAACAAAGTTCCTACCAGGATGTACTGAAAGTGGAGCCAGGCTCCAATTCTGTTCAACATCGGTTATGGATTTATGACAACCCTCCCAAAACATTTGCACCGTGTAGCGCGTCGAGATTCAGCGCAAATTCACCGCACGCCGCGCTCGTTTCTCCCTCCCGAACGTCTCTTTGTGTGGAAACAGATGTGCGTGTTGACAGCGTGTGTTTACTCTGTACTCGCTGAATATATTAGTAGCCACCAACAAGTTGCAGTGGAAAAACAGTGCATTTTAATGAAGATCCATCTGTGCCAAAATGACTAAAATAGCCCAGTGTATTTTGCACTGAATATAAATCACAACCCAGCGGGTCGGGAACGTTTCAGACTTGACAATGACTAAATCAAAAATCGAAGCAAAATACGGCATCATTCGGTTACAGTATGTGTTGCGTTGAAGTTACTTTGCATTCGGCAGGAATGAGGGTTGAACTGTGACTGACCTCCTGTGTGTCATGCACCTCCACGACAAACGATACAGGAACGCTGCGATGTGCGGCGCTGTGTTGGATCTAACCGCGTTCAGGAGAAGTTCCTCCCTCACTGATGTGCCTGTTAAGCTTTTGCAGAGAAATCAGGTTCATTTATGTAGTGTCTGTTTTTCGGGTAAAAGCAGGGATGTCCAAGTCATTTCAACATTCGCCAAGTGAGTCGAAATCACATTTTTACATCACTGACTTCCACACCTAAAGCCAAATGCGTTAAGGGACAACAACATAAGTTTAAAACGCTGAATATGACTGATCATCTTCCTGTTATTTGCCACTGTTGAAGATCATTAGAAACATTATTCAATGTGAAATTAGTTTACATATAATAAACAACAGCAGCACTGGCAGCAATCTTTTATTGTGAAGTTAGCGACTCAGTCCATGTATCCATACCTTGTATAATTTTTCTGATTTTTGTTTTGGAGATACCATGTAAAACACCTTAGAAAAACCTTCACAAGTTTTTTATAGCTAGCTTCGATAGCCAGCATCAGATCCAGGAAGCAGCTGGAAGTTTCAGTGACGTTGGGCAAACTTATGAGCTTCAAACTTTTATTCGTAAAGTTAATTATTAGCCACAGGAGACGGCATTCGGCAAGTCTTTGTTTTTCCGGCCTCTTGTCAGAAAGTGACCTGTCATATCTTACTGACTCATAGCTATTGCAATGATGCATCATGGCGTTCCATGTTTTATATCAGAGTTAGCGAGAAGAACTGCCTGTGTTCGTCCGTGCAGCTCTGTGGCTAAAAACCATGAAATGCTAAGTTTTCCTTTCTGTACATTCGTGTAGCGGTTTGCCTGTTTCATGATTGCTTTTTAAAGCAAATAACTGTCATTTGGTTGTTGTTGGGGTTTTTTTTTGTGAAAAGTGCAGGACATCCACACTATTTCATTTCTATTTGTTGTAGCTCTTGCAGAGAACTGTTCTTTCCCCAGGCAGTTCTTTAAGGTTAATGTTTGTTACCAGTTTTATTCAGTTGACAGAGGGAGAATAAGAAGACTTTGATTATTCTATAAAAAAAACAAGGGAAAATAAGCATAAGAATCCTACAAGAAATAATTTGAAAATCCTCTCACATGTCACATCCAAAGGAAACGTTGCATTTTCTGCCTGGAGCACAATCAGAGACGGCACAAGCGTCTTTTATCTCAAAATTTTCTCTGTCAGGAACTTTACAGCCACCCCCCCACTTGAAGTTCACTTCTCCCGTTTCTCTGCCTGCAGGTTTGTCAGGGAAACTTTGGCTCCTCAAAAACAATGAAAAATTGGTGACATTTGGAGGAAAACGACGGCTTGGTGCGGCATGCTTTGCAAAATGGCTGGAGGAAATATAAACGCCAAAACTATAATGGATGTGCTGGCCCTGAAAATGACCTGCGTTTCTCCTTTAAGAGAAATGTCAGTGTTGGACGTCACTGTCCTGCTGCGTGTTGGCACCGAGGGGATCGCAGGCAGCCTGTCAAGCAGTCAATATTGACTCAGCTGTTGTGTTGATTGCGAGTGGCGCGCCTGAGCCTGCGACTGAGTTCCCTAGCAGCATGCATCCTGCCATGCCGTTGCTTCTCTTTCCCGGTTCCGAGGCCGTAATAGGGGCACCCGCCGATCCCACATAGCTAATGCAGCCACGGGGCGGGAGGGGCGGGTGGGAAGGGGATGCAAGGCTCTGGCTAACGGCGTAGGCATCTACATCGACAGTCCTGTTGCGCATGTGCAGCACATTCCTCCAGCCAAAGCTCGGGAATCAAACAGAGAAGGTAAACATCGGAGAAAGACACCAGAAGGAGACAGAGCTGAGGGAGGGTCGGGGGGTGGAGGGGAAGCAGGGGGGAGGACAGTCGGGACGTTTCGGACATACGGAGAGTCGTGGTTCTACTTACATTTGCAGCCATTTTCCCACAAATAGCCGGGTAGGCACTCCTGACACTTGGGGCCCGTAGTGCCCTCCTTACATGTACAATATCCTGTGCCATTACAGTGATCACTGACTGAGCCAGAGGGATTACAATTACACTCTGAAAAAACAAGACACACACACACACAGGCTGGAGAACAGGGTGGTGCTTTGACTTCCCGCCACACGTCTAGGATGCTCACAGCTTCCCGAGTTCTGTCAGAGGCATCGGTAAATTAGAATATCGTAGGAAAAGACTTTAAAATACAGATTGACTGCACACAGAGGGATAACGTTCAAGCATTTATTTCTGTTAAATGTGATTACTCTGGCTCACAGCTAAGAGAAATCATGAGTCAACTCCACTGTTGTGGGTTGACTAAATGTTATTTCCTAAGAAGCTTGTTGCTCACAAACTGAGTGAAGGGGAGTGAATGGGAAGCTACGCGTGGCACCGGGATAGATAACCACAATCTTGAGAGAATTTTGAAGCAGAGTCCTTGAAGACTTTTGGTCAGATTCGTAAGATTTGAACTGCAGCTTGAGTCAGAGCTTCAACAGCAAACACTCAAAAACGCATCCGGGACAAAAAAACGCTTCAGACCTCGTCGCTCCTGAAGCAGAGACGTCGAAGCATCTTGCAAACTTTTACAAAAATACTGTATATATGTTAGTACAGTATGTTCTGATGATATATGAGACAGATAATCTGTGAAAAGAAGGCGTTCTCGTACCGGCATCCAGAGAAATACACCTTTACACTCAGTGAAAAACAACCAGAGCAATGAGGAGGCTCCTAGGGTTGTCAATCAAGCTTGTATATGCGAGACTCAAGGTGCTAATGGCGGAGAAACAACTTACCAGTCCAGGAAAACTGTTTTTCTGACATCATCGGTGGCCAAGCTAGCTAGCGTTAGCAAGGTGGAGGGGGGTGAGCAGCACGTACCGGAGTGTGATTGAGAAGGCAGAGATTTTTTCACAGATTATCTGTCTCATACCGTCACCGCATAGTGAAAACGTTGAGCAAATATGTAAAAAATTGTTATTATAAAATCTACACACTTCAGCTTTAAGCACAAAAGATAATATTTTCATTAATATGACGATCATCTTAACTGGTATTTTAATTGGAAAATCAAGGTCAGGGAGTTGGGAGGAAGAGTGGAAATGCTTTTCAAGCTTCTTGAGAACCAGTAACTAAACTTTCACATTTTGCAATCATTTTGGGAGCAACATCATCTGCATGTGTTTATTGGCTGTGCTTTAAGTCCAAAGGCAGCACAGCCATCTCACAAGAAACCTCAGAAAATTTCAGGTGAATCTGAATGTTGCATATTCATTACCTGCTAATCAGAGTCATCAAAATGACCAGAAATACAAGCATATCTCTTTGTGTGTAATCAGTCTATAAAACACATAGATTTTCCTTTTTCAAATGAAATAGTGAATAAATAAACGCCATTTCCCGTGATATTCTAACGCATGGAAACAAACCTGTACTTCACACAGAAAAAGTCTGACTAGAGTTCAAGAATTTACACAGTGGAAAATGCTACCATTTCAACGGTGATGAGAAGGGAGAAAATGAGCAAAGAATGAAGTGGAATTCAAATGCATGAACACCTTAAACACATTACAAGATATCTGTAGTGAATTTGCCATTAAAAGGAGAACCTGGCATGCAATGAGCTTTGATGCGGCGCAATATCAGTAGATCTGACTTCAGATGAACTGAGGAGAGCCTGTGAGAGCATGCGTCTGTAAAAGTCCGAGTCATTCATACGGAGATAAAGATGAACAGATAGAAGATGGATGACAGCGTGGAACAAAAAAATGAGAGAACTCTACATTGAAATGGGCATTGTTGTGATAAATCCCTTCATTCTAACTGGAATCTGGAAATGCTTCCAAATACGTACGTCTCTCCTTGCCGAAATTGACGGAGACGGGTGGTCTTAACCAAAGCTTCGACGTGAAGAGAAAGCAAACAACCTCTTGCGTCTCCGGTGACCTACGCTTAATTGACCTTTCCACCGAAACTAGAACACTCTGCAGTCAAAGTGACAGCTATTTTGACAGTCCCTGACTAAAACATTGCACCTTAATGCGGCTGCGATGCATGTGGCTTCACCTGAGTGACACCCAGGGGTCAGGCGAGAGGAGAGAGGTGACAGCATGTGACAAACTGGCGGGTCAGAGAAAGAGAGTCAGGGTGACGGCGAGCGCGGCACTCAGTAACGCCTCTGTGACTCTTAATGCCAAGTGACGGGTTTCAGCTGCTCCTCCTGAGGCCATTTCATGTATATGACATATGCACTTGCCTGGCATCTTTGACTGCCTGTGTGACTTCTCTGGGGGGAAAAAATAAAAAATTTCTCTCAGAACTCATGTTACCTGTCAGACTTCCCCCTCAGGATGTACAAATGCGCCCGACACTCGGAGCTGTGAATTCACACTGCCGATACTTGGAAAATATTTCAGCAGGGAACCAGGCTATTACCTCGGGAGTTACACGAGTTGCCGTACACAGAGCAGACGCGGATGTGGTTTAAGAATCTTTGTGTATGAATCACGACAGAAATAGAAGAACGAGGCGACAACGGCCCTTTTTTCATGTCGTGTACTACGAAAATGTGGGCATTGAATAGCAGGCAAGTTAAGTCCAGTATTTAACATTTCTTCTTAACTAGCTACAATTACACATCTGCTGCTTTGGCAAAGTGTAAGCCTTGCTTAAAATTAGCATAACTGCTAACAAATGCTGTTTGATATCAAATAATTACCATTACTTGAATTGTCAAATTAGTTTTGTCTTTGTTGATTTTTGCACAAAAAAGTTCTAGAAATTGAAATGATTTAAATAGTTTTATCAACTAGTCTATGCATCCCAATAGGCTAACAATTTTGTAAACTTCAATCCTTGTTTAGCTAACCTAGCTTTTTACTCCGCCTTGCTGTTGTATCAATGACGATAAATAAATAAGTTGGGAATCTGGAAATGGTCAAGACAAACGTTTAGCTAAATGTGTACACATTTCAAATGCAGTCATTTGCCTAGGTGCCTACAGTCTAGCTAGTTATTACATTAACTAGTCTTTGTATACTATTAGGCTACCATGTTGGCATTTTTGTCGTATTCAAACCTTGTTCAGCTAGTTTAGGTTTTTACTACCTCCAGCTGTTAAATTACACCATCAATGAAATTTTTTAAAGAATATTGTTTGTAAATTTGAAGATGCTCAAGACACCCATTCAGCGAAATGTTTGCACATGTTAAACGTAGCTGTTTCCTCTAGAAAGCCACAGTCTTTCATACTTGTTAGAAATAAAATTCAAAAAATTGTATTTTTCTGATATGCTCTTTTTATATAACAACGCTGAAATCCCTGCTTAGTTTATTTCACACTTTTTGATTACGAGCCAACATTTCAGGCATAACTGCGTCACACTAGCTAGGAACTGAATGTGCAACATCGAAATTTAAACAGCCAACAACATCAGTCTTGCTGTTACATCTTAAGCATAAAAGACGCTAAAACTATGTCTGTTTACTGTTTGCTGCACTGTCGTGCCAAAGAGAGTGGAGAAAAGGAAAAGGAAAGAGGGAGACTCTGGGACATGAGGACAGGACAATGGACTTGGATGACGCACTGGTGTAGCATGAAGTGACACTACCTTTTTGGAGTCAGACAGGAAGTGAGGTGGAAAAGGTGTGAAGCCTGATGGCAGTGAAGAGGGCCAGGTGGGGGACTAACCTATGCACACATTTTCATCGTCCAGTTCTGCTGAGGCATTGCGGTAGTAGCCCAGCTTGCACAGCTGGCAGTGCTGGCCCCTAGTGTTGTGCTTGCAGCTCACGCAAATGACGGTGTTTAGCACCTCGAGGTAGCTACATCGGTTGGAGTGGCCGAAGCATTCGCAGTCTTGCAAGAAGAGAGGAAGTGTGGAGGGAAGAGACGGGTAAAAGAGGGTTGAGATGTTCGTGCTGCGAGTGCTACAGCGAAGGGTAAGCATAAGTCTGAGCGAGAGGCGCCATGGCATGCGAGATGAAAATGCTGATGCTGCGTGTCGGAGGTGATGTCGGTCGATCACTGTCAGTCTGGCAAAGGTACAGCCAGAGTTAGAAACACACACAACCACAAAAGTAAATGAAAATTTGCATTGTTAGTAGGATTTGAGAGGTCACATTACTTCAAGCACATCACAGCACAAGGCGACAAAAGATGGTACAGAGACATGATTACAACTCAACATCACAAAGCATAAGGCAGGTCAAACCATGAATGAAGTGGGCATTCATCTTCACGTGGGTGGTAGGAAATTTTATTATTATTTTTGCTTTCCTTGATTGGATTCTTAACAATTTTGTTAGCTCAAAGTAGAGATGTTCACAAGTTTTCAAAGTCAAGAATCAAGTTTATTACATCAAGTATCTAGTCTCCAATAACTGAAATCAATATTCTCAAATCAGACACATGCATAGTGTCCGAAACCCACCAAAATTTAGCAGGTTATTAATGACTATTGGTTAGATTTTGCCAGGTTCTTAGCAAACCTTGTTCTTAATCAGCTGTTAAACATTTATCTTTTAGATGTAAACTCTGAACAAGGTATTAAATAAAGAGCCAGGCTTAATGTGGAGAGAGAATGAAGAGCAGTGTTGACATTTTAGAATAAACAGAAATGTCTTTATAGTGGCGATAGCTTTATTTTATTAAGCTAACATCATTAGCTTAATGACGTTAGCTAATAAATTTACAGGAACATTTATTCTGAAACTAAAGAAAGGTCAGTTTAAATACACCCTTGCATGTTGGTTTTCTACTTATGATTGTTGATGCTACAACAAACATGTCTAGACCATTTGTAGCTGACAATCTACACTGTAAAAAATAAATAACGTAAAATTTCCTTCAGGCAAAATTCCCTACCAGAATTATTCAGTAAAATTTGGGCAATGTTAAATTCTTTTACAGTGCATGAATGTTCCTGGTTGAACAAGAATTAACCAAATGCATCCTTTATGCACAGTTCTGTTTGAGCTTGAACATATTGGACTAAATTAGTTCTTTTTTGGTAATTTAATAGCAACTCAGACACTTTAATACCACCTATTTAAGTGAAACAGCCTTGATTCACAAAGCAAGTTGAGAATAATCAAAACCTAAAATTATGTTTTCTAACAACCATGTCATAAGTCATGTCTAAGAGGAAGTATGAAGTTGAAGGCGATTTACACAACGGGTATATAGTCTTTGTAACTTCCTGGTGGTGCTACATAAGACATAGCAGTTGGTCGGAAAGCAGCCCTAACTAAACGCTCTCCAAGTGAAGTTCAGTCTGTCGCACTGAGTGACCGCTGACACATTGTGTGGCACGGCTCAGACAGATGTGACCCTTAAGCCTTGTTGGCAACCGAGTGCACAGACAGCCTTGTCGAGGTTCCAGAACAGGGAAGGTTAGCAGATGGAGATTTCTTCCAAGGGATTGCTGTTATTAAGGATCTGTATTGAGGTCAGTTCTCTCAGTCCGACCGACACCAACCTGACCGGTGCTTGAAAACCCCCCCACAAAAGGCGCAGAAATTTGAGGTCCGTTCTACCTCCCGTCTGAGTCAGCCGGTCCTGGCTGAGCGAGAGCTAAAACCCTCCTACGTTACACGCCTCACTCCTTCAGACGTAGTCGCACAAGACAAATACTCTCCCTTCCCTAGAAATAGGCTAAGGTCATAAATCATGCACGCATTGGGGGGAGGGCTTAGTGAGGGAGAAGAAACGTTCCCCAAAAATAGTCGTAGCAGAAGAAATGACTCCTTTTATAGTGTTTAGAATCCATTCTCTGTAAGAACGAGACTTTTGCGCCGAAAGCCGTCAGTCCAGCTCTGAGCTGGAGGTTCGGACGCTAAGATTTTGGAGCTCTCCAGCACTGGTGCAAGGATCAGGGAGGTCACAGGTCAATATAAACACACATGGGGGAGGAGGGCAGGGTAGAAAGGCCGCGGCGTCATCTGGGGACAATGTACAATTCCCAGAGCTCCTACCTCGCTTGCTGTTTGCAGCGTGGACAGAAGGGGCAGTGGACAATGCAACTTGAGGAGCTACTGGATGGATTAAAAGAAAAAAACAAACCAATGAAAGAAAACATACTGCAATCAAATGTAACACATGTGATGCCAGAGAGAAACAAAAATAATAATGATAATAATAATAATAAAAAAAACAGGCATTGTGCCCAATAAAATTGTAAAAGTAATGATAAGAAAAAGAAGAGAAAACAAGGGCAACGTGTTCGACGATGACAAATAATGGCAATGACAAAAAAGGAGACGTGTGCCAGGTGGAGCTGGCTCAGTGCGCCAGCATCTGTTACAAATGCCCTCGATCAAGAACAATAAAAATCTCATTGTTCCCTTTCAGTACTTCATTTAATTACTAATAGCTCTGTGTTATTTACCACCGTGGGTGTGTTTCCCCCCCAGACAGAAAGTATCCATTCAAAAAGCTTTCTCCTCAATATAGGGCAAAATAACCAAAAATGCTCAGCTTCTAAATTTGTGCACAAAAACCTAACCAGCCGTGAATACACCCATCTATTGATTTATGTTTACAAGTGAGGAAACTAACCAAAGGTCTAATAAATGTAATGTCCAACCTTCGCTTTTTGTACTTCGACATAAGGCTTCAACATATAATATTTCTGCACTGATTTATATTCAGAAACGGATCAACGTCATGGTGTTGAAAAGTGTTTTCCCTCTTGCAAATTTCACATTTTTGCTTTTTGTCGCAGATCTTCTTCAGAAGCTGGATGGCTTGGCTCTACCAGAAAACCTGGACAGAGAACGTCTCGCCTTCAGTACAGCAGAATAATCTGAACACAGGAGCGAGGGTTTTGGTTTTTGGACAGCCTTTCTCCATGAATAAATCAAATTTAACTCAAACTATCTTTGTTGACAAGACTTTGTTTCACTGAAACATCTAAGTTTGACAAAAAAAAAAAAGTAGAAAGCAAGTGGGTATTTTTTAAGACTCTTTGCATGATGGGTTAAACCAAGATGAGCTTGTCATCTGCATATAACTTTACCAAAATCCCCTTCAGGTTTTTCAGCTGATTAGATGCTACTTTCTTGGAACCTCTTATCTTAACATACAGCTATATAGTCCAAATATTGAAGGCCAGAAATAATACAGCATCGTAGAGTACCTCTCTAAATCTAGAACTCTCCTTTAAACCTTCATAACAGCAAAATAAGCACTTAAATAATTCTCTTGTAAATGGAACACAGCACTTTTGGCTACTGAGAGCCAGTTTATGTTGATATATCATACAAAGATCTCAAATGAATCTGTGGAAAAGGTACCTGGTGTCACAATCTTAAATGCCTACCTTCTTTTCGGTTAGCAACACCTAGAGATGAGACATTCGGCCGTACTGCGTGCAATTAGAAGAAATAAGTTGTTATTCATGTGCCTTTTGCGTGACTCACTTAACAGATTGTCTACGGGAAGGGAGGGTGAGGGGGGGCTACGTGGTCGTCGACACAGACAACTGGAGACATGAAGATGTCCGGCATGACTCAAATCAGTAGGTCGGGGAATCTGCAAATACAAATGGGGGGTGCAGGACTGACATGGACGAGCAAGGAGAATGCATCCAAAGATCCTTTAAAAGGACATTGGAACAACGTTGTATGTAATTGGTGTGATTGTTGGGTGTGTGTGTGCAGCAATGAGCACAGAACTACAGAGACGAGAGATGAAGCTCTCTTAAACGTAGCATTTCATACATGATTTATGTCGAGTAACTGATACTACGAATGGCAAATGAAGACTTTAGGGGGCATTTTGTTTAATTCATCACATTGACTTTGTAATCAATATCTAATTATGGCGTATTTCTGGTGGAGGAATAACAATGAATAAATAATGGCAGGTGCTGGCACTTGGAATGACGGACTGCTGTGGGTAGCATAACCTCATAATTACATACAAGTCAGTATTTCCGTGTCAGGGAAATACTTTGTGGTTGGAAATGGAGAGGACTCAGCCAAACGGGGAGGAATCCGGATAACTTTTCCTCTTTGTGCCCCTTTATCTCTTCACTTGATCTTTCTGTCCTTTCGCTATCGACTCCATGAATCATGCAATCTTTCCCAATTAACATCCAGCGGTGTCCTGGCAAGGAGCCCGTTTCCCTAGTTATGCATGCAAAAAGAATACGAGACGTGTTCATGAGGCGGTCTTTCAATAAATGACTTTTTTTTTACCGTGAGGGGCCTTGCCTAAGTATCTATATTTCTTTATTGCATTTTTGTTGTGTTATAATTGCGAACGTTTATGGATTTTATTGAGAATTGATTGGTTAACAATCAAAACAAATATATTTATGATATTGTCACTGGATTTTATTGAGTGGTATCAGTCGATCAAATGAGACTTTTCACACCGCGTTACCACGAAAACAAAAGGAAACAAAAAAAAAATCCATTAAATTATGTTGCAGTCGGAGCAAGACAAAACGTGAAAAAGTTCAAGGGCTGCGAATGTTTGTGCAAGGCCCCGTCTACGTTTCAAATCCCTTTCGTTAGGCCGTTCGTTTACCTACACACCGGCAGCAACGTTTGAAGCAACTCAGATTTACTAGTTATTGATTCTGAATCTGCTTCTTATCAAGTAGCGTTCTAATCCCTTTATATCTTTATTTCTTTTTTTTTTTTTAAGAAGAAAAAAGAATATTTAAAAGCCGCGCTTACGCGGAGAGCCCCGTGTCACTGCAGACTGTGACATCTCCGGGGGTTTAAAGTCGTGTAAGTTGCCGGATGAGAAGCTCTTTGAAATGACAGATTAACAAATAAAGAGCTTAAGAAGCAGGGCACGGCTCATCACCACTCAAACTCAGGTCTTATATCGTACGTGAAGTGCCCTGTTTTCTTTCCACTATCTTTATTTTGCATCCATTGTCTTTCTGAGGAGCGAAGCAGCTCCCAAAGAACACAAACGATTAAGACACGAGGCCGACGAACGCCCTGGCCGGATCTGTGAGATATACGTTCAATAGGGCTGATTTCATGTTTGCGATTGCCTGGAAGCAACACACATCTGGGTCCCTCCTACCCCCCCGTCTATGGAGAATATGCAGGTAAGGCGAGTTAAATGAGTGGTGACGGATTTTAATCAATGCCATACTCGTAATGAAATGCAATCTAGCAGGGCCGGGATTGTTTTTAAAATATTAATTTCACTTTAATGGTCCGCATTAGGCAATTCTGCCCGGCTTAATAAACTTGAAATAGAATTGGAGAAAAGTCAATAAGGAATTCAATTACCTTCAACCAACAACATGAAAAAGCGCAACGCTCCGCCTCGAGTCCTTTCAACAACCTCAAGGACGTCATAACCTTTTTGCCTCTCCGTTCCTTTCCCCCACCCCCTGCTGCTTTGCTAATAATGCTGACATAAACTTGATATTTGGTTGTGCGGAAAGCAGCATCATCCTTTGCTTTCAGCGTGTTTTTTATAAAACAAAGGCAGCCGGCACGTTTAGCCGGCACGTTTAGGTTTTACTGTTAGCATCGTTCTGTCGAGACAGCTAAGTCGTGAGAAATCCTAATCCCTTCCTCCTTACCCCGATGGAGGGGCAATCTTCTGGATAAGAAGCGAAGACTTTGGGTTGGTCTACATTCTACCTCACCATACCCTCCAAACACACACAAACACACACACATCTTTCAGGTTCGACACTCTCCATGTGAAGGATTTGAGGACAACCGTTGGACATGGTGTGGCCTGGCATTTTTGGATGAGATGGAGAAGCCGGATGTGCACACGCAAGCATGTACGAGGACCATGCAGACACACACACACGCAAACACACACATCGCGCTTTACTCCTGCCATGCAGAGGAGAGGCATAACTTCTGCAGATGTGATGAAAGGGGGGAGGCAGCGGGAGATTGTTAGAAGTGGGAGGGAGGGAGTGTGTGTGGACCGGGACTCGGCTGTGTGTCCATTTCTGACTCGTCTCACTTTAAAGCGTTGCACTTTAAAGCGGTGTTTTCGTCCAGCGTAAGCCTGATTAAAACGCCACCTGGGGACAATCTGTTTCCATCTCAAGACCCAGACAAACATGTTTTGAGAAACTGTTTAAATGCGTATCTTAACTGGGGAATAATGACAAAGAGGATGAGAACAGGAGGTTGTTAACTCTTTGTCCTCTCTACATATATATATATATATATATGTATATTTTTTAAAACACTTTTATTGACACAATTGTCAATAAAAAAAAAAAGAAAATTTACTACATTGTCTGAGGTTTTGTTAAATCAAATTGCCAAAAGCTTGAGCATTGTTTGTGCACTTAAAATTCAGAATTTGAAGAAATTAACATTTAAAACGTGGTTATTTTTTCAGGGAGGGATTAGCAACTAGAAATAAGATGCCAATTCTAGAAGAAAAACTTTAGTGTGATTCTATCTTAGAGAAGCAAAACGACTGGTTCTGTGTCATGTTATGCAACTTTTTTGGAGGTAAATTTCTCGTTGCTTCCTCAAACTATAAAATACTTCAGTTACACTGAAGTATTTTATACTGATTACACAATTAGACTGGGGCACCAGAGATTTGTTAAAAAATAAATAAAATCTTTTTTTATTCATCACTGAGTAAAAGCTCTATTCAAGGTTTCAAAGAAAGCCCCATTTAAGGTAGTGCGACTGTATCATCTGCTTTAAGGCTTCTTTACCAATTGTGCCAATAAACGTGAAGGACCCGGAATGACGTTTCTATGCGAGAGCTCAAAAATTCTTTACTGTCACCAAAGGGGAACTGAATAAATGAACAATGACCATCGATCAAAATCAAGAAGACGTATCTTACGAGGCTGTTTAACCGAGCCATTCGACGTTGGCGGAGAATCGGACAGGGAGGAGGCAATTTACCAATCAATCTGGCGAACGCTGCTTAGTCACGGGGAATAAAGAAGATTAAGGAGACTTGAGCCTGGCTGTGCAGGATGCACTTTGGCTTGTTCGATACAGTCGTACGGCTCCTTGCATCACGCAGCCTTCCAGGCAGCGGTAACTTGAGACGTGGCACCTCTTTTCTTGCTCCATCCTCCTCAGGGGGATACTGCTTGACGAAGATAATACCAGCCGAGGCGTTTGAGGCTCATATTAAAATGACCCTCTCCCCTCCTGCCCCGCCCCTACCTGACATTATACCGCCGGAGAGGTCTCTGCACTTTAATAAAGTCTAGATGCCATTTATTTATAATGCATGGGCGACTGAGAGGGGCAGAAAAACCCCACAAAAACAAATGACATTGGGCATGCAGAGCCAGGCAAGTGCTATCTGGTCGAGTCTGAACGGAGTAAATTAAAATGCCCGCATCATGACAATTTCGCCTCCAGTTAGTGCTCACCGCCTCACGCTAACAACCGCCAATGAAAATGTTAGTCAATACTTGTTGAGAGAGTTTTCGCAGGTGGATTTGGATCAGAAATGAACACTCGGCGCCACGCTTAGGGTGTTTGATGAAGGGCACAACAGCAGGCAAAGCAAAGTAAAGCGAAGCATCAAGCATTAATAGAGTGCTTTCTTTTCTTTTTTTAATTGTACTTATTTAGTATTAATAGTATTCTGATGCTGTTTACTTACTGACTGGACCAATGTTATTAGGAACACCTGCAAGAGAAGAAGAAAGAGAGGGGAAAAAACACACACAGCTTAAATGGTTGCATGTTATTGGCTTACCAGCAGTAAGAACAACATTTTAAATTCAAGAGAGAAAAAGCTGGAAAATCCTTCTCAGCCCCTCTAATCTTTACAACGTGATGAATCTCGTCCACCTGAGTCGACACGCAGAAGAGATTTAGAAGTGAGCGTTCTGTCTGGTTGTGTATACCGGTCCGGTTTCCTCCGATTTTTTCCTCCTCTGATTTCCCCGTCAGTGGCCAAAGTTCTTGCCTTCGCAGCTAAAGTCTCAAACACCTGGTTTCAGAGACCGAACCATGTTGCTCTAGCATGGTTCGGTCTCTTGGTCAAAGCTCTCCAGAACCTCCATTTGTTGTAATTACAACTGCAGGTCTAGAGTTGCAGTTGTTTGTTTCGCTCGTTCTTCCTTGAAAGATAAGCTAGTTTGAGTCAGATTGGGCCGATTTCAAAGGTATTTTTAGTCTTCCACCACACACTGTGTCTTGGTTATTGGCTAAAAAGCTACATTTTGGTTTCACTCACCTCAATTAACTCCTTCCACATCTTTGCAGTGTGATTTGTGAGTTTTGGCAACTGGACTCTTAATTGGCCATTATCCCAAAAACGATATGTTATCGGAACACAAAGAAGCATCACCTCAGATATGGAACAAACTTCCAAAAAACTGCAAAACAGCTGAAACACTGAGTTCCTTTAACTCAAGCCTAAGAACCCACATGTTTAGAGTTGCTTTGGACTCATAATCAATGGAACATTGACAAATTTGATGCCTGTTGATGATTTTGATGATGGCACTTGACAAAATGTTTGTTACTGGTTTCTAGCATGTCGTTTATACAGCTTTTTATTTGTGCTTTCACCTTGTGAAGAACATAGAACTGCCTTGCTCCTGAAATGTGCTTTTAAAATAAAATTGACTTGACTTGGAATGCTCCATTCAATAAAGTTAAACTACTCAAAATTTGTGCAGACAAAAGTTTGCATTCCACATGTAGTCTGGATGCAAAATGTTGAAAGTTTACGATTGTGTCGTGACGAATTATGATCCAGTCCAAAAAGATATTTAGAGTTTCATAAGGCTCTTCTGCAGGGCGTGTCTTGGCCTGCCTGTCCATGGAGCGCTTTCTTGAGCCGGGCGGCCACTGAGAAGATAATGCAGTCTGTCTCATCCCCATGGTGACCAGATCTCTGCCGCACCGGGACGCCGGGCTGGCTGCGGATCTGTGGAGACCGAAGACATTCAATTCCTCGACCCAAACCGGCCTCGGTTTCTCAGTTTCATCTCAGTTCGGCTTGTAATCGGTGCCGCAGACGCGTCAGCACATCAACGCCGGCTGGACTCTTTCTAATCGTCTCCTTCTGGATGGAAGCCCTGCCTCAGATCCTCACATGTCCTTCCTTCCCTCAATGAGGCAACGTGCCCAACCAAAAAAAAAACAAAAAACAAAACAAACATGCACCTCTCCATGGGAAGAAGAAGCATGCTGGGCACTTGGAGAGATGCTTGCACGTTCCTTTCAAGCTGGAGGAGACGAGATGAAACACTTGGATCTCGTGTGTCTTCCTCACGCAGAGGAGGGAAGGTGTGCGGGAATTTCGGCGAGGCCTTGATTTTACGCGACTGAGACAAACACGTCCAAGCTCTGGAGAGGAGCCGGAGAGGGGGGGGGGGCAGCGGTGAGGATTTTCACGAGTTGTTTGTGTACGCGGACTTTGATCCGGCTGCTGTCGTTCAGTCGGTTCTTCTCTTGATCTGTGCCTGCCAGTTATGTTTAGACGCCAAATATGCGAACCGTCAAGAGCTGTGAAGTGCAGGTGGCCACGCCGACACACGGACCGCAGACCCTCCGGCGGTGGAGGGGTGGGCAGATGCTCCGCCGCGGACGGGAAGGACAGGGCGAGGGCAACCGCCATCACGCACACTGCGGCGCAGCGGAACAACGGGACAGCAGAGGAGCAGTAAACAGCGCGCTTCTGGATAACACAAGTGCATTGTGGTCCGCGGCGTCCAGGAAGTCAGAGACATGATGCAAGAATTTGAATCTCATCACTTCCTATATTACAAGACTGCAATATAGGCTCACCTTAGTTGATTTACAGAAAGGAAAAATAGTGACAGTAGCATCAGTCCACTGTCATACAGCTGGGCCCAAAAAGACGAGGATATGCTGAGGGGTTAGATTTAAAGCTGCAGTACGTAACTTTTAGGCGCAATATGTTTAAGCTGTCACCTTGTCACTATGACTGTATGACATGAAACGCAAGTCAAAAAAATTGAGCTCCTTCATTTTCTCTCTGTGGTCCTATTGCCATCTGCAGAAATCCACTGATGGGCTTGGAATAACCAATCAGAACCTAGGAGGAGGAGGGTCTTATCGGTGTCAATCAGCTTCGTGTTCACGCTGCTCACACACTCCACCTTTTTATTCTGCTGTGCTACAGCAGGCTCACAACAAGAGAGCTAACCAGGAATGCTGAGGCTTGTTGCCATGGCTACATAGGACAGCGGATAAACAATTTTCACATTTTTCTTCCACTCAACTTTCCAATATTATTCTTAGATTCAGAGCTTTATGAACATGGCCTTTCACAATGACATTAGTGGAGCATGTTGATAACTATCTGCTGCAACAGTTTAACTTGATATTGACATAGCATATCCTGCATTAAATTAGCATTAAATATTTGATGACTTTTATGCAGCTTCCTAAATCTCTGAGAATCCCAAAATGAACAAAATGAAAGGCTTCAAATACACCACCATATACTACATGTGCGTCAATTTTTTAGAATAATTATTGAAGAAGTTGACCTGAAATGTTTGACTTTCCAAGCGCCTGCATTTTGATAGTGAAAGTCACTTTTAAACAGAAGTGGTTAAAAAAGGGATGAATTAACACACACACCAAATCACGAACAAAATTTGAAAGTTTCATTTTGCCAACTGGAGGATTCGCTTTTTTTTCTGAAAGCAGAAATTTCTTTCATAAAAGCAAGCATAGTAGCTAAAATATTTACAAAGTAAACAATAAAGAGCGCGGACAGTCAAGGCTGCTGGATCTTTAACGTTTCTACGCCAGCTTCTGTTGCTCCCCATCACTATTACACTCACTTTTTTGAATATCGAGTTCATGACCTGCGTTGCCATTCTAGGATACCTAGATCTTCTTTTATTCATTTATTTTCTGCCGTGGCGATTTATCGCACAAAATAAATCAGAGAGAATGAAAACTGTACTTAGAATATTTTAAGCATCTGGATGAGCAAAAACACACACAAAAAGCTTTCCGCATCAAATTTGGAAGACGAGCCGGGGGCCGACTGCATTAGGTGAAGGATGGAGAGGAAAGAAAATAGGACTCTTGCTGGTTATTTTCCTGCACGCTCTCATTAGCGTGCAATAAGAAACAGTTTTAGTTCACCGTTTGAGCAGAGAGGCTCCTCATAGCAACGAGGTTCTGCTCTCCCCGACCGGCTTTCCTTCGTATCAGCCAAACGCTCTGTTTACAGTCACTGAGACGACAGGAGAAGAGTGCAGCGATAAAGCCGGCACTGTTGCCCCGTAACAAAGAACCGGCTAAACGCTCTAACGCGTGTGCCACACAGAAAACAGAGCTGTTAATCTGCTTATGCTCATGACGCGACAGAGTTTTTCACCCACAGTCATCTGTGGAAATATGAAAACGAATCGGGAAACCGTCCGCTCGAAGGCGAGCGAGCGAGCGAGCGTCCGTCCGTCCGTACGGATCGACTCCTCAGACTGTCGCCGAGTGAGGTTTGACCTTTCCTTCCAGGTCACGCTCCCGAGCACCGGTGGCCTGTCAGTGCAATTATCCGCTGCTTCATGAACAACCTGCGGGGCACGAGCGCATCCGCGGATCCCATGTCGGGGTCATTCGATTAATTTTCAATCACCGTCAATTTCAATCCTCTTCACCTGCCCGGCCGTGCTATTACAGGCCACGGCTGCAATCTAATTTGGTCCTATCGCGCAGGAAGAGCATTAAGGGCTGCTTATGTTGACGGTGCGCCCCATTGATTTCCTTTTTCTTTTTTTTTTTCCCTCATGTTGCGCAGGGCGAAGAGATGCTGGGGAGGAAACAGGATCTCTGAGGTCTGCGCGAGTCGCCTCATGTGAGGGGGTCAGCACATGCAATACAGGGACACCAATACAAATGGAGGCTGTACAGAAAATAAACTACAGCCGGAACAGAAAAAAGGCAACAAGGGATGAGAAATAAATCTTAAAGGGGCGGTATTATGTAAAAAAGTGTCGTCATGCAATTCCTCCATCAAACACACACCTGGCTCATCCACGCGGGTTTGAGAAATCCTTTGATCTCCATGGCTACAATTCAACTGATCAGGAAGCGCAGTTGGACCGAGCGGGAAGTGAAACGTTTAAAGTTTCCGGAGCGGCCCTGGCCTCGCGACTCCACCACTCAGCTCCTTCAGACTAGCTGGCAGGAATTAGCAAACGCCTGGTGGAACTGTGCATCTGCTGAGCTACGTCTCAGTGCAACATTCATAAAAATGTTGTTATTATTGTCATTATTAAGTTTATTTGATAGGGACAGAGACACATCGACAAACTGAGTGGAACAGCAGTCCCATGTTTGCATCACAGTGCAATAGCAACAGCTAATTCGCAGCACTTGTCCCTCTTCGGGCTTTTAAAGAGTACCTCTTAAAATTGAAGCGCTAATCATTTAGAGTAGCACAACATAATGTTGACAGCATCTAGAAACAAACAGTGAAACATAAAACATTAAAAATGGATACAGTTCTCTTTTTGAGCAATGTTGAGATGACTTCCTGAAGGCAGAGATTTTGAAAGAGTAAAAGTTTCTTAAAGATACAGACGCCTAATTTCGAGGCAACAAATTCCAAAGTCAGATTTCTTCTAAATCATACTTGATATATATACAGAATTTGTATAGCAACTGATGGAAACATGATTGTGCTATGAGTTGAGACCATGTGGCTGAGAAACAAATAATACTGTCCCTTTAACTACAAAAGCAAAGTGGTGATAGCTAATTATTATTTAGCAAATCAGCTTTGAAAAAAAAAAAAAAACTAACAGTATTTGACATGTTGATCAAACATTTTGTCCAACATCAAAAACCCTGCGTTTTGAAAATCTGAACTCTGAATGTCACCTTGAACCCATCACCCCCGTGGCAACGTGTGCCCAAGGCAGCATCCTGCTGCCAGGATGCTTTTCTTCAGCAGGGTCAGCAAGAGCTGATCAGTGTACTGATGTTTGCTCCATATCTATGCTGCAGCATCAGGCCACACTTGGCAGAGCTCCTGCTGAAATTCATCACATTCTTGCGTCCACAACGTTTGGCCGGTGACACGAACGTTGGACGGTCAACGGGTGCCATTGCATTGTCTCCGTCGGCGTTCGTTCCTCTCTGACCTTCACCTGTTTGCTTCGATCGACCGCCCTGGAAAAGGGGCTTATCTGCTGAAATCCCCCCGCCCACCACCACCAGCACCACCCCGAAGGCAAAGTTAGTAATTACTTTCCCCTGGCCGCCATCATTTTACAGCCATCCATCATCATCTGGGACCTCTTCGGCTATACAGAGCCCTGTGATGGTGACAGGCGTCGCTAAACCGGTCGGCGGCGGCTGCCAGAGCACGAGCGCCACTGCGGCGCGCGGGCCGATTTGATTGAATTCCTCAGGAGCAAAATTACGGGTTTGCGGCCAGCCGGAGCGCTCCGTCTCACCAGCTCCATCTCCACGTGTAGATCTGAATTGAAGGTGGCAAGCCTTAAAGTGTCCAGGAGCTAAGTTGGGAGGAGGACAGCTTAAGATTTGAGGGAGGAGGAGAGGTGTAACGCCGGGGAAAAAAAAAAATCCAAAGATAGACGGAAAAGAAAAATATATATATATTTGAAAGAAAGATTAGCGTCTGAGACGTGGAGAAGAAAGTGTAAACAAGCTTTTTCTCTGGGGTATCTGGGGGTACTGAGAAGGAGGGGAGGAAGAGGAAGTAAGAAAAAAAAATGTGCCAGAATGGGTAGAGAAAAAGCAAGATAATGGAGGAGAGAAGAAGGAGGAGCAGAATGACAGGACGAAAATAAGAAATGAAAATAAAAACAAGCGTCGCTGAGTTTTACAGAGACGCAGAATTGGGGTCAAATAAAGGCCCAAAAAATGAAGGGGGAGAAAAACAAACAGAGTAAAAACTCAAACCAAGTGGTCGCATTTGAATGCATTTTAAAAACCGTACATTGGATGACAATAGGAGACAGCTTTACAGAGAATGTTTTAAAACTTAAAAAAAAGAAAAAAGAACCAATTTTAAGATGAAGCAGAAATCACAAGCCGGATTTTTTTGCCGAGTCAGAAACCAAACATCTTGATTTTTCTTTTTGTCAACTATTTAAAACCCCCATTGAACTTTGGACAGCTTCCACTTTCTGTCTGCGTTAACCAGCAGAATTTGCTCTGACGTACGTTTTGAGCTTGATGAAATTGAAATAAAGGTTAGGGAGCGACGCGTTGATTCATACCTAGGAGAGCAAGCACACAGCAGATCCGAACTGTAACCTATAGATGTTTGCAGATCACGCCGTCATCAAAATCATCAATACACACCAAATGTGTTGATCAATGTTCTAGTTATTATGAGTCTGAAGCAACTGCAGAAAGGTGGCTGTTTTGATTTGATTAGCTCTGGTTCTGGTTCATTAAGATAGACCTGACAGCAGAGAGTTGATTCTATCAAATAACCTTCATGACTTGAGGGGAGGGGGAAAGATGGTTTCAATTAAAACAGAAATCGTCCAATCAGAGCTCAAAAGAAAAAGGTACAGGGACCAATTTTGTCCAGGAAAAGCTTGGCTGCTGTATCTCTACATCAAACTGTTAATTTAAGATACAATTTGTATTAACATGTCTTGATTTGAAATGATTAGAAAGCTAATTTACAAAAAAATAAAAAATACACAGATTTTCCCGCTGAAGTTTCCTTAACTGGGTTCGTTTAGCAAATCCTGACGATCACCTCCAGAGTCCATTAGTCCCCATCCGATGCAGCTCATCACAGGTGATGAACTGAAAAAGCTTTGCAAGAACCTAAATGCCGACACAAAGACATTTTTTTTCACACCATAAAGTCTTCTGTTCATCCGGCATCTGATGTCACCGCTGAAATTCTTCCGCCACACAACGAGACCAACACCTCCCATTTGGACAAAGGGAAGAGATAATCAGATTCCAGCGGCTGTTCATTAGCGCCAGAACAAAGTGCTCTTTGTGGTATTTTGTTAGTTCTTGTCGCGCCTGCCGGCTTTGTATGAGATGGTGCTCCATCTTGTGACGCTCGCCTGGACCTCCGCGAGAAGCAGGATGATGACGACGATGATGTGGCTGCTCTTCATGTGCAGGGGATCAATTATTTGAGGCTCCGGGCCTTTACTGCTTTGATCAGTATGAAGTCGTGGGCTGTAGCGTCGGCCACGTCAGAACCAGGATCTCTCAATCCTGCTCTGACGAGGTAATCTACTCGCTTAGTCGCCACAGAGACAAACAAGAGGACTGGATGCAGAATATGTAAAGAGTCTAAACATTGGCTAGAAAGACTTTGGTAAGCCTCTAATATGTGAGGACAATGATTGCATTATGACTGGAGGCTGCTTTAATAATCTCAAAAATTGAACGATCACAGAGCTGCTATTAAGTTTACAGGCTAAGAGAGGTCACAGCATTTTAGTTTCTTTCATTTCTCGCACTAGAACTTATCTTCAACTGTGTGAACGGTGAATACATGTTTAGAAACTTTTCAGCAGTGGTGCCCCCAAGGGGTGGCCAATCGGGGGGCATATACCACTCTTTAAAAAATGTTGGTTACCCCACTGAACACTCCAGAGAGTTTTAAATGCAGCTCTGGAAAAGCTGAAGAGCTCACTGCACTGAACCCCAGAGAAGTCCTGATTATTCCTCCAAATATTGATTTATCAACTCTTCCTAACATCAGCTTTGTTGTTTCTAAATGAATATGAACTTGTTTTATTTGCATTATTTGAGGGCTGAAAGCTCTGAGCCCGTTTTGTTGTTTTGACCATTTTTCATTTTCTGCAAATAAATAGACATCTTTTGCTTGGAATTTCAGAGACACTCAAACATACCTATAAAAAGTGAAAATGTTGAAATTGTTTGTTAGATGGAGAATTGATGACAGCAACAGTGTTTTTTTTCTCCTTCAAAATCAGAGGCTTCTATGCACTGAGATCACGCTGCTGATGATTGGGTTGACGGAACGAAAACGACATTATATTTGCAGGGAAAACAGTGAACCTTTCAGTAGCTCCAGACATCAGTCAGGAAGTTGGCGTCAATTGAATGCACAATTCCAAAGAAACATGAGAAAGGGGAAAAAAGGTTCATTGCTGTTTAATAGGAGTCAGTGGGGGTAAAAAAACACAGATGTATCTGAATGTCTGGTTTCAACGTGTGCGATCTTAAAATATCGCCGAACTGCTTCAGGTGAACGCAGTCCGGCTTCGGAGAGAAGTCCAGAATAAACTCCACTGCCGGAAATGAAGTTTCTGGAGGTGAGCAGCCACACCCCCTCCACCCGAACGCCAGTCTCCGTTCACTTCGGCTCCCTTCAGTCGTACAGTGAGATGAACTGCCACGGCTAATTCTGCAACTGATCCCTCTCCTTCTGTCTCTCTCCCGAGGAAGGAAGCGAAAATGAGCGGGGATGGGAGGCGGTGTGGGCGTGCGGCGGTGTGGGCGAGCATTACAGACTGAGAAAGAGACGCCTCCCTTCCCTCCCGCACCGCCATCGCCACCCTCTACCCCCCACCAGTCCCTCTGTAGGCCGAGTTAGCTGTGACAGAGAGCGATGCCCGCCTCCCCTCCTTTTCCCATCTCTGTCATCCATTTCACTCCCTGTCACTCTTTAAATCCCCGTTTCAAACACAGCCCCATTATGAGGCGACACATTAATGCCCTCCGCCCCCCTCTGGTGCCACACCCCCTTCCAGATGATGATTCATTGACCTCCTTATCCCGTCAGACGACATGATGGGCATAGTGAGAAGAAATTAAATCTTAATTGCGTTTTCATCTTTGACAAATTCGCCTCGGCGGAGACGCCATATGCTCGCTCGGTTTCAGTTCAAACACGGGGAGACTTTCGCCGATTGCAGCACGTGACGTTTTCTCTTTTGTCTTGTTTCTCTTTTTCTCCCCTCCGCTTTGTGTGTTTTCCTCTCTATTCAGCAGGGAAACCTTGCATTCCTATAGATTTTTCACAGCGTTATTACATTATGGATTTTGCCTCCTCCAAGACAAAGTATAATAATGCGCTTTACACTGGGACTGTTTTTCATCACCGGCAGGGCCGAAGGAGTTTGTCTGGGTGCCTCTTGTGTGGTTATGAGGGTGTGTGGATGCGCCATACCGAGGTCTGGATGAGCACCTGCGTGCGTGTGTGTGTGTGTCCGTCACCACTTTTTTTTTTTTTTTTTTAATAATGTGCTGTCAATCCAGGCTTTGGTTATGGCTATTTCACTAACCCTCCCTAAGTCTCATAACGCGGATCCTCGGGGAGGCGGAATAACTCATCGGCGGCCGAGCCGCGGATCCCCAGGCAGGGAGGCAGAAATCGCAGTAATAAAGAGACAGAGGGTGGGAGGGATGAAAGTTGGGAGCATATTTGAACCTAAAGCTGTCATTTTGTTGGCTGATATAAGGCGGGAATGCTGATCGTTTCAGAGCTCCTGCTTGGGTGATTTCATAATAAAAAAATAAAAAAAAGAAGAGGGATAAGTTAAAGACATAATGATGTTAAAACGCAATAATATTTCTTGCTGTAAAGTAGGCAGATGTCATGTCGTTCAGAGGTTGTAAAAGCATGGAAATGTTCTTGGAGCAAGGGGGGAAAAAAAACAGTCAATAAAATAATTGAGCTGATTTAAAGGGGCGGTATTATGCATTATAAAATCTAAAAGACTTTGAACATAATGATTCACCGAACGCTGTTTTGAGAAAAGATTTGGAACGTTATACGCTGTTACTAAATGCACAAAAATGAACTGTTCTTTTGGTTTAAAGTTCAAAATTATAATGTAGCATGAAAAAAAAATCCTTCAAGGTTTGGACCAATCAAACACAGATGTAATTATTCTATGTAGATGACATATTGTTTAGAAGATATCACAGTTCACTTTTTCTTTTTTTACTTTTTTTATTTTTGAAACAAAAAAACATCTTTTCCTAAACAATATGATTATTCTTAATATTACTGGATACACTGTCCCGCCATTTTTGCTTGGCTTCTCTACCGTGGCACAATTTTGTGTACATGGCACGGTGACGGGTTTCGAGCAGCTGGCCAAATGCTTAACCAATAATGTTAAAATTGGCATTTGGCATCCGCTGCATATTTTCCTATCTGCCCAAAACCAAAGAATATTTTACAGTTTCTTGACAAAAATGTCCTGAGACATTATATTCGGTGGTTCCAACTATAAGCATGCTGCAGTCGCCAACATCACGCGTAAGGAATCTATTTATGAGTTTCACTTTCTGAAACGAGCGACAAAAAAACAACAGCAACAAAAAAAAAAAAAAAACATTAAGCGTGCCGCTTGAGTGCTTTATAACGATAATTTAATGTTTTCTGGAGCTGTATTTGCACCAATCGCCCACGCCGGACGAAATCCACACACGAGTTGTTGCGCTGTGACTAAGAAGCGGGGCATCTATTAATCAGGCGCGTTTGCACCGAGGCCATAATTGCCCTCATTTGTGACTGATAGAAAAAGCTCTTTTCGTAAGTACTGATAAAGTGGTCTCCACTCGCTTTAGCAGAGGCAAACTGCTGGAAGTGGAAAGTGCAGTCTGACACTGCGTCCGTGCTCTGTTTGCTTCAACGGGAGAGCAAACGTTATTTTCCTCCGAGGGAACAGAGAGGAAGACAGCAAGAGCTCCAGGGAGGGAAAGAGGAAAAGGGAGGGGAAGAAATGGAGATCATTATACTGTAAATTCTAATATTGCTGTGCGGGTGTAAAGCTCTCTTTCCCTCCTCCGTGTCAGGGTGAGTTTCTCTGTTCAATGCATGATCTCAAGAAAACAGTGAGTCACATGTCAGGGTATTTTTTGTTGTTGTTTTTGTTGCAATTTTAAGCTCTTCTTCTTTAATGGTGGCTTATAACAGCACTTGGAATATATCCTGGTTCTCGTTGTTGTTTCAAAGCAAAGCATCCTGGGTGAAATGATTCAAAATTGTCGCTTTATTTCCAGCTCCCCGCAAATTCAAACCCCGACATTCACCCTTTCACTTTGATTAGTTCAGCAAAGAGCTACACTGCACAATTCGCAGATTCACTTGTTTACTCCTTTCCTCTTTGGAATGTAGCTCTTTGCTTCCTAATCCAAACAAATTATGACATCACTGCATCATAATGTAGTTTTTTGTTGAGGTCATCTGAAAAATATTCAAAAAAAAAATGCGGCTTATGAAGCTGACACGCCTCACCGTGATGCTACTTGGCGTGCTATTGGCTAGCGATTCCAAAGCCACCAATCCAGGGGCACCAATTGTTTTCCTTGGGGCTGATTGGCCATGCCTGCAACAGCGGCAGAGGTCACGCTAACACAATTTCCGCTGTGAATATTAATGCACATTAATGTGTATCTGTTGCTGGAGCGACTAAAATAGGCGGATATAAGTGTCTTCAGAGGGATCTCAAGTAGAGCTGAACAATAAATCAGTAATAATACATATCGTAATGGACACTTGATCAATATCAATAAATAATACATATGATAAAACATTCAATAGTCAATAAATAGAATATTTACTGAACTCTGATCCAGAACCGCACTGCATTCTGGGAGATGTAGAAACTTTAGTGGCTAAACATTTAATGAGGAGCTCAGCAAGGCTGGTGGTATCAATTAACTCACTCACTCTTTGGTTACCTGGTAACAACTGGTTGCAGCAGCAGTAATTAAAACAAACTAGTCAATATCAATTGATATGGACTGATATGAAAGACTCATATTGTGATGCGTTTTCAGCCACATTGTCCAGGCCGAGTGTCAAGCGGTTGTTGGATTTTAGCTCTTTGCTTCCTAATCCAAACAAATTATGACATCACTGCATCATAATTAAAAAAAATTATTCCACATTTGAGAGGTCACTGGACAACTTGCTGGCCCCAGATGAGAAACGGTTTTCTTTCCCATTTTTATTTTATGCTTTTTCTTTCACCACTAATTAAAATAACAACAAAACAAAAAAAACACAAACAAGCACTTTTTTTGCAGCCATGCGATAATCCTTAGACATTAATACTCAGTGGGATGTTTACGTAGACTTATGACGTTTCCGGCATCATTTTATGTCTGAATGCAAAGCATCAGTAACTATTCGCTGATGACTTACCCAAGAGAGTTGCCTTGTTGTAAAGAACCATTTTAAGAAAAAGTGGGAAAAATATCAAAGCCTCTGTAAGGTTTTAATGCTGCCGGTGTTGGCCGACGTGGCCCGACGCTGACACCGCTTTGGTAGCGAGAAACTCTGAAATGTGACTTTACAGATTAGGGGCAACATGTACAATGTGTTTGATGAGCTAACGTGTTTCTGGGTTTGTTGCGGTACATGTGTGTTCGTACTCACAGATATTAGCCGTGCCCTTGGGAATGGGCAGGTAGGAGCCGGCACTCCACGCTCGCCCTTGGTAGCTCCTCTTACAGCGCCCGCAGTCAGGCCCGGTGGTGTTGTGCTCGCACTCGCAGCTCAACTTCTCTTTGTCAAACACGCAGCTGTTGGCGTGAAGGTTGCATTTGCACCTGTCAGAGAGGAAGAGGAGGCGTTCAGGACGGGGATGAAAGAGGACAACCACATCGACGTGGGGAAAGTTTTGCGTCTCCGGGTGAAGAACGCTTTTATTTATTTTGTCGGACAGTGGGGCTGAAAGGCAGGGCGTCCTTGACAAAGAGGTGGCGCGGGAACAAAACAGCAGCTACTTCAAGAGGCGCCGGTTCGAAGGAGACGGGCGACTGCACAAACAAATCTAACACCGTCATTTCCTCGATCCCTTTTCTTTGTCTCCTCCCTTTTGCCGGGGGAAGCCAGCTCCTTTTTTTAAAATTGTCCTACAGGAGGATGCCTAATTGTCACAGTCAAAAGGAGAGAGAATGGGGAAAAACAACAACAACAGCAAAAAGCAAGGCAATGTAAATTGTGGAACAATCTCAACGGAGAACAAAAAAGGCCTGTAGCCATGCGAGAAAATGAATGGCTCGGAGTTAGCCAGAGGGCCAACGGTGAGCGTACCTCCTCTGTGACAAATTAACATGAGATGGGATCTCACCAGCGTATTACCAGCGAGGATTTGGCTCCCTTAAGGTGCGCTGAATCCTCGCTCAAATCCTGCCTCCACCAGAGACTCTGGTTATCAATAAACCCGGCAGATTCAGCTGTGGCTGTGGCTACACGAGGCTGCCGGGATGACGCGTCTGCTCCGTTAATTCATGAGGCTCGAGCTTCAATGAGGAGTGAGACGAGACTGAAACTGAACTTTTGAGCCACATCCGAAACGCAACGTGAGGCGTCAAAGTGGCAGCGCACATCCTCCTGAACACACGGACAAGGCCGTGATGGTGCCGATCCTCAGCAACGACAGGAAAACTGAGTCTGTTGTAAGATGTTTGTAGAGGAGAGATTCTTTCAGCAGGACGAAGATCCTAAACGTCCTCTGCATTTGAGAATGTGTTATTAAAAAATACCCTAGTCGTCAGTTCTACAAAGTATTTACTAAGATATGCATAACCCTCATTTGTAGATTTTTATATAAAAATGTACATACACGAGGTACTACAGAACTTCAGCACATCAGCATCTCATACTTTCCGGCCGTGTTGTGCAGTTTGTGAGGAACGGCTCCGTTTTTGAGTTTTATTTAAGACCTCGGTAAACTGAGCCCGGCAGGGATCGGGGAGGGAAAAAGGGGAAAGGACTCAGATTTGATGAAATGCAATCCAACCTAAAGCTGACCGATGCTGCCAGAACGATGCAAATATATTGGCTCCGGCTCCGGCTGCAACGCGTCTAATGTTACCCGCCGCGCTCTGCAAAGCTCAAAAGTCCTCCCTCCCGATCCATAATAATAAAATCACAGTTTCGCCGAAGGTAAACAGATACAGAAAGCCGGCCGTGGCGTTCATTTCAGCTGTCCGCTTTTGTCTGCTGACATTTTGAGACGTATTACTCGTTCACGTGAAAATACCGGAGCTCACATTGGCAGAATTTTGTTGTGGCTGGCGCCACTTTATGCAGCATCCTACGTTCGTGCATTTTGTTGTCATGTTTTTGTTTTATATAATGCAGATTCTGGAAGTTGTTTGTTTAAAAAAAAGAAAATTACCAAAAGATTTACGTTTAGATCATCGTCGCCATTTTTGGAGTCATTGCTGAAGGTCACCTTGACTATGAAGCTCTTTAGGTGTAAAGATAAAATCCCCTGCAGCTTACCAAAGCAATATTAACTAAACAGTAAGACACAGCGGCCATAATGGGGGAAAGGTTGCTCAGGTCGAGGAGATAAAGTCAAAGGGAGATGCTTTGGGCTTTCTCCTCTCTCCAATGCAGAGGTAAGTTTTTGTGAGGGGTGGGGGGGAATAAAAAATTCCCTGTTTGTGTGTGCGTGCGCGTACGCCTGCATACACACCCTTTGTGGTTTAACCTTCAGCTTCTTTCAACATCGGCAACATTTTAATCAACGTCCAGGAATGGTAGCGCCGCCGGCAGAATGATGGAGGCCGCCAGTGAGGCCCGCGGGGCCGAGCAGCCGCTCCCTGAACGCGGAGGGGCCGAGCAGACGACTATTTAACAGCATTTGAAATGCCGCTCCCGCTTTTAATGTTACGTCTTCACCTCTTCTTGAAAAAAAAAAAAGAGAGAGCCACTTGTGTCGTTCTCCTGGCGTCTCTCTCCCTCCGTCCGCCTTTTAAACTCTGCTCCGGCATTTCCAGCTCGTGAATATTCATGTCACCCGAGAACGTCTTTGTTTTTTGTGCGGCGCTCTCAAAGCGAAATTGCTCAAGGCTTCATAACCACCCATGAGCTAAAGATCCTGATATGTATTCATGAAACTCCCCCACCAGGGAGGCAGCAGCTCGAAATGCAAAACTAGCGGAGTAATATAGTAATAATAATACCAACGCTGGTAATAATAAAAATGACTTCACAGAAGTTCGGATTTGATAAAACTTCTCAATGAGATGAGAGGGGCAGGTGGAAATTTATTTATTTTTTTTCCTTCTCGGCTGGTTGAGCAGCGCTGTCCACTGAGACCGTCCACACCTGGAGCAGTTTGTCTTCGACCTCTCCGGTAATGGGATTCTGACTGACCCGAGACAGCTGCTTCTCCTTCTCGCCTATAGGACGTTAGCAACAGCAAACAAAAACAAGCAGACACAAAGTTTTTCCAAAATCCCAGGCTTCCTGCCCTCGCACTGGGTTTTACGTCTATGAACGGTAAATGCGGCAGAAAGACTCGCGAGAACGACGATAGACCAGTTTTCTGTTCGGGTGTTGTCACCAGGTCTTCATGAAATATAGAGATAAATATCGATGCCGTTTTCTCAAAACTGTATTTTACCACAATGGCACCCTAAATACATGCAAAAAGCAGTGGAAAAAGTAATCACCCCTTACGCCTTATAACTGCTTGTGCAGCATCAAATACTATCATGTGTTTCACATAACAGGCAGAGTCTTTTACAACACTGTCAACGTAATTTTGATCCACTCATTTTTGAAGAAGTCCAACATTTTTAAATTCAACAATGTTGGACTTCTTTTTTGTTTTCTTTTCTGACAAAGGGCTTAATTCCAGATTGCAACTATGCCGCTCCGAAATGTGAGTGTTTCTCAAACTCCATCGTTCATTTCAAGCTTCCACAATATGGTCCAACCAACGCAAGTTGAAACCACACGATGTAAACAGGTGGCTACAAATTTCACTGTTGCTATTTTGGGCAAATTTCAACAGAACTTATGCATTAAGGAAGTTTATGCAATTTCCATGAGTTAAATAAGGAGAAAAACCTCATTAAATTGCCATAAACAAGATGAGCGTGGATTAAGAGATGTGTCGTTACGCCGTCCTCTCTTCATTTTTTGTGAAGTCTTTATATTTATTCCTTAATTTTCAATGTAGTTTCTAAACATGAAAATATGATTTACTATTTTGGAATGTCCCAGATTCACTTTTCACTTTCACTCCATACACTTGGAGCACCACTTGACCAATCGGCGAAGCGATCTAACGTGGTTTCAAGCGGCCCGTTTATATTTAACCAACTTAATTCTGAGAGATCCTTTCCGTTTCTGCTCAGAGCCGAACGCACAAACCGCTAATTAAATGCAATTACCCACGATGCAAGATTACAACATCCCCGATGAGATGAGCCGCTGATCCCAGCAAATTGAGCAGACTAAAGCCAACATGGTCCTTAAGTGCGTTAAATAAGTGAAGCAATTAAATTCCTATGAAACGCCCAGGTGTTTTCATACACAAGCCAATTGGGTCAGACAGTGAGATAAAAAACACGTTTTTTATGGGGTTTTTTTGTGCCTCGTGTCTGCATTCAGCACTGGGGGTTGAGAGCGGCAGGCGGTGGTAAAGGGCAGCTGCTTCCGAGGCATTTACAGCTTAATTATCAATGACAAAAACAAAACGGCAGCGTGGCAGAAAAAAGTGGAGTAAGCTCTTGTTGAGAGAACGGATAATTACACACGGAGAGAAAGATCTTTTTTTAAGGACGCAACTGTATAACCACGTACTCTTGATTTCTTCCTCCCTGCCGACGTGCTGCACGCCAGTCTGTAGTGAATCAACATGCCGGCTAACCTGCTATCTGCTAATTGTCGACTCAGTTTCTCGCCAACTGGCCTGAAGGGCGTGCTGGCCAGGGGAAAAGGTGTTAGATCTCAGCAACTGCTCTCCAAGGTTTAGACTTTAGCATCTAACTTTACCCCCCAATTAAACCCGTCATTCCCTTCCCTCCGTTCGGCCCCTCAAACAGTTGAAGAAATGGTTGGTCTTCTCGAGTTCTCCGAAAGGATAAATCTTGGATTCATTTGGTCTGAGTGGAAATGTAAGTTTAAAGTTGACAGATGCAAACTCGCTCGGAAGGTGAAATTAGGCGAGCGGCTGATGGTTTCCTGCGCAGGCTTAGCTAGCCCAATGACTGAACTCCTCTCGTTCGCTGGAACTCTATTCAAGTAGATTTTGTTCTGCAGAGAGATAAACACCTCTGGATGATCAAATCAAGTTTTTTATTATGGCCTCAGCTCCCCTCCTCTTGCACATTTGAGCTTGTCTTTCTTCCATGCGCACTCACACGCCACATCCAAGCATTCGCATCACACCACTGATACGGACATCCGCCATCCAGTGTTGTTTTAGTGAAATAAATATTCCTTTTTTATTCACTGTAACCACAGCATGGTCTCCCGTTTTGTTCTGACTTTGAGCGAGTTGTAACAAGCCGAAACGAGTAAAAAAAACGACTCCCTCTTTTGCGTCGTGGTATGTTATTTGTCAAAACTAATTAGTGTTAGTTTAGCGCACGTTGCCTCAGCGACTCTTTGATGCAATTCTCGGCTCTTGAACATACATATTCACGCCGTAAATCCTTCTCTGAGCTATTTTGTGTTTCGTTCGTTCCTCGGTTCTGGTGCAACCACTCAGAATCAGTTCAAACTATTTCAGCCTCATTTCCACGTTTCTCATGAACAAAACTTTGTCTCCTAACATTTACACATCCTGCTGAACTGTGAGCTCATTCCATCGTTTCATCAGTTCTATTCATATCTATATTTTTGCTTTCAGTAGTTTATTAGTTTCATTTTTTTTATCTCCTTACTACGGCAGTTTAGTTGAGTGCTACTAGCTTAATTTTGATGTAAATTACTACCTTTATTAATAAATGCCCTGAGTAATTATTTATACTTATCCTCAGCCGAAGCCAAACTCCTGTTTTGGCACAACACTCCACCATGTCGAATATTTATTGTGCTTAATGTCACCTTCAGCTGTTTCATTCTTTATTCTCGTTGAATAAAGGAAATGCTCTGGGGACGGAAAATTACCTCCAAACTGTACTCCACGCTGCAGAAGCCTGCTCCGACAGTCTACCCTCCTTCGGCTGCGATGCCTGACTGCACTGCTGTTAACAAGAGGGGATGTGGAAGGGAACATATTTAGGCTACCAATTAGAGGTTTAAATTGGAGCACACAATAGAGACGCGGCTGCCATGCTATGCATTGTACACTAGGAACTTAGTAATAAATGAATTAATGCAAGACTTTGCTGAAGTAGGTTTGGTTTTGCTCCATTTCGGTGCACCGTGGTAAATGTGCCTCCTGCCTGCATCAATCTATTTGAGCAATCCATCTATTGAGCCCTCAGCATTACTAATGTATGCAGTTGGACATGCTATCCAAGCAGGAGTCAATCAAGAGGTCTTTACCGCCTGCGACACGCCAAGTCGGTTCAATAGAATCGACGGACCGGGCCGGGCCGGGCCGGGCTTTCGCTGATGCTGCTCTCGGCTCGAGAGAGACCTGCCTGAAGACACGGCGAGTAAAAAGTGGTGCTTGCAGAGGTTTTTTTGGGGGGGGAGGGGAAACTTCATCCACTGGGAGAGCAGTGCTGTGTGATCTTAAAGGTGTTTTGGAGGCTAGAGCTCTGCTGCTTTGATGAGCGAGCCACGCTTTTCTCCTGAATCTGTTTGTGTGTGAGGGAATGGCTGGGTTGCCATTGCTCAAATTGGAATTGCGAAAACAAATTTGCTTCTTGGAAACATGTCTTTTGGAATGTAGTGTACTTTGCAAAACCACAATGGGAACAACGAGTCCTGTGATCAACAACCAGATGTTACTACTGGCAGAAAAGACAAAGAAGACAGTAGGTAGTATGTGGGATGACGGCACGGCATAACTTGATGACTTTGATTTTGATTGGGTTTCTTATTTAAAGAAAACACTGCGATCACAAAATTGTTTTTTTGTCTTGTTTTGTACATTAGCAGGATATCAACACACGTTTGTAATGGAAACACAGCTCAGCTCATGTGTTTCCGTAACACATGAGCACAAACATTGAAAAAGTCCTTGCAAATATTTCTGAAGTAGCGCCACAAAACCCCATAATTGTAAATGTAAAAGATTTGCAAAAACATCTGCAAATTCCAGATGGAATGGCTAATGCATTCCTTAAAGGTTCCTAATAATAATAATAATAATAAAAGCTTAGATAAATGTAAGTTTGATAAGCCAAATCTTGGTCATGATACATGACATGCAATTGTGAAATTGACACAAACTTTTGCACGAACTCTGCACAAAACATCACAGAAGAAAGAAAAACTATCCCTTTAAGACTGCTACACCAATGAATATTTTACGTTGAAGCACAGTAATACTTTGTATGGTCAACGCCCACCAAGCAAAGCCGACATTCAACATTTCCTCTACAAGGCCTCAAAGACAGGAAGCTGCTTTATGAGGTCAGTAAAATCACGAAACCTTTCAAATTGTTTTCACGCTGCCTGGAAGTGTGGACTAACCACTGAGGTCTGGCAACCTCCTTCAGTGTAACCTAATCCCTCTGTCTGAAGCAGACTTTTTGCATGCCTTCGCCCACTGAGGACCTCCATCTGAGACCCGGGTGAGACTCAAAGAGCAGGTGTAATTACAGAAAATGTTGGCACTTTCCCAGCTGGCCCAGGGGTTACTGTTGGAAACACTTAGATATCTCTTTTTTTTCTTCACTTAAATCCAGGGCGAAGGTCGTTAGCACCTCTGGTGGCCACGGCGTTCGTTGTTTTGGTGATAACAAGATCCCCTGGTAAGCCCAGTGTTTGCAGTGAATAAAGTAAGGCTCTGTGTGACCTTCTGCTGATTAATGACCAACATGAGTTGTGAGGAATGCCTTTAAGGGGACACAGCTGTGTGTGCAAGGGGAAAACAGAGGAGGGAACACGGAGGGCAAACGGGGTTTTTCTGTCGTTTGGCCTCGGCTTTGGGTGCAGAGAACCATTTCATCAGCTTGCGAGGCTCTAAAGTGTGGAATAATGAAATCACGTTGAACTTGTTGGTAGCTTAACCAATTTGAATATAAATCTGCTAATGGAGCTTTGGTCAGGCGGCGAGCCGTTCTATTCCCAAAGCTTCAATGTGACGTTCAGAAGTGCCTAAAGGGAGGCTTAGTGTTCCTGGACTCTTAATTTGAAAAATGTACATTTTTAATTGTGCGATTGTAATATACTAATATTATTGTAATAGTAATATTATCACTGCAATTAAAGTATGACATTATAAGAACATAAAAATTGATTGTCTCAAGGTGATTATAAAGTGATACGTTTCCATGTCATAAAGTAATTTTGCCTGGGTTTAAGTTTATGTGCAATGACTCAAAATGTGCCTGCTGGTACAAACTGACACATTATCTTGTGTCACTCATAACTGGACATATGCTTTCATGTCAATGAGAAGAAGACGCTGCTTTGTAGGCTAACAGAATATTTAAAAGCAAAATGAAAGCGCTTGCAAAGTGTCAGCTGTGACTGACGTGTGATTATATACAAACTACTGCAGATTGTGAAACTTCTGTTCAAGTTAAACATCAATGTCTGCAAACTGCAGTCATGAAATTGTTAATACGTAGCTCTCGGAAAGTTTAATTAATGCTTAAAGTGCAGATTTTATAGAAAATATCTCAGTTTGTTATATGTACAAACAACATAATCACCTCAAAATAGTCAGAATCTGTCCGTCATAAGAGAGTGCTATTGAGGAAGAAATATAACTGCCATAAATCTTCAGTGTATGCAGTCGCCTCGTATGCAATAAGCCATGTGGGAGAGTGTGCTGTCAATTTTGGCATTTTAATAAATAAATGATCCTCTCTGCCAGCTTCTGAAAGTATTTCAGTATGACCTTCAATCTGCACCACAGTCTACAGTAGGTAGGACGAAAACATTTGTAAGAAAGTTGCAACCCAACAGCTGTTAAAAACATCCAAAAATAATAATAATAAAAAAAAACACCCTTAACGAAGGATGTACATATATAGGAAATAAATTTGAGAGGAGCGTCTCGTTATGACAACATAAAAACTCTTTAAAATGGGAGCGTTTTTGTGAGGATGAGACGATTCCTCGTTCTAATGAGATTTATATCGCCATTACAGCAAAATATGTTCTCGTTTGAACGAAGAAGGTCGTAACAGTGAGGCGGCGACACATCACCGGAAGACGGGGAGTGAGAAGGAGCCCCTTTATGTCTTGTTAAGAAGCTGCGATCTGCAAGAGGAACATATTTTCATACATCTCTTTATGAAGAGAAAGTTCCTCGTTTCTTCCCCAGAGTTTGTTTTGGAGCTCTTGCAGTTAAACACGTCTGTAGCCTCCGGTGTTAAACCTTTAGTTGAATTAGAAAAATGTCCAGGGAAATACTCCAGGGAAATCGATTGATAACTTGATGAGCTTGACTAATTCTGCCATTCGCTGAAATGAACAATTGACCAACAGTCAAACTCTTGCTGCTTAGCTCTGATTAACTCCATTAATACGTTTATTTCAATCCGAGCTTTAAAAAAGTTAACCAGGTCGACCACTGTCCACTTTGTGTCATCATAGTGATATACAAAACCCTTCCCATCCTCATCATCCTCTGTCAATACCGAGGATAATTCATTGTCCTCCATTAAGTTACATCTCCAACATGCGTTAATTTTGCCTTTGTTTTTATCCTCCATTTTTTTCAGCCGCCATTCCGCTGAAACATCTTGATCTGCATCTTGCAGACGGTAATTCGTTTTCCATGACTCAAGTGAACCCGGAATCAATGGGTTTCTACCATAACTTCCTGCCGTCTTTGGGTCAGTGGCAGATATTTCGCCGGAGAAGTCACGGCGTCTCGTCACGCCAGGAGCGTCGCTCTGCGAGGATCCACGGTCTCACCGGGTGAATAACACTTAACACCTTTCTGTCTGTTAGAGATCTGGTAGCTACTTCAGCGTGTAAGAAGGAAAGACAGCCATCTGGTGTTTTTATGTTTTTCCTTCAACGAGGCTGTTTTTTTCTGTCGCCCATGCCATTATGGCAGTGGGTCATCTGACTGATGGCTGTCTGGCTTTTTAGCATGTCAGACTCAAAGTGAAGACTGAAACATTATTTAAAACTCTATGGCAATCAACTCTGGGAGGTTTTGGGCTTTGAATTTAGCTCTGTACAGCTACGTTACTCCGGATTGGATGGAGTAACGTAGCATTACAGGTACAATTATGGGGGAAGCCGAGGAGCATGAATGCTATCACTAGTGAACATATCACCTCCTTCATAGCCTGAGTCGGATTAACAATGTAAACCAGACACACCTGATGCTCAAAACGCGTTTGGTGTGAACGCACCATAACCGTATGAAGAACTGTAGTAGCAACCCCTGTTTCGAATTCCAGCCGCGGATTGTGCAGTCTGCTCCGACACACTGGCCTTCAGAGGCGATGCTGGCCCTGGAGGGGTTGTAGATGTGTTTTGCGAAAACCTTTATGGTGGCAACATTTATCTTGGGCTGTCCCAGGAACATTAACAAGGGATAAAACTCCTCCTCCAGAGAGGAGCGACAAAGAAAGACTCAGGAAAACATTGTGGCAAACAAGAATGCAGAAATGTGCTTTGACACAACGTCAGATTAAAATGAGTGAAATCCACCCAGACTTTGCAGCGGTAATTAGTGAGCTAACTGCTCTAAATGGGCCAATCATCAATACAAGTTCCTAGAAACAGTTAAATAAAAGTCACAGTCACATGATCTTGACTTCCTGCTGGTAAAAAGGAAAATTACTGAGTCATTTGGAGCAACTTTTTTTTTTTCATCTATCTTATAATTGTTTTGTGAAAACAACAGATGCACATGCTCTGTACATCACATGCTTCCTGTTGCCTTTCGTAAGAATATCAGTGCCTGCATTTTCATCACTAATTATGAAGTACATTATAATAATAGCCTGAAATCTTTTGCCAAATTATAGTTATGCAAATATAAACTGAGGAAATCTCTCAAACAAAGAGAACCCTCATGTCATTTGAAACTCTGGAAATAGAAGATATCTAAATAAATGTACAAATATTTTTATGAGCTACATCTTACAGGGTAAAACATAAGTATACCTGTTTATTATGAGATATTTCCAAGCACGTTCTGGTGAAAGTAGATAATTATCAAGTCGCAAAGGGGAAGTTGCGTCAAAGAAAGTTATCAAAAGTGCATGGTTGTTGTATAATGGTAAACATCAAAAGTCTGCAAAACATCCAAAATAAGCTTAGACCCCAGAGGGATTTAATCAGCTCTGTGTCCCGGTATGGAATATGCTTCAGTGTGAAATTTTTACAAATCAATTCAAACACCAAAATAAAGCAAAATAGCTTAAAAAGATGCTGACTGAAGATGGTTTGAGAGAGTCGTTATCCTCTAACAAAAAAAAAAAGAAAGGGGAAAAAAAAAAGTCCAGCATGATCTGAAAAGCCGCTGGAGAGGAAGAAGGCTTTGGCTGAAAGAACAAAAAGGACAAAGTATTTCACTTTGGTGGACATATTCTCTGTTGTGTCAAAACTAAAATTACATTTTTGGTCATAATGACAGATGTTACAAAAGTGGGAAGTCTGAAAACAAATCGTTGAAGTACAGAGGAAGCAACAGCTGATGCAATCAAAACAATGGATAAAAGGTAAAAAAAAAAAACAGACATTGAGGAAAATGTCTAATATAAGCATTCTGAATTAAAAATACCCGAAATTCATGAAGCCGAGCGTTTTCATTGAGAAACTTCCAAACTTTCAGCAAATTTATACCTAAACCCTATCCGTACACTGAGCAGTCTGGTACCGAATATTAGCATCCGTCATGAGCTCACGCAATGAATCATCCAATATGGATGCATTTCCAAGAAATGGAAGATCACAACAGAAGCTGGATGAATTTACTTTGGCACCAAAAATCGAATCCTTCTGGCCTTGCTTTACCCACAGAGAGAGGAAAAACAGACCTTCAGTAGGGCAAAAAAAAATAAAAAATCCCTCATCACAATGCAGAGCACACGGCGTTCACACTATTATATGGCTAGAATCTTGAAACAATGAAATCATGATGACATTTTAAAAATGCTATCTGCTATTCGATTCGTCACCAGCTGCCTCCCAGCATTCGAAACAAAAAACCCCCAAAAGGATTAAACTCGGTACTGAAGTCTCTGCGTGGCGGTGAGGAGGCTGCAGCCGAATGCGAGGTCGGCCAGGGGGTCAGTCATGAAACCTCGACAGGAGGGCCCATCACGAGGGTGGCAACGGACGCGGCAGACGGGGAGAAGCTCCGTCAGGGGCCGGCGGGGGAGAGGCTGCTCCTCGAAATGAAATGGGTCACCGCATGAATGTTGAATGTGCTCCGTGGAAGAAAAATGCTCTTACAAAGCCTGATCTCTGTGTAGGAAGACCGTCGCCAAAAAATAAAGCGGTAACCTTGATGAGCTGGTGGAAAAGACTCACTTTTATTAGTTAGCCATCAGTACTGTTATGTTACCAAGTTGCATATGTTTTCAGTATCTAAGCTCATTTAAAAAGCCTGCCCTCATGTGTTCTTTTCAGGTATTGCAATCTACCAATCTTCTGTTGTATGAAACAAAACTTTATTGAGCAGTAGTAGCAGTCAAGGACACAGTGAGGCATCTTTCGTTTATGGTTGCATGTATTGTGAAAGTAATTATGTAGGATTGTTTCCATGCTAGATTGTTTCCTACATGAGTAGTTATGTAGGATTGGAGTGTGAGATGTCTGTTTAAGGTGAAACAGTAAAATTCAGATTGGGCACGAGTTCAGCCTTTGACTAGACAACCTCCTAACCTTCATCTGATATTTTTTGGGACTGGCTGTTCTGCTATTCATTCCAGAATTAACCCAAGCTGAAGTTCATTGATTGATACCCAGATATCCTGATCGAGATTCAGTTCAGAAATACGTCAAGATGTCAAGGTTTTGAATTAGAAAAGCAGCTCCTTATTACACTATTATTACAACTACCGTGTTTGATCTGCAGTATTATTTTTTCCCCATTTACTAAAAACCTGAGTTAGTTTTACTATTATGCTGCTGTCTTTGCCAAATTTCTATTCCAAAGTAGATTATTCCTGTTAAAGTTACATTTTAATTATACAAAATAAATAAAGAAACACAGTTACTAGAGTTGTGGTGTTTTAAATGCTCGGCAACATTTTAAAATTAAAAGTAAATGGATCACTCAGAACTTTGTTTTTTGAAGTAAAACTTTTTCTTTCTTTCTTTTTTTTTTTTTTTAAATCACGGCACTTTTTAATTCAAGGTGATGCTGAAAATCTCATGTCAGCCCGAGCCTGATGGACACCAAAAAACGACGGTCACTGAAACTTCCAACAGCCGAGGCCGGAGAGCTGGATGTGGCGTCAGAAATGGAGGATATATTATGCTAACTGTGCTCCAGACGCAAAGCATAAATGTGCACAAGTGTGTGTACGTGGATAGGAGTATGGGAGCTCCAAACTGGAATGCATGCTAACAACCCGGCGCATATTCATGGGAGCGCCTCGACATCGGAAACGCCGCGCGCCGACGGAGCGTGAAGTTCCCTTGTCACGCGGGTCAAGTCCGAGACGCGTCGTTCCGGCCGGAAAACATGCTCCCTTCATTGTCGCCGCCAACTTCTAATAACGGCGAACTCAGTGGGGCATAAATCAGAGCAAAGAACACGTATCTGCTGTATCAGCAATGTGGCGCTCAAAATATTGGAGTGGCGCTGTATCAAGTTTCACTGCCAGCCTTATCTTCGAAAGTGAGAGGGGGATAACGATAAGGGATGCTGCTTCAATCCTGAGGAGGAGAAAGGGGATTTGTTAAGATGCTCCTCTTCCTCTCCTCTGCTGATAAAGTCTGTCAGTTGCGACTTTGCCTCCGTCTGACTCGTGAAAAACAGAGGGATTATCTGATGCATGTTCCGTGGATTTATCTGCTGCGACATGCTGGCTTATCACTTAACTTTGCTTCAGCTTAACCTTTAGGTGGCTCTGGGATCATGTCGTGCTGCTGCATTGTTTTCACGCCGCCGTCAGATTTTCTTTGGTCTTGTGAAAGACAAACGGCGTACGGTTGTTGCCACGCGGCGAGAAGGTCCTGGGTGCGCGTGTGGTTGTCGTCCGCATCCTCCAGCTTCCTCCAGGAGTGCAAATAATCACTGTTGATTTTATTAGTTTCTCTAAATTGCCTCTACGTAAGGCCAGTGACTGCTGGAGATAGAAACTAAGGTTTGTGAAATCCTAAAAGAGTGAGAGATTATAAAGAATGGACGGATGCTTTATTGAGTCTGGTTTCATAAACAGGTGAATCTCAAAAAGCTTTTATTTCAGAAACAGTAAAAACCCCGAAATAGAAATGTACCTGGTTATGATGCAGTGGGACACTGTGAACTCCCCAACTATGACCTCAGAAAAAAAAAAATCTATTTGGAATATGGGAACATATTTAGAGCTTACTTCCAAGATATGAATATAATATTGCCATAAAATGTGGATTGCATGTTAAGGCGGAATAATTCATTTCTGAGTCTCCATATTAATCTGATGAAGAAAAGTACAGAATTACAAGAAGTCCACACACTATTAGTGACACATTGTTGAAAAGATAATAATAATAAAGAATTGATTTCCATCCATTTTGTCACAACTTGTCATTTCATTCAACAAATGAAAGAAGGGTCTATGCTCTGTTTTCCAGTTGAGAAAGTGACAAGTTCATCTTTCCCTCATGTCTGCTCTATATGAGAAAAAAGTTTGCATTGAACTGTAAAACAGCACAAGACGTGACACGCAGCTTTCACTATTTATTTATACGTAAAAAATGATGCGCCAAGAACATAGGAATCCTTCCAGTCCTTTTAGTTTTAATTACCGTGCACAATGAGATTCCCACCATCCCTTGCAGGAAAGCAGTGTGACGACGTGGCCTTCTTCAGCGCGCTGGGGTGGGGCAATCATTCATTCCAGATAAACCCGCAGCATGTTCGCGGCCTTCACCGCTTTGATCAAGAGAGATCCATAAACTCCGAGGCGCTGGCTTCAGCCGCGGCGGAACAAGTGTCTCCTAATCCCGCTCTGACAAGGTAATCCACTCCTTTAGTCAGAATGCAGACACACACGAGGACTGAGTGCTCAGAAATTGTGTGTATAATTAGGTAGCACTGTCCTTTTTCAGCCTCTAATACGGAGCCTGAACCGGGTGACTGAGGACTTCTTGAACTGTCCCTTATTAGTTTGAAGCATTTATTATGTTAAAGAATGTTTGGTTTCAGATAAAATATTTAGGCAAAAACAATAAAGTCACCACAGCTTGATCTTTTTTTTTCCTTTTTTGGTGCTCCGAAAGTTGTTTGTTTGAACAGACACCCCTCATGTTCACTCACAGTTGTCAGCGTTTTCTCCAGCTATCTCTTGCCGAATCCGAGGTCTGAAGGCAAGCGTTTCTCTGCGACGTCTCTCCTTACCCGGCGACGCTCCAAAATATTTTTTCATTTTTCTATTTGCCAACACGTTGGGGCTCCAATGACCAGATGCTAAATTGCCAGGTTTTACGCATTCGCCCTAAATTACACCAGCGGGGATTTCCTAAGGCAATCATCTGCTTGAGTTGCGCCAGATTCATTCACAGAGTAAGAAACGAGACAAAACAAACATGGCGTTGTTTGTGTGAGGAATATTTAAAAATAAAAAATGAAATGGTAGGGGATTTATCAAAGCAGAGTACAATACATTAAAGCTGGATTGTCTTGGAAAAAGGGCAATTCAGCAAACACAGACTCAGCAGTAGAAATCCATCCTTCTTTGATCCCGTTGTTTGTATGTGAGAGTGGTAAGGAGAATGTGGCTTTAAAGGGCTGTGGGAAAATATATATATATTTAAAAAAATAGTAGTTTATGCACAAAACAACAAACAGGAACTGAACTCTCACATTCACCCTCTATAGACAAACCGGCTGAATAAAACGCAGCTGCAGCCCAAGAGTTTCTCATTTTTTCCTTCAAAAATTAAATGGACACATAAAAATGTGTTATATTTTCTGTACTGATATGTATTTAGTTTTCTTGCTTCCACGTGCTCTTCCAGGAGGAGGTAGACTGAAAAGCAGATCTACGGGAGAGTTTGGCGTGAAGAAAAGATTTGCGTTGACAAAGAGAAGCTGTCAAAAAAACCAAAAAGCAATCGAATAAAGAAAAGGCTGGTCAGCACATCTGCTTTTATGCCAATAATTTTTTTTTTAATAAAATTTTTTCACTAAATGTAGTAGCACCGTTAGAAAAAATAAGTCCAGCAATAGCTGCTACTAACTTTGTGTATCTGCCTACACTGCCAATGGTCCAATGTGTTTCATGAATACTTGACAATACTACCAGCTAGTAAGAGCTAGTTTATAAAAACTTTCTGCAGTCATGTTTTGGTTTCATCCAGCAGTTCTGCGCCACTAAGAAGTTGACGAAAATGAGTAAGATTGAGGCGAATCCCGAAGGAAGCGGGAAGTAATCAATCGCCGATCCGTCCTTTTCTTTTGGAGTGAAACCGCGCGATCTGATGAGATATGAAATAATCCCCCATTAAATTACGGCGGTGGACACGGGTGCCCTTCGGTGCATGCTTGAGAAAGTTAGCTCCAACTTTTGTTTCCCCATACGTGAAAAAGTGAGACATCTTAATGGAGATCTAGGAGCCGCATCAGCCCTGACCACCGGCAGACTGCCGATACCCAAAGCGCGACTAAAACTGTGTCCGCTTTTCTTAAAGTTAATTAAGAGCTTCACCCACTGACTGATCCGACAAAATGATCGTCCACGTAAAACATCCTGCTCTTCCGTACAGGAATACACTCTGTGTATGTCTGTTGCCAGAGCAGGACGCGGACGTCTATGCAGATGAAGCTGTACAGTCAGCTGAGGCTTCGAAATTTATTTGAAGACTTAGCTAAGTCCGTTACTGTAGGGTAAATGAATATTTTATCTGATTTAGTAAACTTGCTCTCTCTTAAAAAAAAAAAAAGAAAAGCCTCTAATTTTTTTTTTCTTTTTTTTCACAGGAGCTTTTAATTTAAAGTCGAGACAAATGAAGAGAACAGTGTGGAGTGAAGGGCCACCGCCAAATGTGTTGAAGTTTTGTCTGTGGATATTTGAATAATTCAACAAATTCTTCGGAGGAAATGCTGTGGTCAGATGAGGTAAAGACGTGCGGTGTTCTGGATTTCTGTGTATGGAGGAAGATGAACTTTGTGTGCGTCCATAGAACGTGCTGTAAGACGGACGATAACGATCAAAAGCAGAGACAAAGAACAGGCCGGGAAGAACAGTGAGTCCGTGAAATGGCCCAGCAAGTCTCTAAACTTCAGTCTTACAGAAAATCTGTAAAGGAGTCTGATACTTATGAGTCTCCCGTTTGGCAGCCGTGAAACCTGAAGGATTTAGGTCTTAACAGCCCAAATGAGAAGTGTGCAAACCTGATGAGTGATTGTACCAATCACCTTATCATGATTTGCTTGAGGCTTGTATTCTCATCAGCCTTAGTGGGACAGTGATCAAGACTTTAACTGTTTCTGTCATCTATCTTTCTAGATCTGCTTACATCTTTCTATTAAAAAAAAGAAGCCGCCATGATTCTTCTTTTTTTTTTAAACAATGCTTCGTCTATAAGAGCCATGGTGACAAAGCTATGACTAACCCTCTCCAATTACAGTGGCAGTGCTTTGCATTCAAAGCTGTCTGGTCCCAGAAAACACAATTTAACAAAGAGTGCTTCATTGTTTTGCAATAAAACGGGTTGCAGGTTAACAGGAGAGTGACGGAAACACAAACGATGGATCCCAGACGGCTTTTTGATACAGTTAATTGCGCGATGGTTATGAGAAAATATTCAATGGATGGCTTTTTTTATTTTTTTATTCTCAAACTATCACCTTCCATTTTATATTCTGTTTATTCATTTCTTTCTTCACATTAATATAGAAGCTGCACAAAGTTATTTCTGCAGCAGGGTATATCTAGTTAATTAGATGGGGGGTGTCAGCTTCTATATCAATTCCACTCAAGCAGCAACACGCCCACAAAATGCATGGTTTCCCCTTCGGGTAAGTCGCTTCGAATTGTAAATGCTTCGCATAAGTAGACCATGTGTATTCCCGTCGGCTCCTAAATCCACTGTCCACACTTGGCGCAGATCTGATGGCCTTGTGAAGCCGCCTCCTTCCTTCTCGCAAGCACGATTCAGGGAGAGCGAAAAGATTCTGCTCCGACTGATAAAAAAAAAATCCTTTGAGCTTCTCGAGCTGGCAGACCTCATGCAGGTGTATTGCCGTCGAGTTTGAGGCGGATTGAGGGAGGAGGATCAAACCTCGGGGAGACTGATGGAAGTCAGGAGTGACATTTGATGTGGCTGCTGCTCACACGGAGCGTAGAGGGAGACCGCGCTAATAGGAAGGCAGCCAGGGCTGCCGGACTGGTGGAAAGTTAGCTTCTGTAGGCATATCTTACGTCTGGTAGTTGGATCTGGAGTTCTAAGACTTGGTGGGGGAAAAAAAGTTCTGAGTGGAAATGCACAGCCGAACTCATCTGACACTTGTACAGAGTTCAACTATTTCAGTCTAGACATCTATTTAGTTTCCATTTACATCTGGCATAATTATGCTCAACAGACACCAATCTGCCTCGATTATATAGTCAGTCATCCACATGCCTTGAAGCCAGCCTCCAGTGGCCATTTTAGGAACTGCAGCATTAAAATGTCTAGTCTAGCGTCCCTTGAGGTTATTGTGGTTATTACAGTGTGACAATGCATCCGAAATGACATTGGGTTCCCGAGAATGAGTTGAAGTTTGCTAGAACATTCCAGTCTAGGTTTAACCAACAAAAACACTAGAGTTGTGTTTTCACCAAAATATGAATAAAATGATAGGAATATCCTTAATGTTAGTGGAAAGCACTTGTGGGTATTTGCTACAGTGTGGAAAATATGGATTTTAGTCTCTTTCGCTGGTAAGTTTAAGGTGCATTCACACCAAACGAGTCTGACGCTTCAAGTTTGATGTGAATACAGACTCTCGATTCGCACCAAACACGTTTTGAGCACCAGGCGCGTCTGGTTTGCATTTCAAAGTCTGTGTGGAGGCGCGTGGACGGTGCGTCAGACGAGTCAAAATCACTTCAGCTGTTGTTTTCCGTTGCCGATCGATTTGTTGGACATGTCAAACGCGCCACGTCACGCAATGCTAGACGCTTAAAACGCACTTAACGGCGGGCCCTCGACATGGCTCCATGTAGACTTTGACTATAAATCTGCTGCACTTTTCTTCTGAGCCAATTTGTGAAAAAGCAAAGACCTACAGGTCCAAACAGCAAGTCTGACTGTTGGCGCCACCTAGTTTATTAGTCCTTATTCACATTATAAATAATTGATGTCAAAATTCCTTCTCGGTACAGTTGAAGGCAAACCACAGTCTAAATGAAGAATAAAAGGCTGAAATGTCTGTATCACAAGGTGCTAGAGCAGTAACTTCTCATACAAGCATTGGTGAAAGTGCTGTCTGAATTATTATTTCTATGCAGGCTCAGTATCCTGTGTTGGTGATTTGCTGAGTCGGTGCTTTTCTGTTCAGTTTTACCTCCAAAACAAGTTTCTATTTTTAAGACAGGGTGTAAAACTTGGAATGCAGACGTTTTGCTCGATTCACGTACATTTCTACAAACCTCCCTTCTGTTTCATCTGTGATGGTTTCAGTTTTTTACAACCATCCAGATTGCTATGCTTACAAAGAAGTCAACTTTTGGATCTGGCAGTCTTACGTTTCAGAAAAGTGCTTCAGTAATCGCTTACTCACCTTGAAGCACACTGAAATGCCAGGTTTTGTTTCAGTCAGGACTCAGAGTTTTACTCTTTGCACATTTTTTGGACTCTTAATTATTATGATAATAAATGCATCTTAATTCACGTCACCGTTTATGCATAAACCAGACCACAAGTGGAAATAATGGAAATGCGGGAAGCAAAGTGGTGGATTAATGCTAATCGGTTAATGTATCTAATAATAACAGCCGGTTACCACATTTTTTAGTCTTACTGCCAACAGAGATTGTTTTTTTCTTTTTCAGGAAAGACCATCACATTAAAATGATAATAATAAAAAAAATAAAATAAAATAAAAAACCTCGACCATCTTGAGTTTCAGCCTGGCTGACCATTTAAATCCCCCCTCTTCGCTCCCTTTTTTTTTCTTGCTGAACCGACAAAAGGCTGTTGGATGGTTCGGTTGCGAACTAACATGTGGCACGGATGTTAACAGATGGTCCAAGTTATTTGGCACGGTTGCTTTCACCCGTCCCCACAAACAACGCAGCGGTCTCCCACACAATTCATTTAAAAAAAGAGAAAAGAAGCTAAAATGCAGCACAGGGTAAATAGATGCTTATGGCTGCACACACACACGCACACACACACACACACACAGAGAGAGAGAAAGGAGAGGCAGAGTGAGGCTAAAGAGGGTGGACAAGTGGAATGACTTATTCAAGGAGGAAGTGGGCAGCAAGAAACATGAAATTAGCACAAATAGATTATCTGTCAACTATAGGCGGGCCACAGTGCAAGCCAAGCAGTGTGAAGGGAGAAGAGGAAGAAGAAAATAGATCGACCTCTTGTTTGTTCCTCCCTTAGGGGAGCTCCAACCCAGACGTTACTCGGCAAATTGCTGATCTGTATTTGGAGCAGCTGTATCCAAATCACACATGCCTCCGAACCACGCGGTAATTAGAAAAGCGCCAACGAGGGCAGCCGCGCAAACATGAGTAATAAGAGCGTCTAAGGGCTTAAAAGGTTTTTTTCTTTTCTTTTGCACGTTGCAAATATAATGCGCCTTGGACCAGCGACAAGCCGAGGATCGAACCAGAACATGTTAAGGGGCGAGGCTCTGATTCTGTCACAGGTACCGGAACAGGAGCATCATGGGAAGATTTCACCGTTTTCATTGGACAGTATGTAATAAAAACAACTTGTGGAGTAGAAGGTGAAACTGAAGCGTAAAGGGTTGATCGTGTTTTTTTTGTTTTTTTGTTTTACTTTTGCAGTAGGAGTAGTGCTATATTTGCTGCCAGCTTTGAATAAAATCTGCTGCTTTGACTCGAGGGATACAAGAGAAAACAATCCAAAACCAGAACCATTCAGGTAAGGGTTTGTGGTTTAGTGTTGCTGTCTGATACCCGGGTACACTGAGACGCACAACGGATCAAACCCTGGTGTTATTTATCCAATATGAGGCCAGTCATGTATGATGCAGAGGACAACTGATCACAGAGTAAAACTCAACTATAGATTTTTGGTGCTTGTCTGTATTAAAATATTATTTCTGAAATCATTTTTCCACTTCTTAAAAAAATATGCCGTTAAAATGCCTTCATACAATTTTGACTTCTCTGTATGCGGCGATCCAGAAACGAGAACAAGTCATTTTCGGTGTAACTTTATGAGCTCTTGTTTTGTCAGCATCACTGAGGGCTTTCACAAAACTCCCTCCACTTGAATCAGGGTTGAAGTCTGGACTTTGACTAGACAGTGATTTTATTATTGTGCCTATGAGATAAGGTGTAGTTTTATTTTCCTATAATAGATTAAGTCTATTGTCTCCCATCTCTTTATGGTGAAATGTCTTACAGCACAAACCTGAATGTTTTTTAGTGGGGTCTTTATAGTCACAGCGATGCATGTTTGTCAAATAAAAGGAAAATGTCGCCTGACTGGTTTTCATCTAAACCATGCGTTTGCTTTCACCCCTCTTCACTCTGATGCACCCTACTAAAAACTGATTGCCCTCGTGGCTGCAATGCGACAAAGACGTGAAAAAAGACACTTTCATTTACTCAAAGTTGTTATCTGACAAGCGGCGCGTCGAACAAAGTCAGAATCCAAAGTTGCCTAAAATGAGCCGGGAGGCGGAGATCTTAATCAACTTTTAGGAAGAAAGTCTAAAGAAGTGATGCAACGCTTCAATGGCTGTTGGGTTCCCAAATTGCTAATCCGCCAGCAGTGTGAACGTGTGCGAAGCGTCGGCGCAGCAATGAAACTGATCGCAAGACGCAAAGCAAAGTTCCCACAGCCAGCAGAGAGAAAAGGAGACACAGAGAGAGCTCAGGAAGCTGAACTCAACCAGAGTGATGAACAAACACAATGCAGTAAATCCGCAAACCAGACATGCAGAATACCGACAGAAGAAATCCACAATGTAAGATTTGCATCGTACTTCGGGTTCTGACCGGGGGAAACTCGCAAACATGTTCAGTATTTTAGGGGGGATTATTGGGGCTCATTACTTTTCAATGCTCTGTCTCCCAGGGGTCGGACAGGAAGGGGGCGAGGTCCCTCGAGGGAGAGGAGAAACGGAGCGAGACGAGGAGGGTGGACAGAGAAACCCAAAGCCCGAACAGAGATCCTTTAGCAGCCTGGATCTCCTCCAGCTTTAATTACACCGTATTGATCACAGGCAAGAGGAAGAGGGAAGGAGGAGTGTGAAGAGCCAGAGAGAGAGCAGCTGAAACTGCAGACTGCAGTTACTGTAAAGCTTTAAAAAAAAAAGAGCCAGAGCAATTATTCCAGTCATTCAGCAGATTATTAGAAAATCGTCTTGTGAACCCTCCGAACTCTCCATCTCTCTCTCTCTCTTCCTTTCTCTCCCTCCACCTGCCTATTTAGCGGCGCTGACACATTGAAACGGCCAGGGTGTCAGAGGAATTTAAGTCACCGGCTACTACATTGTTTGCATCCAGCTCCCAGCTCCACGGACAGTTTAATTTCAAATTCTGGGGAATCAATTATTATCATTATTTTTATCCTTAGGGCCTTCGGTCCACTCTTTGCTTGTAATCATCCATGACAGAGCGCTCAGCTCTCGGGCTTTCACGCAACAATTTCAGCTACGGTTCTTGGAAAATCAATGTACTTTTTTTTATTGTTAGATCTCGCTTAAATTTTTGGAGTTAAGCTCATTTCAGTTTCACATAAAGGCCAAGATAAATATCAAAAAATGCTTTCTTGATACCAAGAACTATTTTAACCCAGTAAGAACCAGTGTTTTAGTATTTTTGCCTACTTAAATATTAATCAACTAATAATAACTTAAAAATTTACAACTATCATGTTGTAAATTTGGATATAATTCCCCTCCAAAGGCTCACAAAATACCACAACTTGATAATCCTTGGCTGAGAAAGGATTCTGTGATTCACTGTACCAGATTATTCAAAACAGAAGCAAAGTGTTATTTATATATGTATATATATATATATATATAACATTATCAAATATATAATGTTGGTAATGCCTTAGAAAAACAGAAATACATCTGCAAAACATTTTAATCTACAAAGTAGAATCAAAGCCATCCACAAGGGTTTAAATTATTTTCTTTATGTTTTTTTACTCCTGGATCTTTCAGGGTTAAATGATAGTAACGATTGCCATCAAGTGTTTGCAAAACGTTGCAGCGAACCTTTAACATCGCCGTGGAAATGCACTATTTCAGCAAGGGTAGAGCTCTCAAATGTGGACAATCTCGTTAAAACCACTCAAATTGCTCAAATCCGGACTTTACCAGCCCAATCCCGGGAATGCGACCTGTTATTCCGGAGTCATTTAGAGTTGGACTTCCTGGTTTGTTTCGGATCGTTGCCGGTCCAGAGTGTTAACCTGATTGTGGGACGTTCTCCCCCAGATTGTTCCAGTAGAGAGCAATTGTCATGTTTCCATCAGTAACGACTCATGAATGCTGTGAAGCATCAAAGCAGCCCAAGACTGTTAAACGTATACCTTCCGTAAAGTTCCACATTTGTCTACTTTCTCTAAATCAGTTTTTTTGTAGTTGTTGTTTTTGGGGATCTGTGAGATAGGCTTTTTATTTCAGCAGCGATGCTTACCGTAGAAACCTTTTCCTCGGATCCCGTTTTTTTTTTTTTTTTGCTATAGCCCATTTCTTATGATTGAATCATAAACGTGGACCAAGACATCTACGTCCTCTTTAAGTCTTTTTTTTTGTGTGTGTGTGTCAGGAACTTCTGGAAAGTTTCTCTCCTCCTTCGTTTGTGTGAATACTGGCTCACAGTCCCAAAGCTGTAGAAATAGCTTTGTCATGGTTCCCAGACTGATTCCCATCTGCTCACGAATTTGTTTAGATTGAAACAGAAGAGTCTGAGCTAAGGTCCCTCACGCCTGCAGCGAATTTAGCATCCAGACCATCATAAGGGCGGGTATGTAAAGACCGCTTCTCAACATGCACGAGTGGTCATTAAATGTCAAACTTTGTGGATACTCTGCCAAGACACAATTTCGCAATTGCTGTGTTTCCATTAAATAAGAAATGAAATGAAAATCGCAAGTTTGTTCACGCGACAAATTATTTAAAAAACATGCCGCGCCGCCGTCCTCCTGCAACTTCCTGTCGCCTTTTCCGCCAGTGGTGGCGTCCAGTCATCGATCACTTGACTGCTGTGATCAGGGGAAAGTGTTTTTCATTTGCAGTTTTGCCAAATACACCGATTTCGACGAAGCCGAAACATTTTTGCCGTATTTTCATGAAGCAATTTCATTTGCGTAATTTCAACAGCTGCAATTTTACCATTGATGGAAACGCGGCTACTGACTGCAGGTCTTCAGGAAACGGGTTAGCTTTCTTTGGAGGAAAAACAAAATCCTATTGGCTTTGATTAATTGCACGCTGATCTATAACATGGACTTTAGTTAATTTTTGTTTTCAGATCCTCTTTTTATTCCTCCAAACTTGCAGAGCAAAGTCTTCACTTTGCATCTCATAATGGCATAATTATGAACAAGCAAGGAGTTTTGAATGCACCTCGAAGCCTTTTAACCGACTTCCTGTTGTGAGACAACTTCTAAAATAATTTTCTGATTTTTATTGTCTAACACTAATCAGGGCTTAGATGGACAGATGATTAATTTTTCACAAAGAACCTGATTTGAGTTTAAAAACCTAAATCAAATAAAATTGTCATTTGAAGGATAATTTGTGTCAAGTTATCAAAAGAATCGCTTTTCTTTTTTTTTTCTTTTTTTTTGCTGTATATACAACAAATGGAGTAGAAACACATTTGGAGAACTTTTTTGCTTCATCCTTCTGTTCTACGTTGACCTACTTTGGCAAAAACACTGGCTCTGTTCCCCAGAACATTGTGAAAAAAGGTCGAAAACCTGCAAGCTCCTCCAAACCGCACCTCCCTCGGCATCCGCTTTCACTCCTGATCCACGCGAATGCAGGTTGAGTCCGGCACATGGACCCGCTCCAGATCCAACCTCAGCGGCTCTGTGAAATCTCTCGCAGAGAACTGTATTCCGGGGTTAAGGAGCTTACGCCTGATACTCGACGTGCAGAGAAAGGCGTTGAGCTGCGATTTTTCTCGGGATGGGTGGAGGTGGGGGGGAAGGGGTCGTAGAGAGGGGTAACGGAGCCTCTCTGTGTTGAATGTGCCTCATTATTGCTGAACTGTGCGTTACCTTTGGTAAACAGTGGGAAGCATTTCTCAGCCGAGCCTTGCTCCACAAGCAGCGGGCCGGTAAACGACCGCGGGCCTCCGACGCCGGCGCCACAAAACCCATCGCTCAAACCCGAAAGCCCCCGCAGGGATGTAAGAGTTTGGTCATGATTAGTCAGAAAAGAATGAATAATCTGTGCTTTCGACAGCCCCGTTCAACTCTTTTGTTGGTAAATTCCCGCACCCTCGCAGTTATTTTTGTGGAATGACCTTCTCAATCACCAGAAACGTCAGAAATTCAATTTCTGAGCGTGGCATTCATTATCATAGACCCTTTTTTTGGTGCTCAGGGGTACATCCCTGTTGACTGAGCACAAAATAGAGGCGTTTGTGCTTAAAATAATGACATCTTAGGGAAATTAATAAATGCGAGGTTAATTAAAAGCCTTTAAGGCGTTTGGCAATATAAATGTAAATAATGTCCCAGCAGCAGAGACATTATTGCATTAAACCTGTGCATTAAACACTAGAAGAGTGACATCATTTTGTAAGCCCTGGTAGAGAACACGCACCGATGTAATTATGACCATGAACCCAAAGTGACTGGCTGGACAAGGAGAGTGCTACCAGAGAAACAACCAATAGGACCATGGGAACGCCGGAAGGGTCAGAGAGAAAAACAACTCAGGTGGAAGAACTCACCATGAAACACGGTGGTGGTGGAATCATGCTGTGGGAAAGATGAATGGAGCTAAACACAAGGCAAAAACCTTCTATCAGAGACCTCCAGGAAGACAACAACTCTAAATGTGCAGCTACTAGCTTTTGCATTTCTATGAAGTTCCACTTGATTCTCATCCCCCTTTAGTGCTCCCTCTGGGATTTCTCCCATTGAGCCGAATTTCTCCAGCAGATATTCTGCCAGGAAAACCAGCAAACAGGAGAAATTTGAATGATGACGTTGATTTTCTGCGCTGCTTTAGAATTGTAGTCCGCCTGTAGTTTCAGCAATGGAGGAAATGAACGAGGAAGTGAATGAGGACGTGAACGAGGAGGTGAAAGAAGCCGTTCAGCCCAAGTTGGCCACACTTCCTCTGAACCCTGGTGTTTTTTGTTTACAGCACAGGCAGTTTCTGGTAAGCTTCATCGCGTCGAACTGGTGCAAACGTTAGCAGTTGAGAAAGATTTTAAACGTCCACAGTCCAGACTCTATGCACTAGGCAAAGCGTAGAACAAAGGACTGCTTTTTCCCTGGCTAGATTGCGGGTGAGTTAAACTGACCCAGTCAAAGCCTAGGCCTTAGCTATGGACCTGTGTTGGTTCATGGTAATAACTGAATACAAATCACTTTTTATTTGTATTTGTGTTTCATGTGTGAAGAAAAGGAAAAGAAATGCAAAACTATGTATTATTTTTGCTTCTATTTGTCATTTATGTGTTACTTCGTATTTACAGAGCCTATTATGTCCATGAAGCCCAACGAAATGCACTGACACAATCCAAAAAAGTTCAAAACACGTGCAGACTTTGCAAGGCAGCATTGCATATGTACGATCAACTCTAACTTCTTGCGCCTAAACCAGACATTTCCATTAGTCATCATCCCACCCGAGGTTTTCAGTGCAGCACCACCCCAGACTGGCAGCCCGATTCCAACACTTTCGCCCGTTCCCTTGAACCATTGTGACGTTCCGCCGTGCTCCGCGTCCTCACGCTGCGAGTTTCTCATGGGTGAGAAGTAAAACGAGGGTAATTAAATCTTCACCCCTCCAACTCCCTCTCCAACCACATCTGTCGAACTGAAAAGCCACGCTGCGTCAAAACAGATCCGCCTGAGCCTGCGCCCCACTGACTCCCGTAGTAGCGCCGAGGAGCCTGGGAAGCCGTTGTCGGCCTCTCCGCAAGCAGCCTAATGCCGACTTGTTTTCACGTCACATGACCCTCTGCAGAATCATTAAATCAAGCGCTGACTGAGGCGCCCTGACGGTTGGAACTTCACATCTGATGTGTTTCACGCGCTTAACAGGCGGCTGAGTGAGTTTGTTGTCCGAGGTGGCGTGCTTCAGTAAACTGTAAGCAGTTCGCTTGATTAAGGCACGCCGACATCTTGTGAACTCTGCACACCATAATGGATTTCCCTGCCTAATTGGAAAGAATGGTGAACAGTCAACACATTTCTTTTTTTTTCCCCCTCACAACTGGGCAGCTGCTCAATAGTTTGAGGGGGAAAAGAAAAAAACAAACCACATGAGTATCTTTCAAGCAATTATTCCTCCTCGTCAACCTTAAAAACCTTCAGTAATAGCTACTGTGCCATAAAAGAAATAAAGAAATTTAATTATTTTTTTTTTTTGCTATTTTGTCAAAAAAATATTTCAGCTCATCATATATGTTTAATATTAGACAATGATCATCTAAATATAGACAAAAAGGAGTTTCTAAACAACAATTTTATTTATTTGGAAAAACAGCATGTACCGAAAATATGGACTGGGGCAAAGCGTTGAGGTTTAACTTAACCTATTGCTGCTAAGAAATCACTTTAGTAGAACTATGACAACATGAAGAAAGTGAAAAGATCTCAACAAGCAACGCATTATTCACCAACCTAAAGACCTTCAAGAACAGACATGAAGTCTTTGACATCTAACCAGTTCTGGGATCCAGATGTACCGCAGTTAGAGCCATCGTCCGCAAATGGAGAGAACGATGAATGGCGGTGAAACCTTATCGAAAGCAACCAGCAGTCACACAAAGTGAAACAAATTCATAGAGGACTCCTGCAAGGGGTCACGAAAGAACGTAGAACAGTGACTTCGACACTGCAGACTTCAGAGGCCTCAGTTCTCTTCTGAGGTTATGGCATAAAAATAACCCTTTGGACCACTGCAAGCCCAAAACTACCAAAGCAGAACACAAGTTTCACATCCAACAAAGATATCCGACTGACTCCCACGAGCTTGTGAAAATAAATGAAATAAAATCTGAAGATCGACAAGTCAAAAGTGCAACGTTTTAGACGACATTTTTAAAATCGACAGCATTTGAGAAGAGAGAACATCAAAGCCAAACAGTTGCTTTTTCACATAACACCAGATTGCTCTGGGTTGCTTCTCTTGCTTTATGCATTAAATCATAATGAGAGAACAATATTTTCTACTGTAGGTATTGTGTGATATTAAAAAAATGTAAATGTGACACACACAAAAAAAAATTTGCTAAAGCTGAAGAAATTTGAAAGAGAATAAATGTGTTTTCAGAGAACAGTGCTTCTCCCAGTTGACTGTAATTGAAGCGTTTCTTACCTGCCCTGAACTTTGATGTCAGAAATGGCGTAGAAGTATCTTGACAGGCTGCTCTCGTCCACCATGGTGGCCCCAGTAGCGGGCCGAAGCAGCCGGATCCTCAGGTCCGTGATGGTGAAGAAATCCCGCAGGTTCTTGGTCGTGTCCAGCTGACCGTAAAGCGAGGCCATGTTGTGCAGCCTGGGCCCGGCAAACAGTGCAAAGCGGTCCTTGATCTCAAAGCGCACGGTTTTGTCATACTTCCACACGTACCCTCGGGAGTAATCCTCCGTGCAGATGATGTCCAGCAGGGTGTGCTGAGAGAGGTCCTGCACCGTTTTGGGCTCCATAGTGAAGGCGTCCAGGCAGTCGGTGGCGTAAAACTGGTAGGGTTGCCAGGTTCGGCCGTAGTCCAGAGATTTCTCCAGGACCATCTGCTCTGGCCGGCCCGACTCGAACGTGATGACGATGTCGTCGGTCAGCTCGATGGTTTTGTTTAGACAACGCTGATGACCAAAACGGTTGGGGTCGTACTTCTCCAGGTCGTGGACTGCCAGAAGGTCGTGGGGTTGCGACCCTCGACGTCAAACATCAGCTGTGGAGGGTGCGCCAGTTCCTCGGTGCTGGCGTCGCATTCGTTGTTGCACATGTACGGATTCTCCTGCGAATGACAGAAAACGGCGAGGTGAGAAAAAACCACAGCAAAGCTGAAAGGTACGCCATTCTTATAATTCTAGTGCAAATATCTTAGTACACTTGAAATAAGACTAAACCAATTACAAGCAACTTTTCAGAAAGATATAGGCGCTTGTTTTAAGTCAATATTAAGTACCAGTTCCACTGTCAGATTATTTCAGTAATAACAAGATGATTTCTATGTTATAAGTGAAAAAATATACCTGTTGAACAAATAGTCTTTCATCAATATTAAGGAATTATTGACCAATTATTGACTCATATATTACTGAAACTTCTAAGATGGTTTTTGACTTACTTCAAGTGTACTAAGATATTTGCACTAGAGATTAGACCATCAAATATTTGGTAAAACTTTGTGTTTTTGCAGATCTGGAAGACATTTCATCTTATTTAACGCACATCCCAATAAAAACACATTGGCAATAGTAATATAAGGTGATAAATTGACCCATGGACGATGTTTTTCAACCCTGAACTTCTTAGTTCTTCATATTTATACTAAAACAAAATCTCATCGACCTACTTGTGCGTTGTTTGTCGCTCAAGCCCGAATTAGACTCGCGGATCGCAGCGTTTATCCCCGAGCTTTAATTCATCCAGCACTTTGCTGGAAAGAGGTCTTTCTGAAAACATTTGTCCAATTCACCACAAATCATTACAAGGCAATGTTCTCTCCTCTCGCTCCCTGGGGGCTTGAACTAGCTGTTAGGAGGAGACAGCACTCCTCCAAGAGGACCTTTCAAGTGCTACAAGCTCCAATTTATCAGGACAAGATAATCCACTGCTTGATTAGGTGGGAGATGTCACCCTGTGCATGAGAGGGGGCGCGTGTGTGTGTGTGTGTGTGTGTGTGGCTGCCTGTGTGGAAGTGAGTGCGGCGACATGGTGAGGAAACAGCGAGAGCAGCTAGACTCTGATGTAAGACGGTGTAATGAAGCAGGGAGGCAGAGATTGAGTAAGTTAGCGGGAGAAACAGCTCCATTCGGCTAATAAGCTTCGCAAGTTTTCCCTCGTCCTCCAAGGCAAGGTGACAATGAAACAGGGTTCTGTCAGGCCCTCTGACTGTTGGAGGGGCCCCCCATTAATATCCTGTCTGAAACGTCCCCTGCAGGTTTCCCTGAGCGCCGGACAGCGGCGGCGCTTGGAGGAGACAGCTGAAGGTGGGGGTAAGTGGTGAAAATAAAATTCCAATCCGGGTTCCCAGTGTTACAGCACCGTGGTATGAGGTTAGGTGTGCCATTAACGGCAGCATCTGGCGCGCCTTAAAATACACACACAGATGCGTAATAACTCATAGGCGACAGTTATGTGTGCTTAGAGGCAGTAGGCAGTCCCTGAGAACTTCCACTTGTTATGCGTTGTGGATGTCTGCGAAGGAGGGAACATGGATTCATGGCGGCACAAGTCAGAGCTTTATGGACCAAGGAGGATGGAGGAGAGCGTGTCGGTTCATTCATGTTGGTTACAAGCTCTGCAAAGGTCTTCGTCTGTTGCGTATCCACCGATTATATTCAAGCTATTCTTCTTAGTACCGGATAAATGTGAACGTTACAATTGTTCTTACGCTATTTCTTTATATGTTCAAGTGTTGTCTGTGTCCCTCAGGATAACCTACAGTTGCAAAAAATAGTCCCACTGTCTTTTTGGTAGGAAAGCATCAATGTGAACATAATCCTGTATTTATTGCTGTTATTTTTGATAAGCAATACTTGCCGAAATTATGTATATTATAAATATTTTGCTACCCTTTCCTACACCTCGAATCAAATGACCGCATCACCAACTTCACCACTGCTCCTCCGCTTCAGCTACACGGCCCACGAAGCTGCGCTGCATCATTGTCACTGTCACGTGACCGATCTACTCCAACGGCAACAAGATGGAAATACAAATCGGTTATTAACATCGGGCCATTTTTATTTATCAGACTGATACCGACTGATATCGACAATATATTTAGCATCATTCTGCAAACTTCTCGCTATAGTCTTCTTGAATTTTGCGAATTCCTACTCAGAATTGAGTCACATTACTGTTTGGAGAGAGAAGATTGGGTCTTCGATTGGTACTTTGTGAGTAATATCGACTAAAATGGATCATTGTCCATTTAGAAGACAGATTCTGACTCAACTTGTTCTATCCTGGCTAATGTCACGAGATCTTGCTTCAAGCTCTCTACATAATGTTCTCTCCTTATGATGCCATTTATGTTTTGAAGCACACCATTCCCTCCACCAGAAAAACTGGCAAATACATGAAATTTTGTTAGTCCTGTGTGATTACTTGAATCATAAATAGTTCTTTTCTCTTTTATATATTTTTTAGATCTATTTTCTGTGATGTGGACAGATGCATGGCTGCTTAGTTGTCCACGATTAAAGGTATCCTTTAAATCCACTATTTCACAGTTTTACAATTAGATATTGGTCTATTAAAGGCCCCTTTTGGATTAAAATATTGACCCCGATGAATCAAATCCATAATCTTGTTGTATTAAATTAACCCAGGCTTTGGCACGTCCACATTTAACTCTGGAACTGGATGAACATATCACTGAAAGTGGGTTGCTTATAACAGATCTTGAAGAGGAACAACATCCTATGCATTTCATATTCTGCATTGATGTTATACACATTCACAAAGACTATAGCGACTTTTAATAAATTCTGTATACCATAGATTTCATGACATATGAAATAAAATGTCTTTTGTTTTACTACTTTTATATTTTCATGTGTGTTTGTTGCAGCTCCTGCACTACTTAATGAATATGAATGATGTTGATGCTCATGACTTTATGCGATAAAGAATAGGACAACTTGTGTGTGTGTGTTTATGGGAGAAATGTAGAACAGCTGAAGTAAGGAGAGTCTAGTGCATGCACTGAGTGGATTTGTAAATTATTCAGTCAAAACTCTGGCAAAGTCACTTCCTGACCTGATTCCTCTGAACCCACGTGTTTTGTTTTGCTGAGCTTATCAGAAGCTTAGCGTGACCCGCAGGTCGACCTGCGCCGCCCCGGGGTCACGGGCTGACCCGCAGATCGCAGCAGGTGGGCCGTTAAAAGGCAGCCGGCAGATTGAAGCTCCGCCGCTCACATCGGTTGTTTTTGCATCAGAACTTTGCAAAGTTGCAAATGAGACGAGCAAATATTTCCCCGGCTGTATTAAAGTGTTCAGTTTTGTGGGGGAGTTTTTTTCCCTCCAATGGCTCTGTGCTTATCTTTATTTTCTCAGAAAATAAGTGCTTTTGTTTTCACAATATGCTTAATTTAGAGGATGTCACTGAAGACTCAAACTCTGAGCGCGCACGCAAAAAAAATAAAAGAAAACTACAAAGAGTTTTTTATTTCAAAATAATAAAATGCAATTTGCAATGATATTTGAAAATCACTGGGGAAAAAGCTGAAATATTTTCTGGCTATACACTTTATGATGAGTCGTAACAGCAAAATTATAAAATGCCAAAATTTAAGATTAGTGGTTGCCCTGAAGTCGGTGTGACAAGGCAGGCTTTGAAACAGTTAACTGAAGAAAGAGCAAATGAAGTAGGAAGCAATCCTCTTGACTCTTTGGCTTCTAAGAATAGATAAGGACTTTTCTTTGTGCTCAAGTGTTCTGTTTGTAATTTTGCTGTGTCTCTGCGTTTTTTTTGTTTTTTTTAAAAAGCACTCTACAAAAACAAATGCTTTATTCACAACATTTCTCAGCATTTCTAATCCCAAAGAGATCATGTTCATCAAGGGAGGAAAAACTGTTCCATATTAAACAAGGCAACAATCTATTTTGATTTACTTTTTTTCTTTTTTGGTAAATGTGACACACTTTTCAGATTTTTTTGTTGTTGTTGCAAACTTCCTTAAAAGCATTCCCTTTTAATATTGAGTTCCTTTAAATCCAGACTGAAACACACCTGTTCGGAGTTGCTTTTGACCCATAACCACTGGAACATTGACACTGGCAACATACTGTATCTGATGTGCGTTGACGATTTTGACAATATAATAATGATGGTCACAGGTTTCTGAAATTGGTGCTGTTCTAATAACTGTAGTATAAACTGATGAGTGCATTGCAGTTCCCCAATGCAATGCAATCTCAAAGGTCAGTTTACAATCCTGTTATTGCACCATAAAAGCAAAAGGCAGAAAGTATTTGCACCCTTCTTTTTTTTTTTTCCTAATAAGTCATATTTATTGCTGCCACTGTTAACACCCACGCACGCGCTGCTCCTGCCTTCGCCAGCACATCTCTGTAATCAGACAAAGATAGATATCTCTCCATCGATCCCTGCGGCCACGCAGCTGAAAATCTGCTGCGTGCAGCACCTGGCAGCGCTGACCACCCCACGCCCCACCCCCCGCCGGACACGCGCAGGTTAAAGCCTTTCATTAGCGTCTCCTCCGCTTCTCGACAAAATACTGCCTTTATGAAGATCGATAACCTCGCCCGGGGCCGCTGGAGAGGAGGAGCGCGGAGATTAAAAAAAAAAAATAATAGTAATAAAAAATGCTGAGTGTACTGACAACCCACACACACACACACACACCCACACACACAAATACCGAAAATCAATAGCAGATTTCTGCGTCTCGCCGTGGCACGCTCAGCAAGATGAATTAACGGGGCCGCGCGCGGTAAAACAACTGATGGCACGAGACAGCCGCATTCCTGTAATTACTAAAGATGTTTCTATTAATCCGAACGTGATGATAAGTGGACAGGCAGGGATGGAGGGAGGGCGAAGCCTTTAGAGATTACACAGCCGGCGGCGGCGGGGTTCACTGTGGCGGACGGGTTGCGCCAAATCAGTCCTAATAGAGATGCCTCCGCTCCGCCCCACCCAAAACGCGCCGGCCTAATCCGATTATGAGGCCAGGTCTTCAGAGGGGGTGAGTGGGGGGCGTCCAGGTTGGTTGGTGCTCATGTACCAGCGAGGATGACGCTCGTGGGCGGATTTCATCAGCTGTGAAGAAGCGGCGGCGGTCAGACCCCCATTACTGTCGGGCTAATTTAGCCGACCGACCGACCGGAGGAGTGAAAACAAGCAGCGCTGGAACATGGCGGCTAACGAGTGAAGCTAATAGCGCTCCATAAACATGCCGTCGTGGTAACAGCCTGCTGCTCTGAAGTCGGTAAACTTTTCAACTTCTCAGTTTCCCATTACAGTTCGCCTTGAATATATGAATAAATTTTTTTTTACGCTTTCTTAAAAAAAAGTGCAGCCCTTATTTTTATGCAGGTTCACAGTTTGCTAAGATGACAAGATTAGTTTTGTGTGTGTGTCTGGTGTTCTCTCAACAAGCCATGATCTTTAACTTTTTTTTTCTGTGAAATAAAACAACAAAAAAAGAGCCCTTTTTCCTCATCGGTTTATCGACTTCCTGCGGCAGCAGGAAAGGATGCGAGGCGTAAGGATGCTTGCACAAAAGAAGCGGGAGTTACCAAGGTCCCATCATTTCCAATAAGCTATGGCCGCAGCGGCTGACAGCCTCGGTCCAGCCACGCCGGAGCGACTGATGGAGGACGGGGCTAGCGGGAATATAAATTTACTAACAGCAGACAAGCCATCCAGATAGATGGGCTCGCACCAGTCAAATCCATCCATTTGTGAGACAGACACTTCAGAGGTGGGACAGCAAATTGAGTCCACGCTATCCGCCTTACACCCTTACTTTTGGATGCATAGAATCACCTTCGAGCAGGGCTGCAAGTCAAGTTCAAGATTATTTGTACAGCACATTTCGGCCACAAACTAGTCAAAGTGCTCTACACCCTAAAAGTATCCACTTTTTCAGGCAGGCCCACGTCGACAATGTTGCAGTAATCGATGCGACTAAAGATGGATGGATGAGTTCATCTGGATATTGCTGGAACATTAGTCCTGCTTTAAGAAATGTTCTTCAGGCGTTCTTCTGATTTTGGAATTGTTTTTTATGTGACTACGAAGGTTCAGATCAGAGTCCGTCATTACACCCTGATTTCAGGCCCGATCGCTCGTTTCCAGCTGCAATAACTGAAGAAGTGCGTTGACTCTAGATCGTTCCTTTTCAGGTCCAGAGACAATACCTGTTCAGCTCGAGAAAGTTAAAGCGCATCAACCAATTGATTTGTCCTCGGATTGGTTTGGAGCCGCATGGTGACATGGTAATGCAGAGAGCTGTGCAGATGAAATCAGATCACGTTCCAATTATATGATGCTGAAAAATGTGAGTAATTCACACAACGGTTGCCTACCTTGCACGACTGGTAGAAACACGTGAGCGTTTCCTCCCTGATGTGAGACTGACCCAATCATTTCGGTGCCCCAAAGACACCTGGTTGGTGGAGCTCTCATGTCGTCTGTTAAAAATTTTACCAACACGGATGACTGTTTTATTGCATCAGCTGTAAGAAATAAAATGTCTCCCCGTCCTCTCCCTCGAAGCAATTTTTTTCCTGCTTTCCGTGTGTTTCTACCTCTTTTTATTTTTCATTGCAAAGGTGAGTGCACTGCGCAGGGGGCTAAAGGGTTAAAGCTATCCCTGTGCCAATAATGAGACCTTGTGTTCCACAATAGATTCCTTCAGCTCAATCCAGGGGCTTGACTGTGGCAGTGCTCTCTCAATTTCAAAACCTCCTCCTCTCTCTCTCTCTCCAGAGTCATGCTAGCACCATTATCGGACCCCCTCCGCCTCCCTCCACTCCTGGCGGTGGGTGGTGCAGACAGAAAGAGGAGCTTAACCTGGACGTGGGATGAATACATCATGCCAGTGTGACAGATTACAGTGGTAATAGACACCCTGGCCAAATCCTGACAAGGATTACAATCATATTTCCAAATGGCTCAGGGTCGGTTGAAGGTTGCCCGGCCTGCACCGTGTCAACACGGCTGACAGAGGCCTGAAATCACCAACACAAACCCAACGCACGTTCCCTCGTACCGGCCAATTCGAAGTAAAGCGGGGTTTGTGGATTATAATGCAGGACAGATCCTCCCTTCCAACACAGATCTGTGATACAATCATGATCAAATTAACATTCAAATTCCAGCGTTGAAGTGACATGGTGTTCGCCGGACACCACAGCAGTTGATCCAGAGGATCGTTCTGAATCATCTGTTAAAGCTGATATCAATTATTTGTGAGAAACAACAACAACCCTCTTTCAAAATGGTTTAAAATGATTCTCGAGAAAAACGCCTGGAAGCTTCCCACAGTCCACAAGCAGCCACCCAAAGATTTTTAAAGGACTCGATGTTTCCTGCAGGACCAGTGAGAGACATAAAACAGCGACCCGGTGTACGGACCCGCAGCGTTCCTCTGCCTTAAGCACCACTGCGTCCGGAGGCCATGAGGCGAGACCACTCCGTGACTCGTGATTACCGGCGACGACTTCCAGAGTTCATGAGCTTTAAAAAAACGATGGCACCGGATATGAAAAAAAATGTTGATATTTCATTATCTTCTATATGGCAGTGGAGGCACCACTGGGCGCTGCTGCGATGTGCTTTTGGAAGTTGATGTCCCCTGCTTAGGTAATAGTGTATTTGTGACAGTAAGTGCTGCCATCAAGTGTTGTTTGATGGCTGAGAGAGAGAGCCTTTAGAATAGGCGCTTATCTTGGCAGATAAGTGCTCTGCTACACTGGCACAGCAATAAATCATTCAATAATATGCAACAATATTGTACTTGGAATATAATTAACAATGCCAGACTGTAATCCTATTTTAAAAGATTTTGTATTATACACCGACTCCTAAGGCTAAAGATAAAGTAAGACCAACAATGACCGCTTTGTAAACTTTCTGCTTTTATCTCACCTGAAATAGTTGTGGATTTTATAAACTAATATTTTGATTTTTTTTGAGTAATACTTTCTATTATATATAAGGATAGTCTAAATTTACATCACAAAATGCTTCAGACTGCTGCTTAAAACAGCTTAGAACTGGATGGCAGTGATTTATTTAGTTTTTTTTCCCCACTGTTTTTAACTGTCATCCATCTTTTATTAAGATGGCATTTCAGCAGTGAGTTAATACACTGGGGCGCAATCGATCTTCCAGCCGCCGCAGAGCAGCATCCCTCAGTCAAACTGTCTGGTCAGATAAACCGACGACTGAACATCTTCACAGCGCATTACAACCGTGCAGGCTTAGCTTGATGACATAACCACCGTCCAGACTGTAAGCTGAAATAACAATAGAAAACATCGGCCCACCTCTTCATCTACCACTGGCCCTCTTTTTCTTTCTCCGTATCCTAATTTGCTGCTATTGTAAAGGTCTTATAAAGCCATACGCTCTTCCCCGGAGAGAGACATAGATCACTATCACCTTGACTAAGCTAATAGCCTGACCTCACAATGGGGTACGCTGCCATAGTTCCAACCCAGTGGGCACAGACTCCAAACCGCGAACACGAGAGTCTGCCTGAACAGTAATGCCACATGCTTAGCTTTTCTCCTCCTTCTCCAAGGGGAGGAGAAAAAAAAAGAAGTGAGAGAAGCAATTGAACAGCAAAGAGCGATATGCAGATCACTCCATCAGGCTGACAGCCACGTGGAATCAACAAAACGTCTGCCTTTTATCATCATCATCAATCTCAGTGTCTTTTCGATCTCCGATTTGTCTTCAGAAAGGGGCTGAATGTTTGGGAGACTGTTCGTTACGGTGACCATATTTCGGTTTCCAAATGAGAAGGCGCTGTGCGCTCCGAAACCAGGAGACCCACACTGATGCCAAATAAAAGGAAGTTTGTGTTCCATATGTTAGAGCAGTCAACGCCCTGGAGACAATGAAAACCCAAACATTTTGATCAACCAAAATGTTTCTGAATCAATCGAGAGATGCTAGTTGTGCTAGTAGCTCACATTACTCTGTCCACATAAAACACTGGGTCTGTGATGATGGAAATGACTGGTCTTAGACTCAATGCAATGAAAGCAGGCAGGAGACAAGAGCGCGTTGCCATGGGGACGAAAGATGGACAACATTGCTGACCAAGCAGCCACACTGATTTCTTGGTTTCTCTTGAGGTGACAAGAAATGTGACAGGTGAGCTCTGCTTCCAAATCCTGTTTCATCTCCTGCGTCTGAAGGAAGACGCCATTTTATTTGTATCCTCCAGGCAATGGAAATGCTCTTATGTCTCATTACCTGACATGCGTAGCATGGCTTTGCACTGCTTTCCGCTTGTTTGATATTTCATTTAATTCCTTTTCGTCACATCATAAACGGGACTTGACATCGTCTGCTTGATCAAAACAAGCGAGTCCATCTGAAGTCTTTCGGTGCGTCTCTTCTTGTGCTTTTAATTGCACGCTTTAAGGTGTCTGCTGCAAAACCTCTCGCACAGCCTGCTAGAGGAGGCCTTAGTCATTAGGAAACCATAAGAAGAAAGAATAAAAAAACTTTTCAACTAAACTTGCCTTTCTGTGCTGTCAGGGAAAAAGATAAACATCCGAAAACAACATGGAAGTCAGAGATAGACGCTGTGAAAATCAGAACCAGAACAACGACCACTTGAAGTGATCAAACATCCAATGAGGTGAGAGCTTTTTTATTTGAGGTGATTTTAAGGGATTTTTAAAAAATGTTCAGGAGCCATTTAGCAAAGAAAAAGAATGATGGGGACAAACCTGGAAACGTTTGCAGCTGTGTCTGCATCAAAAGGCAATTCAACTAACTACTACTGGTTTTATTTTACATGTAAATAAAATCTTTCAATTCGTAGCTATGTGCTACAAACTGACCCAACATTTACGTTGAGTCAATTTGATCAAATGTTGGTCTATCACGTAAAATCCCAGTGAACCACATCGACGCGTCTGGTTGTAGCATAAAATTGTGAAGAAAAGAAAAAAAAGGCAAAGGCTGTGAATATTTTATATTGAACCTTTGGGTTGCCTCCTGTAAGTAACTGTGCTGCTGAGGCTCTGAGGATCAGGAAGCATCAGTATTGAAGTCCAGTACAAATAACCTTCTCCGACCTTGAGGCCAATGGCGAGAAATATTGACTTTTGTTTCTGGACAGGTACCACAACTTTCCAGTTGTGATTTAGAACCACCGAGAGTATGATCTTTCTTCAAACTATGGCAAGTTGATGTGATTACAAAGGAAAAAAAAAATTAAATAAAATCTTGTTAGGGGCGAATGGCTTCTTTTTTGTTTTTTTGTTTAACCAAACCAGCTGCTGCTGGATGACAAACAGAGCAGCGTGCTGCCCGACGCAATCTTTGCCCAGGGAAGTCTCACTGTCACGTGAGTGGTTCAAAGTCTCACTCCCGCAGTGAAGTCCCTTCAATGGAGCGCCTGTCGTCAAGCCTCGGCCCTCATTAGTTTCTCTGGAGAGTGCCACGAGAACATCAGGATCCCGCTCCTGCTAATGAGTGCTCCTGCGTCTTGGTCAGCAGCAGTCGGAAGTGGGGTTTAAATTTAGAAGCTAATTATCTCAGACAGGGAATTTGGTTGGAGGGGATCTATTTTGTCATACGTAGTGTCTTTAAAATTTATTTGTCCCAGTCGGGGATATTTATCGTGCGGTTGGGATGAGGCACCAGGCTTCTCCGTTGGACCGCTGAAGATCTATTTAGCCATTCTACATGGAGGTTTTCTTCTTCTTCCTTTCCCCTCTCTCCCCCTATAGATCTTTGTCTCCAACCCTCCTTGCTTTTTTTTTTTTTTTTTTTTTTTTTTTTTCCTTTTTCCTTTTTTCTTCCTCAGCCCTGAATCTGTGAGAATGATTGGCAGATGACTCCTGGGAAAAAAAAAAAAGAAAGGGCTCGGGCCTTTTCCACCCTCGCAGCTCGCAGGATCACGACACTCAAACACACTGACAAGCAAAGCGTCTGCACACACACGCACACGCGCGGACATTGAAGTTCTTCATAGAGGCGAGTCACACAGAATACTGAGGGAGAAAGGAGCACATGGAGGGATCCACACGGACACCTTCCTTTCTTTGACAGCTCCGTATGTTCACAAAAAAAAAAACTGAAGAAGCTCTTGAACTTGTTTCAAAACTTGAGTTTTTGGGGCGTGTTGATCTCACACGTAAACGGCGCTTAGAGAAAATGAGCTTCGCGTCTAATGAGACAGTCGTATACTTCGTCGTAGCTCGTTACTCAATACATACTAAGTATTTCAGCCTTTGAGTCAAGACTGCAGGCTCTCACGGGCTGCGGCGTACGATGCGGCGCGGACATTTGAGATTTTGAAGTCAAAACGTACCGATTGTCTGTTTCTTGCGACAAACTCCATTTCCCACAATCCAAATGGACGCTAACAAGTTTGATGAGCTAATTGGATGCCTAGCCCCATTTCTTCTCCCACGAACACCGGTTAAGTGCTGGGGATACACGATATCGGATTTTTGGTCAATATCTGATATGCCGATATTTTAAGACTAATTTGGCCGATAACCAATACCAGCACTGATGCTTATCCAGGGCTTGTAAAATGGACGGTATGTGAGTTTGACCAGTTTTGACCACCATAAACTCATCGTAATGCTCGAAATGGTGTTTCTTCAGATGGGCAATTAGGTCCCAAGTGTTTGTTGTCGCTCCTCCTCACATCACCGATGTTTTTCTGGACAATTCTCCAAAAGATTTTTATTGATCGCAACTTGTTTACGATTTAGCATGACTGTAAATGCCTTTGCAAAGCACCTCCAAGTAAAAAGAGATTCTTGTACTTTGCAGCTAACACTCGATGTGTGCTCTCCGCTAAATATTTTTGCTTCAGAGCTGCGGAAAACATGTATGTCAAATAACAAATCAAAACACCAAAGAAAACAATACTGCTTTCCCAGCATCATTAAAGTGATGCCTCTATAAATTTTTCATGCTACTCTTTCCCTTCATCACTGAGCCTTTAAAAAGTCAGGAAATAAGTAAAGGAAGATAAGAAAAAGAGAGAAAGAAAAAGAGAAATCCAACATGAAGCAGCCAGAAACAGCCAAACGCAAGTGGATCCACTTGATTCCAGGACAATAAAGTCAAGCATCTGCCACCATTGTAATCACAACCCTCAGAGGGAGTCGAGGGTGCTCTGCCAGCTGAGCTCCTGATGAGTCGCCATTAGAAAAAGATGAAATGCGAAGAGAGGGCGAAGGGGTTGAGAAAGGAAAAGGAAAAAAAAAAAGAATCAAAAACTTTAACGGGAACAGAGGGGCGAAGAGGGCGGGGGGGATGCCACACTAATCAACTCTACTCTGCAGAAATTAGGGGTAAATGAAGCTCTCTAGCAGTGATTAATTAAACCAAGACATTCAAGCTAATGAGACCACACAGAGCAATGTGTTCGCACACACGTTTCCTCCGGGTCGGTACCGCAGGGCGCCGCGTGCCCGCTCCTGAACGGGCTCTGTTTAAAGATGCGCCGGCTGAGGTTCAGATCGCAGACACGCAGGAGTGCCCGGGCGATCCGAGACAGAGAAATGCAACGCCGGCGTGTTTTTAATGTTAACTTTCATATAAATGCAAATATTTAACGCTCACATCTTGCTGGATAGGGAACAATGACTCCCCCTGAGGAAGTTACTGGAGCAGCAAGCAGCAGGTGATCATGTGCTGATGAAAGGAGTTTAACAATATGCTGAAAGGAGGGCCAGGATGGGGGAGAGGGGCTGAGAAGAAGTAGACTTTTTATTTTTTTTACACTTTTATGTTTATGTCAGCATGCTTGTCTCACCTCTGTGAGACAAGCTTTCGGAATCTTGTAACCAAACTCGCAAAGCGATTTGAGTCTGTTGAATTAAGAGTTTTGCGGGACGAAACGAATAATTAAGGCAACAATCCCCCTCAGGCTTCCTCAGAAACGCTGTTTTGATCACTTAGTCTCGGTCGAATCGAATTTTCTTTAATGCAACAAATTAACCAGCTGTTAAATCTGCTGGTTTTTCCTCGCTTGTCATTCATTTACCCAACAGATTGTCAAAAATGTCCAGACTGGGACATTTTGCTATTTCTGACACAGCGTCTACCAATATCAGTCGACCAAGTTCATTTTGCTAATTTGTGCGACGAGGCGAAAGCAAAGTGACTTGCATCATAAAAACACAAAAATAAAAAGTCATGAATCAGCATACGGTCGACGATTGAGAAACCAGAGACAAATGTTACATTTTGACGAGAGCCATCATCAAAACCATCAACACACCTTTGGGTATATTGGTCAACGTTACATTTATTATGGTTCAGAAGCCGGAAGGTTTTGGCCTCAAGTTAAAGCTCCTCAGTGTTTCAGCCGTTTTGCAGTTTTCTTTGAAGCTGCACCAACATATAAGTCCAGTTGTTTGACTTATATTTTTAAAATATATATAATTTGGAGACACCACGACGCAAAGGCATGTTCGTCCTTTTAAACGTTGGGCCACATCCACTTTGTAGTTCAGTCACTTCACAAATCGGTGGCAAAAATTCGGCAATTAGCTGATTGTTTCCTAGGATATTCAAAAGAAAACCTCATTTGGCAGCTGAGGCAGCTAGCTGCAATGCTACTGGTTAGCATTTTGAAAGTAGCCAATCCAGAAGTGCCAATTCGTTTAACTGATTGGTTGTTTTGACAGGAATAGGAATAAGCTAGAGTGAAAATATTAGCTTGTGCTGCAATATTAATATAGTTTTCACTGTATGCAGCGATGCATATCAAGGTATATTTGGTGATTGAACTATTACAACAGGCCTTTAAGCACATTTTTTTGGAGAGAGTCTCAAGGATTTGTGGATTTCACAGTATGGACCGCAATAGTTTCTACACCACAACTATGTTGTCAGTTGGAGAACTTTGTCCTAAGACATTATATTTGCTTTCAAATACTTTGCCAAAAAAATTAAAAATTGATCACTAGAGCCAAATTCGATTATTGTAATATATTAACGTTCACATCACCATTACATTCCCTCAATTATGATAAAAATTTTTGCAGATTTGCTGTTGTATTTTCAATTTTTACCTATATTAACAGTGTTCAAGTAAATAGTGAAGCAATTTGTTTTCAATGAGAATTTTAGCTTGAAAGGACAAAACAAAAAACAAGACGTTAAGTGGGCAACCAGCCTTCAGATAACTATCACAAGCAATTGAAATAAATCATAATAGACGCTGGAATGATCATGTTCAGATTAAATGTTTGGCTTCTCTTTCAATTATTACAAAGCCTAAATCAAAAGAAGCTTTTAGAATCACAATTTCCAGGAACATTCGAAACATTTACCAGCAACTGTCCTGTGTCTTTTTTTATTACTATTATTATTTGTTTCAGGCATCTCAATACAAAGACGCTACTGACTAATGCATCGTCTTCTTGCAGGGTACAAACTGATCTGGGACACAGAGTCGTCCCACCTGGAGCTGGCTTTCTTTGCATGCAGAGGTGTTAGATGTTTGGTTTCTGTAGAACCGATCCGCAAAGTGATAAAACGGTGCCGACTGCGGGGTCGCGTGTCCCATTTTCGCGCCTTACTATTTATGTGCCTCTGCAGGGACGCGTGCAACCGAAACGGGCTCCGCCCGAGAGAGTTGACTTTGCACGTTAGATTCCGTGGGAAGGTTCTGCTCATTAACCGGCGCGCTTCCTTTCACTCGGATGCGCCTGCTTGCGCGCGCCGTGTTTACACGGCGCCGTCACGAGCCGCATAAATAATGCAGGAGAATCATAATCACGTTTGTTTCTTGTTTTGCAAACGGAGATACTAATTAGTGGAATTAAGAAGGACTCAACGCTGCTGATGAGGCTTTACGTATAAATCCTCTGCAATAACTTCTAGGGTTCTGTGTATGCCAATAACTTGCGGACGGCTGCAAATTAGTGGAAATAGCCCCAGATGTCAACTTTTCTTGCAGGGTTGCCAACTTTATTGCGGCATTAGAGACAGCTACAATGATAATGTTTGTCATATTGTGCAACAATTCTACAGAAATGGATAAATTTCTTCTTCTTCAAAAAAAAAAGATCAGCCAATGAACCAAAAATAGTGTGAAGTTTTGAAACTTAAGAAGTTGTAGATATCTTCAAATAACAGGAAATTGCCAACAAGTGAGGTTAAAACACCATAAATATGTTAAGATTTACAAATAAATCACTTTCTTTTTATTTATCTATAATATATAAATTTTTTAGTTTTATTGTTTCATTTTCCTAATTCTGACACAAGTCAAGGTAAGAAAAAATGTCACACTTTTTTTACAGTCTACATCAATAGACCCCAACCTTAATCCTCATTGCCCTCACCCTAACCCACAGTTATTATTGAAACAAATAATATTTAACAGTTTTAATGAACAGCAATCTGGCAGCTGCATGCGCAAACTCCACAGCAGCGGCCTGGGTGGAGAGGGAGCGGCTTTCACTGGCGCCGCCATCCACATTTCACTGCAGGGAGCGAAAACAAGTCACAGTGACAAAGGGAGAGTCGCCGAGATAATCTAGTGCTTTTGTTTTTGAAGAGGAGTCTTTAGGAGGGCTCTGAAAACTTTCCATATATATCCACAAAGTAACACCGACGGCGTGGGAGGACACTTCCTGTTCAAACGCAGAGCCAAGAGTTTGCTGGCAGGACGTGGTGACCCGTCAGGGCAATCCAAGTTTATTACGCCGTCAACCGCTGACAAAATAAACGTGCAATGATAAAATATAAACCATACAGGATCTCTCTCTCTCTTACACACACGCACACACACACAAACGCTGCTATTTATCACCCAGAGATTCCTTTACCGGGTGATAAATGGTGTGCATCCATCCACAGCAGATGCTCACTCTCATGCTAAGCTGCTGTCACATTGTTTCCCATCATGCCATGCGTGGCGGTGTGTTGAGAAACGCATGCGGCCTGCGTCTGAGCATGAGAGAAGGAAGCAGGTTGTTGGGAAACGGAGGAGAGCGCGTTTGGCTTTCCCGGCGCCGCCCGTCTGAACGGTGTGTGTATACTGGGATCGGCTACGTGGAACTCGGACTTCTCCGCTGCGTCTCGAATTGATGCGTGACGTTGCAGCCCGGGTTGCTCGTTTGGAGCGTCCACTGCGACCACACGCTCATTACGCACATTACGCAAATTCGGTTGTCAGGTTCTCGTGTCGCCTTGTGGAGACCTGGGCAAGCAGAAGTGACTTTTCAAACTGACAAGACGTCGTTATTAGTTGACTCCTCGTGCGCAACTAAATCAAAAACTGCTTCATCAAGTACTTTAAGACAAAAGCGTAAAATATGCACCGTCACACTTTACAGTGTACAGTAAAATTTTTCAGTTTACAGTTGAAAGCTCTTGTTTTCAGCTTCAAAACAACAGCTTAACTTCCTTATCCCGATTACATCAACTGGACTGCGTTTCACTCTCAATACGCTTTTATAAAATTCCTCGGCATTCTAGAAATAACTTGAAAATTCAATAATGCTGTAATTAAAAGTAATCTTATATTCTTACTTGCTTCCAGCCCATTTCTGGTTCGCGCGTTTGCTTATTATCTCTTTGCCGGCGTCGGTATATTGAGGCGTGGGGGTGGCTATGTACGGCTGTGAACACAATCAGACGGTGAGAATAACCAGGGAGATTTATTTGAACTGCATTATGTGTGATTTATTGTAATCTTTGGTGTCTGACAGGATCTTAGACCCAAGAAACAGACGCAAATTCCCCTTTTTCAGGTCGAGGCGACCAACCAACATAGCTCTGTTCTGTCTTTCCATATTTTCTCTGATGACTTTATTTATTTATTCATTTTTTTGTAAAAGATTGGCTTTTTGCTTTTAAAGCCAGGACTCACATTCCAAGTTGTGGTTCATTGTTTTTATACCCCAAGTTGCCTTTTCCTCCAGGATACCCGTTCATGCATCGTCTGGCACCCTCCATCTCTCTCCTGGAGGCGAGTCGAGGCTCGACAGGATTTTCTTATTTCATTTATTTATTTATTTTTTGGCTTGTGACTGACAGAGGTTCGCAATAATTCATGAAACTAAGGTGCACCGACTGTGTTCCACGTCCCACCAACATCTCAAAATCTTCCCGTCAAGCAGAAAAGGAAACGGGAAAAAAATAAATAAATCAATAAATTGCGCGCTTACTCCCGTGTTAGCCCCTCTCCTCGCCTCCCTTTCCGTCCACCTCCTTCCTTTACCTCTCCTCCCTGGAAGTTGATTTCATCCGACGTGACAGAGCTGTGGAAGCCATGGGCGGAGGCGCTTACAAATGCTCTGTCACAACGGTGAACATGGCAGGGAGCGGTACGCCTCGACAGTTCTCAGATGCGGGCCCGGAAAGCGCCGGCGAGGCAGGCGCGTTGCCGCCGCCCGCCGCCGCCACCAGCCTTCATGTCTCATTTCAGCTACAGCAACAAACTGCTCTGCGCCTCCTCCTCCACTCAGGTAGCCTACTTTTGACACCGGCGGGGGGAGAGCGTGCGTGAGCGCGGAGGCTTAGGGGAGAAATCTGCAGTTCAAATAATTCATAACACAAAGATAGAGGAGTTCTGATAATCTGAACCAATTCTTCATCTTTGGGCTGACATAGCACACAGGCACAAACGCATGCACACAAAAGGAAGCAAGCTGTAGATCAGACATGTAATCAGACACTTTGAAAATAACAGCTTTTTCTATAATGCAGTGCCAATATCACTCAGACTGACATTTTATTTGACTGTAAAGAAGCGACAGTAAATGTCTTCTTTTGTATAAAACATCACAATACGAGCAGAAATGAGGTCTGTGTCTTCTACACTGAATCTAATGTGTGTTTAAGGAAGATGTTTGTGAGTCATATTATGCTTTTAAGAAAAAGAAAATAAAACATTTCCACCACTATGTTTGACTTTGAGTCCAAGACCAGATCCAATGGGCTATTTGAGGACATGATGTCTTCAGGCTTAAATCATATTCAACATGGCATAATCCTGACTGGATTTAGCAACTGTATTGCTTTGCAGTTGTTTATCATGGCTAGATTTGACATGAATAGAATTCTGATACAACCAGCAATCAGATGTAAAACTGATCGCCACGGTTTTTTTCCCCAGGTCAGTCGGGAACTGATGTTCGTACAACCGTCGCACCAACAAACAGATAAATCAATTTCAAAATGCAAAGTTTTGAGCAGATATTTTCCTACTTTGGAGCAGTATGGAGCTAAATTGGTGCCAAAAATAAAAAATAAACAAAAGAAATATTTGCAGCTGAAAAATTGTTTTAAAACAAAAAAAAAATTTAAACTGCTTAAAGTTGGGGTTTTTTTTCAGTTTTACATCCTTTTTTAACTTTCAAAACTTTTTTTTCAATTTCATTTCTTTATTTTTTTAATGGACTTTATGGTTCAGTAGACCTGAGAACCAAATTGAGATGGCGCAGCAACCAAAAGTGTCTTTCATCTGTCTGCTTGTATTCAACATCAATGGGTCGAACCAGTTAAAAAAAGGAGAAAGTTTAACCTGTTTACCCCGTAGTTACCATTTGAATGTAGATATTTACAAAAACAGCGAGGTATTATATTATTACATAATATAGAGAAGTCAAACAAAAAAAAAGAGAGATGCAATGCAACAGAAAAGTTTTTTGTTAAATGTCCATGCCAACTGCAGACAAGGTCTTTAATTAATCAAAATTATTAACTATTTGGGAAAAATAAGCAGATCAGGGTTGAGGTTGTGAATGGGGACAACACAAATGTCAAGGAAAAGGCCATTAAAGTCCAACAGAATTAAGCCAAGTTTTTTTTTTAAAGAGAAAAACAAATGGCTACAGCAAATTCAAAAAACAGGAGAGATTCAGCTTCCTCATTTTGAAAGCAACTATAAAAATCCACATATTGTTTTTCTAATCTGTTTTGCCAATTTCCATCCATCCTTCTGCGCGGCACACAGACTAATGAAGATGCTGTCAGAACTGGCAGCGCTGCGCTTTCTTCGTTTGTGTGTGTAGCAAATGTCTCCCGACTCTCTATTTTATTTATTTTGTAAACTTTTTTCAAAGGCTAATTAATCGTTTACCGTCCAGAAAGAAAGAAAAAAGTGGGAGTTCCTCTAATCCACAAAAGCAGGAGGGGTTATTCGGGCTGACGCGCGCAGTCAGAGCTGTCTCGTCTCACTGGCTCGGCGTCGTCTGTGCGACGCCTTCAGGCTCAAACCACCAGAGAGAGTCTTTTGGCAGAAAGACGATTCGGCCCTGCCAGATCTCCTCCCAGCTTCAGCCTCATAATGGGAACGTGGCAGCCAATCTATCCGATTTAATAAACCTCCAAATATCAAGTCGCTCGTATGAACAAGCTGATGAACGATGATATTAAATTGATTACCAACTTGGTGCGGAGATCCAGCTGGACACGAGATGAAATCGATATGCAGAGCTCAGGTACTGGCCAGACAATAAAATGTTCAAGGTTTCTAACCGGCAACCCAGTTTCTAATGCACCCAGGAGTTGTTGTACGCCAGCAAGAAAAGTGCAACGGCAAAGTATGAGGACCGCTTGTGTTTCCTGGGACAAATGATTTGTTCTTATTGGGAAAACATGACTTCAGGAGGCCGATGAAAAGGTTACAATCGGCGCGACCCTCGTCCAGTCGCAGTTCTAGGGCTTTGCAAACTTTTAGAACATTGGTCCAAAACTTTACAGCGGCAGGCAGTGGAGGGGAGCATGGTCTCCATTTACCAATGCCGGAAGTTGAATGAGAATTCGTTGTGAAAACCCACCGGAAGGTCTTGACCTCCACGTGCGCAAAAGATCAGCTTCAATAAACGACCAACAACTAGTAAGGTCTCCAATTAGCTCGGCAGATTTTGGTGGGAGAAACACGAAGCCGAAATAAGATGGAGAGAGTGAAACAGACGAAGTTCATTGCGGCAGGATTTCTCCACCAGGGGAGGAGGAAGAGGTGCAATTGGCTGCCGGAGACAGTTTTCAATAATTCAGGCCGGTCTGCTCCTCACCTCAGCCTGTTTGTGCCTCACACAGAAACCATCTCACTTTCCCAGAGTCTCTGCGCTGCTAGCGCTGGAGCCTTTTAGCCTCCGTTAGCGCCACAGAGTCGCCCGCCCTGCTCCAGCTCCCGCTACGGCGATCCGGAGCGGGAGAGCAGAGTGATTCACGGAGTGACACGCCTCCGCCCTCTGGCTCCATCAGCCCATTTAAAATTACAGTTTGTTTGGTTTCAGAACATTAGCTGATTACTCCACCGGCTCCACTTAAGCCGTGTTTTATGGCCGGCGATAAGCCCGAGTCACTGACATAATGCTGCTCTAATTTCGAGTGATGATTGTTTTTGCCATTTTCCCATGCAGCTGAGGACTGCGAGTTTTTGACGTTTGCAGCCCCTCTGCTGACAGCCACACGCTTTATTTAGACTGTTTCTTTTTTTGGTTTTGAGGCAAAATTACACCAATTGTGCCTTGAAATATCAGCCCCACCTTGGACTTTCACAACGCGTCTTTGTATTTTAATCGAATTTTATGTGATAGACCAACATAAATGATTGCATAAGTGTGACTACAAGGACGTGGAGAAAGAAGGATATACGGTTCTTTTTTTTTTTTTTAAAGAAAAAAAATCTGAAAAGTCTGGTTTGCCTTTGAATTTGTGAAACCGTCTTTTGCTGCTGTTGCTAATTCCATAACTTTTAAAGGTGGTCGGTTCCACTATACTTTGTTTGGGGATATCAGAGAAAGTGCGCCTAAAAGTTTAAAAAAAATGAAAAATACAAATGTCCGCCACACTTTTCAGATTTCGAAGGCCATTTTCAGTTTCAGAAATAGAGCTTTTTGCTCCTCCTTGTGCAATAAAGCGCTCTCTCTAAATTTAGTGCCTATTAGCTGGAGGATAGGAAGCTGTGTTTGTACAGAGCGCCAGATTAATTCACACACAACAGCTGGGAGTTTACACGATGTACAGCAAAACACAGCGGATTGAAGCGCGGACCGGAGCAGACAAAGCTCCGAAACCCCAAAACTCTCAGAACCTCCACATCCGCCACGCGGCGAAACGTCAAAATCAAGACCGCCTGTCAGCGTTTCCAGCAACACCAGCGCAACTCGCTCCCTTGCGGGAGGGATACTCTTCTCTCCTCCTTTTTTCTTTTTCTTTTTTTTTTCTCATTTCCAGCAGAGGAAAAACAAACGAACAAACAACAGCAACAAAAAAAAAATCCACTCGCTAATTTGAAAAACAAACCAAACGGCGAACACGGCTGACTTGATGACAGCTGTCAGTGCGACAATCGGCATCATCAGGTGGGATTTGAGCGGCTGTGTGCACGAGGCAGCCGGGCGGCGTCCGGAGGGGATTTTGAAGTGTGTGAGTGTGTGTGTGTGTGTGTGCGTGTGTGTGTGTGTGTGTGTGTTGGAGGGTGGGGGAACCGGGTGTGTTTTCAGTGGCTGTCACTCAAAACGGGTTCCAGACTTCTACTGGGCCTTCATGCGCTCTGCGCTGGAAGCCAATGTTGTTAAGCCTGTGACATTCTTCACAAAAAAAAAAAAAAAAACCCACACAGTGATTATGCCGCCTGTAATTATATAGCAGGTACAAAACAATGGGTCGGCGGCACAGCTGCCAATGAGCAACATGGTTAAACGTAAATCTCCTCACGCAGAGAGAGCGGCTTTAAAGAGCACCGAGGTTAAAGTGGAGTTTGCTCAGTTGAAATGCTTGAAGTTTGACACGCTGAACCGGAAGAGGAGCAGCAGGGGTTCCTCCACCTGAAGGAGTGTCTCGTTTTGAAGAAAAAGGTTTATTTGCTTCTTTTTTTTAATTGTTCATGTGAGCAAATACTTAGCTTAAAGTTACTTGTAAGTTAGTTTCATCTTATTTCAAGTGCACTCGCATATTTGCGCTAGAAACTAGACCAAAACGACTCGGCGAGACTTTGTGGTTTTGCAGAGTTGCGTTCAAATCTCGTCAGATATTTTTCAGTTTGTTTTATACATGAATCTGTTGTCTACCACAAGAGCTCATAAACCAAAGACGAAAGTGTAGCAATTTAGCTGCAGCTGCAAATAAAGTCAAAATGGCGGCTTTGGCGTGATTTGAGCCACCGGGGCGACTTTTTTTTTTGAACACGCTACATCATGTTTACACTCTTTCTGATTGGCTGAAGGCACCAAAACATCCTGAAATATATGCAGGTGTGCAAGTTAGCAACCGAACTAAGGCTGCCTTGACGTAGCGATCCCAAATATGAAAATGTGCTCATCTTATCCAAGTCACCCTAAGACTTCATGAGGTCTTAGTTCATCCATTTTCAAATGCCAGACCCAAAGATTTATTTATTTTTGTCAACCTTTTCTTGGTTTATATACATCTATGTCCCAGGTAGAAGACGGATGTATATAATTTGAAAACACCTACAATCTCTAATCGAGTAAAAGCAAACCTGAGTTTACTCGCAGCAACGCCAGACAATCGGCATGATAACGTAATCACAGCGACCCGTTCGCCACGCAGCACAACCGTCCAAAACGCCGCCGTGGCACCGGGATTATCTCAGCTGCGTTCCCTTGAGTCAGGCCAGCCAAAAACAGGGGTAAGCGCCACTGAGGCAAAAAGGAGAAGGAAAAAAAAATAACTGTCAGTGCCAACAAGCATATGCCAGCCTCCGCCTACACTTCCCAGCAGGCACTGCCCTATTGTTGCAGATTTGCTTAATGACTGCTGCCAACATTTCACTGGCAAACGCCTCCCCCCCCCTGCACCCCACCCCCCCATGCCCCTTCTGTAGGAAATGCATCCAGTCAGCACAACAGTCTAACACGTTTAACTCCGGTCCCTCTCGGTCTTTCACGTGTGAACTGATCTGAAATGGGAGACTTAGAGGCGTCTTCTCTTCAGATTGTTAAGCCCCTTGCATAACCAAAGCAATCGGCTCTTCCAGCGACCTCTCGCACGGCGTCCAGAGAAAGGGAGGGACGTCCGAGGTCGGATCCTGAAGGGTCATGTGTCCAACTCAAGATGCGGGGGCCAAATGTGGCATCAGTCATCAATAAGTCCCTCTGGCGTTTCAGCAAATCCACAAAATTCACACAAAGTCTGCAGATGTTTTGATGAATAAAAAGTCGCGTCCGACATCACTCATTAGCACAGATATCATAAAAAATTCCTATCAAATATTTCTGTGATTTTGATTGCCAGAAAACACGCAGACACAAAAAATACCGTCACAAAATCCTGACCAGTGTGAAAAGATGTTCGATGTGATTCCATTTCAAGAAACGCAGAAGCAAACAGCTATTTATGGATGTGCAGAGGGTTTAAACAACACATAAATGTCCTTCAAAACCAACACTCGCGTTGTCGATTTGGCCCAAATCGAGGGCGAGTTCGACGGCCCTGCCGCAGGTTAACGCAGCGAGCCGCTCGCGCCGTGTCCTTATCTCTTGGCAGAGCGGCGGCCGAGTCGCTCGGTGCCACATGGCACCCGGATGCGCGGTCCCACACACCAGCAAACCCGCAGACACGCTGGCTCTCATGATCTTATCCGCCCGGAGCACTCGCCTAGGCTCAGAGGAGTCCGGGGCTGGAGACACTTCCATAATTATCATGAGGATGAAATGAAGCTGGAAACGAGGAAGTGTTTTTTTGTTGTCGTTTTTTTTTTTTTCAATTTTCCTTCAGTCTTAATTCTAGACGAGAACCGAAAGATTTCAGGAGAGCGAGAATATCATGGCTGTGTCTTCAGTGAACTGTGACATCAAAGATAGCTTTCGTTTCAATGTATTATCTTAATTACTTGGGATTTTACATGGCAGCAGTCAAAAAGGTTAAGCTCCTGCATCCATTTTGCAGCAGAGAAGGGAGATTCATTTGAATATGTTTGGGTCAAAGCCTAAATTGTGAGAGACGGGTTTGCATTCATTTTTTTTTCTTTGTTATAAATCTGATTGGGATTTGGTCAACATCTGCAATCTTAACAATCAATCCAAAATAAAAATACGTTGACCAACAACAATTTCTATTCAACCTATTATTAAGACCTATTTACATAAATCAACAGTTTTTTTTTTCTGAGTGCAGCGTAAACACGCTGCTGTTGAAGCTGAAGTTGGAATCTGATCCACAGTTTTCTTTTCCTGGCACTAAGCTAAATAGTTACCTCTGTCCTTTTAAAGAGGAAGTACTGATCAAACACAAATTATTTGTTAATTCTTTTATTTTAAATATGGAAACATTAGTCCCACCTAAACCCCAGAAGCACCGGTTGAAGCCTGCGACTGGTTAAAAGCGCCTGTTTCAGCATCAGTTTCACCTGAGGGTGTGAATCGTGTTTCAGTAACATAATTGCGTTTGTTTTGTTTGACACTGTCGTATTTATAACCTTCGAGTTACAATCGCTCGTTACCAAGGAGCCTGGTGCAGGAGGAGACATCTTGTGGGGAGTTTTCTTATTAGCTCAGTAAAAGGGCCTGTCCGTCATAGCTTAAACGTTTTTATCATAACTACACAATTTCCAACCTGAACCGTTTTCAAAAGCCGCTCCTCAGAAGAAACAGGTGGGTTTTTGAGAAAAATGAAATAAAAAATCTGTTAAAAGAAAAGATCTTACATTGGAGATATAATCTTCCATAAATCATGTTGATTTACAATCTGCACATCAGGGCGACGTGACTGATGATGTTTGTGAAGGCTCGTTTTCATTATTTACGACAGCTCCGACCTTACCAGAAAACGATGGAGGTCATGTTTGCATACGTGCACGTAAAGATGTGGGAGGATATAACGCTCGATGTGTTTTAACGGCTGGACCCGGTGCAGCTCTTTGGACACTTATTTCACAAGCGTTGTCATTTCAACTTCGGGATGGTGAGGGAACAGCCAGGAGCTGGTCTGCACCACGAATACCTTCTCATCCACAAAGTCTCGAAACTCCCAAAACGTCCTAATTGGTGTTTTGCTCAAAGTCCCTGAGAGGATTGCAAAGAAGCATCACCCGTGAATCGTTCTGCTTGAATATTTGATGACTATTATTATCTCAAGCGGCAGAGTTCCTTTAAATTGGTATATTTCCAAGCAAATACTCTGCTTTTGAAGATCGCTCAGCCTCCGCTGAACTCTTCCAGACGTACATCTCCACAAACCTTTCCTCCAGGCGACATTTGGCTTGTTCTTGTGAGTAGTTACAAATTTAATTTGAGCGTGAAAGTGTCAATTGTGTTGTTCGTTATTTATTTTATTTTTTTCTTTCTTGGCCGTCAAAACTCCCCTCCCGTTTATGTTGATCTTGGACAACAGCGCTTGTGCTCTGGCATTTTGTAGTTTAGACTTGAGCTTCTGGGTTTATTTTGGAAATTGTATTTAATTCGAGAGTGGATGTGCTTAAAAGCCATGACAGTGCCAAGAAAACAAGTTTAATGGAGTTCAACCAATTCTGATAGTAGCAGCTTAGCACAATGTTAACTTGTTAAGAGACAATAAGCTGAATTTTGGGGGTTGTACGTTTGGTTAATCCAACACTTTATTTTACATTTCATTGTCGTTTCATTGTTATACCCCAAAAGAAACAGTTCAAATGCTTCAGTAAAAGTCCAAAGTGGATGTCCGTGACAATGAGTGTATGGGAACTTTTAGACATAACCTCCACACTGCACAATGTAAGGCAACGAATATGACACAAGACAAGCACTTGAATGTCGTGAATGATTTGCCTCTCAGTAATCCTCGTGTATACCAGCTGAGAGCCAGCTTATGACAAAGTAAAGTAAGGTGTTGATGAGACCCAGAGGAATCCAGATGAGCCTCAAAGCTTCGGCGGCTTGGCTTGCTGCCTTTGTGTTTATCACGAGGAAACGAGCCTCACGACACCCCGAATGTCGCCGACAGAGAGCCTTTGACGTAGCAACAACCCATGTCTTCGACAATTAGCGATTGCCCAACGGCTCCGATAAAATCCTTTCGGTTCCAGCCGGTGATGTGTGTTTCCTATGCGGATCCTCTCCGTCGCTCACCGTCCTGATCGTGATGAACAGATTACCTTCTTCACCCTCACCCCGTTATTTATCCCCGACAACCCCACTGGCAGCTTCCGAGAGGTATTTGCCACGTATGTCCGCCCAGCCGAGAGAGACAGGCATTACAAAAGGGAATGAAAACCAATGTGGCACCAATGGGGGAAAAAAGAAACAACTCACTAACTAACTGAGGTAAACACTCAGGTTGAGATACTCATAGCATCCCTGCATCACTGGGCCAAAGCCCATCAGACACAGCAAGTCCACACCCATAAAAGTAGTTCCAACCTCTAGCCAGGCTTCAGATGATAAAGTGCAAACCACCTCAATATCCATGATGGCATTCCCCTCTAGGTAAATTCAGCACCTCATATGCTTTTTCCCCTCCGCCAGACAAAGACTCCTGCCTTGGCTTAATCAGGAGGACTGCTTATTAAGGAAAAGCTCTCGGGTATGTCCTAAATTGGGGGGCGAAGGGGAGAGACAGTCTCATCAGTGCGATAACTGCAGATTTATGTCAGAATTAGGTGTAAATAGCTGCAGCGGTTATTCCCCTTCTTTAATTAAGGCAGCACTTTCTGTCCAGTTCCCCTCTGCGGGCCGGATTCCAGCTTACGAAGCAGCAAAGCCGGCAGCAGGCTGGTGAAATGCGGGCTCTACGCTGTCCTTTACGTCCCCGAGGTGTTTGAACGCGGATCACTGCAGGAGACGTCGCCTCATTTCGCATGTTCTGTTGCATACCGACGGTTTGAACCCGCGACACGGCCACTTGCGGATGACTCCGTGTCAGACCGAGCCAAGTGCACGGGCACATAAAAATGCTCCGCGAGAGTTATATCACTTTAAAAGACTGCCAACTCTGTGCTTTGAAGACAATTCCATCTGTGGGGCCCATCATCTCTCTCGCTTTCATCTCACTGACAATTTCTGAGGCGCCATCTTTTTTTTTGTGTGCACATCTAAACAAACTTTACTCTCTTAGCCATGACTGTTCAAATATCCGACAGGCAGTAAACTACCTGAGATAAGCAACGGGGAAAAAAATGTGGTTTGTGAGGAGGGGGAGGCTGGGTGTGTGCCCGTCGTTCAGACTCCGTATTCAGTTTCCATCAGCGATAGCACTGCTATTGATTCAGAGTTTGCCATGTGCTCAGTGGAGTACAGACGAAATGCATCATATAATTTGGGAGCTGTCAGTCAAGCCGGCCCAGGACTCTCACTCCCAGGCTCGTCAGAGTTAAGGTGGACAGTTTCACGTTTCCCCCTCAAACCAAGATAACAGAACCGACCTGGGGTATTTACACATGAACACATGCTTCTTCTTCTTTGGTTGTTTTTTTTTTCTTTTTTTTTGGGAACTGTGTTGAAGCTTCTCATAAATTATAAGACAGATAATCACAAGGTGATGTGTTTGGACAGCCACAGTCTGCCAGAGTCTTGGCTTTGAAGAAGCTTGGGGTTTATTTGTTCTCCTTGGGGCTCGCAGGGTTTCTCTTCAGATGTTCGAGCTTTCTGCAGCAACTCCAGAGCAAGAGAGTTGAGTAAATGGTCTACCATTACGTGTCTGTGCATGTCTAAATGTTGTCTTGTTGTTAACTGATGACATGTACAAGATGTACCCTGTTTTTTGGGGGGGGGGGGGTTGCCTCACCTTTTCAAAGAAAGCCTGACCGCCTTCCATCCATTCTTTGTCTATACCCCCCATTTTCCATTTTAGGGCTTCAACACAACCGGTGCCAACTTCCAGCTGTCAAAAAGGGAGAGACAGCTGGGCAGAAAGGGGGCCATGTTAATTTCCATACAAGAAAGGCCAGAAGTTTCTGACCAATAAGCTTACTGGTCTCACTTTATGAATTAACACCAACAAGACCAGCAGATGTGCTGTTGTCATAATCAGTGATGGACTTGGGAACATAAGTCTTGTTCTAAACCTTGTTCTTGTTAAAAAGTGCTATTCTTGCATTTGTTATGTGCTTTCTGTAACAACTTTCAGCTTCAACTATTATTCTTCATTTTAAAAAACAGATATGTTTGCATATAGTGAAAATCTTGCTATTAAGATATAATGTCAGGCAGACACTATGGAAGATATAAAATGAATCCCCGGAGAGTTATTACTTTGTTTACCAGGTAGACAAATTTTTCTTCCTTTCTTTTTTTATTTATTTCAATGATTCTTAGATCTGCAACTAAACATTGGAACTATTCTCATCTAATGAGATTTTTTTTTTTTTTACAATAGTCCACTGATTATCCCAGAAAGAAGACAATAAATGCTTCCCTCCATTAAAAGTCGTTGTCAAATTGTAATCGAACTGGTTTCTACTCGATCAGTTAGTGAAGAAAACACTGCGGAATATAACAGTGACAAACAGCGATAACATGTCAGAGAGATTGCTCTCGCACACTAATCAAGGAAAAAGGAAAACAAAATCCATAAAGTGTGCTTTTAGAGTCCAACTAGAAATCATAGCCGTCTCCCATAAACATCAGTCTCCCTGCAATGGCGGTTGTTGCCAAGTCAAAGTCGCGGCATGCAGAGTGCGGTGACACGGTGAACGCCATCGCCCCGGATCAAGACGTATGCGGCGGTTCAAAAGCGCTTCATCACGCAGCCGGATGCGTCCGGGCGGAGAAATCGAGCGATTAAACAGCATTTAATCCCTAATTGCGAAACTACAGCCTCGACTGTTAATATTTCCCGCAAGGATGTCAGACCGCATTGATTCTGTTGTCATGATTATTTATCGGCTCAAACAGTGATCAGCAGATTCGCACGTCGACCTGTGGAAGGCACGACTGTCGTCGTTGCCGCATCTCTTGGCTTAGCGCTAACTAATGCTGACGCTAATGTATTTTTGGATGCCTCTGAAGCCGGCGTAGCTATTTGTGCCGCACTTCAACACGGCGGCCTCTGTGTAATGGCAGACCCAATTGTGTTAACAGTCCAAATCAGGTTAGAGTAACCCGATTCAGACGTGCCATGCAGTCTTATGGATCTGGGTTTTTCTTTTTTTTCTTTTTAAAACAAATCCTAATTATGGCTCATACGTATATGGCTCAGATCCCAAAATAGAAGCGAACAGTCACCTGAAACAGTAAGACGTGAACGCCAGTTCAGGATTCGTGAAAGCCCCGTGATGTGACTGTACCAGCGAGACGCAAATAGAAGCAGACGGCGTGGCAGATGCAAGCAGGAGATCATCGCAAAGCGGGTGCAATATTTATTGCGCCGGGCGCGCGACGAGAGGCGCTGCTGCTTTGCAATGTCGAGCAGGTGATGGAGAGCCTCTGCCTCGGCTGTTATGGCAGCCGACCCCCCCCTCAGGCCCCCTCCTCCACCACCCTAATATTGACAAGGAAAATGAGAGATGGGATCACCGAGGTCGCTTTGTTCGGAGGAACCCACTTAGCATGTCTGACTGACATTACAAGCTCCTTGCAAAAAATAAATAAATGAAAACCCGAGCACCTCTCACTGTGAAACACCTTGCTTCTCTTTTCTGGGCTCTGTCTGTGCCGGCTCTTATTATCCGTATCCCAAACCAGTGTATTCGGAGCAAGCAGTGTTCAGCCGTGTGAGCTCTAACAGGGTGGGGGGAGATCCACCTGCAAGGTTCAAAGGGCAATTAAAAGTCAACGGATCTCTCCATAAAGCCCTGCAGCGGCGTCCCCTATCTGTTCTCCGAGCCTCGTGCGCTCGGAGCGGACCATAATTTTCCACGAGTGATGAAGTGTGAAATGCAGCAAAAAGCCCCCCCATTACTGCATGAGGGATTTAGAGCCCACAGAGCCAGGGAAAAGAAAGGGAGGCGAGGAAAAAGAGAAAAAAAGATGCCTTTTGTCGAGAAAAATATACGAGAGAAGGAAAGCAAAATCCCGGCACAAGAGGTCAGGCTGTGAAGCCCCCAGAGGGATGGTTCGTATCCTGATTGTATCCTGTGAGCGTTCGATAAGTTGGGAACAACGGCACATTTCTGGTCGAACCGTCAGGAGCAACAGCTGTTGAGAAGTTCCGCAGAGATGGAACACGATCCCTTATTAATGTGCCTCTGCTGCCTCTGCACTTAGCTTGAACATGGTAGTGGTAGCATCATGCTGCGGCGTTGCTTTTCAGCAGCACAGTTTGAGAACTGGGGCAATCTTTTCACAATGAGGAACGGCTTTGATTTGATCTTTCACTCAAAGTGTCACTAAAACACACTAAAAGTTGTGGTTGTGACTTGAAATAGAAGAAGGTATTTAAAGGGGCAGTGTTATTTATTTTCCATTTTGTTGTGCGGACAAGTAGTTATGTTAACTTCAGTTGAAATAAAACTGCTACATAGCTTGTATAATGAGCTCAACTGATGTGCCGCTCCGCCAGGTGTTTGCTAATTGCTGCTGGCTAGTCTGAAGGAACTAAGTGGGAGAATTGCAGGGGAAGACTCCCCTCTCTGACAAGCAGAAGTAAGGAAGCTCGCCATGCAGACAACACGACTGGATTGACAAAGAAAGAATGGTGAGACGTATTCCACCCACTCATCATTTGAAAACTCCATCTTGCATTCACGTCCAAATCTGTAAACAAGATATGCACAATTCTTTTTATTTGTGATAAATGAAAATACTGTGCTCTGTCTCTCAGCTCCTCTGGTGAAACGTTTTCCACGACACACTCAGTCAACACGTGGCTTCATCTTATCATTACAACCCCCGCCGAGTATTTCATGAATTCCACGCCATCCTCCATAGTTTACGACAAAGGAGGAAATGTTTTGCTAAAAACTTTGGGAAAAAAAAAAAAAAAAGAACTGTCAGCAGCAAAGCCTGTGGGAGGCTGGAGTCAAGGGGGCCTCTTGTTATCTTGTTATGGCAGTGTAAACGGCGAAGCAGCACCGAACGCCTTGATGGAGCCCAGATAGACGAGTCACACACTCACACAGCAACATCACAGAGCGACTCCTGATGTTGTCTGCATACCAACTCCTCACCGACTTCACTTCAGCTAACTTTTTTTTCCCCATTTTGGGGAGGAAACATTTCCTTCTACTTGAAATATATATATATATATATATATATATATATATATATATATATATATATGTACTACTTAATTCACTTAAATCTGACATGACCACATGATGATAATGCTATGGTGGCAATAATGATTTGAGAAATAAGACGGGTAAAAAAAAAAATACAAAAAAAAAAAACAAGAAAATATCTTCCCTTAGTATCTGTTGTCAGATATGTCAGAGCAAAGCTAAAAAAAAAAAGTAATTTACAGCCAGCCTCAGCAACAGAAAGAATTTTTTGAAAAAAAAAAACAAAAACGAGTTTTCTTTGTGTCACATAGACATACAAAGACAAGTCTCAACATGCCAATTAGGAGGTGTGGGATTTTATTATTTTTTTAAAATTATTTATTCATCCCTTTTATCTAAACAATTATTTATTGGACTTCTGCTGAGCCTGCCGCGGCTCTGCTGACAAAAGCCTCGTTTGTTTAGACTTTGAAGGCTCCGAAGAGGAAGTGCGACGATGATCAAAATTCGGACTTTGCTAGGGAGAGCGTGATCAAGTCCTCCTGTGGTTGCGGTTAACTATAACCTTCATCTTTGTTCAGAAAGATAAAAAAAAAAAAAAAAAAAAGCCTCACAGACATTTTGTCTGCCGTGTTCGCTGGCATTCAGCCTGTTCTCCCGGTGCAGGAGTTGTTTCAGGCGACTGCTACAAAGTCAAAGCTTGTAATAAGGCTTTGTTCAGAGAAGAGACACACAGGTGGGAAGAGCGTGAGCAAGGAGCTGGTTTCACGAGGTATTTAGTGTTTACTGGATGTAGTTACCGCTTTGTTACAAAAAAAACAAAAAAAAAACGCAAATTTGTTTCCCCAAAAGATGTGCCATGATTTCCAATCCTCAGAGCCAATCTGGCAATTAGCGCAGTTTACGTTAATGATGCCAGAAATAGTCGCAGTGCTCCAGGATTATTTTCTGAGCACATGTGATACAGCGGCGAGAACAACTTTCTACGCGACTACTGATGTGATGATGGAGGGTTTCAGAGGACGCTCCATCGTCAGGATTGCAGGACGTGGTCTACGACCTCATCGTTTTGTCCTAATCCTTGTGCAAACAGTTCAGACGAAACAATAAAGTCACTGTTGTCTCCTCTGATATTGGTATCGGCTCAACAACGCTTTCTCAAAGAACCACATAGAAAACGTTTCTGCTCCAACATGCACTGAACTTTCTTGGCAGAGCAATGTTAGGAATCCCAAAGTAGCCAAAAGACGCTAACAATGTATGGGAGAGTGAACAAATAAATAGCAAATTGTCAGTAAAAGTGGAAAGAGCGCTCCTTCAGGAGACAACTTCCATTCTCTCGTGTTTTATTTCATTTTTTTTGTTCTTTTTCCCCCCATTTGTTCCTTTTTGCAAGCAGGATGAGTACCGGCCCTCAATTTTTAACCCAAGACAGCTGCACCATCATAGCTTATAGCGCATATAAACCAGTAGCAATGCTGTCAGGTATGACACTAAATATTGATGTGTGGTGTGGCGCCCGCCGCTGCTCGCCCGCGGCCATTAGAGGTCCTCAGCACGGAAGATTGAGGAGACGACAGAGCAGGCGGTGAAGGCTGATGAATGCCCAGGACTTTGCACAATAGAGATTCCTCCTTCGTTTTCCCGTTTTCCCGATGCATGTTTGACTATCTTACAGCGTACTCCATCCTCCGTAGTCCACATCCTGTAAAAAAGGATGTGGACTGGTCAGGACCGCTTCGTTTTAAAGGGTGCATGAGGTAGTTTTTTAAGCATACATGCTCCGCAGTAAATATAGATACGGCTCGTTAAAATAAAAAAAAAGTATAATTGAAAAGTGAATGTTTTAGATTAATCAAACAAAGAGTGACAGAATACGTTTCTTTTTGGTTTTTTTTTTATCATCAATATTAACAGGAATGAAAAAACTTTAAAACAATTTGACATGTTTTGCTCGCCGGATCCACGTGAACTTTTCATTAATGTTTTTTTTTTTTTAACTCTGTCTTGTTGTACGAAACAGAGCGAGCTCTGCATCAAACCAAGCAGAATCATGAGAGTGGGCAACCTTAGCAGTACCTTCTTGCTGCTGAGAGTTGATTAGGCTAATTAAATCACACAAAGGAGACAGCGTTCCCTTGAGCATGAGATGAAAAATACTGTGAGGAGGGAAAAAAAAATACAAAAAAAAAAAAATCAGTCAAGTCCCAAATGTTGCATCTTGGTAAATTATACAGAAACAACAATTGCACCTTTGTTCGGGACTCCAGATAGCTATCATTAATCAAACAAAGATGGAGGGGGGCAGAAAAGGAGTTGAGAATGACTCTGATTTTTTCCCGTTTTAATTTGTTTTGTCCTTTGCCACAGTCGCGAGCCTCGACACACCTTTGATTCTGTTCGGCCCGACTGAGATGAAAGCCACAAAACGCTCACACTTCCAGAGTTTTCTCCTCAGATGTTCAACAGTTCTGCTAATTAATAGTTTTTCTCTGCCGTGTTTACTCGCAGCAATTGGTCTAGAGATCGTGTGTCGTTTTTTGTGTGTGTGTGTTTTTTTTACGCAGCAAACCCTAGGCTGGAAAGGTAAAGCTTAGGCTTCTGATTTTTTTTTTTTCCGAAACGTCAACTTGAACCGGTCAGACAGGAAGCCACGGACGAGACGACGGAGCTTTCCGTCGACCGAGTGTTGCTGCAAGAAAGGAGATGGATGACGTCAAATGGTGGCACGTTGTGTCAGATTGGGACAGAGGAGGGACAACAACCTCCAATTAAGATCCGCTTAGGGAAAGGCCAGACTTTTATTACGTGATGTAAATCCACAGGAAGTACCAGCAGCCTGAAGACCAGCTGCCGGTACGGTGGCACCAGTACGGAGCCGTTTAGAAAGATTTGGAGGTTCGTGAAAGCTGCATATGAATATTGTCATAGCTCGTCGTTACAAAAACTGCAACATAGAAATTGGTAAAAGATCAGCTTCATGCATGTTTCTAATGTTAAGTACATATATGTCAGCAAAACTGGCGTACATCTAAAAATAATCTGTAATGAACGACTATATTCACTGGGATGCAACATGAAATAAAAATGACAAAAGAATTGACGTAGTAAATGCATCGTGCCAAGTGCTACGAGGGCACGCTAACCGCAACAACCTTTGGTGTAGAAGTTGTCTGTGTAAGAACCAAAGGAAAACAAACTACGTTTAAAACGACATGTCTATGGTTAACCCAGCAGGCTAGAAAGAGCCAGATATCGAATAGATAACAGGTGTAGAAATGTTGCATTTTGTGTTTTTTTGTTTGTTTGTTTGTTTGAGTGTTGTACTGGTGTTAGCAAGATGCAAGTTTTACAAAAGCTGAAGATTGAATTTAAGCCACAAAATTTCTGATTGGTGCGGCTAAAAAAGTTGATGGTACATGATGTTAAAATTTTATCAAATGGGAAGGTAGAACAGTTGAGCTTTTCATCAGTTTAGATGGTAAAAACAAAGAATTTTGCATCTTTCCTTCTTAAAAAAAAATTGCATCTTAGCGTCCCAAAGCGGATACATTTCCACATCGTCTTTGTCGAATGCCGCAATAATAAAAAAAGCTGAATTTACTCATAACTGAAATATTTGGTGATTTTTAATCTCCATTTTTTACGCTAACCTCTTTCTAAAGCATAAAAAAGTCTGAATAAAGTTTGACATGTTCAACATTAAGCCGAAATGGTTCATTTCACATTCAAGAGAAGGAGATGATCCTGGACCTGAGCAGGAGGAAAGCAACCATTTCACAGTTCTGCTGAGCTCTGCTAATGCGCTTTATTAAGCTCGCCTCAAGAGCACCAGGAGTCTGCATGAGTTAAAGCAGCGTGAAGAAGATATTTAAATAAAAATACTAACACAGTTTCACACTCATTATTAACAGAAACAAAGACTTAATTTCACAATTAAAGGCAGGGGCCAAAAAGCTTCAAGTAGAGAAAAGCTTTTTGTTTGGAAAGCCTATGTTAATTTTACGAGTTAAACTGAATCAAAACCGTGTATTTGTCTATTTCTGAGTGGTGTTAAAAGTGGACAAAAAAAAGGGACACATTATCCACCTACTTCTAATAATCTTTTTTCTTTTCACATTACCTGCTAACTGTCTGGGGACCACGGTGGACTTTTAAGGATTTATCAGTTTCGCCACCAGTACAGACACAGACTGCACTTTCTCTGCCAAGACCAAAGACATCCACAGTATCACAAGCCAGTAACAGCATTTTATTGTCGGAGCCTTTAGCTTTAATCTTATTTTTTAGTTTTTTTGGGGCAAATTTTTACAACAGATTGTAAAACTCTATTTTTCCAGGCTGAGGAAAAAAAATAATAATAAGAGGATAAAGTCGTAAAATTACGAGAATGATCTTGCACGAGAATAAAGCAGCAATATTGCAAGAATAAAGTTATATTAACATGAGAATAAAGCAATAATATTGTGAGACTAAGGTCTTAATAAAACCAGAACAAAATATGAGAACTGGTAATATTTTGATTTTATATTGCTAATATAAAATTATAAAATGTCCAGAATGAAGTAGTTGTAATCCTAGAATAATGCAGTAATATTACCAGATTAAAGTCATAGTAAACAGCATTACTATGAGTAGCAGGACTCAAGACAGATAGCAGGCTGATGCCGATGTATTAACAGATTTAGTATTATCTTATTTATTCTGTTAATGTTATTTGGCTTTATTCTCGTAATTTTCTATGTTTTGTGCTTAGTGTGGCCCTGATACTTCGCTGTAAATTTCCCCAAAACAAACAGCTCACCTCTTGAAAATATTCCATTAACAATTCACAAACGTCAAAGTCAAAGCCGCCTTCTCGCGTCCCGCCACAATGTCGGCCGTGGAGGCGGCTGCGGCCGCGAAAGCTGTCCAGACATCAATGTGAGTCTAACTGGAGGGGACGGTGGAATCTCATATCATGGCAGATTCATGTGTCGGAGTTCAGAGAATGCCAGCTTATTGCTATTGAAAAGGTCGGCAGGCCAGAAGGAGAATAAAAAGTCTGTACTGGAGCAAGCAGTTTGTGTGTGTGTGTGTGTGTGTGTGAGAGACGCTGTCTTCCTTTATCTGTGACCCTGGGATGGAGGCCGCAACCTGAGCTCACTTGAGCGCCACGCTCTCCAGCGTTTCCCTCCCTCCTGTCAGGCCTGGGTGTCCGTTACCTTCAGCCCTCCAGGAAGCAGAAGCCAGGCGACGACGTCCTCTGTGAGCGCAGATATTAAAACAATCAATCGCCGGAGAGATGATTTTTCCCGATAACGCCAGCGTGCGATGATTAACCGAATGCTCAACGATCCGACTCGTGATACGAGCCCCGGTGACATCGGCGTGCTGAGTGGCTGAAATATCAATAATAATTGTTTCCATGTTGATCTGGAGCCGCACTTCTCCGAACAGAGGTAAAAATAAAGCAGTCGCAGAGGATCGGACTCCGTGGCTAAGCGGTGAGGTGGTGGTGTGGGGAAGGGGGTCATATTTCACTGACGCTCGTGTGATTTGTGATCCCCGGAGTTCAACGGAGAGAGGAAATGGCGTCGCGGGGCCCGGCCGCCGACTGGTTAATCGAGGCCCCTCCTATCGCATTGACCGCCGGTGCAGCGGCGCGGCACAAACTGCCGCTGATTCAATAAGCCGCCATCAGCTTGTTAAAAGACTGGCGGTAATAATCGTAAACCTCGTTTGAGCTGTGTTTTCTCTGGAAATCCAATGGCTGCTGGCGTTTATCCAGGATTTATAGCATTTCGTTGCCGCAGAGCAAAAAACAAAAAAAATAGTGAAGCCACAGTTCCTTTATATTTGTCATTTTGAAAATTCTCGGCTTTTACAGTCAACTAACCGATGAGTCCAGTCGGTCAACTTCAAAATATTGATTGTTTCCAAAACACAAAATCTCACCAGCTAGCTTCCAGTCCAAATATCTCAGTACACCAGAAATTTAAAAAAAAAATCTAACTTACAAGTAATTTTTCAGCAAGATTTCATTGACTTGAAACAAGCACCTACATTGGTGAAAAAGTAGTTGTTCCACTAACAGATGAAATTGTTAATAACACCAGAAAAATGTCTCATAAGTCTCATAATCAGCCAGTCGAACAAGTACTTTATTTTAATCACTATTAAGGAATTATTGACACAAAATAAAGTTACGTATCTTGCAAAAGTGTAAATTGCAAGTCAGTTTTGTTCTTATTTCAAGCATAATAAGATGTTTGCTCTTGATATGAGACCAAAAATATTTGGTAAGATTTGTCACTTTGTCTAAAGTGAAGAGTTGAAATGTTGACCAGGCTTTGGGAATGTGAAATAAAAAACCGGAAGTGGGGAAGTAAACAGGGAAGGAATCTTTACTTTCCTCTGAAATCGGAAAATGATGACTGAATTTCTCTTTGGCATTGATTCCTCCAAAGGGACGTGAAATTAAATCAATGGACTGATCACAACAGAACTCTGTAAAAAAAAATAAAAAAATAATTTATTAAATAATTTTCTGAGAAAAAAAAATTTATTAAACACAGAAATCAAATCACGGTATTTCGGACTTTTCAGAGCTGTGCCGACTCCTTTCGAAAGGCTTCCGGCTCTCCGCGTCGGTGACGACGCGTCGCACCTGCCCACCAAATTCAACCAACCTTGGAGTCACGGGAGTCAGCATTTTTGGAGGAGTGCCTCTGAGATGTCGTGCTGAATAATGCGTCCTATGAATAAAACACATTAGCTACAAAACACGTTGAATTATTCACAGTTTAGAGCCCGCGTCCCTCTTCCCCTGCGCAGGACAGATTAGTTCTTCGGTCGTCTACGAGTCTCCGTCTCCCTCATGTGCGCGCCTTCTTGCCTCTCTGATCGTCCCTTCGCTGTTTTTTTCTTCTTCTTTTTTGTCATCTGTGATTTGTTAATCCCTCTTTGTTCCTCTATCTTCCCTCTCAGCTGAATTTGTGCTGATGGCGACGGTCTATTTATACGCCTCAAGTTACTACTTTTCCCTGAGACATCTCCCGATTTATCTGAAAGGGCTCTCGAAGCCGTCGAGGAGCGCGTTTGTTCTGATGGAATCTTTGATGACTTGGTAACACGCTGCGGCCCGAAATGGATTCATCATTTCGGATTAATCCGAAGCGACCAGCTGTGAATTTCAAGGGGGGGGAGGGGAGAAGTGCCCAGAAGAAGGCAGCGAGGGGTTAGCTAATTAAATTCTTGACCTAGTATGGTTTTCCTTTGCTTACTTTTGGGATTCTTGAGAAACGAGCTCACTTGAGCGTGTCGACGCACAAACAGTCAACAACAACAACAAAGAAATCGGTGCAGAGCTTAACTTTGCTCCAAAAAGTGGATGGTTTCGTATCGTATCAAGCTCCCGATCGAGGAATGTTCTCATGAACCTGTTCGAATCCATAACTTACTGTCATTTCCTGACAGTGTTTGGTTTCCTGTCAGCGATTTTATGTTGGCTACACCAACATAAAGGCTTGGTTAGTTAACGAGTCACTTTTTAGATGTATCTGCCACTGACCAACAGATGAAAGCTCCAGAATATCAGGTGGAGCAGAATTGCAAAACTAATTTAGGGTCATGTCATGCTGATGAATACTTTCAGGAATTTACAAGGCATCGATTTCTGATAGCAGTTTAATTAGACGTCCAACTGGAACTCGATATCGTCCTGTCGTTGAATGACGTGGATCGGTATGAAAAAGTCCCGATTGTGGCACTCTTAGTTTTAACCCATGAGGGCCCGAGACTTTTTAGGCTCTTGTGGCCTTTATTGTACAGCAAATGAATAGAGGGAAGGAGGAAGATATGCAGCAAATGGACAGAAACCAAGAATCAAACAGGATGACGGCGTCAAGGACGCCGCCGCCTACACCACTGGGCGCCCTACAAACTGAGTCACCCAGCGTCCGATTAGGGCAAATGTGCCCCAACCTGAACCAAAAGTAAATAGCCACTTAAACCAATAGATGAGCATGTCGTTCATAATTTGCTTGTCCTTAGTGTTCCCAGGGAGGAAGCGCTAATACAAACTCACAGAACAGAGAGAAAGCGGTGTGAGGTGTGTGCATAAGGCGGCTGAAGCATGTGCTTGTTTTGTCAGCTGGAAAAGTCACATTTTTCTGTGTTTTCAGCAGCATCGCCACAACATCAGATTGTGTTTGCGGTGCATACTGAGGCACAGCTCTCCAAACAGCAGAACATGACGTCAATGGGCACCAGCCTCAATTCCTTCAGCCACAGCTACATATCTGAGTCACACAGGCTTTTGAGAGTGTTTGTCATGGCTGTGGGGTCAGAACATGCCAAGTAGACACACATTACTTATAAACTGATGAGAAAGCTGCCTCCCTCCACCCCCCCAGTCTCTTTTCTTGACAGTGGACTTTTCAGTTTTCGTGACGTACTCACCAGGGCGCAGTACGTCTCTGGAGGGTCTCCGCAGGTGATGTTGGGGGGATCCAGAGTGACCTTCAGGAACTGGGTCATGTCTGCTGCCTCGGGTTGGCAGGCCATGTAGTCCCAGGTTAAACCTTCGTCCGAGTACACCTGGGACTTGCAGACATCGTAGTGGCCCCACGCTGCAGGGTAGTGCTGCATGGCTGCGTGGCACATGCCGGTCCATATCGCCTGGAGGGCCAGTGCAAACTGGAGCCTCATGACTGCTCCTCTCTCAGCTCCTTCCCACGGAGCAGTGCCTCCTTCTGAAGATGTGGGGGGTGGTGGTGGGTTATAGTCGTCTTTTTCTGATGACCTAAACGACGTGAGGAGGCATGTCAAGCTCCCTTTGCGGGTGACGGGGAGCAATGCTTGATTTAGAAGTGTTTTTTTTCTTTTTCAAGTTTCCAGAGCGGCCCAGGACTTTGAGGTTACAGAAGATAAGAAGAGAAGGCCGAGGAGGAAGAAGGGGTCGAGACGAGCCCCTCTGACACGCTGATAGCAAAATGAGTGGCAGGTCTCCTCAGCTCCCCTGGCTGTCAGTCATAGTCCGCGTCCCCGTGTGATGATCCGGCGCTGCGGAGAAACAGAAGAAGAAGGGGATGTGAGGAAACCTCCCTTGTGGGACTGGATTTTGACAGTGAGACAACATTAGCACGGGCCACAGCACGGGGGAGCAGAGGTGTGCCTGTGAAACGTGCAAGACAGAAGTACCACACTGGTGTTTGTTGCCCATCAAAACACGGGAGGAAGCGGTAATTGAGGCCATCGGGGTAAACCGGATCCCGCTGCTTTCACACCAAACCTTCATCGCTCTCTGCGGCACCGAAGCCTACGATGCTACAGCTTCCAGCCTCCACAGCCCTGCGAATCTTCTCACTTCAACACAAAGAAAGAAACAATGCCGTTCGCGTTCTCTCCAACATAAAGGACAAAAGCGGTGCGAGCAAAACAACAGAAAGCAGTGAAGCTATTGCTTGACTCTACTTAATCCATTTTAATAATATACACCCAATTTGCAGAGAGTATTCAGATCGTCTGAGAGAACTGAGCCAGTCTGACTTCTACACGAGTTGCTGACATGCTTTCACAACCAGACTGCTTTCCAAGCTTTTCCGCATAAAATCTCCCAGCTAATGGTGCATGTCAGAGAGACAACCGAGCCAGGTGGAAGGAAACGTCCTCAGCCACCCCAACCGCACCCCTCCCCCGAGACAGAATTGTGCTGAGGAGCAGGTTTGGAAAGATCGTTCAACTTTTTCAATGTTTAATATAACAAAACCGCTCCTCGGCTTGTGTAGTTTACATCCGGAACAGGGCTGGAAGAGACAATCTGCCTGTACGGCCAAATCAGACGCAGGTACAGACACAAGTTTTTGAACCACAATCGTATACGGATCACTTTTCCTCAATAAAACCTTATAACAAAAATGACACCAACTCAATTCTCTGCTTCTGTTCTTGAGCGTCTACAAGAGAGTTATTCCTTTCCACTGTGGCCACATGCTCGCTCAATATGACAAACTGCTGCACAGTCGAAGACTCAAAAGAAATTTAACCAAATTTAAATATTGGGAAATAAATTAAACATATAGGCATTTCACATTGAATAGAACTGGACTGAATTAAATCTTGGTCTTCATCGGCTGTCTGGATCTTGGAAATCTGCTCACTGAAAGTGCGAGACACTTTTACCTGGAATATGTCGCTGTCCATGTTTCCATCTTGGCGAATAAAGGCAGAATGTAAGAGCTGCAGGTTACTGCAGTTGGATTCATTGTCATTCCACACTGCCAGAGAAATACTTGCACATGACTTCTGTTAATTATTTAATCATTTCCTCTCATGAAGCATTTAAAAGGTCAGCAACTCAGCTATTACAATATCATTATTAAAAATGAAAAGTCCTAACAAGGCACGTGGCCTCAACGTAAAGTTGACAAGTCATCTGCGTGGCTGAGACGTCGTCAGCCATTAAAGTTTGACGGCACGTTCCACTGCGAAATGAAAATACCGCGTTAGCTTTGTCAACTTGGCCTGCGACCAAATGCAAACGCTGAAAAGGAGGCCGAAAATGATGCAACGTTCTTAACTCGCGTTATGTTGAATGTCAAGTTTATTCATGACATTTGCTCTCTGAGACAACGCCATCATTGTCATATAAAAAACCCAAAACAACACCTTTCAGTTTGACGTCCGATATCAAATTTTACAGCTGACGTCGGCCGATACCATGCCGATAATATCGTGCATCTCTACTAAAAACCTAATGAAAATAAACTGAAATTTGAGGCCACACAGTAGCGTGGCACAAAGAGGGGTAATAACACTTTTACTAGAAAAAAATTCACATTTTGTTTCTCCCTAATAATAATATCCCTTCCCAAGATGAAGTTGCTCTCAACATCTTGGTCCTGTCCCTGAAGTCTTATTTCAACAGGCCGTGACTGGATTCAATTGTTAAAGCGGTGTAAATGGTGGCTGTGGCCATAACAGGGACCACTGTAGTATGTCACACACTGATTTATTTCATACGCCGCCACACATCCATTTATGACTCCCAACCACACGAGGCCCATTCACTGGCATGTGGTGGGAAAAGTGCCCTTGATTTTTCCCTTCCGTCAGCCTTTGCTTCTTTTAAATGCCATCTTAAACACAACATTAATAATTCCCTTCCTTTTTGGAATAGCTTCATTAATTGGTCGTCTTATGTTTCGTATTGAAACTGACCTTTAAAATGAAGTTATCTGCCTCCCTGATGTGTCAGCAGTGAGCTGCAGAGAGCCAGATAGCCAAGGCCATGTCTGGAGTTATGCGAGGCTCTCCTGTTATGAAACATGGACCTGACTCGGAGTGAATAATAGCCGCCCGGAGAGAGAAACCTGGAGAAGAAGGCATAGGACCTCCAAGCAGTTTGATCGGCTGGAAGCCAAACAAACTGTTAAACCGTTGACTTCACTGACAACACGCCGTGTGAATACATGGCCCAAATGATGTTACTTTAAGCAAATATTAAGAGTAGAGTCGATTCAATTTGATGTGAAACAGAACTTCTAGTCTACTTCCAGATATTTCTGATTCTACAGGCCGAAGCAAAAAGTGTCGCGATAATTTACGTCAACGCAAAGTCATTCGCAAACAATTTCACAACTGAAATGATTTCGAGTTCTCGGTATGAAAGAAAGGTGCTTTTGGCCTGAAGCCCTGCTGGGCCTATGTTTGAGGCTTTTTCACTCTTTTGCAGCCAGCGAAGTTGAATCAACATATCCAAACGGTTAGTTTCGACACGTTGCATTTAAAGGAGACGTTAAATTACTTTAAAGTAGAAACTATTTTCTCTAAAGAAATGTTTTCTTCCATTTAAGGAAACACCAAAAAAACACTCTTCTGACACACTTGGGGCGTGCTCCACCCGACTCAAACTCTGATCTGGACCAAAAGAGAAAACTCTGGTCTGCCTACAGGCCCACGTCTCGGTTCAGTTGAAGTAAACTCTGGTGCGGTTTGAATCCATATGTGGACTCAATCTGGACCGGAGACCTCTTGACGGGGCATTCTGGTGAAATCCAACCAAAACAAAACCTGAGAAACGGCTTTTACCAGCGACATTCGTAAAATGCTTTTTGTTTTCTTCAGTGGTTCTTGGTGCAGCGCCACCGCAGGTGAGCAGGAGGAACAGCTTTTAAAAAGGGATTGGATAATTTGAACAGCACCAGCTGTGACAAATGTCATTTTGTTCTCTGATCCAGACTTTCAGATGTTAAAACACCATAAGTCAAGTCTTCATTTTTGCGATTTGAGCGCCACTCATATGTAGGTGCTGCCTCGCCGTAACTTGTGTCGAGTTCTTTAGATGTTATCTTTCTTTCCAGGAAATGCAAATGACCAGCATGTTCGCCGGTGTGCATGCGTCGGACTTTGTTATGGTTATGTAAGCGTGTGTGCGTGAGCAGATAAAAGGGATAGAGAAAAGACAAAGAGTCCTCTGGTCCATAACAGAGTGTTCTTTCTAAATTTCTTGTAATATTCTTGGTCCATAAAGTTGCAATATTCGTAGATTCTTTAAAAAAAAGCCGTTTCAGTTCCGTTAGTCTTTTTATTTTTCACAATGCAGAATCAGGGCTTTTTCTATTTCTTTATATATATATATAAATATGTGCAGTATGTTTGTCCTTAACTTGATGTTGGTTATTAGTTCTGCTTTATACTAAACTAACTTTTAGCTGCATAAAAATGACTTTTTTTAAGTGACAGCTGAATATGTAATTGTGTTTCTAATTAGTCAAATCTCATTTGCTCATTTTAAGGTGTATTTTCTGCCATTTCGGAAATATGACAGCGTTCACAGAGTAAGCTGTGACTGTTGCAAAAAAACAGAAAGAAGATACAAACAGTTTTCAAAAGTACTGAAATAATTTCCGTTTCGCTCTACTGAACGTGTGCGATTATGTCGACTTTTACTCTGTATCCAACAAGTCATAAAACAAATTTGAACCGTCAAACAATCAGAAACTGTTGCCAGGTGCCATTTGCTGTGTTGTACCATAAGGAAACCCGGCGATGGACCAGCGCTGTTTGGTCTTAATAAATGGTTCCTGGTGATTTCAACTTGCTGACTCTTCTTAAACCTCAAACATTACAAACCAAGCTGGAGAAAGGATTATCTCAACATGCTGTAAAATTACACATTTGAAAATTAAATTGGGTTATTTAGCCTTATTTAGAGAAAACAATGGAGGTTCACTTTACAGTCATATTTTCACCATGTCACTCATTCATTGGTAAATGTCACTGTTTCAAATGAAATATTTATTTAGCAAGCTAAGTGTTTAGCTTGCTTGACACTTATAGTCCGGAAAATAAGTGACCCAACTTATTTTCCAGACTATAGAACAGACCTGGAAACTGGAAACGTAAATATATAAGCCGCACCGGGCCACGAGGAGGGATGGAGGGAAACATTTGGACTGAAACTGACTCATTGATCAGCCAGAAATAAAAACTGTCAGACATACAGAGAGCCTGGAGAACCTTGGATTAGATGTTAGGGGTGGCTCAGCCAGCCTAGCAGAGCTCAGTGCCCGTCCTGTGATTGGTGGCTTTCTGTCCAGCAGGAAGTTGTGAACAGAGTTTAAAAGCTGCGGCAGGACTGCGGCCATTCACAGGACGCTGGACCAGCAATGGCTCTGCTGAAGGTTCTGCTGCTTCTACTGGGGCTGGGTGAGTCGGACACACTTCCACCGGCTCTAAATGCTGTGAATTATGTTGATCTGTGTTTTATTTTTTCATGTCGATTCCTTATTTCTGCTGTGTGGATCTAATTTGCTAAAAACAGAGACTTTCTTCTCCAGGTGTTGCTGTGACCTCAGTGTCTCTGCAGAAGAGAATCGTTGGCGGTCAGAACTGTGGAAACAATGAGCGACTCTACCATGTGACTTTCTATAGACAAACTTTAAAAGAATCAAGAATCTGTGGAGGATCTCTGATCAGTGATCAGTGGGTTCTGACTGCAGCTCACTGCTGGGAGAACGCTCCAGGATGGTGATTGAAGAAAAGTTTTACTGAGAAATTACCTATAACCGATTGTTAATTAGTTATTGGTTAATTAATTGGGTCTTTCTTGCCCAGGGTTCATGGGGTACTTGTAGGAGGTCATCCTAGAATAGGTCCAAAGTGGAGTTATACAATCACTCGACATGAGGTTTATAGAGACAGCAACGGTCGTCCACACGACATCATGCTCCTGAAGCTGTCAGAAAAAGCAAAGGTCCAACCAATCAAACTGCCGGACTGTCCAGACACTCTCCTGCTGTAAGTTTATCTTCTCAAATCTAAGAACTCGGCTCTAGATCTGCCAGACGAGGCAATGTTCATCCAGGAAAATGTTTGAGCTCTGGTCTCCCAGAGTTAGTTCTTGACGCGACTCGTTTTTAGTTTTGTTTTTTCTTGTGTTTCAGTGGCACCAAGGTTCAGTTCGCAGGTTATGGGCCGACAAAAACTGGCGATTTGAACAGAAGAAGTGAGATGAATGTTCATGTTTCTCAAGACGATTCAGATGAGTCACATCTGTTTTTAGACTCTCTGCTGGAGCTGAACTTAGCAAACTAGTTGCAGTTTTGCTCCTCAAAAAGCGCTCTGAGACAAAATGCTTCAATCTGAAATAGAAAGTTCTGAGAAAACTGTGAGTTTAGCCTGAAAATTTTAACAAGCACACAAAGTGACCAGAGTGCACATGTGCATTGATTGACAGCGCCAAGACCCTCCTCTTGGCTCTGATTGGTTGTTTTTGACTTGGAGTGGTGCATTTCTGCAGACAATTGGGACAACAGGGAAGAGGTGGAGGAAATCAGGCTTATCATAGTTCATCTGTCTCATGTTAACCATGAAGACATAGTGACAATTTTGATACAACTGCAAAAAATTACATTTTATACGAGTAACAATACTGCCGTTTCATAACCACAGATAAGGTCAGACCCTGAGCAAAATGTGTCAACTCTTAAACAGACCTTACATGTTTGTGCTGTTTTTTTCCTCTACAGTTGCAAATCTGGAGAATAATCTTCAGTGTGCAGAGTTTAAGATAGTTAAACGTGACGAGATGGAAAAGATAGTGGCAAAAGACGATTCCCGTGAATACCGTTACCAGAAGTGGTACACTGTGAGAAGCTCTAAGAAGGACATTTCTCTGGTACGTCGGCCTCTTAACAATTTTCGGCACGAAATTGAAATATTGTTTCTGTTTTACCGGACAGTGCACAGCAGCATAACAACTAAGAGCTTTGTGTGCGCGACAGGGCGACTCCGGTGGAGGATTTGAGTTCAAGAACAGGCTGTACGGCGTTTGTGTTTTCGTTGGAAACCCAACGTATGCATTCAGTGCACCAAGTGCCTTCATGGACGTCTGTGCCTATAAGCAGTGGATAGATGACACAATTAAATGACCAAAAGCCCTGACCTGCTTGTGGCTAAATGTTCCCAATCACAAAGTTCAAGTTAATCTTTTGATTTTGATTTTCCGTTGATTCATTTTTTGATTGACTTGTTGGATTTAAGTTATTGTGTACAAGCTAATCTGTGATAATATCTTATTTCTCAATAAGTGAAGTTGCTGTTTGTAATAAATGAGTAATAATATCCACTGTCACACGACTGGAAAATAAATGACTGCTATCTGATCACATTGTCTCTCTGGTGCTTATTTCTGGTTGTTAATGAAGAAAGTAACAGATTTTAACACATTGAAGACGAATTGAACTTTAAAGGCTGTTAAGCAAATCTAGAATCCAGAAAACGTGCTTCCAGAACAGGAACATTATTGCCAAAACTTAATTATGTGCATCTAGCAACCCAGAGCAGCAATAAGAACAAACTTAGAATCCAGAAAAAAAAAACTACGTCAGCAACTACTTTTTAGACTCCTCTTCTTCCAAAACAGAAAAGGAATTAGACCAGAGGATATTTCTATTTTTTTCTTCTTTTACTCTTTTGCAGACTTCTATGTTGAAGTAGGCGGAAGTAGTAAGCTGTGAAGAAACAGAAGATTTTAGCTAACTTTTATAGATTTTCAATGAATTTCAATAGGGCTGAAATTGGCAGGAAAGCACAAATATTCCAAAAAGTACAACAGTAAAATTGAGCAAAAGACGTAGCAGAAATCTCCAGAAGAAGCAGACTGTTTTGATAGGTGATTTAGTATAATTCACTATAGTTAGCAGAAGTAAACAGGATCTGAGGACATTTGGAAAAAAATAAATAAATGAATCCTTTAAATCCCCTCAAATTGCCTCTCATGTCATTAGTCCTGCACAAATGAAATGGAAGAATTTCATTGCATTTACTCTTGCTCACGAGAAAAGCCCGTCACGTGAAGCGCGACGAGACGGGAGTCAATTTAGCAGAAGACGACAATGTAGAATCAGTCCGAAAAGTAAAGAAATAAATAAAAAATGTAAGGTGTAAGTCAGAGGGACAGAGTGAGGAAAGAGAAGAAAAAAAGAGGTTAAGGTGGGTAGAAGAAATGAAGCACCTTAAATGTAAAATGTAAGAATGTCAATGGGGGAGATGTCAGCAGGTGAGGAAGCAGCCAATTATCCAGAGGAACTCTTGGCTCAGAGCTCCCTGTTCCCATTAAGATACATAATATTACTGTGGTGAGGAGGAGACGAAAGAGACGACCGGATCAAATGTGTGCGTGCGTGCGTGCACCGCACACCTCGCATTGCGACGTCTGGATAGGAAAAGGCGGTTCAAGTCGCGGGTAATGAGACAACAAGCGCTGCCGAAGACTTCGATAACAAGCAGCGCGACCACAAAGAGCCCGGCTGTAACCACCCCGGCCACGGCGGCCCCCTTCCCCCTCATTACTCCCCTGCTCCTAACCCTCCGTTGCCCCGGGGGAAGGCGAGGTGAGGAAAAGGGGAAGAGGAGAAAAAAAAAGAAAGGGGGGGGGGGAGAGCGGATGGATGAAGTGTGGATGTGCATTTTAAGTGAGAAGGAAGGGGTTTGTTTTATGCCGGGCCTCTTCCTCGGACCATCGATCAAGGTCTGCGGACGTCAGAGGAGGCGAGGATGGAGGGAGACGGGAATCCTTCTGAGCACGAAAACATACATGGCAGGAAAGAAATGTCCTGTTAAAAGCTTGAAAAACCGATGTTTCTTGTCACTTATGGTGAGAAACTGTGCCTATGGGGCGCAGTATTTCATCTTTCCTCTGTCATGGATACATATTAATTTGGGCTTTTTATCTTGAAATATGGAGGGGGAAGCTAACATTTAAAAAGATTTATAGAAATCTGTAGAAAGATGGTGTCTCCCTTTGTTTGAGTGGATGCAACGAATGAATGTGTTTAAGTGACGGTGAACGCTTTAAAATGCAAGTCATACAATTTTAAATAGCAGTTTTACTAAAATAACACAGGTGTTTTATGTATATCTAATTTAAAAACATTCTTTTTAAATATTTGTCTCAATAAACTACCAAGAACAATGAAATAAATGTTTGAGAAAATGTGTTGGAGTACGTTTTCTGACACAAATTTAGAAGAAAAAAAAGCAGATTTAGACTAAACCTTTTCAATGTTTTGGTTTTATTTAAAAAAAATGTATTTTTAATGGGAAAAGAATTGTCTGAAATGAGAGGAAAATGTCTATTTTTAAAAGTCAAGAAACTCCAGGATTTGCTGCAGCGTCAACAGTAAAGTCATTGAAGCTTTTGTTAGTCAGCGAGAACTGATGAGATCTCTTCTAAAAAAAGTGAGTGTACGCTCTACTCTCCGTCAGAGATCCCCTTTTCACCCTTCGTGCAGTTTCTATGTGCAAAGGGCCCCAGGGGCCGTCTTCATTTCAGACACTGATTCTTTTGGTGGAAGTCAAAGAAGTTGCAAGAGCATTTACATGGGACCCATGAGACCGGTGGGGCGCAGGCACCACATCCACCATAAACTGAACTTCTTCTCCCTAAAGCAATTTTAACTGTATTTCAATAGTTAAAATACCAAATATACTTTAATATACATACATACATACATACATATATATATATATATATATATATATATATATATATATATATATATATATATATATATATATATATATATATATATATATATATATATATATATATATATATATATGTATATATACACACCCACAGTGGAAGCCATCTTGGCACCACCGCAATAACTAATGCCGACAATCTTCTTGATTTCCATTCATGAGCGTACAGCCAATCAGTGCCAAGAAAAGTGAAGGCTGCTCCTGAACTGGCTGTTTACCTACCTAGCATGTAGGCATCCCAGCTGCCCAAGCTGCATTTTATTAAGAATATTTCACAAAACATTTGCAAATAGACAAATATTACCATTCTAATGATATTTTTGGCATGACGTTCCAATGAATAAACTGTGAATGGGGAGGTTTCCACTGCAGTTAGCTTGTTCGGATTGCTACCAACCTTTGTAGGAAACAAACATGGCCGACGTGTGTTGGCGTGAGGCTAATGTGACCTGATTTCATTCCACTGTGCCGTCACAACTTTACCGTCTAAGTAAAGTTCACTTTTTAAAAGCTTAAAGGGAGGGATGGTGCAAAATAAAAATACAATTATTTGATTCATGGAGACTTGAGACAAAAAATGGCATGATAAAGGGCAAGTATCAGAAAGAGTAGAAGCTTCTTAAAGAGACAGAGGCCAATTTCAAGGCGTCAAATACGTCTACACTGTGAAGTTAGATTTCTTTTAGGTTATTTTTTTAAATATATGTCATTTTAACGACAACTGGAAATAACAGTTATTTGATTGCTCTATTGATTTGACTGTTTTTTGGGGTGGAAGGGTGTTCCCTCTTTTGTGTGGATGAAATTAAAACCACACTGATTGGTTTTATGCACTACAGCACATAGAATAACAACAACAAAAAATCTGAATCAGACAAAACTGGAAAGCCCTGTTCAGACCTCAAACAACACCTGCAAAATCCTGATGGGTGCAACTTCACAAATAGTAGAAAAATACTTTTTCTTTTTGTGCATGCAGACAACGCTTCTGAACCAAAAGGTACACACACACATCCTGTCCGAAAACGACTGGGGACCAGAGAGGTAGCCGGCTGCCAGTGTTGCAAGCTGCAGCTTTTTATATTTAAACCCATAAATGTTTTAGAGGCCCAGGTGGAGCTGGGCCGCGGGGCATTGTCGGGCCGGTGAGGTCACCGCTAACCCAAACAGCCAGACTCCGCTTCGGTCCGCTCCGCCTGCCCCTGGGGCCGAGCTACCCCCGGCGTCTCCTTTCATTTCATCCCCTAGGCCGCTCGAGCGTGACCGAGTGGTTCCCTGAATCATGAGAAGAGTTGCTCTTTCCAACAGCAGTCCAAGTAAATAACGAGAGGACGCATCCTTTATTTCCCACCTCTGAGGTTCCTATTCGTTTTTTTTTTCCATCCTTCAAAACGCTAACGTTTTCCCGCTAACCACTTCATTGCAAATCTGGGTTCTATTGTTTATCTACAACGATTGCTTGATTCTGTTGCTCGTCATTTGGCTGTCGCACCAATTTTTTAAAGTTCTCTAACTAAGAGGTTATTTCGGTCTCTTTCATTTAACAAAAAACACTCAGCAAATGAAACCCGGTGAACTGTGAAATGGTAATCTCCATCACATCTTTGGAGGACCCAGGGGGGAGCTGCACCCACCTGCCGAATTACTTCCCGATAAATTCCTAAGCTGCCAGGTATAACTTAAAAAAAAATAAAAATGAGTACGAGTAAGTCAGGGAAAGGTGGATTAATTACACGGTTGCCGCTGGTATCGCGGCTATTTCTTTTTTTTTTTTTTTTGCACCTTTCGTTTTTAATTTCACACATTTTTATGTGCTTTCAAGGGCAATCTCTGAACTTGTTTCTGTCCTGTCTCTTCCCACTTTCATCTTCTCCGAGTCCACCTGTTTCATATTCCCCACCAGAGTCTCACTAAAAGAGCAACAAGAGCACCGGAGGGTGGAGGGGGTGGAGAGGGAGACAGGAGGGCAGACAGTTAGAGACAGATGAAAGCTAGATAAAGATAGAAGCCGCCTGGCCAGCTCCCTTTGCTTTGCTCACCAGATTCCTCTGCCTGCATTTCCTGAATCCCTAATCTTGCCTTTTAACAACTCTGCCAATGGGGCCGCTGGCCGTCCATGTGAATAAACACACAGGCAGGCGACGCAGAGCGATGCACAGGAGGCCTGTAATGCTTCCCTGGGGTCTGTCTCCGAGACGGCTCGCCGTTTAGCATCCCCCATTTCCCCCCTCCGCCCCCCCCGGTCACTTCGGAAAGCGATGCCGCCTTCAAATCGGTGAGATCTGCAATCTGTAAATGATGGCGACAGGTTTAGCAAACGGTGGGTGGGAGAGCCGGCGGGTGGCGAAGGCGCCGTGTCAGGGAAGGACGGGCTAAATGAAGAGATATCAAAACGGCGAGTCTGTCCTGTGGGGTTTCTACGTGTTTTTTTTTTTTTTCCGAATCAAAATTCAAGACGGGGTACTTTTTGGCCAATTTTCAAAGCTTTAATATCCAAAATAGAAGGTAATTTCACAGTTACCAAGCTCTACATGCAAAAAAAAAAAAAAAAAAAACAAGAAACTGAATGGATGAACGGATGGTAGAGCTGGACGATTTGGCTGAAAAATGCATCACAATAAGTGTTTTGATCAAGAATTATTTTGTTGTTTTTTCATTTGTTTTTACTGATTGAAATGCTGAAAAACTGGCGACATGGAGGAGGAGGAGCGTCGTCCTCGAAGGCAGGGCTAGGTCCACCCGAATCTTTTGCACGGCTGAATGGTTGCCACAGGAGATTTAAAGGATTTCTCAAACACACGTGGAAAGAATCAAGGCAACACTCCGTGTATGTGTTTGATGAAGGACTAACATTATAATGTGATGCAAAGCTCAAAAAAGTCAATTTTCCATTATGCTACCTCTTTAAGACAATCGGGAACATGGAGAATACAAAAGGGCAGAGCAGGGGTTGACATAACAACCCAGTGATGAACAATGACACAGGTGAGAACACACACACACACACACACACACACACACACACACACACCCCACACACACACACACACACACACACACACACACACACACACACACACACACACACCACTTGCTCCTGGAGCTCAGGGTTAAGCCAAAACAAGAAAGAGTTCGGTTCATGTTAGAAGCAGACTGCAACTGATGTACTACACAGTCAGAATGAGTTTTGGAGATTTCTATTCGCTGAAGAAAATCTATAAATCACACACGTGCTGAAACGTGTGAAAGGAAACGGCCGCCATCGCTCAGTTCCTCCCCCGGCAATGAGGAGGTTGATTGTTGAACAAATACTCATGGATTATGGAATGCATTTGGAAATTGAGCGTCCTCAAATGTGTGCCCTTAGGACATTTCAGGACGAGCCTCTGACCACGGCGCTGCTTACTTTTTACATAATGCATAACCATATTTTTATCAAGGTTAATAACATATCCCAAATGAAGGATGAATGAATTAAGTTAAGGTATTAATCTTCTGTACGTATTAAGTAAAACTGACCAAATATTATATAATATCTAACTCAGCAGCAGGAGTCGATACATTTGTCTCATTTTAGCATTAAATTCGTTTGATCTTTGATTCTTGGACATTTGTTCTTCTCATCTCGTTTTGTCTGCTAAGCCCAAACTGGACGACATTCAATGCATCACTGCGGCTACTATGCTACGCTCAATTCGTGTCTTTGATGCTGCCAGAGTTCATTTTGAAGTGTATGTTTATAAGGGACGTGCTATGAATTATCACATCAATCTATAATTAAGTGTGATGTCCGTGTTGGAGCAAGAATTAAATCTTGAATCCAGTGTTAGCTAGCTTTATACGTAGCTAATGGCTTGCTAGCGAGCTAGGCTTCTTAACACCTGACGCCGTTGCTACTTTCTGCTATAATGTCTTTGATGTGGTTGTAAGGGAAACATGCCACTTCGTTAGAATATCATAAAAAGCGTGTTACTATTTTAGCTACCAATTCTTATTTTGTTTTTTTTTTTAATGACACTTAGGAGAGAGTTGTTGGGCTAAGTTTTGCTAGTTTGTTTGAAGATACTTAGTTTAGCTGAGTACATTTTTTAGTTAGTCTTTCATTTCACTAAAATCTTTTAGTTATCATTTAACTGTTAGACTTCCAGGATGTAAACTCAAAATAATGGATAAACTCCAAACTGACTTTCTGGTTTAATTTATCAAATTCTAACTTTTTTTTTTTTGTCATCACTGTACAGGAATAATCATATAAACTGTAAAACTGTGACTCTATATGAATTCAAGGTCCCAATTACAGCCTATCAAATTATTGTCGCTATTGGTTTACCTGAGTAATCAAAGGTAAACGTGTCACTTTAAATTCTGCAGCTTGTCTGCCCCCCTTGCTTTGCCCCCCCATAATGATGGCAGCTACCTTGGTGATCACATCCTTGCAGACATTTCCAGTCTCCAGATATGTCACCGTGGTTGCAGAATAATGTGCCGGAAGCCTTTTAGGAAAAGTATCTTTTAATAATGCATAAGATGTTCCTGTGTCGCACAGAGAGGCATGCTCGGTGGCGAGGAATGCCTCAGGAGGGGAGGAGGTGGATCCTGCCTCGCCGTCTCATTGGGCGACCCGTTTCCCGTGCGAGCGCCGCTGAATGTGCAGCGGTCGGAGTTACTGGGAGGGGCCCCGGGGAGCGTTCAGCTCCACTCAGGGCAGCCGAGTCACAGTCACCCTGTCAGAAGTGCTGCCCTCGCAGACGCAGAGAGCAAGCGGGGCGGCGGTGGAAGGAGCGCGGAATAGGGAGTGACAGAGGGTTGTGGCGGATGCAGCTGGTGGTGGCGAAGTTGAGCGGGCTCGACTTCAGAAGTCAAGGACTCGCGTGCCTTCAGAGCCCCGACTTGTCTTAGGGGGAGGCTGATGTGCACAGACGTCTCCTTGGGGACGTTGGGCTATGGCTTCCCCCTCCTAGAAGATGATGGAATTAGACTTCTAAAATATTGAAATTGAAAGTGAGAAACTAGTAGCTGAGGCTCAACATTCCACCGTCTTCTAAACGTGATGAGGGATCTCTGGATTCTGGTGCTCTGTTTCACAACCCAATGGTTGCAAAGAATTGTGGGAAAGTGTCTGTCACGATTCTGGGGTGTTTGGGTTTCATCTCCCCTTTCCTCTGATTGCCCTGTGAGTGTGTGTGTGTGTGTGTGTGTGTGTGTGTGTGTGTGTGTGTGTGTGTGTGTGTGTGTGTGTGTGTTGTGTGTGTGTGTGTGTGGTGTGTGTGGTGTGTGTGTGGTGTGTGTGTTTTTCTAACCCTAACAGTAGAAGGCACATCCATAAAAAAAATAAATAAATAAATAAATAAATAACAGTTAGAGATGATCCGGCTCAAGGCTGAAATAAAAGCAATGCATTAACAGCTCCTGCCGTGTTCAATACCTGCCTGGGGTCAGGCAATAAAACCAGGCATATTTGACATAATTCAGTTTGAAAAGAGGCTGGGAAGCAGCGTAAAGCACAACAACAGCCTGTTCTCATGCCACAACGGAGATGAGCTAATAAGCCTGGCAGGAATGTAATTATGCATCATCAATGGACAGAATAGTCATGTGGTTGTATCCTCCACAAGGGGGCGCATTCAAGAAGGGCATTTAAGGATTAAAAAACGTATTGATCTTTTTGTCATCTTGATTATCTTTATCATGAAAAAAACTAATTGTAATTTTATACACACACACACACACACATATATATATATATATATATATATATATATATATATATATATATATATATATATATATATATATATATATATATATATATATATATATAAATTATTTATTTATTTTTTTTTTTTGTTTTTTTTTTTTTACAGTGAATTAGACCAAAGAATTTGCTTTTATAGAAAGTTTTCAGAAAAAATACTGGATGATGTTTACCGTCCTTCAAAATGACCTTTTTTAGAGTGTTGGGGTTTGTTTTAATAGACACTGTCAGCCTCCGATTCTGACTCAGCCATGAACACCGGAGGCGATCACGTCACTACCAGCGAAAGGGAACGTCTTCTGCAACGAGGCTGTGGCCACGTCTGGTGACGCAAAGTCACCGAGGCAGGCGTCATCACGTCTTACGTCGATGCGGTCCACAAGGGGGCGCACCGTCAAAATGCCCCGAGGAAATGCTCCATTTCAACGTTTAATGCAATTTGATCATCTCCACATTATTATTATTATTAGTTTTTGTCGCCTTTCACAATTCACTCACTGGCAACTAGTTGAAGACACTTCATTTCACTTTTGACGTTTTTGTGGTTCAGCTTATAGATTTAAGAGCTAAAATTGAATTACCTACAAAATTCCGTTTTAAAGTGAAGCCGATGAAATGTGGGTTGATTTCGACGGGAATTTGACACTTTGACCCTTTCTCTGGCCTTAACTCGGAGTGCCACGGAACAACAGTGGGAGGAATGTATCTTTCAAAATGGATTATTATTATTATTATTATTTCATTCAAGGCCTGGAAAAAAAAAAACGTTATGCATTAGCAGCTTCTGTTGAGGTCAATATCTGCCTGAGGGATAATTCTTTCACACTTCGCAGCAAAAATGAATAAATAAATAAAATAACATAAAAAGTCAGCAGCAACACTAAGCCTCTTTGACTTGATTCATCTCTAAGCAGTGATAACTATGCGGCCGCTCTAATAACTCCACACAAGCGTGTTGCGAATATAGTAAACAGCGACGCGGTCGAGCGCAGCTTCCACAAGGGGGCGCGTCCTAAAAACGTCCCAAGGAAAAAAACAAAAAAAAAACAACCAAAAAAACATAGAAAATAAAAAACAACAACACTCCATTTCCACATTTGCCTCTCCAGTCTCCGCGAGCGTTTTTGTCCCCACAGAAACACAGAAAGCGCTCGTGGCCGCGTGGAGAAACGCCACCGCAAAGCCCGAGCTTTGTTAACTCCCCCCCCCCCTCCTCCTTCACCCCACACCTCAACTCCACCTCCGCGGCTGTTGCCGTGTCTCGACGCAAACTTCACCAACAAAAGGGAGAACTTACGTTTCTCGCGTCGCCCCCCTCCCCCTCTCCGGGAGTTCACGTCCCCTTCCGTGGAGCCGCTCAACAAGTTCCGAGCGGCTGGAGTGAGCAGTGGAGGCGGACCGCGGCTCCTCTCTTTAAGGTGCGCTCCTCGGCGGGGATGTGATGAGTGCGCACGTCGGGTCTCAGAGGAATCGCTGCGCGCAACATCCCCCAGCTCACACCTCTCTCTTTTTTTTTTTTTTTTTTTTTTTTTTTTGCCCCTCTTCCACTTCAAAACAAATGAGCGATCGCCGTCCTGAGGGCTCGGTCAGCAGCGCGCGCGCCTAGTTTCTGGACGAGAGCTGCAGGTGCCAAAGTGTCCATCATCCTCTCTCTCCCAAGTGGCGCTCCATCACGGGCGTCAGGGGTGGGAAAAAATAAATTAATTAATTAATTTAAAAAAAAATCCAACTACAAAGCGGGAAAAAACAAACAAACTTTGATCCTCCTATTTTCATCCCACGGATAGGTTTCAGCCACTCAGCTGCGGGGGACATGAATCCCACCAGTTAGTCTCGGCGATCCGCATCTCGTCTCCTTGGTCGCGTCTCTCCGCGGCACACAGATAACGCGCTGCAGGGCTGAAGCTCAGCGCACTCAGCTTTTTTGTTGTTGTTTTTTGGGGGGTTTTTTGTCTTTCCTCCCCTCTCCTTCTTTTCCTTCTTCTCCTCCTTCTCGTTCACGCACATACGCGCTCACACCTATAGGGTGTTTCTCTCCTCTGCTCCACACCTCTTCCTCCTCCTCCTCCTCCTCCTCCTCCTCCAGCTCGCCTTCACACTGCAGCCAACGCCGAGCGGCTCGCGTTCAGCAGCAGCAGAGGCAGCAGCGCCATCCTCTATCGGGACCGCGTTGAAACTCTGAAGGGAGGAGTTGAACCTCTTCTTGGTGGAGTTCGCGAGATGCGTTAAATGTCCCGTACGCAGGTGCGCGTTCCCGCGGGCTCGATGGAATAATGGGGCTTTTAGAAAACGATGGTACGTCTTCTGAAAATTAGAGAAAGTCTGCGGGGCTGATTATGACAGTGACACATGCGTTCGGGCCGTGTCGCCTGAAACGCGCTGTTGCGTCAAAAGGTGCGCAAATGCGTCTTTTTAAGGAGGAGGAGAAGACACGGAAAGATGCGCCGGTGGCTCTGATTTGGCCGAGTCAGTAAAGGCGTCTACGATGTTTTTCAGCCTACAAATGTCCAAAACACATATGGAGGGGGGGGAAAAATCCAAAATAGGTCGAAATCTGCTGTCCTCACACGCAGCTGTGTCCAGTGGAAAGTTAAGTGGAAGGACAAAAATGTGGTTGAGAAAGTGCAAGCTATGGAACAGCCACGACATGGCAGAAACATGATGTTTTTTGTAATAAAAATACTTTTATTTGTTTGAACTATGTTATGCACCCAAGTTTTTCGAAATGAATCCCTGAACAATACTTAATTTTTTATAAATCCATAGAAAATATGAGTACAGTTGGGGTTTTTTTTTATTATTAATTAAAATAAAATTTCAATCGATTTGTTCACATTTGTCTGGTTTTGTCCTTTTTATTGCCCCTTTTCAATGCCGACTGCCCCCTTCAAGCACCGCCCTTAAAATGAAATATTTAACACCGAAGCAAGAATGTCAGCAAAATCTGTGAGATGTGAAAAACGTGTTTTGCATGTGAATACATTTCAATGGGTTTCACATGTTCTAATTTCTACATGACCAACACGTTGGAAAATGTCTCCAATGTGAACCGTTTTTCCACATGAGTGGTCTAAGAAACGTTACTCCAAAGTGTTTAACATGTTTTGGCTTGATTTAATTTACGCATGTGAAACAATTTCACGTGTTACTACATGACATAATTCCTGTGTAACACATGGGAAAACTTTGTAAATATTGTTCACATGTACAAACTAAAAATGTTCCACCAATGGAATATTTTTGGAAGTTGTTTATAAATAATAAACAACTTCCACATGTAAGTTTTCCTTCAAGTGTTGCACATGTTAATATGTTACGTAATCCCCACATGTGAAACGCATGCTAGGAATGTTCCGTTTTACAACTTAGGTTCGCATGTGAATTCCTATTGATTTCACATGAGAATTTCTGCGTTTCAGAAAAATTTGTTTTTTTCCCCACTGCCGTACGTGGGTCTTGTAGAATTTGCGTATCAAGCATGTGATTTGAGCGCGTGTCTTTTCACATTTAGCCACATTCACGTACGGTTATGTTTTAAGTTGTTTCCATATGAGAAAATTGGAATCACAAAAGTAAATTCGCTGAATAGAAACACACCAATTCCCCCAAAAAACTCAGTGTTTTCTTTTTATGTTAAAAGTTTTGTTGTGATGGGATGAGGTGGATTTTCAGATTTATCAAAATCTGTGCATTCAAAAAAAAAAAATCACACATGTCATGTGATCAACAACCAAGAAGACAGTGGGAGGATGATGGCTTGCCATTATCAAACTTATTCACATGTGATTTCTATCACATTTCTATGTACAGACAGTTGCAAGATTGGATCTTTTTTTGGCATTAGTGGAATATTGCCAGAATTTTGTGCAGAGTTGCAATGGAAACGCAGCTTTGCACATGTGACATGTGACATTGGTAGGAGGGGTCTGTAGAGGGTGCGCAACCCGTAAAAAACCCCAAAACAAAACAAAAAAAAAGTGAATCAAAATTCACAATATTTCCCAATGTAGAAACCAAAGATTATTAGTGGGCACCCCATAAGAACTTTCTGGGACCGCCCCTGCAGCTTAACGCGCCAGGTCTTCAGCTCATCTCAATTAGACCTCTTCTCTCCTTCTCCTTTCTGCAGCTCTCCACGCAGTCGCACTTGGACTGATCCTCGCAAAGCGCGCGGAGAGGAGAACTGGGTGTTAGTGGCGGCGCAACTCGGGGTCGTGGCGCGTGGCGCGCGGGTTTACAGTTTGACAAGTCCACCACGCGGCTCGGCGTGTCGGAGATGCTCGGGATCCGCGCAATGCGGGTCGAAAGGCTCGCGGAACTCTCACCTCATTGGAACGTGAGGCGTTAGAGAAAACCAGAGAGGTGTGTTCGGTGGGAAGCTCTGCGGCGCACCGACTGTACGCGCTTTTAATAAATCTCCCAACAAAAAAACATCTGAGCTGTGAATGAACAAATAAATAAATAAATAAATAAATAAATAAAGGTTTCTCAAATGATGAACCGAGCTTGTCTTCCGACTCGCGCGTCAAGAGGACCGCATCTGATTTCTGATTTAAGCATCCAAGATGATGATCGTGCTGATTCGCAGCACTGGAAACATTGCGAGCACACGCACGAACACACACACACAAGGAGATAAAGAGCTAAGGCGAACAGACAGCTCCTGCTCTTGAATCTTACTTCATCTAATCACGACGCGTAAATTTTTTTTTTGGCCACCTCACTCGGCGTGCGTCACGGCGGCGGAGCTTCAAAAAACTTTGCGCGCCCCAGCTCGGGAATTAATAACATAATAGCAGTAATAATAAATTGGACTCACCTTCGCTGGGTTTTTTTTACTCCCATCTTTCTCTCTCTTTTTTTTTTTTTTTTTATATCTCGGTGCTTCCCTCGGTCCGGATCAGCCACCGTCGCAGCCCAGTAAATCCGCTTTAAAACGGGACATGTTTTGCCGAAACGGGGCGACTTGTGTCCGTTGCTCCTGGGGAATGTGGAAGAGAGGCAGGCAGGCAGAACACACAGGTGGATTGGGTGGGGGAAAAAAAATCCTACTGCGTATCTCTCTCTCTCTCTCTGTGTGTGTTTTCTATAAAACGTTTTCAGAAATAATAATAGTAATAATAATAATAAATGCTGGTTAAAAACAGAAATAAAGAGATTCCGGGTGGGTTTCCCTGAGACAGCAGGACAGTGACCAGACCGGCTGCCTTGGAGTCCCAGCGGGGGGTCCGAGGGGGGCTTTGGACAAAATACATATGAAGAATAGGAGGATAAAACTCTCCTTTCACTGAGAGGCTTCAACCTGCGTGGGGTTTTAATGAATGCTTGACTTTTGAGCAGCTTCTCCTGAGATCGACACCATCATCACTGAGCCAGATTATGCAATGCCTGGTAAAGCACTCACCTCAAACATCAATGGATGGGTTGAGCAACGTCATTGAGTCTAAAGGCGACTTATTCAACATGCATCACCAAAACAATTCTAAATGGTAAACCATTTAGGCTAAGAGTGGGCAACCACCCCTCTTAGCCTGATACCCCGAAATAAACTCCAGTTTCCATGACAAGACACTGAGTTAGTAAGTAGAGTTTCATTCAAACATTTTTTTTTTTTTAGCATTCCAGCTGTTCAATAAAGGCCTCAGAGCGTTCAGAGAAGCCGTTAGTGAACACATTTAGATGAAGATGAGATGGTTGAAGCACCGTTTGGTTAACAAACGGCGTCCTTATCTTTAAACAGCTCTGTTCATCATATGAAAACGAAAGCAACTCCTCCTGCAACCACTCTGAAGTTATGGTGGTCAGCTTAAACCCAACGGGCAAGAAGGACATCCATCAGGAACGCATTCAAGAACCACACCGTAACTCTGGAGGAGACACACAGATCCATAGCGTAGGTAAGGTAAGGTTGTTTTATTTGTACAGCACATTTTCAGCAACAAGGCAGCTGAAAGTGTTTCACATAAATTGGAAGAAAATGCAAACAAAACAACAAAACCAAAAGACAGACAGAGAGGTAAGGGTGAAAAAAAAGCACAAAAGTACAATACTAAATATTGGTTCCCCCATGTTTCATAAAAATAAGCAGTATGTAATTTATAAACTAACAGGGGTTTGTCTGAATCTTAAGTTTGTCCTGGATTGGAGAGGTATAAAACTACATGTTGGTTCCAGTTATTCTGGGTTGAGTTCTAGATTTGTACAACATAAAGCTAAATGTTGGTTCTCCATGCTTGATTCCTAGGTGAGACAGTCTTTCAATGGGACAACTGTTACTGGTGTTACATCACAAACCTGCAGTTCAGTGGAGCGGCAAGAAGAAAGGCAAATCATAGGAATCTCTGTTTGTGTTTGCCACAGTCCATGAAGAGAACGCAACAAACGTGGAAGGTGAGAGTAGGTTTGAACCTTTTAGCCCATCAACCTGATTGCACCATTCCCACTGTGGAGAAGATAGGAGCGATTGGGTAGAACACACGGCAATGCAGGAGAACACCAAGAACTAAATACGTATCATGTTTTTATAGAGTTTTAAATGTGAAAAAAAAAATCCAAAAAACTGAAGACCACGCATCTTTTACTTTCCACTTTACAATGGGGCTCTACTTTCTGTTGGCGCGTCACATAAAGACAAGAAAATGTGAAGGTTCTGTAGTTTGTTTGCGGGCTACCGAAGTCAGTGTTCAGAAATGAAGAAGCTGTTGTTCGGCGAAGCTGCTGACTGAATGGCTACTTAATGAAAACGCATGACGTTTGACCTGCGGCTCGAAGAAAATCTACTTTAGTAAATAAGCAAACCTTCAAAATAGTCTGAAAAGGAGAAACGTTTTAAAACGTTGTGTCTGATTCTCTTGTGGCGAGAATTGATAATTGAAACAGGAAGCACCATCAGCAGACCACCGCTTTTATCCTGGTCGTCTCTTCTGTGTCCCAACGCCTTTCTTCTACTTACAGAAGGCTTTCAAAGCAACGTGTGGGCCAAAAAACTCAAATAAATAACTAATAATAATACAAAAAAACAATAAAAAATCAGCTAAACTGATTTAGCTTTCCAAATAAGAAAGCAAAATACACCAATGACATCTTCTTGGTTTGTGGCAGAGTTCAGATGCAGCCTGATTTGTTGTCTTCTCTTTCCTAGAGGAGAGGCAGGCAACCTCAGCCGGGGAGACGGCTCCTCTCAGCCGCCACGCTCTCGTTTTCGCCTCTCCTCTCTGAGCCCAAGGGCGACTCGCCTGACATGAACCTCTTTTCATAATTCGCTCGGCGACAAGAAAGGGGAGAGCGCCGCGCGAGGCTACCAAAGAGCTCATTTAATCCCCCTTTTATTGACTCGACACAAAGACACCCTGTAAAACGTTCGCTCACAATACATTTCTGAAGGCCCCATCTTTCGGCTCTTTTATTTTATCCTTTTTTTTTCTTCTTTTTTTAACCGTCAAGGCTCAGACACACAAAGTTCACGGTCTGCATCGAGGGCCACGGGGGCCGTCAACACGCAGCTGAGCGACGACATCCGGCCGAAGTACAGAAACACAAATTAGCATCGGTAAATGAGGGAGGGTTGGCGTCACATGAGACGTGCTGGAGGTCATCAGTGACAATGTCTGAATGAGGGGAAGGATTTCTATTCATGAACCGGCGAAGGATGTGCCTCGAAATCCATCAGTGGGTTTGTTCGATGGCCCTAAGATTGAGAGACCCGCGATCAGGCTTCTGTCTTCCAGTATCCCGCTCCCTCCCCTGTGGATTATATTCTTCCTTTTCTTAATTCTTCTTTGTCATATTATAATGGTTATTAGAAAATTGATGGTCTGAGATGCTTTTCTTTTATTAATTCATATTTTTCACAACTCTTGTCAGCCGGAACCCAAGAGTGGAAATACTGGGTTTTTAAAAAAATGTATTTACTTATTTTTTGCAATTGTTAAATGGAGGGTAATGTTGGTTTTATCCAGGAGAAAGCGTTAATCGGTGAAGTGGAAGAGACAGAAGAGGTTGGAGTAATTCTTTAAAAAAAAAGGAAAAAATCCCACAGGTTTGTTTGAAACAAGGAAGACATTCACACAAATGTGTAGAGAAATGGGAAAATTGCCACAAAACCACCAGACAACCACTAGAGAAATCTATCGTATGCGTCATTTCTCAGTTGTGCGTCTTTCTTTTCTGGACTAAATTTTATGGACCATCATCTTTCAGCACCTGGATGGGAATTACAGTTTCTGTCAGATAAGTTACATCCATTTTCACTTGAGAATGCAGTAAAATGTCGTCCTCAAGCCACGTTAGCCGCATGCTTGGTGTTATTGTCCATTTGGAGGACCAATCGAGTTTTGGATTAAAATATTCTCATCTCCAGGACACAGAACCCATCTCCTTCTTGAGCGTTGTAACGGTTGGGTATACATGCATATAACCGTTCGAACGAATGAATAAGTATCTGGGAATTGTTCCCGGAGGATGAACCGGACTTGCACAGCGCCACAATTTTGACATCTTGGCTGTTTTCTATTGACTTTCCAATCGTGCCAAACAAAGCAAAGTGTTTCAGGTGTGGCCAAATGTAAATGAGTCGATTTCAATGCCTCGATCTAATCAAACTTATTTGAACACCTCAAATAATAAACACACGAGCTGAATACAACATGTGCAATGGTTTAAACAGCTGCCTCTTCTTCTCCTAACCAGAGCTTATGAAAGACAATGAATTCAGTTTTTTGTGTGTCAGTGTAATGAAATAAGAGAAACTGATTCACAGATTTGACCTTGTAACCGTAATAATGACGTTTTGCGATCTAATTTTGGAATCACATTTATTGCTGGAGGCTGAAGGAAGATTTGAATTTTTGAAAATAGATAATTGGACATAGTGTTTGATCTCATTTTAGAGCTTAATCACAAAAAAAAATAATTAAATGTCTACCACTTTTCGAGCAATGGTAATAAGGTTTCTGTGAGTTCAAATTGTGGGCAGAGGTAAAAGGTCAGTTGAGAAGAAGCGTTTGACTTTACAGATGAGGGAAAACGGCAAATAACGTTTCAGGTCCAAACCCCCCAGCTGAAGGCGAGACAGTCGGTAGAAGATGCTTTTTTTTTTTTTTTGCGGGTCGGATGTTTCGCAGTGAAAGGCAGATCGTCTCAGAGAGACTGAATCAGGTCACTCTCGCCACCTTTCTGCACCTGCTCTGCTTGGCCTCCCAGTCAAAAAGGCTTCGTCAGGCTCCTGACACGCAGCTCGTGACCCCACAACCCCACCTCACCCTAAATTGAAAACAAATACAATATTAAGTTATGAAACAATACCTGGGAAGAATTACATGAAGGTATAATCCAAAAAGTGCATGATTGAAAATGGATTAGTGGGGAGGGGGGGACGCAAGGCGCACAGTTGGGTGGATTTGTACTTCGCTCGCGGGCTGAGCGTCGTCTGCCTCGGGCTGATTGGGAATCAGGGCCATTCCCTTCAGATTTACGTGCCGCGTCGTGCGATTTGGGATTTACTTTCTTAACAGGCGCCAACCAAATCCATCCTTGTTGTGTGCTGCATGTTTGTCTAAGTGTGTGTGTGTGTGTGTGTGTGTGGTGTGTGTGTGTGTGTGTGTGTGTGTGTGTGTGTGTGTGTGTCTGTCCGTCAGAGTCACGCCTCGGTGCTTTCAGCTGGATGCTTTTCTGATAGGCAGCGGCTTCCTCGGCCAAGCTTTTCAGCTCTGGGCTCGAATAAACACCGGTTCTGTTTCTCATTTGAATAAGTGTACGCTCCCATTACTCTCTCCAGGAATAAACACGCAGGGACAAACCGAGCGCCTGGTCTGGAGTTATTTTGAGGGCACGAGGAGTGGCCACTGGGGTCAGTTCCTGTCGCTAACGACGATGATGACGAACAGTGTGGTCTGCTGCTCGGCCAGATTAGCTTTCGTCAATAACATATCGCCAATTTGTCCTGGCAGGATATGCGGACAGAAATATCGGTTACTGTAAGTCACGGTGGGAACTGAATCCCGTTGGCTAATTTGCGGCATAATTAGCTCGCGAGGATGAATGAGGGGCCACGATTGGATACCGTTCACAACCAGAAAGTCTTGTCGGCTTTCAGTGGGAATTGATTTATAAAAGAGAGCGAGGAATGCTTTATTTGATTTATTTTAAGCTTTTGTTTAAGTTATAGAAAACCCTGTAAGGCTACACTTAGCCAAGGTCATTCGTGCCTCACAGACTTTGATTCATCTGGGGGGAAAAAAAAAATTACTTGTTGAAACATGTAAAGAAAAAAGTACCCCTTTTATTAGTGCTAAATTATAATTTTCCAATAAAAAGACACAGATATGCATATTTAAAAAAAGAAAAAAATGACACAAGGGTGGTTTGTAGCCAAACAACAATTGTTGTTTCCCAGGCTTTTAAGGTAAATGGCAAAAATCCAAAGAGAACACTGTTTGTTGAACTTCTTCCTCTTCAGATACCCCCGTCTTGTTCTCCGGCCGGCCAGCGAACAATGGGCGTTGAAATCAGTTAGATTAAGCACATAGCCTATCGATTGGCCCCTAAATTGCTGTGTGATACAACACAAATAATCCCATCTCAAGTACCAGCACTTCTTTCTAATGGTTTCCAAATTATCTGAGGCAGGAATGGATCACAATTAGTTTAGAATCTACGGGCGGAGAGTGGCCATGCATGCCAGAGTGGGATTGTCTACTTGTCAGTGCTCTGCGGTTGACATTGCCATCCTCTGGCCACCTTCCTTTGTCCTGCCTGATGGTCTTTTTTTCTGCTATTGCAAAGATATTAAGTCAGTGCAGGTATACAATAGGCAGATTGCAACTAAATAACTTTATCTCAGTGGAAAGTTAAAGGATCTGTCTGGGACAAAGTCTGCGCGTGCCTTTCTAACTTCAGAACAAAATCGTGAGAGAAAAGTCTTGGTTCTGAAACCAGAGGATGTTGAATTAGAGTAGCAGTGGATTTCATCCGTGGTAGAATCATCCTACCATCCCAGCTGGGAAACCTTGCGATCTCTCTCCCCAGAGACACAGTTCGGCTCATTTCAGAGAATTTCAAGGTTCTCCCAGGCCAGAAGGAATGCGTGGCCCCTCCAGAACTTCCTGGTCTGTCCCTGGCTCCCAGGAGGGGGGGGGGCATCCGGATCAGACGCGTGAACCGGCTCAGCCATCACTTTTCGGTGTGCAAGAGCAGCGGGCTTACAGTGAAAGCACATTGCAGCGACATGAATCTATCATCTGGTTGTTGTTTTTTTTTTTACTTTAGTCATGAACCATACCTCATAACCACAGAACAAACAGACCCGTATAATGACAGCATCACAATTTGGCTCAGCTTCTCCTTCACAAGAGATCAAAATCATGCCTCTGTTCAGATGCATTTCCAAATCCTCACAAAACGCCTCAAGGGACAATCATTTATTACCTGCAAATCGACACAACACATCCCAACAATACAGCCATGCTTCATGTCATCGGTCCCTCATAAACTGATATGATTGTTGTGTAGAACCAAAGCCATAGTTCAACAATAAGTCAGAGCCTCTTTCCCCAACATTTTTTACAATGTGCAAATAGGTACAAGCAATGGAAAAGTGCCAAGTAAAAAATGAATCTCCCGCTGCTACGTTGAAAACCAAACATTGTTGACCCTGTCTCTAAGCTTCCTTCATCCTCATAGCAGTCTTTTTATTTTTTTAAAAATAGCAGCTACTGGTTTATGTGAGCATTTAAACAGTAACGACATGTTTCAAAGACCTTCTGTCAGGTATGAGAGCCATCATGGCACCGAGGCAGCACTACTGCAAGTCACCCAAGACATTCTCATTGCCTCAGATAACACAATTATGTCTATATCACACTGTCAGAGTTCGATAATTGATAACACAATTATGTCAGGATGGCTCAGACGTGCTGCAGGGATCAAGGGAGCAGAACTGGGCTGGTTGATGTCGCATGTATCCAACAGATTCCAGACTGCTTAGGGAAATGAGAAGTATTTACGCTGTGGGGGTTACTGGTGGAGCACCACAGGGTTTAGTACTTGGACCAGTTCTCTTTACTATATGCTTCCACTTGGTAAAATTATTATCAAGTGGGAATACCAATAATGAGCTTGCAGTTATTTTACTTTGCTCACAGTGAAATATAGAAAGCATACTTCAGATCCTGATCACTTTAAGATACTAACTAGCTGATTTTGAAGTTGGGGAGGAAGTTTCGAACATCAAATCTGCTTCTGACCTTTAGCCACAGAGCTGATTTTACGTTTCCAGAAGTTTTTAAAGGCGACAGAAGCCATTAAAAAAAAGTGCAACCTGGCTTTAAGTCAGCGTTCATGCTGTCTGCTACAGTTACAACATGTTGTCCTTCCTTCGACCTGCGAGTAACACAATATTGCAAAAGAACAAAATAATAAGGCACCTACAGAAATAGCTGAACACCGTTTGATCCAGCGTTACAGTCATGATCACTTTTTTCCCAGCAGAAGGTAAGATGAGATTCGCGTCCAGACATTCTCAGGACGTTGGTGGAATTTCATTTGTTCGGATTTATTTTTGGGGAAAAAAAAAAAAAAAAACATGTAATGGTATATCTGAATGAAAACGCGATTATATTAGAATGAAATACTCATTCAAACACAAATTATGAACTCAAAATAACATTTCTTGCATGTTGTTTTCCCATGAGCACAAACAGGACAAGCGAGCGCGCTGCCATTTTGTTCTTTCTTCACTCAAATCGTCTAGAATCGTCTAAATTGATCAGCTGTTCCACTTGAATGGACATCAATGAGGTTGGCGATTCAAAGTAAAGGGAAGGACTGACGGTTTAACCTGAGACCGTGTTGCAACGTGCTCACAACAATGAAGCTAAATCGAAGAATTTGATTTATTTAGGGATTTTCTTTCAAGTGAAACTGATTTTTTTTAAATTCACATATTTTAGGAATGACTTTGAGAACTTCATTCTATAACGCATGGTGTAGAACACAGGACTGCAGCCATTGAACCATATGACGTAGCCCATTTTAATTGTTCATGTCTGTACAAAAGGTAAAATAATTACGACGAGACTAATATTACAAGGGAGGTCTTTGTGATGGAAACTGCACATATTTAAATATGTGCAGTTTTTTTTTCTAGTAGAAGAGTTTTCTTATTTCTCAAACCTAAAAACCTGCATAAAATTGGTATATTGTAGATCTTGTAATATTAAATCATATTACATCATTCAAATTCAGATTTTTCCATTTCATTTTTTGGGCTCTGGACAAATTTCCGTCAGTAGCTCTGAATGCAAAATCAGCAGTCTGTTACGTGGAGGTCGGTGACCTCTGGATGAGACGAGTCTGCGGCGATTCGTTCCCTTTTTTTTTTTTTTTTTTTTTTACAAGATGTCAAACTTGCATTAGCAAGGAATAACGTGTCCCAGCTCTGCTCGGGCACAGAGGAGTTCACGATGGAACAATCATCGAGTGAAAATCAATCATGACTTTACTGCAAATCTTCCGACCCATTTTACGAATCTTTCTCCATCTTGAACAGTTATGTTTTTTTTTTCTTCAGCCCCACTGAAACAACACTTTATAAAAAAATTGGTTGTATTACCAACTATAGATGGAAGTCTGTCAGACTGTGTCCTTTGCACACATGGAGTTTTTGCTTCCACCACCTCTGAGTTGAGGGACTTTCTAGGAAAGCAGATGAAATCCGGAAGAAAAATTCAAGGGACCTGAAAACTTTTGGGGCCGTTTTTAAATATCCCCGTCTCTTCCCAGTAATAGATAGTTGCTTTTTATAGCCAGTTGCCACTGACTGAAACATCCCACAGGCGGGTATGAACTCAGATGCACTCACTGCAGACTCTTCCTTCTCAAAACTGCAAAACTGGGAACAAAATGGCAAATAAAACAGCCTCCTGTTGTAGATGCCCACACAGCACAGATATATAGACGACCCATGAGGTTCATAAAAACCCGTCTTGAAAGGTGAAATTTACACACACAAGACGTATGACTTTTGTTCCATCAACATTTTATTGGGTTAAAATAAGCATGAATGTTTGAATGAAACCTGTGGTGGCAATGAAATCAAATTGAGGCAACTGCATCAAATTTTATGCATATATATTTTGGTACTTTAGGCATAAGAAATGAGTAAATAGATTTTTAGCTTATGTGACATTGCATGTTAATGGTTTGTTTCAGGTTTATTGCAGTAATTTTTTCTGTGCATGTGACAAACCAAAGGTAGTTTGGGCAAGGAAATGTAAAGATGGACGAAACTGTTCGGAGTTGGGAGCTAAAATCCCACTATTGCTGAGGTTCGGCGGTCCAGTCAGGTATGGAAAAAGTCTTGGACTGTCTTTTTTGCTCGCCTATAGTGTAGTCCACGTGGATGCATATGTGCCTGGAGCTGTCCTCGGAGGGAAACATGCTGACCTCTCCGCGAACCGGCGTGTCCTGCACCACCTCCACGGGGGAGTCCAGGTACAGCACCGCCTGCTTCCAGTGGGTCTCCGGCTTGAACGGGGACGTGGACAGAACGAGCGAGAGCGGCTTTTCCGGGCAGGGAAAGGTCACCGCGAAGTAGACGCAGAAGGCGTTCACCGCGGCCGAGCCGAACGACGCGCACGCGAAGCGGCCCTTCACCGTCCGCAGCTCCTCTGCCGTCACCGCGTGCAGGTCGAGCTCGGCGAAGCGCGCGGGGTGGGAGAGCACGTCCTCCACGGCCACGGCGCTCACGGTTATGTCCGAATTCCTGATGCACCTCCGAGCGAAGTGGGACATGCAGGACATGTCGACGCCGTACTGCTCCTTGACGGTGTACCAGAAGTACAGGCGGTCCTCCACCACCGGGTCGCTGATGGGGGTGATGTAGAGCTCGGCTCGGCTCGGCAGGATGAGTCCGCCGGCCTCCAGCCACCTGTCGCGAGCGCAGAGCACCGAGTTGAGCATGGACTCGTGCAGCAGAGCGTAGCCCATCCACTCGCTCACTATCACCGCCACCTTCTCCGGCAGCTCCACCGTCTCCACGGTGCCTCTTATGACTTCCACCACGTCCTCCACGTTGTTCTGCTTCACTATCTCCGCCGCCTGCTCGGCTATGGAGCAGGCCTCCACGGCGTACACCTTCTTGGCGCCGGCTTGAGCGCAGAAGATGCTTAAGACGCCGGTTCCTGCCCCGACATCCAGCACCACTTTACCTCGAATCGACTCGCTGTTCTTTAAAATAGCCGTCCGGTAGGCGTTGGTCCGGACGTGGTCCGCTATCATCTCTTCATGTATCGTCACATCAGAATAGCTGTCGAAATAAAGCCTGTCCTGTCGGGTTTTGTCCAGTTTTCTCTTCTTTCCAGCATAAGACATCCTGCTTCTCCCGTCGTGTGTTGCTGCTACTTTGTTGTGGCGTTTCCGCATTGTCGGATCTGGGACTTGTAGTTCTTTATTGGGCACAATGAGGGCGATTCGATGTAAACTGGACTACAATTACCACAAGCAAGCGGGAGTCGAGTTCCGTTTAGGTGGCGCACTAGAGTTCCTGCCTGAAAATATAAATAATGAGAACAAAAAATATACATTCTTAGTTTTCTTGATTCTTCTATTTTAAAGATTAAAAAAGATTATAAAATGACATAAAAACAACTAATCCATATTTTCAATATAAGATTTAGAAAATCAATATATCTCTATCTATCTATCTATCTATCTATCTATCTATCTATCTATCTATCTATCTATCTATCTATCTATCTATCTATCTATCTATCTATCTATCTATCTATCTATCTATCTATCTATCAGTCAGAACAGGTTGTGTAAAAATGTAAGCTAGATTTGATCATGTTTGCAACAAATGCTCATTAAAAAGCAAAGACTCATAAATATATCTGCTCATTAAGTAGATTTCTCTACACATTTTATTTCTGTGTGGTATATGTCCTCTTATGATGAAAATTAATCATGAAGCAAATCTGTGAATTAATTTTTTTATTGTTATTTTTATTCTGATAAAGCAAAACAAAAATGATGCAATAGCAGCATTGAACTAGGCATGGGTAGATGTAAGATTTCCATTTGAGTAAAAATTACATCACTTGATCGAATGTAATGTAAATCAGAGAATCAACACAATATTTTGCTAGTGGAATTATGTCAAATTTGATCGGTATTGGTGCAAAAATCTGCTAACATTTACTTGTTATTTAAATTTTTAGACATTGAGACGTTTTAGACTTTGGAGCCAATAAATTCAAATAAGATAAAGTTACTATTTCTTGCTTATTTTAGTCCACCAACTCTTACTTTACGGTCATTTTTAAAACTGTAAGCACATTTCATAGGAGGAAAAACAATTACTTATCAGTATCTGACTGTGCATCAATTGCACACTGTATTTTAAATGATTATGCATGTTAAAAACGACAACACAAGCACTCTACACATTACAAAATCAGCATCAGAATGTTGATTCGGCACCTTACGTCGCTGCCTTTCAGAGCTTACCCGTGTCTGAATGGCACGTCTTCAATGTCCGTCCTGTAAATGCAGAACACAAAGTGCTCATTATCATTTCAGAACCGTCCCCAACGGCGCAGTGGGCAGAGCACAGCTGCTTGTGGCTTGGCTCAGCCCCCGTGGGACTCTCTCCACTCCGTTTCAGAGATCTTTGGCACACACACACACACACACACACACACAAAAAACAGACGCAGGACAAACGAGAAGGAAACTGTATCCAATTTCATGAAGGGGAAAAACCGAACAAAGGAAGCACTGGTGTTGAGAGGAGGTGGAAGATGCCGGCTGGCTTGTGCCTTTCAACTCTGCCCAGTTTAACACATGACAAAGGGAATGTCACTGAAATGCAGGACAAACAGAAAGTTACATGCAGCGTCTTGAAGGGATACACTGAAACAATGTATTTTACTGAAATTTTATGCAGCAAACCTGCACAAAATCCTGCCTGCATATGAAGTTGAAGAAAAACGAGGATCTGTGGTTTTCCTTTATCTTTTAAAAATACAAATCTGGAGAGAATGGTGTGTCTTTACTTTACTTTGACACTGCTAAATAAAATCAACAGCAAACAGCTGCATTTGAAAGCCACATAATTTGTAACAGAGTTCACCTGAATGCGATTTAATCCCAGAATACAGCTGTCAGTGAAATTATTAATCACAACTGAAGCTATTGTGTCCTGTAGCTCAGCAGGTGAAGAAGACAACAAACGTAACTACAAGGAAGCATGGTCCTGGCTCAGTGATGCTATGGGATGACCTCGCTTCCTCTGAAAACCTACAGCATTTGGAAGGTGCTATGGCTTCTATAAAGCAAAAAAGAAATCATGGACAAAAACATATCGTCAGTCGTCCTGAGTTCAAATCTATGAAAAAACTGAATCAATTCGAAAGACATTCCAGCACTGGAACCCATGAATGACAGAGAACCAGCGGCTTTTATCCACAAATGCTAGCAGAAGATGGTATCTAATCATCTTAAACCTGTATTCGTTTTTAATATAAAGGCACTTTTGATAATCTACTTATAATATTAACTTTTTCAAGCAATTCAGACGACTTATCTGTGATTAGAGGTGGCATCACCAATTTCATTTTGTGGGTTTATGCTCTTCGTTTACTGGTGTTGAAGAGTTTTTGGTGCAATTTTAACTGCAGCCGGAACATAGCATCGTGCTGTCACAATTTTTGTTCTTATCCTGCAAAAATGCAGCCAGACGGTGGCTGTGATGAGACAAAGAAGATGCAAGTCAAGTTCCTGGGATGTGAATACTTTCACAAACCACTGTAGATCCCCGTGCGTCATGACTCGGGGACAGCCGGGTGTTTGTACTCGCATGCACTTGAATCCGCAGAATGGATTTCATTATTCCAAACTATAGAACAGAGAAATGGCCAATATGGTTTCAGCTCGAGTAATCAAAGAGAGGCAAACATCCAGGGAAAGAGACCAAACACCGACTCTGCATTCTTAGCGCTCGCTTTCTCGCTGTTGGATGCAATTTTCGTGGCGAATCAGACACACAATAATACGCGGTGTAATCTATGAAAAAAAAAAATAGAAAAGAAAAAAAGAGCCAAATATCAAAGCTGGCCCCGTTCCGCGGGACGCGGACAACGAGGCAAAGGCAAAGTGTAAATATACAATAGGACGGATAAGTCCAACGCTAAACACAGACCGAGGCAGCTGGCAGGAGGGGGTTTGCAGGTGTTGCAGAACAAACAGACAAGCAGCTGTTGATTTTCCTCTCAGGCTTTTTTGGCCAGAGCGCTGCCAGGTCCAGACACGCAGCCAACACCCGCCTCCCAAGGAGACGGCGGCCACGGCTTTCTTTGATTCCTCGGATCTGTGCGTGTGTTGGTATCTGCAGTCAGAGGAATCCGCTGCTTTCTGCATCGTAACGTGGTTCGGTCGTATCTGCATGAGAACGAACCACACAGGTGATGAGAAACAACATGAGCTACGTCCTCCTTTTATGTGCACAACTGTCCGGTGTTATATTTGAAAGGAGCAAAACGGACCAGATGAAAAGATGTGAGAAAAATAAAGATTCTCTTGCAAACAGTGATAAACAACCTTGTTGCATAACTTTGTATGGGTATGGTCATCCCCATAGGTTTATCTATTTTTTTTTAATTATACCAACAAATTTCAATGTATTTCTTTAGGAATTTGTAATAAACCTCAAATTATGACAGAATTGCATAGCAGAAGGGAAATGACCGGACATTCTCAAATGTTTTTCCTTATAAAAATCTGAAAAGAGTCCCTTGATTTAAATGCCCCTAAATAAAAATCCACCTCACCTTTTGAACTGAACTGAATAAAGTTGCATGCATGTAAATTAGGGTGAGAAGGTGAAAGTGAGGCAGCTGTTGGAGGTTGGTACCATTAGCGGTCAGCGTGCACGGCCTTATGGGAGCAGCATGCTCACCGTGATGCCGTCTCACCCTCACGTGTGTCTAAGCTGGACCTGATCTGAGTACATGCCATGCACAGAGTATAGAAGACGTACAGACGCAGGAGCGTATCCAGCCTCAGCCATCGCTTTAGAAGCCATGATCACCCATTTTAGAGGAAGGCGGGCAGCTAAGAAACAAATACTAAGGAGCAATGGCTTCTCATTGATCCCTGTTCCCGGGGATCAATATTGTGCTACTTTGATATCTCTCTGCCAGACACAGAGCCCGCATCTGTAAATGGCGGTGTGTCATAACACACATTTTTTATTCAACTCCTTATTCTTCCCCCATTTTCTCCCAGCAAGCAGAGCTGATCTCAAGCAAAAACTGGGTTTCACGCGCCGATCCATTTGGACGCTTCCTCCAACGGTGTGTTATCTTGTTTCGCGTTTTGACATCTTCCTGCATGGACAGCGGTGTGCGTGGGCATGTGTGTGTGTGTGTGTGTGTAGGTGTGTGTGTGTGTGTGTGTGAGCCGTTCCTTATCAGCGGAAAGGTTTTAACAATGGGTGGAGGGAACATTTTCAGCTCCAGGAGTTTCCTTCGATTTGGTCGCGAAAACATCTCAGACCCACCATTCTTCCGTTCGACCGCTTCGACCAATCAGGATGTTGACCTGTCATTTCAGACTCCCAGCAATCAGCTCATTAATTACACCCGCCTGCTCCCCTACTGATTCCCTTCCCCTATGCTTCACAAGTATCTGTTACATTGGCCTGCAATTAGATTAAATTACAAAGTACAACCTGCACATGACAGGAATTATGGCTGCAGCACGGGGTCATAATGCTGACTCCCCCGACCGACGCATTATGCAGTTTACAAACTGGTGATATTGTCTGTTTTTTTGTTGCATTTTTTTTCTTCTTTATATAATGTCGGTTATTTGAGGAGGAGAGTCTGTGCTCGTTCTGTTAAAAACTCTCTGAGAAGAAATCCCAGCTCTTCAGAGTTGGGGTTTCTGCTTTCAAAAAAGCTTGAAAGTAAAACTCCACAACGTCCTGGAGACGAAAGAGAAAAAAACAAATTTGAAAAAAAAAAGAGAGAAAAAAATTATTGATCTGTCAGTCTTTGGGGGCACGGTTTGACATTTTGGGAAGAGCACTTGAGCACTTTCTAAATAAAAGCTATAGAAGTGGATTGTATTGAAAATGTTGAGGGTTTGACTTTATGGGTGTTGAAAGCAGAGTGTATCTCTAATCTATATGGCGCTACTGATTGGTCGAGCTTGTAAATGTTGGAAAACGTCTCCAAGGAGTAAATACGGCACTCAAACGCCGTATTACAGATTATTGGTGTTTAGTTTAGACTCTGAATGTTTCAGAGCGTTCAACAGAAGCACCTTGGTAAATTAGAAAATCCTTCAAAAGTAAATTTATTTCTCTAATTGTCGTCAAAAAGCGAAACCAACAGAATAATGGTCGCTGTCGAACAAAAACAGAGAGTTGCTGATGTGTTATTGCGGAATCCAACTGTTTTAATGGAAAGTTTGGTGGAAGGAAAAAGGTGCAAACAAGATGGTTCACCATGAGAAATCTCGATCAAAACTTCAGCAGAGATTCGCAAAGTATGAGCTGCAACTGGACACAAAGAGCCAACATACACACACAAATATAAAATCAAAAAGATTTTACCTGAGTTACTGAGATAAAAAGATTGTAAAGTGAAAGAAATAGGTCAAATTTGTATTTCACTTGGAAATAAAGTCCCTAGAGGGAGACTATAGAGCTTTAGTTCAAGTTGAGGAAAGTCCAGTGTGATTTTTTTTTATGTATATTTTTATTTTTGGCTTTATTTCTTAAGAAAACTGAGAAGCCATGCGAGTATCAAGGCAAACAGATCGCTCATGTCACAGATTGTAAATATTCCCACTCAATTCTAAAATGCTTCAAAGTTGTTTTCTCGCGGCTTCTCAACAGAGGTTCTTGACACCTTTGTTTCTGTCAATGCCGAATCAGGACGAGTGCTGTTGATTGTCTCCAATTTGATCGCCGACCATTAAAAGTCCAACAGCAATTCAATCTCACCTTCTGTAATTTTCCCTGAAAGCTGTATAATTCTCCGGCGATGCGCAGGGAGCACGCAACTCGTGGCAAAGGGCAATAAGCTGCTAATATGCAGAAAGACTTTTTAGTTTTTTTTCTCCCAGACATGGGATCGATCCCTTTAGCCAAAGAGAATCGTCGTTTGCTCATTTGTTCAGAATGAACATGTGGATGTTTCACAACTGCAGGGAAACATCCTGCGTAACCTTCAGATTCATTCCTGCTTTGTTGTTTTTGTTTTTCTTCCTTACGGCTTTGGCTCTCCATATGTCTGCATTACTGTTCTGAGGTATGACAACGTGCTGAATCTGCAAATTACAAACCATATTTACCCCCCAAAAAGCAAGCAGATAAACAGAGGGCAATTTGAAAACACTGACACTTGCGAACGGCAGGAGTGGCGAAACGTGGAAGAGATGCGATATCGTGACACGTTGAGCAATCTTCTCTCATTCAAATGTCTGCGCTGCTTTGAGTGCTCACTTATTTGCGGCTTTGCTTTAAGGTGACACCGCGTCGCCGAGTGAGCGCTCTCAACTTCATTTGTGTTCATTTCCCCTCTCGATGGATAGACCTCGAGAGGAGGGCCTGGTGATAAGATCCTCCCGGTTTGTTCTTCGGGGGCTGACCTTGGGCGCTGCAAAGTAAAAGGAAAGAGACAAAAAGAAAAAAAGAAAAAAAAGAGGAAGAAAAATCGATGCTTTTTCAGGGGGACAGACGGCAGTGTTCGCTTTCCGTTAGGGCGCTGTGCATCTTGGACCAGACAAGAGTGAGGAGGGGAAAACCTGTTAGTCAGAGCCTGACAGAGGAGGGTTAATCTGAACAGACAGCCGCAGACACACACGGGCACAAACAGGGCGGATGATACAGTACGGGTCACCGGTGGCGGCGGGTAAAGCTTTATTTACCCCAAATCAATCCTGGGTTTTGTTGAAAGAGGAAGCAACATTTCACGGCACGCCATTAAAGCTATCATGCCGCATATTATGAAAGGTAGCCGCTGTCTTTTTTTTTTTTAAGCTACCCTCTTCTGAGTGGAAAACTAGACAGAACAAAGCAAATGAGCACCGGTCAACTTTTAAGGACGCAATGTTGCTGAGACGGGAATCGGAGTCGTCAATGATCGATAAAAATCAGACCTCAATTGCGCTCTAGCACTGTGATTGATCATTGTGCTTAACTTTGTAAGCTTGAAACGTAAATGCAAAAAGAAGAAAACAAAAGAAAAACTGTCTCAAACCAAACATGTCAGTTTTCCAGGTTTTTATATTCAAGAAGTTTTTTTTTCCTCCTATTTTTAAGTCTTTTTGTTTCACACATAATTTAGAAATGTTAACTTACAAGCTGGTTGTGGAAAGACAGTTCGCCGTTGCAGCAAGCAGGGTAATGTCCGTCACAGTGTTTTGTTTTGTTGTTTTTTTTTCTTGAAGGTTCTTTCAGCACAACTGGACTTTTAAAATAGTAATCTAAAGAAGGAAAGGCACGCAGCAAAGAAACTCAATGCAGCTCTGCATTGTTGAGCAACGCGCTGATTCAAACAAGCTAACTTTCACTTTTTAGGTCAAAATGGTTCATGTTGACAAACCTTATGAAAATGTAATTGGATGTGACAGTTTATCTCTCTCGACTTTATTTCTGTTTTTTGGTTCCACTGCCTTCAAAAAAGAAATCAAACCAAAATTGTTGACTTTATGAAAAAATTTGAACTCCTAAAAACACATGGAGGCATTGCAGTAGACAAGGACCACGACTTTGAACGCGACTCGTCATGTGCAAAACGGGTATCATAGGACTCATATCGTACAGAAATGAGCTGAAAGGCTTATTTTTGGAAAACCACCACTCCGTTCAATAAGAGTCTTTCCCTTCATGAGGTTGGCGATCAGCTGTGTTGCTTCAAATGAAATCCTATTGACGGGTCAGATCACATCCGTCCCCCGCTCAGACGGATGTGTCGAACAATTGCACCGACTTGTACTGTATTCGTCCCCGTTGTGTCTTTTGTATTTCTGAGAGAATCACATCCAGGCAGGGTTAGTGCACACAAGACACACTTTTAACGACAGACAGATGGACGACCCAACGGAGCCGCGTAATGTGAAGAATCTCTATTTTTATATTTAAAAATTAAAACCAATTCGAGGTCTCGCGATAAAACGCGATTGCAAAATAGATTTCCGAGCCTTTTTCTTTTTCTGAATAAAGCAATACCACTTTGTGCTTTACTCTTACCCAGCTGCATTATAAGGGAGCCGCTGACTGAGGGCGGACGGGGGGAGATTTAGCTGTACAGTATTGCTTTCCTCCAACCAAATCAGAAAATCCATTAAAGCACATTAGCACAACTGCTAATTGCAAGGCCGTGTGTGTCTAATTGCACACATTGATCCGTCCACAGCCTTCCCACTGTTCAGATGGAATTGTGAAATTAAAGACCGAAAGTGGACAGATAAAGGATTTCGCTTCGCGCTCGCCCGCAGAATTTATATGCGATCAAAATAAGTTCCCTGGTTCTGCTTGTGTAAACCAGAGCTGAGATTGATCGCCTGTCACTGCGGAGGGATATGCGTCGCTTCAAATCTGCGTCGAAAATACAGAAATTCAGACAACGTCCCGTTTTTTGCTAAACTTAAAAGAAGTGGAGGAAGACGGTGGGATTTTGTTGTTCAGTCGACAAAATTTTCTCTAGTGATACGTTAGCATTTCTTAACACGAACCTATCCAACAAAGTAGTGTACTAACGGAAAACCCGATATTAGGAATTTTATCTACATGAAACTCGTTTTATAGGTTAGCGTCACAGATGGATGATTGACAGCCTTAATTTCTGATAATTATGATTTTCTGTTCAATTAATGAAAACCAATTGAAAAGCTATTTTAAGGTTTAAAGTTTGCTATTTTCAAAAGGTACCTTTAAACCGACAAACGAGAATCGTTGGGCTTTAGTTTATTGAATATAACTGCATATTACAAGTTAAATCTGCAGCGAGCGATGAAAATCTCTGGAAGAAAAGCAAAAAGTCAAAATACCAACCACTTCCTGGTTCACATTTCAGATTACAAAGCATTTATGTCCAGCGTGGCCTTAGATGAACCGGGCAACTCAGACCGGCCCCGGCTTCGATGTTGTGTTGGTAAAGATCAGACAGAACATCTGTGGAGTCAGCTGTCAGGCTTTCCTGAGATCATACTGTGACTATTGGAGCTGGGGGAAATCTGATTTTGGCCTCACTTTGGATGAGAAGCGATGGGCGCGCGCGACAAACATTAACAAAATCAATCTGTAGCAAGATTGAATTTTAGCCACCATCTGGATATTTTTCGCCACTTTAGATAATAATGAATGGCATCAAAGCACTAAGCCACGATTACAGCATACAGATGTATTCCAGTGTAATCTATTATTGTGAAGTGGAATGGGCATCTAGAGTCTGACATTTTAAACGAATCTCTTTCACAATGTGTTAAATTGTTTGCGGTATTGTGTTTTCCTGCCACAAAGTGCCAGTTTATAGCACAATTAAGTACTTATATCACCTTCAATTGTTATAAGATTTTTGCATGTGAAACATGACTTGTTAGAAATTTGACTTTGTAATTTAACACCTTTAAATTGAGTCTCTGTCTCTTTCAGAAGCTCCAGCTAGAAGTCATCACAACAACAAACTTCCATAGTCAGAAACAGGTCGTACAATGAGCCCGGCAGATGCACAGTTCCACCAGGTGCTTGCTAATTGCCTCTGGCTAGTCTGAAGGAGCCGAGCCCGGGAGACGCCGGAGAGGGATGCTCTGTGACACAGGAGCTCGGCTTGGAAACTGCAGCTGCACCAAACGTTTTTCGACCCGAATGGTTGCCGTGGGAGATTAAAGGATTTTTTCAAACGTGCATGGAAGAATCAAAGCAACTCTCCAAAAACTCTCCATGCATGTTTTTGATGACATAATTTCACAAAGTGATGTGAAGCACATAGAAGAGGATTTGACATAAAATGACTGAAAAAACCAAACATAATTTCATACTTTTGGCCCATCACGTAAAACATTAGAGGTTGCGTTTGTAACACAAGGGGCGAGAATAATAACTTTACAAGACAGTGAGGCTGACCTGAGTCAATCAATGAGCTAAATTAGATCCTTCTCCAATATGAAGAACTGCATCAGGACGTATGTGATCATAGTGAAGCTTCACCCAGTCCAGACCAGGTGATCTTGGCCATGCCACCGTAGCTGCTTCCTTCCAGGAGAGACCTATTGTAAAAGTCTCAGACTCGCCGCTCCTCAGGTAGAACCACTTCACTACGTACTTATTTCCAAACGATTACATCATCTATCCAAAGCAATGCCCTGCACAAGTACCTTCGCTCTGTCCCCTAATTGGCAAGGCAGCGAGTGCCTGAGGGGACATTACACTACATTCCTAAATAGCAACTCCGGCCCACTGAACAGGACATTTAGTTAAAGCTGGCCATTCTCCGTCCCTGGAGAGCCAGTAAGGCGTTTGCCTCACCGCCTAGAAGAGAAGTGCAAAGACGTACAATATGCTCCAGATGACAGGCTTGTTGTGCGTCGAGGTCCCTGGATGCAGTGGTGATGGCAGGACGCGCAGCGTGGAGCTATGTCATGCCCCGCTGTATCTCGCTAATAAGCTGTAAGTAAGAGCCTGAGCGCCACTCACCGCTTTTTCTCTGTTTTATTAGCAGCATAATAAGGAAACATTCAGCCGGACGGAGTTTCCTTTAAAAGCTATGGAAAAACTCGCCCCCAAGCCGCCTCTCCTCACCGTTACCCTGCCCTACCCCACCCCTGGAGCTTAGCTTGTTTACCAGCATTGTTCGGCACGAGACGGAGGCAAATTGCAGGCAGGGCCACGGCGCACTCCCAGTGAACCTGTGTTTATGCAATAAATCAATGGGAACTCATGCTGGCATTTTCCGTCTCAAAAAATAATGCTGCTCAAGGTGAACTGGATGGGGGGGGGGAAGGAACAAAAAAAAGTTGAAAGTTTCCGCCTCGCCTCCGTTGTTCAATTAGTTCATTCGATACAACGTAGCATGAAGAAAACATTATTTGTTTTTGTCTTATTTTTGTTTCTCTTTCAGGGCTGAAAGTAGTTATATATTGATAGAATCGTAACCTATTCCACATGCAACAACACGCAGCACATCCGGAAGCCTTAGCATTCATATTCATGTTGGTTCAGTGGAGCCACACTTCTCTGCTTTTCCAGCAGCACGTTGCTAAAAGTTGCTTTGACCAGGTTCATATCAAAGTTTCTGGATGAAACCTGAGGGGGGGAAGAAAGTTCTGAAAAGAACGTGCGAGTCTAAAACGTAGCTCAAATATTTCTTTGATCAAGTTTTAATCCCCAGTTCACCTTCACATTCTCCCATCTGATCTTAGCTGGACGCTGACCGTAAGGCGAAAGCGCTGACCACCACTCGATCGTCTCGCCTGCAGGATCAAACCCTGAGTCGTACCTAAACGCGCTCAGGAGTGTCAAAATTGCACTGGATTTCGTAGACTCTCAGTTTAAACCCCACCAGCTCAAAGTCTGGACACAAACTAAAGAAAAAAAAGAGAGGAGTGCACTGTGAAGAAGTATTTAATTATTCACAAGGCACCCAAATGCAGCACGGTTTCACTTTAGATTTCTAATGAAACTGTGTCATCCCGGCAGCGACTTACCTGGTATTTGTTATCAATGATAATGGCTCCTAATGGTGCTTGGTTCTGACTAATAAGAACTTTTTTTTTTTTTTTTTTCACACACACAAAATGCTTCAGTTCAGCATTCTTACCTTGGCTGAAACCGGTTAAATTGTATTTCTTAGTGTGGGTCAAATGCAGCTGTCAGCACCAGCCTTAATGAAAACATTCCAGCGCAGATCTCTCTCCTTTTTTTTTTTTTTAAACAAAGTTTTGAATAAGCACTTGTTGGTTTTGCTTGTTTTGTGCAGGCACAATATTATTTTTTGCAATAAAAAGAGCCAATTATTACTTTTTTCTTTCAGTTTTTTGTTGAGAAAAGCGTTATTGAAATCTATTTTAGTTATAACTTATCCGTGCAGGTTTCATGGGGCTGGTGGTCGTCTCCAGTGGTCACTGGGAGACAGGAGTGGAGACGTGCACAAGGTGAACATTTTCAACATACCACTTTTGGTATGTTTAAAGCATTCCTATCATTTTATTTAAAAGTTTTCTCATTGTCTTTTGGGTTGTGCCACTTACAATCAGCAACAAACACCTTAAGGTGTTTTCACGCCTGATGGTCTGGTGTTGCAGCATTTGTTCCATTTTCAGCTGTGGTTTTCCTCACTACACTGTCAAAGCCCGTTTCCCTCTTCGCATGTGGCGGTGCTGCAACAAGAACCACAGAAAAAAAAAACACGACTCACTTCATAAAATGTCAACAATAAATGGAGTCGCGTCAGATTCTAGAGGTCGTAGGATTTCCCTACCATCTTTGGTGAAAGATTACGAGCGGACCAGCGTTGGCCTACAAACGCTGGTCTGCCTCGCCTACACATGTGCATTCACTCTGATGCACATGTGCACTTTGTGCTTGGTGCGCTTTGAAGTCAGACGCTTGACATTTTGCTCTAGACTTGCGTCAAAATCACTCCAGACACGTTGGAACGAGCCTTTGTTTTCTGCATAATGGCGGATGGAACTGAGAGCGACGCACACAGCCGAGTCTTTCTGGTCGATGCTCTGCGTTCAGCGGCACAAGTCCAGATCTTCCAACTCCAGCACGGGCTGCATTCGACATGCTGGATACACGTCGGAAGCTCAGAACGCTTCAACCGCACAGCGCTGGAGGCGCGAGATGCATCGTGCGTCCACATACACGCTGAATGTTCACCAGATGCTCCTGACTCTTGATTCCATCTGAATGTTAGTTGAGTGAAAATCCTTTTCAAAGTAAATCTGCCAGAAACATGAATACTTTTGCATTTACTGATTCCATGTTGTCTTTAACTTCACGGTCACACTTGCTTTGGATTTTATTTACCCTCACAGTAAATCTTCTTCCTTCAATTTGTGACGACCCTCACACTGCGAGATGTTCTACAATTTTTGGATGACAGATCTGATGAACCACTGCTTAACTTATTTTAGAGTCAATGGAAACTTCTGCAAGAAGAGGCTACATGTCTGCAAAAAAAAGCTTTGGTAAATATAGCTGTTATATTCGATGCATGATGCAATTCCTTAAGCCCCGGTTGTGCTTTGAGTTATTTTGAGTTATTGTGGAAACACGGAGAATGCCTCCATGGACGCGGCGGCAGCCTTTGTCACCTCGCATAACGAGACCTCGCCAACAGCCAATTGAATCGCTGCTTTAATGAATCCCCTCATTGAAAGGGCTTTGCCGCTTCTATGTGGCTCCAACGACTGGGACAAATTTGCCGGCCATTACCCGCTCAACCTGTCTACTATTTTCTTGTGATATTAAACTGAGAAAACAAATCACTATTTAAAAAAAAAAAATCTATCGTCAAATATATTCCAAGCTTTGCTTTTGTGTGTTTATATGGAAATCGTGGGGGAACAAGCTCGATCGGATCGTTGAGCTTCAATAAACGCACTCTGGAGGATTTCACGCAGCGCTAAGCAGCGCAGCGTGTAGTACGGTGAGAGTGGCTGAGCTCTGGTGTTGCTACATCGCACTTCCAAACGTATCTGATCAGCTGCATTAGTCATTTTTAATCCCTCTGCATTGTCATGCTAATGGAGTGACAGAAAGAAGTTCAGCAGAGCTTTGTGATCAGCAAACAAGCAATGGTCAGACAGACACGTTTCCTCCCACTCTGCACCGTCCTGTCTCTTCCTGTCCTGCACATGCCACAGGCTCTCTGCTTTCCTTCAAGGTGACTAATTTCATTTGCCTGATTTGACTGACCTTTGTTTCGATGATGATGACTTCCTGTCCTAATGCCTCGGTTAACGCAGCAAACAGAGCAAATTTATCCCTGCGACCAAAGCTTATTCTTTCAAAAGAAAACTGAGAAACAAAACATGATGCAAATCTGAACTCTAAATGATATTGAAAAAAAAAAATCACATTTCTCCTCAGTTCTTCACAATTGCTTACTCCATACAAGTTCCCCATGGATTCAGACACCCTGCAGAGTCTTTTGCTGCTTGATTTAATAGTTCAATTTTCCAATAGTGAAAAGACCTTACTTCTCTCAACACAATGAAATATGGGTAATGCTTTATTTGAAGGGTTGTGCATAAGACTGACACGAGGCTGTCATAAACACGACATTAAAAACCATGAACATGAATGAGTCTCCATAAATGATTTTGACTGGTGCCCTGAACTGTCATAATGACACCTTTAATCCGCAGTTCCGTTAAAATTTGCATTAAAGGTCCATTAAAAATGTCAACTTTGCCTGAAAAGTGTCATTAATTACAGAATGACACTTTGTGACAACCGTCATAAACATTCATAAAGACTCCTTCGTGTTCAGAACAGGTTTTTAAATGATGTTTATGACGATATTATGCCAGTCTTATGCACACCTCTTCAAATAAAGTGTCACCAAGTATGTAAGAATTTGGAAAAGCTAAAATAATGAAATATGTCGACCTCGCCGCCCTCCAAAACACTAACCTCCTTGACAGCATCATCCAGATTGCATTTCGAAAGGAATGTAAAAACAGACTCATATATATATAAGTGTTAGAAACCACAGTTGGCCCTCAAATTGTTCTGCGTAACTTAATAGTTCGTACATCAGAAAAAAATGGCTTGATATGCCATTAATATGGACAAAAGCTGTTATCTTAGAACTCCCGCAGAAGCCAACATCTACAGTGTGTGTTCTTACCAATCGTGGGGGGTGCAGCAACTCAAAACCAGGGAAAATGAACACTGCTCCTGTTAGCATGTAGCGCTGCAGTAGGTATTTCATCTGTCAACACTGCATTTTCTTTGCAGTATTAGAGATGCTTTCTACAAGAAATTGGCAAGAAGATACGATTTAAACAATTAGGAGTCGACTTCCACAGAAAAGTTTGTGAATACCGAACCGCGAATCGGCAACGTGATTACGCTAAACTTTAATACGTACTCTAACATGGAGTTTACTGATGTTGAGAATAAAATGTAAAACCAGTAAAGACTAGAATGTGCGCGTGTGTGTGTGTGTGCGTGTGTGTGTGCGAGTGTGTGGGTGCGTGTACGTGTGTGTGTGTGTCCCCTCTGGTCTCTACATAATATTCACAGCATGAACATCTGCACAGATGTTCATGCTGTGGTTTCCTGGTGGTTTATTTCAAAATAAAAGACCAAACTGCACTAAAAAACAGATTTTGGTTGAACTTTGTTTCCAAAAGTCGTTCTGTGACGCCTGAACAGACCTGGAGATACTTCAGTTCTGATTCAGTCATTCTTTATTATGTTTTTATCTGCAATTGTTCTTCCTGTCTTCATTTAATCTAAACTAATCCAATGAGCGGTGCATAAATAATTCATTGGATTACCTACTAATAATATTATGTATAATTTTTTAAAAACATTTTCCATCCATATGAGTGGGCATTACTTTAACTGTGAACACATTAATATTTTTGAGCAGTAAAATATCTGAAAACGTAAATATTTCTCCATGTTTGCTCAGATTTTGTTTTCATGTCTTGAGATAATCCACAGGATTGTTTTTAGGGATGAATGATATATCGGAACTGTAATCACTGTGGTTCTGTTGGGTCTCAGCGGGTCACAGGTGTGTGACGGTTAGTTGGCTGGCTGAATTTTCAGGTCAAAGGTCCTATGTTTACATATTGCTGGTGTTGGATGATTCTCGAACCACCTTATAGAACCAGGTAGCAGAAATAGAGCAGAAATTAAATATGTAAATATTTATGTTTTAATCATTTTCACCATGGAGGATTCAGGATGTATTTATGCTCTGATCTGCAGCATTTCAATATATTTTTTCTAATTAATTATCCATATTGTGATAATTGTCATTGTGGCATCTAGAAATGGACCAAAGTGTTGGGTAGGCCTGTCGCGATAAACGATAAATCAATTAATCACACGATAAATTAAAACTATCGACCTCATTTCAATTATCGGCTTTATCGTTTCTTCCTGCCTTTTTCTCTTATCAAAATGTTGATAAAATCAGAGAAAAATGTGGGGATCTGTTGATTTTTGTGTGAATTTTGCAGTTATTTTGAAAAGCATGTTCGGGCCTATTGTAATAATTTGGAGTCCAGAGGGCCACATAAAAAGCTGAGGCGGGCCAGATTTGGCCCTCGGGCCTTCAGTTTGACACATGTAGCATATATGATAATCTCATGTGAACTTTTTTCAATATCTGTTCTTTGGAAAGTTAATTTTACTGGTTCAGTCAAACATTTTATTTTATTTTGCGTAAAGAAAAAATCAGTGGGGAACAACATTTACAATAAAAAGATGTAAACATCATGGAAAAAGTAAAAAACTAAATGTATAATCTATAACGACTGATTTCTAAATCTCCAAAGGCAAAAGAAATTCTACAACTGCTAAAATCTGAGGCCTCCATTTTTATTTATGTTTAGTGAAGAAGGAAGTTGTGCTCAGTTTCTTCTTCAGAGATTCTCCAAGGACAGTGGGTAATCTGGACTAGCAGCCAGAACCCGACCCAAACCCATATGTAGAGGGAGAGGCTATCCTCTTGGTGCATTGGGGTGAACAAGATGGGAGGCAACAAATATGCCCCCTCCTGCCCAGCGCCTCTCACAAGGGGCAACACCAGAGTAGAGAACATCCAACCCCTTTCAAGAAGACTTGCTCCAGAACCAGAACCGTCCACTGAAGTCAGTCTATTTCTAGCCGGAACCTCTCAATCTCACCCCACAGGTGGTGAACAGATTGGCTCTCATTGGGCTGAGCCCGGCCTGGATCCATGGGTTAAAACCCGGCCCGGTTGGGCTCCATGGGTTAAAACCCGACCTGGATCCATGGGTTAAAACCCGGCCCGGTTGGGCTCCATGGGTTAAAACCCGACCTGGATCCATGGGTTAAAACCCGGTTGGGCTCCATGGGTTAAGGCCCGGTTGGGCTCCATGGGTTAAGGCCCGGTTGGGCTCCATGGGTTAAAACCCGGTTGGGCTCCATGGGTTAAGGCCCGGTTGGGCTCCATGGGTTAAGGCCCGGTTGGGCTCCATGGGTTAAGGCCCGGTTGGGCTCCATGGGTTAAGGCCCGGTTGGGCTCCATGGGCCCCCAGGCCTCTCCAGAGTGGGACCCCATGTTCGGGCGAATACGACCCCTGTTTCCAATGGTCGTATTGATCATATGGGATCTTTGGGCTGCACTTGGTCTGGTTCCTCACATTGGACCCGTCTGCATCGGGTGGCCCAACCAGAGGCATGAAGCCCCGACAGCAGAACTCCTAGGATCACTGGGACACTCAAATCCCCCCACCACAATAAGGTGGCAGCCATGGAGGGGACGTTAAAATGTGCATGTATGTGTGAAACTGTATGAATATTAAGTAACCTATAAATTATGTAAGAAAGGGAGGAAATGAGAGAAGAAGAATGTTGTTTTTTAACATAATAATGTGGTGCAAAGACGTTCTTCTGCCTTTTTCTCTTACTGTTGATGACACTGAATGAAACTCCGCTGCTCTCCACTGACCCTCCCTTCCTTACTTCCTTAGCGTAATGCCCAGCGCGCGCTGCACCATCTGATGTCGCCGATTGTCGGCCCATTATCAAAACCTGAGACACATCAGCCGACAGAAATCCTGGCTATAACGGTTCGATCGAACCGTATTGTGTCCAACAATGGACACAAAATAATAAATCCAGTTCACTAATATTGAAACCAGGCATTAATCAATTCCTTACTACAATCTACCAGCAATGCATGTAGCGAGTGTCAGTCTGACTGAATGAAAATCATTATAACCATTTTATGTCACCTTAACAAAGAACAGCTGAAAAGTTACCAGGTTTTCTGGTAGAAATTTCGCTCCAACTCCTCCCCGAGTTATTTATATTTTCTTTGCATGAAATGTTGAATAAACATTCATGTTTCCACATATCATCTCCGATGTCTGCTGGACTTGGGGTTGCACCGTGTCAGCTGTTCGGGATTCCTCTCTGTGTTGTTTTGAAAGTAAAGTGTATCTATCTGTGGCAGGAAGTCGCATGTCTTATTACGTCATTTCCATTAAATCAGTGTGAAAAGGTCTTCTAACAATGTTATAGTTTATCGCGATAATTTTTTGAGACGATTAAATCGCTCAGTAAAATCTGGTATCATGACAGGCCGAATCGCGACAGGCCTCGTTTTTTATTGAATTCACTCCTGTGTTGTTTTTTTTGTCTTCTTCAATCTAAAGATGTTTCTTATTTTTTTCAAAATGGAAGTCTTTGGTTTTTTCTTCTTTCCTTCTTGTTTGCTGTTCATATCTGGAATCTCTAAATCCTGCTGGATGCTTTCCTCATCGATGTCGTCTTGTGTGGATTCCAGATCATTTGAACAGCCTGGTATTGGTTCCCTTGCTAAATCCTCCTCCGAGTAAATATGATGACTAGAATCCATAACCGGGTCGACCCGGTTCTTTTCCTCCTCCTGTTGTGAAACTGTAGTTTGTAGATCTTCATGCTGGTCTTCCTCAGTGTCTGGTTGCAGTTTATCTCTGGTTGTCTCTAATTCTTGCTTCATTCTGCTTATTTCTCCCTGGAACTGCTCTGCCTGTGTCTTCAACATATTAACATCATGTATGTAAGAACATTGCAGCTCCTTAAACAAAACTCTGAGCGTCTCCAGTTCATCCTGTGCATTTCTGTCCTTGTCCTGGAGGACCTGGATTTCTCGCCGTGTGTTTTCCTCTAGGACGGCGTTTTCCTGTCGCAGGCTGTCGATGAGCTGCTGCTTCTCAGTCGCTGATTGTAATGAGGCGTCTTTCTCTTGTCGTACTTTCTCTTTACATCTTTCCATCTCCTCCTTCAATCCAGTAATATGCATGTTATATTTAAGTTTGAGCTTGTTGTAAAATGTTTTGCTCTCATCCAATTCTTTCTTTAAAATCTTTGCGTTGTTCTTCAGGAATTTGGTGTCCTGGTTTGCTTTGCGTTGGAGGATGGCGTACTCCTTTCTTATTTTCTCCACCAGCGCCGTGTCCTCTTCTGATTTGTCCATCAGAGTTTCTTTCTGTGTCTCCAGCTTTTCAAATTGTTCAATCAATACAGTGTAGTTTATTTCATGGATTACATTTTCTTTTCTTTCTTTGTAAAGAGCAGCTTCCTCTTTCTTTATTTTGTCTTTATAAATCTCCGCCTGCTTCTTTAACTCGTTTATTAATTTTGATTGTTCGTTTGTTCCACGTTTGCTCTCCTCAAGTTCGTCTTGTAAACGTTTTTCATTTTCTTGCAGGAGGTCGATCTTTTGGGTCATGTCATGTATGATCTTGTCTTTCTCCACTCTGAGCTTCTCCAGGCTCTGTTCCTCATGTAGTTTTGCCTCATCACCAACGTCTGCTTCGTATTTACGGCGCAGCTCCTCATACGAAGCCTTCAGGTCATCCAGCTTTTCTTCCAGGACTTTATTTCGCTGCTTCTCATCATGCATTTCTGCCAGCAGTGCGTCCTGGATGTGGAACTGAGCCACCTTTAAATCTTCATATTTTTGTTGCAGCTCCTCTTTATCCAGGTCTTCCACACTGAAGTGAGCCTGACAAGCAATAGCAACAACTTTCAGTGTTTCAGTGTCAGTATATCTCTGGAGTCTCTTCAACTCCTCAGTTGCTCTGTGGGCCTTGTTGAAAAAACCCACTTTGAGCTCCGTTGTTTCTGAGCTGGAATTTGGTTTCTTCCAGCTCTCCTCCAGGTGGGCAAGTCTGCGGTTCTGGTGTCTTTCTGTATTTTGAGACATTTTTATTTCAGTAAAATCACTAAAGTTTGTCGATTTCGAAACGAGTGAACGGTCGATTGGAAAGTGCTTTGCGGGCGTCTGAACTGGTCAGGGGTATTGCAAGCAATGACAAATATGCAGAATTGTGTTACATACGATTCTGCAGTTGATGACATCACAGACCGCATCGCCAGTGACATCACAGAATCTTTGCTGGTGCTGTGACATCATTCCACCTCCAAATATCTTCATTCTTGTTTACATTCAAAACAGGATTCTCTTGTTTTATCCCGAATATCAGGGACATGAAACACATTTCCATTTGGGTCCAGATCAAAAACCGGAACTTTCTTAAAGGGCCTGTTGGGCCGGAACATCTGGATAAAAACTATTAAATACTTAAAATATCAATAAATTGGTGTTTCAGCATTCAATAACTCAGCTTGAAACGACGCCGGTTTGCTATCTGCCTCCAGGTGTTCAGGCACAGAATGTATGTGGCCCTATTAGTGACCTTAGTGGCCCTATTGGTGACCTTAGTGGCCCTATTGGTGACCTTAGTGGCCCTACTGGTGACCTTAGTGGCCCTATTGGTGACCTTAGTGGCCCTATTGGTGACCTTAGTGGCCCTACTGGTGACCTTAGTGGCCCTATTGGTGATCTTAGTGGCCCTGTTGGTGACCTTAGTGGCCCTATTGGTGACCTTAGTGGCCCTATTGGTGACCTTAGTGTCCCTGTTGGTGACCTTAGTGGCCCTGTTGGTGACCTTAGTGGCCCTGTTGGTGACCTTAGTGGGGTAAGTGACTTTCATCATCCAGTTTTTGGTAGCAAAAGAGAAAAACGATAAAACATGCAAATGGAAATGATTGAGCTCATTTAAATTTATCATGTGATTAATTGATTGATTGTTTATTGCGACGAGCCTGGTTACAATGATTGATGCTAAAGTTATTCCAGTGTAACCCACAAGTTACTTTAAATACACTTAATAATAGCAAAAGGTAGCCAATTTAACTTACTTCTCTGACTAGCACCAATGCTATGACAGGATATCTAAAAAGAAGTTGGGCCGGATCAAAAGACTCTAAATTCTAAAGAGCCTAGGTGTGAATGACAACACTGGAGTGAATAAAAATTTAAAATTAAATTTATTATTAATTAAATTAATAATAAATTTTAATTAATAATTTAATTAAATTTTTCATTATTAAATTTAAAATTTAATAATGAAACAATTGTGGATCCATATATACAATTATAACAAAATAGCACGCGTTTTGTTTAAAACAGAAAATAAAATAAATAACAGTCCTTTCAAGGTGTCAGTCGATCTAGTGTTTTGTCCAGTCTGTTCAAGGTGTTAGTCGATCCTCAATATTTCCAAAGATAGTGACCAGTCGGGTCACTATCTAAAATCTCACTGGGTTCTTAGGGCTGGGGCTCGCCATCCAAATCCAGAAGTGTTTCTTGAAATCTCAGGGCTCTCCAATCCAAAGGTGCACCGTAATTAAAAAAAAAAACCTGACCTGGAACAAGGCCAAAGCGAAACATCTCAGACTACAATGTTATTTACACATGAGTAAAACTAAAGAAATTAGCTTAATATGTGGTGATGAAAAATAATATAATAATATGATATATATATTTCAATCTAAAAGTACAGCTTTAACGGAAATGTCTTGTAATACCAACGGAAAAAAAGCACATAACTGAAATATAACCGTTGGACTATTAGGACATATACTCAAAGAAAAATAAATGCAACTACACAGAAAAAATAAAATATTGACAACAATAATAATAAAAATTTTACTGTGCTACTTTAATTTTATTAAATTTGGTCAGATATTACGTGGTTTTGTCAATTTTCATCCAAATTACTGTGCCAACTGCCGAGCGCGTGCAGTCACTCACCAATGCTCCGACGGTGTTTGACTCTACCGGGGATTTGTTCTTTCAGTCTCCGCTGTGCTCAAAGAACTTTCAGAGATAAAAAAAAAAAAAGGAATTTACTCATTTCAATTATATAATTTGAGAAACTATTCCAATTTTGTTTTTCTTACCGGTTCTCCAGATTTTATAATCTCTCTCAAGCTCTTGATGAAAACAACGATCAGCTGTTAGCTCTCAACTGCGTCTGACGCGTTCTGAGTAGAATGACTGCGCAGTAGTGAAAGGGGCGGGACAATCAACCTCATTGGCTGATGTAATGTCAGATCACGCCAGCTATTGGTTGCCCAATTCATCAGCAAAACAACCTTTAAAGGCCTATTTCACAGATTTTAACGATGTTTTTAGCACGTTTGGATATATCTTTCCAAATAAAATAAAACACAAAATCTATTTATACTTTCCAATCTTGTGAAACAAACAACAACAAAAAAATATCAAATTAACATCAACCTCCACTTATGTTTTTAACACTGGGTTACACCAGCACTAAATGAGACTTCGAACAGTATTGTGCTGCCGCCCAGCAGGTTTTCAGGCTGTGTGACAGAGATTGACCAAATGTGATACCGGGGATGAATAATGTGCAGAAGGTCACATTGATTGGTTGGTCACTGATCAAAAACCGAAGCGTTTGGATTCCTGCAGGAGGATGGAGGTTCTGAGTCAGACTGTCCAGCAGCAACCAGTGTTGGTTTGGCTTCATACAGCCGTCATGTGTGCAGGGTTTTAACACTGCTTTCCCCAGAGGATGGTGTGTGTATGTGTGTGTGTGTGTGTGTGTTTGCGTGCGTGCGTGTGTGTGTGTGTGTGTGTGTGTGTGTGTGTTGTAGAGTCATTCCACTTCCACTCTGCAGCGTGCAACATTTTCTGTTGGTGCTTTCAAACCTACAACCATGGTTGGCCTGTAGCCGGCCTACTGCATTGTACCAACTTCAGAATTTTGAAGCGCTGTGGCTGTTACTCCACCGTAAGCCTTGTTGACTTAAAACATCTTCGTAAAAGCGGTCCCTGAAACCTGACCCTGGCGACTCCTCGATGAAAGATGTCACCTAGTCACAGAAGGACATCAGCGACTGCTCAGTACTCCTCTGTGTCGCCTGATTAAAGAGGACAGGAAGTCAGTGATCGACTGCAGGGAAATGTCGTGCCGGAGCTGAACTAAAGGCATCGCTGCGTCCGCTGCCATTTTAATCGGCTTCGGGATCTGCAAATCGCTGCGTGAATAGGAAAACATTTCCAAAGCAAATGAGCGGCAGTGAAAGCTCCATGCAAATGCAGCATTAAATTCAGAAAGCAGTTACTTTGTCTTTGCAAGGAGGCTTGCAGACAGATAAAAATGCCAGCTCACACGTCTTTGTTCCCCTCTCTTTTGCATGCGGTGGAACTCCTGAGGGCCATGCACAGCGAACAACCCGCAGGAGGAGCGACTCGAACAAAAAGCCTGTCTGTGACAGTGACCTGCGTGGCAGGCACACTTTCTTGAAATGTTTGCATTTGAAAAGCTCTGGGAGATCGTTGTCTGGCAGCCTTCACTCCAAACTCTGGACCGCGTCCAAATGTATTCGAAGCCGTCAGCTTTTCCCCGTCTGCCCTCAAAACAGATAGCAGTCTGTCTTTCTCTACCAGAAAATCAAAGTGAGAGGTCTGAGCATCCATATCTACGCCGCTGCAGCTCACTGGTGTCGGCTGAAGTTAATGTTGCATCTGGATGAATTTCAGCGGTAGCTGGTGCACAACTCCTTCGTGTAAGGTGTGCAGTTTTGAAATGTCTGCACAATTTGTGCAAATATAACAGCAGTCTAAGTCAGTAAAAACCATCTGCTGATAAAACACGAATTTTCTTTCTTCCTTTCTTTTTGTTTTGGCGCATCACAGGATTTCATTGTTTATTAATGTAATAAACAATGGGTAGGGTTAGAGTTAGAGGGTTAGGGTAATATTATTGAATTATTGTAATATCATTGAAATTACAAAGCACATTTATTTTCTGTCTTTGATAGACCAATTCCTTCAAAATCACAGGTTGTTTTTGTCTCCATGGCATGTAAAATTGCACAGGTCACGCACTTTATTTTGTAGTTTAAAAAATATCCATCTTTTCCAAGCAGGCGTAATGATTTACACTTCGACAGTCACAGAAAAAGAGAGAAACTGTATTGGCTTCCTGGTTGCTGCCTGTGAAAAGCGATCTGCTCTCTATGCTGCGACTGGACTGCTGTTGGTGCAGGAACAGCAGCTAAAATGCTCGTAATAATTAAACTTTGCAACATCCTTGGATTATAAGGAAGAGAACATTTCAGTTGGTGTAAAAAGGCCTGCATTTGTTGGTTTTTATCAAGTCTGAGGACTCCAAAGCGCTTCATTCATTCATGCGCGTGCCAAAGATAAGCTAACATTGTAGCCACAACTACCCAGGATCAGACCGACGAAAGCATTGCCTGCCTTTCAATCGCTGCCACCAGGAATCTCACCACTAACAGTGGAGTAGGAAGGTGAAATACTAGGAAGGTATTCGCCCAAGGACACAACTTCTGAGAAAGAGTGAGAAGAACTGGATCTACTCGGAAACTAGTCAACAAGTCATATCAAAACAGTGGGGAAGCATCCTAATGCATGAAACTAACAAACTTAGGTTTCCTTTAGCTCCATGATTCTCTCCGCATATTAAATAGACACACAGCATTGCCCAGCTAGGCTGCTGTGCTGTGAATTATCAGGATCTAATCCTGAAAGGGGCTTAAAGTTCCAGAAAAACAAAAACCCAAAAACAAAACAAAATAAAAAAAATGTCCTATGTTTGGTGTATTTTTTTCTTGTCATCAAAAGTCCTGTGTGTGCTCCGTCGGCCTCGTCAACACCGGACTTGCCTTTTTGGTGTCGGTACGTGTTTGTATGGGAACCGCAGGGGCATACCAATAAAATAACTGCTCACATTAGTTTTGCCACAGAGTCTTTTGAAGACTTCTCTGCTTGAGAAGACTATTGTCATGAGTGGCTGCAGCCTGTGACAGCTCACAGACTCTCCCTCGGCACTTGTACTTGCACTCAGGAAACCAGACAGTCCTGAGGACGGGGAAAAAAAAGGATTATGCTTTCATACGCAGTGTACCTCGGTGAAGTCAGCACCAGGCCTCTCAATTTAACAAGACCTCGAATGCCCAAGCAAACGCCTAGAGGAAATTGGACACAGGAATGCAACCTTGTGTGAGTTTAATATGGCATAGGGTTAAAAAAATAAAAGCGCATATTTTACATGGTTTTGCAAACGGTAACTGAAACTTTTGATCCATTCAAGACTTTGCATATAAATACTTCTTCTTTTGCATGCGTTCACTCATTAATTCAATAGTGGGAAAAAAATAAACAATTTTGGGAACGGTGACTGACCTGAAAGATAAAAGAACAAAATGAACAATCGGTTCCTGTGTGACGTAAATAAATTAGCACACTGGGCTCTTACAATACAATAATTTGGAAATTTGAATTTTGAGGAGATAATTGAGCGACGTGAGGCAAAACCGTGAAACAGAGTGAACAAATGTAGTGGCACAACGAGGATGGAAATTTAAGAGGCATTTCAAATTGAAGTAAAATGTACAACAGCAGAAAATACTTCAGCCTGGACTTGCGCTCAAAACTTCTGTTCTAACCATGCAATTTCATTGTTGTTTCTCCATTAACATGTAATGTAATGTAAAATCATCTCGACTGCATGCATAGATTCTTTAAAATAATTTCCATGCTCTCCAGCAATCCAGAACTTTAAATACTAAACATGAATGAATGAAGTTATCAGTATAGGTGCAAGCGACAGGCTCTCCTTGTTATCCTGCTCAAAAATATGGCAAACCCAAGTAGACTGTTGAGAAAAAAAAGAGCACCGTTTGGACGAAACCTACATGATGCCATGAAGAAGAAGCATTTTTATACCATCATTGTACATAAAATGACGTGTTTCTGAGACGGGGGCATCAGTTCTTTTGGTTTTTTGTTTTTTTAGAAAACAATTCTCGACTCGATTGATTCAGATCATGTGCGGTCGTGACATCAAGTGCGCAGCTGCAGATATTAATCTTTTTCCGAGTGGCGTCTGCCCCTAAATAAGCCACACCTGCAATATTACAGCTTGTCTTCTCTATCTGACTCTAAACTGCCAGCTCCGTACTCTCTTAGCACAACACGCCCCGTGAGTGACAGCTAAGTATATTAAATTTTATTGCCCGGGAATGAAAACTTGGCGAGATAGGACTCTAATCGGGGGGACATGGGGTGGCATTTTTTTACATGGCTGAGGAGCCGAGTCAATGCTGGGCTCTGCTGATAGCAATAATCTGGAAATGGGCCGGCGTTTACTTCCGAGCTCGGCTGGCCGCAGCTGCTGCTCGTCGGGTTTTTGCCGGATAAAGAGGCGGCAGCGCAGGGCGGTGAATCAATTTTAGAGGGTGACACCGGGGGCAGCCGGGGCGAGAAAAGGCCAACTGGAAACAATAGCGCTGTTCCGGATAGAGCTCTGCACACCATTAGGTCACTGATCACGGTGGGACGGGGTGTCTCAGGACAACCCCTCACCTGGAGACCAAACACATCAGACGGCGCGACAGCAGCATGCTGCAGATTCGCTGCTTTCTTTTGCTTCTTATTATTTTAATTGCCTTCACTGGAGCAGAGGTGCAAGAAGGATCTCGGGGAAAACAATTTTACCAATAAATGCTGACGGGTAAGAAAACAAACTGACAGGCTGCAATCAAACAGTTCAACTTGTAAGATCATCAGTAACACATCCGAGGAATTCACTCTATACTCCTGCTGGGTACTTTTTTATTTTAGAGGAATTTGCTCGTGGGAACCTGCACCAATCATATTGACCGTGTTGAGCAGAAGAACCTATTTGTTGTTGCGTCTTCTGATGATGATCGTGTTAAAGCATGGGCTGCGTTGGGACTTTTTTTGCCGTCTGTCTTTTTTACCTGCCAAATTTTAAAATTATAATAAAAATGTCTGATTGTATTTAAGCCTCAAAGTAACGATTTAATGGGGAAAGTCATCCATTTTGAAACTGCTGCAAGATGAAATTTTTGTCGTAGTTGTTTACTGTGACTGACGCAAAATGAATCATTCGCTGTGCTTAAAGCTACAGTATGTGATATTTAAAAAAGGTATATACATATATATTTTTTACATGTATTTGTTTGTCTACAGGCACACTCTAAATCCACACAATGACTGCATTGTCTATATTCGCATAAATGAGCCGAGTCCTGATGTCGGACCGGGTTGAACTCATACGTTTCGCCGCTGTCCAAAACATCCTGATGACTGGTGGGAAGGTGTTGATGAGTCTCTGATCTCTCAAATCCTCTCTCCGGTAGAAGAAATTAAATACATCCCGCTCTTGAGACGCACACAGCCAGGTAATATCCCTGCAGGATTAGCAGCCCTCTCTGCCACACAGGCAGCCCATCCGCGCACGCAATTAGGCTGGCCGAGGCTTCGTTTTGTTCCATTTCTCTTAATGTCAGCGGCAGAAGCCTTGATGGCCTCGCCGCTTTCCCACTGCCGGAGTAATGAAAGGCACTCTGATGTCTTCGGTAGACTTGAACGCCGTGTTGCTATTTGTCATCAAGGGATTCGTTTTACCTGGGGTTATGATTGCAGTGAGCAATACCCTACATCAAATGTCGAGGAGCAAGGAAGCCGGGTATTTGCATACACGCTTTAAAATCTCAGTTTTTTTTGTGTCCCCTTCAAGATTTTACGGCGAATCACAGCGAATGTTTCGGGTTAGTTCGAGCAACTGTTTTCATGCTGAAATAAAAGGCGTTTTTTTTTTTATGACTGCACACATGTCCCTAGAGTTTGGTAAAAATCGATTTATGACCCAAGTCATCATAAATTGGGTTTGCCTTCTATAGCAGCATGACTTCTGTTCAGTTTTGTCTGCACGTAATTAACCTGAACTGCAAAATCAACATGTTCTGATCCAAACAATCAGCCATCGTTTCATCATTTAGAAATAAACGATGAAGCTATGTGTGTTTTAGGTGACGTGTCAGTTAAACATTATATCACTAATCGCTTTATATTGCAAGTGCAGATAGCTGACATGCGTCAAAGAAACATTATGTTCGTAATAACTGTAGGTTATTTTTCTATTTTTTTTAAATCTGTTGACAGGGATTAAATGAACCTTTTGATTGAATACTTTCGGAATAAAAAATACATTTGCTTAATTTCAAGTATTATAAAAAACAGGATTTGGGAAATTAGAATCTGGAATTTAAAAAAGACTTGAGCTGATGGCAGACAACTTTTTTTGTTGTTGTTTTGTTTCTTTGGAAGATTTGTGTAAGACGGTCCTTTGAAAGCCACTGTCATATTGTGCTTTAAAATTTCTTTTTCGAAAGCTAAGAGTAACAGAACGGCTATTACCAAGTTAGTAGTGTTCTGCTTTGCTTTCTCCACAAATGAAATTCAGGCCACTCCAAAACTCTGAGCCGGTGCAAAGTTTGCCGTCAAGCTTGAGTCGTTGTCTGTTTGGCAGAGGCACTTGCATCCAACCTCTCACTGTCGTACGCTGTGAGGTGAGTGGCGGGCGACAGTGTAATCACGGAGAAGGACGGAGATAAGAGCTGAAGAAATGAAAAGACAAAACACAGATGAAACCCAAACACCCCAGGACCGTGACATAAACTTTCTGAGTCATTTCTGAGATTCTGTGCTTTCCCAGTTATGCCGGTTATTGAGGGAAGTCCAACCGTCTCCTGCAGAGTATGTCAACTTTAGACTTTGAGGACAGCAACATTAATTCTCAAAACCTCTCTTTTATTTGGCAAATAGAGATTATGGTAATCCTGACTGACCTAAAAATTAGAAGTTTAGCATGGTTTCATGTCACACAAAGAGGAAAATATTTCGGGTTTTTTATATGGTGCATGCAGATATCTGGTTTTCACCACCCGTTTTGCATTGAACTGACATCCGGAGGTCTGCACGTATTTTACTTTTACTTTATAGTGCAGCATAACACCGGTTATCAAACCTCATCTGTCACGTGCGGCCATTTTTTTCCCCTTATAATGCCCACGGTTCGTCAGGGAGATGAGGTTCCAAAAGCGAGTACTCGAGTTCCTCTGAGTTTTAGCCTGCAGACTATTAAAGCGTCGTCAGGCCGGTGGAACTCATACCGTTATGAGTTGCCTGTGGCTTCAACTGCTGGCCGCGGCACGCCAGGTGATTTAATATGGCTCAAAGAAAGCGCATTTTATGGATAATCCTCTCTCGCTCGTATATATCAACAGACTCACTGTGTTCTTCATGCTCTTGTTCTGGGTTCTCTCTGTTGGAGGAGGTGGTGGAGCTCAGGGAGGAACGACAAAAGCAGGCCTGATATGACTGTCTCTGCCTTAATGATAGAAGATAAATGTCTTTCATCACTGCATATTGAAGCCCGAAGCAAGATGCATGACCCGTTAGGAAAAGTACTGCCGAGGATTAAATGGAAAGCTGATATTTTTGACGAGAGTTGCTTAAATAGATAGACAGTTTCACCTCTTGGGGGAAAAGAGGAGTATAACATCTTGAACTGCAATCCAACAAAGTCCCAGAATGCCTCTTAAAACTTCTCGTTCAAGGTCTTAACAGTGGGCTAGCAACGTCTTGCATGGTCCAACAGGTATTTTGACGATTTGTCTTTGGTGATAACAACCTGGCCTACTGGAAAATTATAACATTGCTGCCTGAGATGTTATCTGACCTTATGTAAATTAACTTTTAGCAAAACGGATCAGAAATTAGGTCAAGCTACCACCAGCTGTAGCCACAACAAGTATCAAACTTGAGGTGGTGAATATATATCAGCTCCACTGGCTCACATGCATAACTTGTGGCTGATTGTTATTACTGGGTTATGACTGCGGCATTTGAATAGAGCTTGCAGATGCCCCCATGCGCAGTAAATATGGCACATCGGATTTGTGTTGCTCAGCCTGGTTCAGCTGGAGACAAAATCACAAATGCTACATTACCAGATGCAAAGGAAGCGAATGCTGGCATGTTATTTAGGTATTTAGGCTGCAAATCTTGTTATGCCACCAAAACAAAAGAATAAAAAGATGAGGTTTTGGCCTATTCATATCCAATAGCTCTCAGGCAGTCGGTGCTGAAAAGATCTTTCCTCTTAAGGAAGGAGATTGCATTTAACAAAGCACCGCAGCCAACCCAGGTCACATGGCGTACCTGAATACATCTCATTGCATAACTCCCTTAATTAGTGATGTGAGCTGAGAGCAATAGAAGAAGGTAAGGAGAAGCAGTTTTGTTCTTCCTTTGAATCTATGGAGGCAATTCTGGCTCCAGCCCTTAACAGTAAAACAATGTCTGAGGAAAGATGTATAAAATGTTAAGAACATATTTAAAATAGTTAGAATTGGTAGCAAAACTATCTGTTTGAAAGGTTTATAATAATCCAGCTGTTTGATTAGAGAGGAAAAAAATGTTTTTTTTAAGAATGACATTCTGTGGGTGTTTTTTTTTTTTCATTTATAATTTTTTATTGTTTTTATTCTTTACCTTATTCGGAGACATGTCAAGGTAGTGTAAAGCTCCTGCTGATCATCAACCGGCTGAGCCCAGCAAGCTGACAGGTCTTGGAAGCGAGTCAAACTTTTGCCCTATGATCACAGCTGTTTCCCCGAAAGGACAAAAAAAGACGGATTTGATTTTTGAAAAGGCGCATAATCGTCCGTCGAAGCACATTAAACGCAGAACTAATTAGTTTCCGCGTAGAATCTCACTGTCACGTCTTATTCTACCAGGTAGTCTCTGAGGGTTTTTTTTTTTAATGATGGCACTGATATGTGGCGAGAAACTCTGGAAGCCTTTTGACAGTTTCTGGGCTGTCAAATAGAAACCACAGTTCAGCTGTAAGACGTTTTTATCCACGTCAGTTTTGAAAACAGATGTGAAAAGCCCCGGTGATTGACAATGAAATGCAACAACCTTCAGGGATCGCATGCAAAATAATATGGATGAATTCTTTCTTCAGCCTGTAGACACGTTGCTCGGTATTGTTTACATCTGAAAACTTTTGCGCATGCGCAAAACACCAGGGGGCAAGAAGACTGTTCTTTGCTTGTGATACGTAGCCGCAGATCTGCGAGAGAGCATGACTGTTAACAAAATGAAACCTGGAGACGAAGGAATGGTTCATTTACTGCCGTGTCCCACGGCAAAGTGAAAAGTAATGCTAAATACCATATTCTTCTTTTTTATAGCTCTCTGCGTCAACTACGATAAACGCTATACACAGGCGTGTAACCATATCAACTGACTGACAAAAGCTCCACTAAGATTTCAGGATTTAGCGCCAACAAAAAAAAAGAAAAGAAAAAAAAGGCAAACAGTTCCCACGCAAAGAACAGAACATCCAGTCCATTACAGTATCACGTTTTCAGGCTTGATGTTTGTTTTCCCATTATTAACGAACGCCTGAACGCATCAGTCGTTGATTAGCTCAATTAAAGACCTACTCTAACGGTGATCTGTCAGAGAGTTGGAGTGTGGGTGGCTTTTTATTTTATTGAACTGAAACGCACCAAATTCTGCAGCACATCTACATGTTAAGGTTGTCAAAGTCAAGCTAGCATAGCTAACTTACCTCCCTCTCTTTTGTTAATCACAAAGCACTGCATGCATTTAAGATTTAGCATCTTGAGTTGATTACTTAACAATGGTAAAACCAATGGCGGTCATTGTTGGCCAGAAGTTTTTTGGATCTTCCCAGTGGAACAGGGTCACTCGGTGTGAGCGATCAGCAAGAAGAAAGTATACATATTTGTTTAGGATTTTATGTAATTGTCCAAAAGAATTATGAGTACATAATTGTAATTGGAAGGACCAGGATATGTGATTTTCAATCATTTTTCTGAACATCTGAAAGGTGTGACATTTAATTTTACTCCCTTTCCAGTAGCCTGAAGCAGAATCCATTGCAGCCAACAGCCTCCAGAAGTCCCCTCATAAGTGAAAAGTCTGAGAAGTCGTTAAACTGTTCAATGAAGAATCCAGGAGTTTGTTAGAAAAGAAAATTGAGCAAACAAATCAGTGTTTAATCCATCATCCCCCACCCCAAAAAAATGGAAGGAGTCTGACATAACTGCAAAGCTGGGAAGAAATGATCATCTACCGAAGCTGACAGGGCAAGAAAGAAGTTGCAGAGATTTATCTTGGGAGAAGCTGACCGATCGATGAAGCTTGACGAGAAAACTATTTGCCGTCTACTCCACAAATCAGACATTGTTGAAGAAGTGACCAGAGCACTTTTGTTAAAAAAAAGTTGCATTTGCAGACTAAAGCACATTCATATGGTTCAGACCAAACTCCTCTTGAGACACTGTGCCAAAAATAATATCAATTTTAAAAATCTATGCCCACAGATGCTTTCCATCCTATTTGACTGGATTTTTGCCAAGGAGAAGAGAAAAAAAAAACATTACCAATTGTGATAACAGAAGAGACATGTGGAAGAAGAGTCATTAAAAGATGATTCCACAAAATACTGACTGAAAACATATATATTTGAAAAAGTTTACGGCATATGAAAGCAATGTCCATCCAATAAATAGCATGAGACAACGTGGTGCTTCTGCAGAACCAGACATCTCTGCATCGCTCAGGTACGTCATCTTCTTTGATTTCCAATATTGACTCCACTTTACAACACAACCGTGTTTTAAAAACCAGAACTTATTACCGCCAGAGCCTTTTTTTAATAGTAACAACGCTTTTTGAGGAAAAGTGAACTGAACCACAGCAAACAAAGATCAAGGCTGTGGCTTGGGCTCACAAATCGCAGTGCTAAGCTGTCCTCATGTATTCGACTGTAATCTCGGAGAAGCCCGTGGGCTTCAGGACGACTCTGAATATGAATCAGGGACGTCCTTACATGTGGTCAGTCCCATGCTGATGAATAATAGCAGGCTGTTTATGCTTCCCTTATTAAACTGAAATTGTGTGTAGATATGGGCGGTTTCTCCCAGCAGGACAGCAGTGTATAAATAGGGATGAGAGGCCATTTAGGACGGCAAAAAGACACGGAAAACATGACTTAGCATCACATTAATATCTCCTGTCAGGAACCTTTACTTTATTGCTGCTGGAGGCACAAACACTCACAAGGAAAATGTGCGAATGCTTACGCCTGTGACTAATGGAAGGTTATTTTGACATGCTGACCTGTAAGTTCTACTTTTAAAAGTCTCACTTGTTTGACTATACTATGTTTGTCTGCTCAATTCTGATGAAATAGTGTTTACCAAGCTCCTTTTGATTGCCCCTCCACCACAAGTCGCTGCACACCACCAGTCAGCTGCCTGACAAGTTCAAATGCTTGGGAACATTTTGATTTAAGAAGAAAACACACACAGTTGGGGTTTAAAAATTAAAGGGGTGCAATGTGTTTCACTTAAAAAGGTGAAACTGCAGCTACAAGTGGCAAGTTTGTTGAACAGATGACTGGAGACTGGCTGCCTAAGAAGATAGGCTGGCTGCATAATGGTTTCACGTGAATAGGCCAAGCGATGGATTACAATTATTTGTAACCATTTTGAATTAGAAGGTAATAAAAAAAAGATTGTTCGATCATCAATTATAAAAAATAAACTTTCCTTTTTGTCAAAATCATCAAGCAAATCCACCTCAGAAGAGCTCAACCCACTGCTAATCACATGCGTCTCCAGACATGTGGGGGTTTTAAGTCTCCATTTGAAGGAACTCGAGTTTTTTCAGCCATTTTCTGGAAGGTTTTCTGGAAATTTGTTCCAGATTTGTGGTCAATATAAAGCTTGACGTCATCAAAACATGGGAAAAAAGAAAAAAGAAAATCACAGTAAATTTCAAAATATTTCCTGCTCAAAGCTTCTGCACAGCCAATATCAAAATACTTATTGATTCAACTGAGCTGTTAAAGTTGGCCACAAGGTAAAAGTTGAGAAGTGAAAACATGCTCACTTTGTCAAAACCCGTGGAAGCATCGCAGGTACAATCAGCCCCACAAGCTCTCATGTAGTTTAATAGATTTAGTTAGGAGGTACTTAAAGCATCCATTATTGATATAATTACTGTTGTGCTCCTGCAGACATCCTCCGACAAATCCAATAAAACACTCCGCATTTGTTCTCTGCGTTGTTATAAGTTTCACTTATGTGATTTCAAGTTGGTGCTCTTTGATTGAAAAGGTAGAAATGGAGCTTCCCAGATTTAATTTTGCGGCAAAATATTTACTTATTTGTTGAATTTTTTTCCGGTCACACTTGTGATTGCAGAAACAATACCTGCAATATCCTCACCACAAATTCAGACAGAGTGGTAGAAGCCAGGAGGAAAGTGGATTTCTATCATCTTTAACCACTTCAGGTCGCAATAACATCACAGGGTAATAAGAAAGTTTTTTTTTTAAAAGTACCTTCAAATACTTGGCATGGTGGTTATTTGTTCAGATGTTGATGGTGATTCACTCTGCAAACGGAGAACCGAACATAAAAAAATGTTTTACAGCCAATAAAATCTGGACGATTAAGTGAACAATTCCTAAAAAAACTTTTTTTTGCACATTCTTACTTTTGTTCGAGTTCTCATCAGCAATAATTCTTTCGATGTTTCACTTTCAGAATCTGTTTGATGGGCTGTTCATCGGATCTTTAAATGTGCTCAAATTAAGAGTTTCCGCAAACTGCAGTGCAGATGTTTGAGACTGGATTTGTTTTAGGACATTTGAAGTCCACTTTGACCTGGACCTTTGAGCTGATGGAGACCTATGCTAAATGAAGACACCAAACAACATTTGATAGTAGAGCGGTCAACGTGCTAACTCGTGCAATCAATCTAAAAGGCTTAACGTATCAATATTACATAATGCAGATTAATTGGATGACCTAGTTTGACCCACGAGCCTCTGTCCCGTGGAGGATTAGCTACAGTCGTTCGCTAAACGGTCTTGTACTGCGGTCAGCAATGCAGAGCTGCAAACGTGGGTAAAAAGATGAGCGAGGACAGTCAAACCGGTGAGCTCAGCAGCAAATTCGCTTTCCAAAACACCCTGATGGACGTTTGGGAAAAACACAAGGTGGCATGTACACTTTACAACGATGAGCTATTCTCCCACTTACGGGCAACGTGTCTGTAGTTAACATTTCTGATTTGAATCAAAGTGGCTTCTTTTAAACCTCCCTGAAAATGAAAACCTGGAAAACTGAGAACATTCAGATGTGCTTGGCTTGAGAAAATCACACATTTTCTCTTAAATTACTTGGATTTTTGCATTTCATTCTTAAAAGGTTAGGAACGATGATTTATTGACATCAACCGTAGCACAAGAGTGCAATTAATCAGATTTGTCTTATTTTTTCTCAAAGATTTTACTGATGCGATTAAACAGATGAAATGTTTTAACCGATTCGCAGCACTGTTTAACTGATGTTTTCCAAATATCTCAACGGTAGTTATTGCTCTGCAACAGTGCACCACCGTCGTAACTTGCAATGTCATAGCAAGCTTAGAAAGTTCCAAACAAACACAAAGTCTGTTGTTTTTAAAGCAATGTGCATTGCAAAATGTAGCGCACTATTTGTGTATATCATTGTCAGGCCTGCAAAGTGCTTTTTAATGTGTCATAGAAAAGCATTGACTTCAAGGAAGGTCGTCTCTGCTTTGCCTGTCTGCATATAAGACGCGTAAATCATGTATGCACACTCCTAGGTGGGTCGGGGCTCGTCCACTCTGCGCCACAAACACCCACTCCCTGGCAGGGGCCTGGATAAACACTGGCACAGATGAACTCCTGAGGTTATCCTCTTGATTCCCTTGGGTGCACGTCAAGGAGATTACACCGCCAATGAATATGCAAAGAGGAAACCGGGAGAAATGACAGAAACGGGGGGCCCTGGGCAGATCGTGTCAGGCTCGGCTAATATTTCAGCGCATAATGATGTCATCTCGGCGCTTGATCACTTAACAATTGAGTGACTGTGAACGGTGCTTTATAGCTGCAGCCTGTCTCATAAAGTATCTCACACCGACGTGGAGGGTTCGTCTGAACCCGAAGGAAGGTAAGAGAGTATATAAGAAAAAGAGAGGTTGCATGTCCTTATCGGCAATCGGCGAGTCTTTTGACTCTTCTAACGAGCCTCTTGGAGGTCTCAGAAGTGTGTGGAGGGATATTAGAGCTGGGGGGGATAGACTACACAAACGAGTGCAATGACGCCTAAGAACAGCAGTCCCAGTCTATACAGAGCCAAATCATTGATCAAGATCGTGTCTAAATGAACTGCAGGGAAGGCGACAGGGTTATCGCCTTTCTCCCTCAGAGCCGAGCGCAGACAGCAGACTCGCATTGTGTCTGAAGTAGAAAAGGTCTTCGCACGCTCTTGGTGGGCTGGTGGCAAAGAAAGTTTTCTTACATCAGTGCAGAACTGAGACAGTTTCATGTTGCCACAGCAGCTGCTATGATAAAATGTCTTCATTTAAAAGCCAACGAGAACATTTACGGGGTTTTGTTGTTGCTGTGTTATGCTGACCTGAGGGAGTGTCAGGGATTTGCCAGAGACTTCGATTTATTACAAAAAAAAAGTTTAAACAACATGATACATTGGGCCCAAAACAGAGGTCTGTCTACATGACACACAAACGACTAACAAACTAACATAGAAAAACTGAATTAGCAAACAAATACTAAGTAATCTCAAAATAAAACAAATGCTATTGGAATAGAAGTCGCAAAAGAAAAAACTGAAGCGGTAACTCAGAACAAATTAATTTGTTGCATATTAACCAAAATATAGCAAACTGACAAAGTTAACTAAGTGTGTGCACTGCGGAATAGCTCATGAGAGAGTCAGGCTAATAAAAAGATAATAATTCAAAGTGAAAATTAGCATCTAACCTGTGCAGTGGAGAACATTGAAACTCATTCTAAGGATGAGACGACGTGTTCAGTTGGGTGTGCAGAGTTAAGTTTTCTGCCACGAACAGCGTTTTGCATATAAACCAAAGTTTTGAGTTTGGCCTCATCCGACCAGAGCGCCTCGTATCAATGCGTGTATCGGAGACAAGTACAAACTAGATTTCAGTGAGCGTGAATGCTCTATTAGTTTAAAAATTCAAACATCTCAAACTCAACTTATATTTACTAGATAAGCAATATTTCACTCTCGTATCTCAGCCTGTTTTTGTCCCTCCCTCTAAACACACACACGCACACACACACACACACACACACACGCAAACGAGCTGATTTTTCGTTTCAGTCTCTTCGGTGTTTCATTGTGAGGCAGATTAATCTCCAATGCCCATCACTAAATCTGCATTGGCAGCTGTGATTAAAAGAAAATAAGATCACATGTCAAGCAAATAAATGAGGATTTCTGCAGTAACCCAATATTGAGATATGCAGATGCAACATACTGATGGAAAAGAAAATATGCTCTTTAGTCACAGTGCTTAGTCATCTATTGTGGATATCATCTGTTATTAGGAGTTTCCTCGGGGGGATTTAACCACATTTGGCTGAAAGATGCTGCCAGATAAATCCCTGATAAATACTAATTTTCTCTGTAATTGGCATTTGCTCCAGGATGTCTTCACTAAAAGGATGCTTTTGAAAAGACTTTTTAACATAAAAAAAGGAAACAATGACCTAACATGCTCCTCTCTCAGTTTCCTTACTCCGGTTTTCTCTTTCTTTGGCACAAGGGAGCTGCTAATTAATAAACTCCAACCCAACAGTTATGTTGATTTCATTCATTAAGATGTTTTCTTATAAACACGCAGAATAATTTCCTGCTTCAACTTGATAAGCTCGCTGAACTCCACCTGAAGGCTCAGGCACTAATAACATAAGTGATGCTATGCTGACATAAGTTGCGCTTCCATTACAAATGTGCGCAAATGTTTGTCAGTATTCTCCTGAAGCTGAAAAAAAAACCCAGCACAATTTCAGAATTGTGGCGTTTCCATTAAACAGGAAATGTTCTCAGAACGCGATTAGGCTTGCCAAGTTCATAAAAATCACGGCAGCGACGGATGCAAACAGTTACTAGAAATGTATTCAGACTTCAGCCACGACGTCAGCACTCATCCGTCGTCCATCAGTGGAGACGTTAGTCTTTTTCAGGCCTGAGAGGATCGTGCCCTGTAAGCTCGGGAGCAGCCGTGTCAGCAGCGTTTTGGGGAGATTGTACTCTGATTTTGGAAGAGCTGTGGATCCAGCATATGCGAATGACTCTCAACTTTTATGAACTGCGCACAGCTGTGAGACCTGGTAGCTCATGTTTTTCTCATATTTGTATTGTATTTCGATTCTTCTTTGTGTCTTACCATGAACCTTGCCTGGGTAAAGAAATACCAGAACCTTCTGAAACAATGTCATTGTCCGACACGTTCAAGTCAAAGCTCTAAAGTCGCAAAGCCATTGACTTTTGCATTGGAATTATTTTAAAACTGCGCAGAGGCATTTGCAGTCTATAGTTGTTCTCCCTCTGCAACTTTGCAGGCTGTTTTTGTGGCATTTATCACCAAAGATCTCTTATTGAATTCTTTACCTCCAAATATCAGGTGCCTGAAACCTTTGAAAGTGTTCCCCAAAGTCTTTAGATCTGATTAATTTTTAAGCACATTCTTTGATTGATTTCCTCTGTTATTAGCGATCCCGACAACAACAACTCAAACAACATGCTCCATGGCTTTATTTTTCTCCACAACTGCGAGGAAACGCGGATCAAGCCTCCTTTGTCCTTTGTGTATGATAATTGCCAGTGGTGGCTGTTTGTTTTGCCTTTTGTCTTGACTGAAAAGGGCAGATGAGAGAGAAAGAGAAGGAGGAAAGAGACAGAACGCGCTTCCGCCCGGCAAATCCCACAGGTCTGCCGCCATCCCGCATTGGCATTATGTTGAAATATTAAAGGTGAGGTAGATCCGCACCGACATATTGTAAAGCCCGTCACTCTCATCACAAAGGCACTGAGGTGTGCGGAGGATGGAGAGGAAGAGCAGAACGAAGCAAAGGGAGTGTACAGTCAAAACAAAAAACAGAAAAAAATAAATAAAAAGGCAACGGAGACAAGGGACCTGAGGGTACATGAGAGGAAAAGTGTGCACGGGTAACTGAGAGGCACTGACGGGGAAAGTCAGGGTACAACAAGCAATCAAAATCTCTGGGCCACTGCTGAGAGACGGTGGCGAACAGGACGAGTGGAAAGAATCATATTGGCACAGGAAGAGGGGAACGATGTAGAGATCCTGCCTGCGGAGAGAGGCAGAGAAGGGACAGGATTGGAAAACAAAGGCCCGTTTCACTGCAACATTGTTATTTTACCACTTATTTATATCCGCTCGTTTGAGGTTCGACAGAAAAACGTGTACCTGTAGGGGGGGATATGTCGCTGCAACCGTCATGTCGCCGCTAGGCTGTGGCAGAGAAGAAGGTGATTGGCACTTAGCACATAGCAGCGATGTCAGGGTTTCCCACCATGTTTTAAAATGGATAATGCATAGCTGAGCTTTACAAAAGACCCTGTCACTGTTCAGAGCTAAACAGCCAGCTGTCATTCCTTGCAGGGGCACAGCTTATCACTTTTTACACCATTGCCTTTTTAATTGTGTTTGGACTCATTGCTCCTGACAGTTACATTCGTTCCCGTGTCGACGTCAAGAAATGTGAAGAGTAAAAGCGCAGAAGAGGCATTTGACTCGAGTCGGAGGAGACGAGGGGTGATGAAACTACAAACGCCGACTTCGGTCGACGGCTCCAGTTGCACTGGACTCGCACAGATAAAAGACCAACTCAAGTCAGATTTGTTTCATCAAGGATGGCAAATAAAAGCAAAAAAAATAAAATAAATAATAAGTTGCACGTTAAAAAGAGCGCCACTGTTGTTTTGTACATGAGTTTTCTAACCACAGGCTATTTTGCAAAACTAGTTCAGATCAAAAATGAAAGCTGACTGCATCAATAACATACTCAGGAATACTGCAGGTCTGCAGGACTAAAAGCGGACGCAAGGCAAGTTTTTACGATCACATACGTGTACTTCCTGGTTGCACAATATACAGTGAAGAAGTGAAACAATATAGAGCTGATGATAAATAGGGGCCAACATGGTGATTTAAAGGAAAAAAAACAGTTTTATTCACTCAGAGATTCAACAAAACAATAAATCCATCATCTAAACCCAATTATCTATGCAGGGTTGAGGGGGGGGGCTGGTGTCTATCTACCAGCCGTAATTGGGTGAAAGGCAGGGCTCACCCTGGAGATGTCGTCAGTCCGTCACAATGCAACACAAAGACAAACAACTGTCCGCCACACACACTCAGTCCTGGGGGGGAACTTTAGAGCAGCCAATTAACCTAACAGTCAGGGTTTGGGACCTTGAAAGAAAACTGGTTTGCTTGGAGTTAACCCACACAAGTATGAGAAGAACATGGACACATAGACACATAACGTCCACTTGTATTTCAAGTAGGGGAAGTATTACTTCCAATGGCTTTTCAAAATGACAAAAAAGCAGCATTTGTCAACACGCCACGTCTTAACTGGGCTGTAAATGTCATTTCTGCCTTACAAAAGCTCTTCAGGTCCTTTTTTTGCGTTTTCATAATTGGAAAACGCAAAAAATGCCCAAGCTTCTCGAAATTTGTAGAGTTTGCAAAACTTAAAATATCCTCCAATGAAGTCATTATTTGGTTCATTCAGATGTGACACCACATTTATTTCATTCATCTAAACTGTGGCTCCATCTTTAAAGCAGCTTATGATTTTTTTACGAGTTTCTCCTGATTTGACTCTAAAATCCTTTTGATTCTTTTCCTCTCGTCAAATTATGGCTTTTGCTAAAGGATGTAATTTGGTAAATGTCAGTGTGAAGGACACCTCTTCACTAACAGGTGCTGTGTTTAGGTATGAAACTAATTTAAGTAATCAATACATTTCTTTTGACTGGTGTTGATCTTCGTGGACCTGTTGGTGAAGGATTTAAGCCTGGCTGATCAGTTTACTGATTTAACTTCAGAGAATGTTTTTTCGCTAATTGCATTTTTGTTTATAATTCAGATTTCACTGGAGAAACGTTACAGCAAATGTTTCTGTCAAAGTCTTAGTTTTGTTCACGTCATAATTGGAAAACGCAAAAAATGCCCAAATATCTTCCTTTTTATTGGCAACATGGAGAGTTTGGTCTTTATGGTGATGCACACAGACTAATATTTACCCCGCAATAAAATAAAAATGATAAAAAACAGGAGGAAAACAGATTGGTCAGGTTTGAAACTCTGGATTACTGCACACTCAGGACAAACCTGATGGCATACATGCAGATTGTGTTGGATATTTATTAAGGCCACTACAGCTCATTTATAATTCAGCAGGTCGCTGATCATAGTTGCATATATCTTGAACGTGTCTGTTCATCAATATTTGAAAATGCAATTTTGTAACGTGGCTAATTAGGTCCATTAAATGCGACTGGCTAATTAGCGTTCTGTGAGAAATTTGTTTTTTCGGTAGAAATACTGGTTGAGGGGCTTGGAAGTGGCTTACTGCACTGTTGGTAGTTGTTTTTTTTTTTTTAAATTACAGCTTAAAATGTTACTCACATGATTTAAGTTCTAGCAATGTTTTAGCTTAGTATGAAAACAATATGTCAAGTGGTATCAGATTTTATTCCTCTGAAATTTGGTGAATTAAAAGGAGTTCTTTCACAGAGGACTGCAGCATATTGCCTTCGAATAACTCCCCTCCAGCTGCTATAGTGGCAAAAAGAATCATAAATATTTCTACTTCTACCTCTTTCCCTCCCCACCTTCCACCCTGCAACCCCGTGCTCCTTTGTTTGCATCTCACGACAGGACCCTTGCTGGGGTTTAAACAACACGAGTCAGATCATCGCTGCTCGGATTGATTGTAAAGAGCTGAGCCGGTGATAAATGCGCCACTGCTTGGACACAGATAGGGCACATTACCTTCAGAAGCAGCATATTTCACCGTTCCGAGGGGCTGATGAAATGCAGAGCACATCGTCTATAAGAGAGGCTTTCTTTATGGCCTGATTAAGCCATCCGATGCGAGCTGCAGAGCTGCTGTACAGCTTTGTTGTAATCACAGGGATGGGATATAAGGGCAAGCATTCACCCGTCTCCCTTTGTGTTGGCCATCGGAATGTGTCACAAAGTAATAATATCTGTATCCGCGCCTCATAACACCTCGACGTGCCAAGGACGCAACTTTATTCATAGTATTTTGGAGTTTGTTTAACTATACCGTCCTATTCAGAGAGAGATGTATTGCAGTAAGCATTGGGCAGGTGCAGATGATGAGATGTCTCTTGTATTGGCTTTGCTGTCCAGACCATTGAGCAAGCTGAAGTATGAACTGCCCCTACTCTATGAAGTAATATGTGTGTTTAATGCTCCAACCACTGCCAAGCCGTGAGGAAGTGGTAATGAAACATTTCTGGTAAGGAATAATTAGGACACAGACACAATTATGCCCACTTAAAATGGCTACGTTTACAGTGAGCATGATGAGAAAATTACTACTAAACTTTCTGAGGATGTTTTTTTAAAATCTTAAATAGTTGGTTTGCTGTGCTGATTTAAAGTTAGACTTACCGTTATATTAGAGCTAATACATTTTCTAAGGAATCTAACATTCCACTATATATCGTATATTTTGCTGGACCATAAATTGTGCCAGAAGTTATTGCGATAAGCAATAATATCGTTGCTTTGAGACCATTTTTAAGTCATATTTTAAAAACAACAACAATGCAAGAACACATTCTAAGAGATCACATTGAACTTTCAATTCTAATGAATATTTAACACTGGAACTGGAAGACAGTCTAAATACCCCAAATAAATGAACAAAACAAAGAAAATTTATTTTGAAGTCCTTGGAAATTAAATTGTACTTTTAAAAAAAAGGGCTGGTTGAAACCAAAGCACCAAACTGAAGACTTTTATCATCCAGCTTTTGGCGAAAGAGAGGAAAAAACAAAGAGGAGCAATGGAAATTTTTGCGTTTGTTTTAATTTAGCATGCGATGAATTGATTTATTGATTATTGTGGCAAACCCAGATGTAAGGGGAGACAAAAGAGTAACATATATCTATATAGACACACGGAATAAGTGAACAAACTAGAATCACAGAGAAAAGGCTGATGTACTCAAACGAAGAAACTGCAATAACGCGATAATAATGGAACTGGAATTAAATAAAGCACCAAAACAACCCAAGATCCCAATATAGCACTCTAGAAATTTTCAAGTTTCCAACTTAAAAATATATTTGCTCTAACAGGTTGAGGCATTGTAAAGCTATTAAATATTAACATTACGGTGCTGCTGGCGGTGAGAAATAAAACATTTTGTCCATTATAGATAATAAGAATGTCTTACCCAGTAATTCTACCCTCTCCTGTTTTGTGTTGTAAAGCATTTGAGATGATTTCCTGACAGCGCTGAGTCAGTGCCAAACAATTACTCATGGATTATATTAACTATAGTACTAATTTATTTATGACAAAATTAGATATGCAAAGCCTGAAATAAACACGCTGTAATTGCCAGAAAAGACGGGCACATTATGAGGAAGCAGAAGCTGAAATGATTCAAAAGTTGCCCGCAACCATTCATCACGGCGCAGGGCGAGCAGGCATCATCTTACCCTAATGCACCGTCCTCTTATGAAAAGTTAAAAATCAATTCTTTTATGAACGATACCATGAGGCAATATCGGGTTCTCAAATTGTACTATATGTGATCAAAACCAAGTGCACTTTAAATACCGCAGGGTGCTGCAGCTTGTGCAAAAGAAATGTCGCTCTTTTTCAGTGTGTGTGTGTTCAAGAAGCATTAGCACGGGCAGAACTACTTTGGTCCTCAGTCTGTGTGTCCAGACTCTCCGGCTCCGGACGGGGAGCTTCCATGAAGCAGAAATGTCAGCTAACTGTTTACAGAACACGTGTTAACATTTACAAAAAAACAAAAACAAAAGTGTTGTTACTCTGCGTGGGAACTTTTAGGGAGACAGTACAACTCGCTTGATTTGTCTTTATAGAGACAAATACAGAGGTACAAAAAAAAAGAAACTAAACAAATATTTCCTGTTGTATATGGAATACAAAGAGGGTATTGCATTGTTTTTCATTGTGTTTCCCTGGAGAAGCTTGTCTGCGTGGTCATTTTCTGTATACATGTAATCATTTTAAATTGGGGTTTGATACATTTGTGAGCTCAAGTATTTGAAGTTTTACGTAGAAAGCAGCAAAAAGTTATTGTGCCATAAAAGGCCCTACTCTACCCCAACAGGTTTCAATGGAACCTTTCAGATGGATGACATATCTCAAAAAAGCAACTCTTCATGTACAAAAAAAAAAAAAAAAACTTACTTTGAGAAGGGTTGGAAAGCCATTTGTAGGACTCTGGGATGTCAATGAGTCACTCAGAGAGTCATAAAACATGCAACATTTGTGAATCTTCACCAAAATGACTCCAAGTGACAAAGCAACCAAGAACAACAACTGAAGAGTTTCAAATTGAACAATAAGAACGAGAAACTGTGCAAAATGGATATCCTTTGGACTGACAAGACGAAAGTGTCAGTAGTCAGTAGATGACCTGTGACCCAATCACGCTTTAGTCATGTAAAGTGTTGTAGTAAAGTGCTGGACAATATAGCAACAAATGGTAGAACGGATTTAGAACCGTTTCCGTTTACTCAAATCATAAAACTTCACATTCGAGTGACAACTCTGGCCCCCAGTGTTTCGCTGTTTCTCCCTCACTTTTCCTTGTTTACCCTCCCTTTCACTTCACTTTTCTTGTGTTGCTTATTATCAGAGTCTGTGCCAGACTTTGCTTAATCCTCGTGGCTTTCTCACTCATCCTCGTTTTGGTCCTGAATGAGCCGTAACGTAATACGCGCTCGATGGAGTCAATACAGAAACGCACAAATTAGGTCTCTGATGCAAAAGAAGAAGAAGAAAAATAATGTTTCTACCGTGGACAACTATCTGTGATAGCCAGGATACCAGAAAAAAACAAACAAAAAATCCAGAAGCTTTGAAATCTCTGAGGCATGCAGGTTGCATCCTCATCGCAATGCACTTCTCTCAAACTGGAGAAATTTAAACCAACCATTTTTTTAATTTTGTTTTTACTGAATAATTAAAATACCTCTCAGAGCTCTTTTAAAACATTTCTGTCATCTATTTAAGCGGTGTCAAGAACTCATTTGCTTTGAGCTGCTACATATTTTCGAGTATTTCTTTGAAAAGCTCATTCCTGCTTGGCGTTCAAATGCGTGCGTCGTTTGATGACTATGTAAAATAAAAAACAGTTTCTGTACTTTTTGTACAACTTGTGAGGCATGTTTAGTTGCCCAAAATCCCCTTCATAAATGATAGAAATATAATTTGATATTTATGCTAAACTGAACCATATCGTGAGGTGAGATATTTTCTGTTATTCATACCTGCAGGCATTTATTGTAAACTAAAATCCTAGATTTATTAACTTTTTACCCAAACTGACTAGGTAAAAAGGACACAAGAAATTTGTATTCTTCTTTTGAAAAAAAAAAAAAATAATAATGAAACCAAATTGTAGATGCTGATGAGCTTCGATAAAGCCGTACGTCAGAAAAACGCTTTTTTAGTTGCAGTCGCATTTTGAGCTGAACTGTGAAAACTCTCATTTCTACGATTTGTGGAAACATTTTGTTAAAAAGGATATAGTTGAGGAGTGTTGGCACCTTAGGTACACCTCACCACATCCATCCATCCATCCATCCATCCATCCAGCTCAGGCCTACCTGTGTTGACCAGTCTCAGGGAAATGCAAGCAGTCTGAGAGGCCCCACTAACTTTACCATGTTCTGAATATCGCATACATCATCCGGCCTCGTTGTTTCGTCGGACCAAACGGCAAATCGGATCCGTTGCAGCCGGGTGTGTGCCGATGAGTCGGCCCCAATTTCCTTAATTTTGGGAGATCGGCGACCGGTCGATGCTCACGCATGATGTCGATCGTATCCATCTTGGCAGAGGTCTGAAAATCAAAAGCTGTTCTCTTTCTCCTTCGTGAGAGACGTCTGACTGACAGACCTCCAAAAACTAAAGGAAGAAATAAATCGGTATTGGCCAAAACCGCAATAGGGAGGTCAGTGTTCACAAAGGTCGTAGTCACCGATCGGCCAGAAGACTGCGGGATTTCAAAGCATAATACCGTCAAAGAAATATTTTATATGGAGGTGATGATTAAAGCAACATAAAATGTGTTTAATCAATTTCCTTTTGATAATGTATTCGGAACAGAAGATGCTTTGGAAGTCTTGCACATGCAATGCCATATTAATGTCTGTTGCCTCTGTTGCTGTGTCATGGTGAGCAGGAAATTTCCCCTTCCCCCCGCCCCCGAGGTGGCCTGCTTGGCGGTTTAATTTTGTTGAAGTCTTGGCAGATTACGGCTACCTCCGTGCTGCTGTCATGGAGCGCGCAGCCCAGGCAGTCGGTGAGCAGGGAGCCGTTGCATTGATAAGGACAGCTGCTCTTGCGAGATTTCCCCGGAGAGAACAGCGAGACGGGGCCAGCGAAGACATGTTGGACGTCAGGCAAAAAGCACCAGGACCACCTTCGCTGCGGCACACCGACTGGTATTCAAGTCCCCCTTATTATCTGATAGGCAGCTTACATAGTGGGAGACCATCAACATTTGATGGCGGAATCAAAGGGCTTACCGGATGTTTCCTGATTGGATTGACTGGTGTTGGCATAAAAAAAGATCAGACAGAAGATTGATAGAAAAAAAGAAAGAAATAAAGAAAGAAAAACAAGTCTCCTTTGGATTTATAACAAAAACAAAACAAAAAAAACATTTTTTGGTAAAAAGTCACTGCTTCTTGGCTGAGTTTTTAAGCTTCAAAAGGACGACAGCAGAGACAACAGAACACACATGCTCACACAACGAGGTTCTGGAAGATGACAAAGAACCAATTTGGTCTGTTTTCACATGACAGAAAAATGTCCTTAATGAGCTCATCTGGGATTAGTTTGTTTTACAGTAAAAACCATTATGAATGGCATATATTTAAATATGATGCCTTTCAAAACGTCTCCCCGAGGCGTTGGGAGCGTCACTTGATCTCAAACTTTCTTTTCCTCCTCCTATTTTTTTTTGTTGTTTTTTTTTTGTTTGTTTGTTTAGCCAAAACAAAGAATTTGAGCAAAATGTGTTGGTAATCATAAGACTGTGAGAAAAATTGCCTTGAAAGTGGGAACACATTATTGAAATTATGGTGATGGTGGAGTGACTTTGAGGTAATGTCTCCTCCTCCAAAGCAGCGTGAACTGAATGTTTATGTCAGTGAGAGGCTGCTTTTCTTTTTGAACAGACCGTTTTCTTTTTGTTGTTGTTTTTTTTTAAATGGCTTCTGTTGAGATTTATAACCAATCTGCTTATCGGTAAGTTCTGATGCTCATGGGATATAAATGCAAACACAAATGTTGGGTGTTTTGTATGGCGGACTGACTAAAGATGTATGTAGCTGTGAATTATGATATGATAGGATATTGGCTTTTTAAATAAGACTACTGGTGTAAATAAAAATAATAATAAAAACAAAGTAAAAATGAAGCTTTACCTTACAAAGGGAAAAAAAGCTATTAATGCTAACCTGACTATGACTATATAGAGCCACAGGAAGACAGAAAAAGATTATTATTATTATTAATTGTTTTGACTCTACCATGTCGTAGAGTATCTAAGCCAGAACAACTGGTTTAGGCTCGTGCCAAAGCATCTCAATGGAGATCGGACTTTGACTAGGACATTTCAAAAACTTTTGTGGGATTTTTGTAACCGATTCAGAATTGTTCTTGCATGTGTTTTTGACCAGAAAATCACCACATCGACACCACCATGTTTGACTGTACATATAATATACTTTTTACAAAATATTTTGTTTTCTGTTTTTGAAGTGTAACAATAAAATAGTAAAAAAAAGTCTAATTTTGCATTGAGCCAAATACTTCGTCAAATCAAATTCTTTAGGAAGCACCATACAATTACAAATAATATCAGTAGAAAATGTACATTTAAAGTCATTCTTATTCATCTATGAAGCTTTTTGTGTTGGAAACACAAGAAGCAGAATCGAACACTTAACAAAAAACCGAGAGCTTGAACCGAGAGACAGGTGGAGAAAACGATAAAGGAACATGACTGAACCAATCACAGCTGTGGCAGGAAGTGATTGCGCTTGACAAGAGAAGTTCATATCATATGGTGTCAGAACATTTGGCAGGATAAGGCTGGAAAAAGCAAATTGATCAATCTGGATCGGAACAGGAAGCAGCGTAGGCTACTTTGGGCAGCAGGGTCTTTCAAATCCTCTAACATATTTGGCCGTCATAAATTGCACTTCCTTTGGCTAAAGCATGGCTGTCCTTTTGGGGTGTGATCCAAATACGCCTTCAGATATGCCTGCGTAATCGAAGTGAATTTCATACTATGTCCTCTTGTCCTTTCCTTCCGAAACACACAGGTTACAGAAAGACGAATCAAGAATTTCTTGCCAATTTCTTGCCAACATTGTTTTCTGAAATGTTAAATAAAGCACAGAACAGCATGTGGTAATTGACTCTTTGGCTACGAGAGGAAAAACACTAAAGGTTGTGTGCGACAGAAATATGTTGTGCACTTATTCACAATGTTTGCATGCTTCACCTGAGCCATTCGACAGGACGGAGTGCAACACAAAAGCGACACTGAACTTGTTAATGTCTCGCAGTCTGTAATTTTTGAATTAGGAATGCGATAGTTTGAGGAAACGTGTAAAATGTTTACTGAGATACACAGCAGTGGTTATGGATATATGTAGTCCTTTGTGAATACAGTAATCCTGAATACCTAAATATCTACTGCTATTTGTTGGACCAACCAACCAATCTACGTCTTGACTAGGGCCACTTCTCTTATAGGCCCGCTGGTGGTTTGGTTTATATTTTTTCAGATTTTTCTAGATTTATTTGTGAATAAAGAGCAAGAAAAAAAATGTCTAAATCTATGGGACACCAACTTTTGTGACTCTTAGTGACGAAATCTGAAATTTATTGTCGGAATAGTCCAAAAAAAAAAAAAGGTCTGCTGCTACGTCTGGCTCCACATTTTCTACCCACCATGCTCTGGACTGGCTTGCTGTTTTCGCACATGATCCGCAACTTTCCTTCTCTACAGCCGAGCGTATCGTTTACCTCTGTATTCATCAGCGTAATCAAAATTGATGTAACATATAATTTTAGAGCCTTGGCTAATGGGGCTTGAAATTGTTAAACAGTGGCGATAGAACCATCTGATCTCTATCTATAGCTCACGCTGACAACGAAGCAACTTTCAGGAATTATCGTCCTGCTGGTTTTACTACAGTGATGAACGAGAGCTCATTAGTGTCTCCGCACACGACGTTTCTGTGTCTTCCAGTAGCCGCTTGACGCGCTGACGAATGGCACGTTTATGGCGGGGTTGCTGATGGGCTTTTTTTTTTTTTATCGACTTATTTATTTATTTTATTTCAGCAGAGACTGTTGATCGTTGCTGGTTTGCCTCGATCCCACCGACGGCTGAACTCCGGAAGACATCTTTTGTTTCTGCGTGCCTTTTCACGCAAGCTCAATAGAAATCCGGCTTAATTAGAAACCATGTTTGCTCATTGTCACCGAGGTTTAGAGAAAATCTTGTTTTATTTGCACTACATTATAATGGAAATGGGCTCTAACAAGGTTTTGAAAAATGATTAAGATTCTTAACGTCTTGTCCTTAAAATTTAATTTCCACACTACTCTCTCTGTCTCTCTGGGCCGCCGTACAAGATTGTCTTTATTTGACAGATGTACCAGATCTTTCTCAGACGAGGACAGTCGACTTGGCGGTGTGGTCTGAATGGATCAAAACCCCTAAGCGTGTCTCGTGGCGCAAGCTTGATATATTGCCACAGCGGCCGAGTCCTTTTTATATCCCACGTCTCGTAGTGGAGCGATGAATCACCATCACAGGCTTCAGCTCCTTTGGCAACTGCCTGCTGGTGTATTGTCGCCCACACATCAGCAGCAGCGTGACGGCTCTGTTTCCTTCCACGGCGGTGTCGTGCAAACACCTCACCGTGTTTTGTCATCCGCGGCAAACATGTCCAGACTTCTTTTGTTTTCGAAAAAAGAGGAAATCTTTTGTAGGTCACAAAGAGGTTGTTTTTTTTCTTTTTTGTTCTTTTTCTTTTGCGTTCTCTTGAGACGACGTTCTGATCGGTTCGTGCGGCGTGATTGAATACTGCAAGCCCTTCTTACGGTGGCCATCGTACTTCCTGGTACGATGCGAGGCCTTCGTAAGGTGTGTTAATATCTCGTCGCGAAATATCTGAAGTTTTGTATCTTTCTCTTTCTGATAGAACTGCTCCACACGCTTATGATGTAAACAGAAACTAAAAAAATACATCCAAGCTAGTTGGTAATTACTTCTGAATCACAATAAGTCGTTGGACAATTTTGATCGACTTTTGATGGTCGAGTGAGAATAAACACGTTTTCCACTGAGGCTCTGAACGTGTGCGCACACGTCAAATTTTAAACCGACACTTGTGATTGCGTACAAAACAGACGAGCAAATATCGCAGAGAGCGTATAGCGAGGGAATGCAAAGGAAATGTTTATCCCCACGTCTCCGTACGCAGCAATGTGCAACGATGTAGACGCAACATTGTTCCTGTTACTTCTGAAATACCTTTTCCTGTTAATTACGGACAAATGAAAAATGCTCAACTGAGGCTGTGAAGACCAAATATAAGACCCTGTCTGGCTGATGTTCTGACAGCTTGAAAGCACTGCACTGCTTCCTAACGGATAGCAACTCGAATCTGATAAAAGTGCAGCTAACCTTGGCTTCTGTGTAAAGAAAGACGGCGATTGAAACGTAAGAATTTAAGTCATCTGCTTGCAAGCATTTGTGACTAAATATTGAATCCTCCTCTTTGCAGAGGCTGCTATATTACATGCATGTCATGTGCAGATTACTTCCAGTGCTTCCCATCTGAGACGGATCCGGGCTATTTTATCTGCTCCGTGGAGAGAATGGAGACACTAATGGGTGCTGTGATTGCATCGATAGGCAAAAATAGAAATGTGAGCCAAAAGAGAGAATATTTGAAAAGTGTGCAGATGTAAAAGATAGTAGAGATGCATTTTCACATTAGTGTAAAAATGCATCTCTCTAAACAGTTGCGACTTTTCCTATGAGTTAGATCAATGCAGTAAGCTGAGACCCACAATCAAACCTGCAATATCTCAACAATCTAGTGTAGTAAACAAGTGATTTTTAAAAATGTATTTATTTATTTTCTGAAAGTGAGTAAAGTATATTTGTCTTTTCTTGCTTTTATTAACCAAATTCAACCTGCACATGTTTGGTTTTTATGTGTTCAGTTTACATGTGAGCCTCTAAGTCCCTGTGGATGTTGAATTATGCTGTGAGATTCTCAAGGGTCTTGACAGATTTAGTTCTTCATAACATTGTCTCCTTTCCTGCTTCCTCCTGACTGAAACCGTTGGTGTGATGGAAACACACCAACGGTTTCAGTCTGTTTACCAGTGACAACCACAAAACTACAAAAGTGTCTAAATGCTTTTTAGGGTGCGGATGAGCAGCTGATGTGAGATCAAAGGCTCACTTGTCCCACCGGCTGATGGACCCCTAATTAGAATGTTTTGACTAGGCCGCAGAGAGGTGTGCTCTGCCACTATCAGGCTTTCAGACAAAATTACCCTGTTGGTCCCTTTGGCCCTGGTCCGGTTTTATGTAGTTCAGAGCTGTATTGAAATGTGCTGACTGATGAGTTTCTACAACCACGTTGAGTACAAACCAGTTGTTTTTGACACTGCATTTTGCACAATGTAAAAAAAAAAAACATATTCACCAAAAAAGATTGCATCGCAATGAGTGGAGAAGATTTTTTATTGCGATGCAGACCGTTTTGCATGCAGCTTTGCAAAACTTTGCACTGTTTGCCTTCACACGTCACAAAAACATTTCCCATTTTGAAACAAACGTACGCTTTCCTCAACAGTGACTCTGGAAGCAAGAAAAGCTAAATGCTATGAGCACACATAAAAGCAAATGTCAATAAATGTCACGAGCAAAGCATTGTGGGATTTGTGACGTTAGCGCGGCATGTCTGTTGGCCAGCTGGGCCAAAAGGAATTACACTGCAGGCTAAATGTGACACCTGGGGAAAAGAGGAAGAAGAAAAAAAACAAATAAAAAATTGAGGAAGGAAATAAAGGCTGAAAAAATTTTTAAGAAAATGAAAGTTTTTAAAAACGTCAAACTTCAAAAAAGGAGCAAGGGAAACAGTAATTGCAGAAAAGCTCATAAGTTCATCACACCTAAGCAAAGACCTTGACAGATGTAGAGCGCAACACGGAGGCCCTGTTTCAATAATTCCCCTTGAATTTGATTTCACTCTTGACTTAATCTCTTTATTCGTGTGGAGAGGCTTTTTTTTTTTTTTTTTGTCAAGGAGGTTGTGCATGATGTGGCTTAATCCTTTCGCCTGCATGGGCACAGGCAGGCCCTTTGATCAGCTCCTGTTTGATGAGAGATATCGACAGACCTCATCTGACACAGCTGCCGGCGCGCCGCAGAGCCCGAGCCGCTACCCCTCCTCGCCCTCCGGCTCCTTTACCTTCTGTACTTGTTAGGCTTGGTGCGATTAAAAATGAGAAAAAAGATGGAAGCGTCCAATGTCGAAGAAGAAGAAAAGGAATCACCACCAACAGGCCGGATCCTTGACTTGATTGATGAGAAGGGGCTCCATTTCTTTTCATTTCCGTCTCTGTCTCTCTCTCTGTCTTTCTCTGGGTGTTTCACTGTCCCTCATGCGCACGCGAGAAAGCGCGGGAAAACACACACGTGCTCGTCAAAGTGCGGACGCCGGCCGGCGCTCGCCACCCTCTGCGGGAGGTCAAAAATGATCTCCCGTGTGACTCTCTGAGAGGTCTCGGTGGACTCTGACACGGCATCAGAGTCGGGCCGGCACTCCAAGGCAGTTTCTCCAATAGTTCACGTCCCCTTTGCGGCTCTGTGACATTTCGAAACACTAATAATGTGCTAATGATGGAGTGTTTTTGTAGAGCTGCCCAGCAGCACCAGCGGCAGGTACTGTAGCTTTCTTACTTGGCCCTTTTATAAAATGTTAATTAACGCCGGCGCCGACTGGTTTAAGAGGCGGGAGTCGTGCTCTCCTGATTCGATTAAGCTTGTTTTTGTTCCGAAGCAACCAAATAAAACTGTTTCCTTCTGTTTAGCTGCAGGATTCTGGAATAAATCTGACTGAAACACCTGTGTAAAAGAAAACAGCAAAAAAAAAAAAAATTATACTAATTAGACTGTTTCATCATCATTTTTTGCCTGTTTGCATTTCCAGAAGTCACACAAATGTCAGGTGAATGAAAGCAAGCAGAAAAGGCAAAAATGTTTGATGCCAACTGTGTGACGGTGGAAGGGCCATGATTCGGCTGTAGGCTCCTCTGTATGAAAAATAAAATGAATAAATAAAAAATGTAGAAAATCGATCTTAATAAAAGCAGAACGGATTAAAAATAAAAATAAGTGGTGTCAAGATGTTGTAAGAGTCTAAACTTCAAGTTTACTGTTTCTGGGCGGGACCTCAAGCTGTTAATTTCGGCAACAAAAACAAGAAAATTGTCAAAAACAGAAAACTTAATGCATAGGAACAGTTTTCCAGCAAGACACCCGGCCGCTGTGTGCAGCTCCATGGACACATGCAGAACAGGATGGGCTTTACTTATCTAACTGATCCATCAACACAACATCTGCTTGTAGCTCTTCAATATCTTCAATGACCTTCAAGTTGTCAAAGCCTCAGTTTACGCTGTTATGTAATCCCAGCAAGTAGAAGATGCTGCATTCTTTCACTGTTCTCTCTCTCTTCCTTCTATAACCCGCCTCGGTGCCTTTCAGCAGCTTTTATTCACTTTTCCGATCGTTTTTTCTTTTCTTTTTTTTTTTCAGCGCAATGTTACAAACTGCTTTGTTAAATCAGAGTTAAAGGAACCGTTCTCATTAGATTTACGACGGGCGCCTCGACAGAATAGGAGCAATAAAGTTTCACGACACGCAAAACTAACTCTTGAGTTGTTAAGCAGAGGGCAATTTGTTTTCTCTAGTTTCCTGAAGACGTTTTTCGCCTCCTATTTGTCAGGATGTAAAGGGTGAAGGAATATCTTCCCAAACGGCTTCATTCTGCATTTATCAGTGTGTATTTTAGCTATCATGTATGTTTATGTAACTACAGTCTGAGTAAAATGATTTTGATTACAATAAATGGAAATATTTGTCTCTTGAACAATGATTTGGAATTTAAAAAAAAAAATCTGCTAAAGCAGAAGACCAAAAATGTGTAAAAATGTAACGTGCACAGTTTTGTTTTGAGAAAAATCATATTTTTCTGTGGCGGCTCCAAAATATTATTACGAATTAGCATTATTAAGGGCTCCTCACTTATTAAAACCTACAAACTCTTAACAGCATGCAATTCTAAGCACAATTCAGCAACTTTATTATTGTTATGCACGTAAATATTGCTGACGCTGAAACAAGTCGGAGCAGGACAGAAATTAAATGTGATGTACAATCACTCCGAAATACTTCTCACATGCATACATAAAACCTTTTCAGTAAGTATAAATCATGAAATGGCCTCTCTCAATTAATTAGAAACGAGAAAGTGCAAAGGATACAATTTGAAAAGCCGCATTTTGCAACCTTAGAGCTGGAACACACCTAATAGGACATTGATTTTCCATTCGTCTTACCCGTTGTGTTTTGTAGGTTTAGTTTCTGGTTACAGCTAGAAACCTATTTACATGCCAACATGTAAAAAAAAAAAAAGAAAAAACAACAAATGTTCAAGTCAAACACCGTCTACACAGAGGCACATGATTTGTGTGCAAGTCTGACGTGAAAAGTCAAAGGACTTAAACGATGTGCGACGCTCTGTTTTCAAGTTAAGGTGATATGATACTGACTTGTGAGAATTTCCTCCACGTTATACTCGCGCATACACACACACACGCACACACACACACACACACACCGAGGAGGGAGGGAAAGAGGCTGACGTGCTGTCAGAGCAAAACGCCCTCTGCTGAGAAAATAACCCTGCCTCAACCTCTCCCTACACACAGGAATGAAAGTGCATCTGAAAGCTATTTTTTCCCAATTTGCTTCTGTTTAAGTAGATTGTCAACTACTGAATACCAAAACCCAGCTGCCCCCTGACATTATTCATGAAGCTGTGGACACGGCTCACAGGCTGCAGGAATTAGAAAATACCAAAGAAAAAAGAAAAATAAAGAAAAAAATCCAAACAAAAGAACCGGGATCTGCGAGGGCTGAGGGCATGGGATGTTTTGTTTTTTTCTTTTTTATATTTTTTTTTCTGCGCCCTCTTTTCCTGCTTAAGCCAGGAGTAATATTGTGGGTGCAATTTAATAATATGAGAACTAGGAGAGATCTGGATTTTCATAATCTTATGATAAGGAAAGGGATTAAGAATAAAGAAGGGATTTATTCGCTTGATCTGCCAATATGGTGGACCAAACAATTTTCCCCTCAGGAGGTGATATGTTCCCTTCTGTGTAAAAACCCAACTGGAACCCAATTACTATTCAGTGGAAATACGCTTAATTTGGCCCCGTTATGTGTTTGACGATCAGCATGGCGATTTTTCCACACCACGTTGTCGCCAAAGTCCTGGTTTGTTAAAGACGCCAGGTCAAATCGGCGGCACGCAGAACGAAGTAACTGGACGTAAGGCAGGATTCTGTGAACTTCAATACCATCAGCCGAGATATCCTCCATCAGAAACTCGCCCGGCTTACAGCGCCGGCCTCCACCAGAACCTTCTATAGGTTAGCGGGTTATGATTCTGAAAAAGCTTAACTTCATGGATAAAAATATCGGACTTCTTTTGACTAATATCTGCTTATATTAACACAAAATAGGTCGCAGACGTTTGTTCTCCGTCTGTTTACAGACAGACGGGCCTCATCGTGTCCCAAGGAGTTGGGGTGAACCCAAGAGGTCACCAATCCATGTCTGTACTTCAGTCTTTATTCTTTCACGCGTATCACTGTCAAACAATTGCATCATGATGTTGAAATGCAAAGAGGCAGTTTTGGGGTCCGTGAAGTGGCTTTGAGGCGAGGCGCCATCTTGTCCTAAAACTGCTCCTTTTCGTCTCGCAGAACAAAGTTAAAATCTCAAACACAAAAAGTTATCACCACATCCCGTGCATACAATTAAACGGTAGGTATAGCCCACTTTGTGATGGGGGAAAAAAGAAAGAGACATTTTAAAGCCTGATACTTCAGTAGGTTTATGATGAGGCACTGATCTCTATCTGGATGGGGAGGTGGGAAGATGGGGGTGATTAGGAGCTGATGCCGCCTCGGGCTTGGGATTATGGTAAATATACTTCCTGTCTCTGGGGATCATTAAAAGACGGCTTCCTCATCCTCCTCAAGTGAGTGCTTATGTGGTGAGACCCTTAAAGGCAAAGTACCAGTCACCGCTGCTATGATTTTTAAATAAAATGAAGTATATGGTGTAGGATTTCCACAAGTCCCTTACAGTCCTGAAGGGCTCTTTAGTACTATTTTAAGTATGCCGTTTTCCACGAAAGGTGAAGTCGGTATACGTAAAAGACGTCCTCAAAATGCAAGGTAGATTGCCTTACGAACTTCAGTCATCTTGAAAATATCTCTGAAGTTTGTCTCTACCTGTTTTCACAGGTGGAGGACAATTATGATTGTGATTATGCTGTTTCGTAATCAGATATTTAGGAAAGCCCAGATGAGGATTTTTGTAGGCTTGTGGTTACTTTTGAAAAATTTGAGTCAAGTAGAGGCTGATTCTTGGTGCAAAGAAATCAGATCAAACATTGAGAAGACAACTGTGGACCTTCTTGAGTCTCGTTTGTCCTTGGGTGCAACGTCCAGATTGCCTGAAGGCTCCACTTTCATCTGTTCAAACAATGGCGCCCAAGTTTAAACTCTGGGAATATTCAGCTATGAAAACAGACAGCTTCTCTATCCCAGAGGGGAACGTGCCAAATTTGTGTGTGAACTCCATAACCAAAGCGGAGGAAAATGAAGCTTTGAAGACGCCGGCTAAAGGAGGTTACAGTGTAAAGGAAATCTACAGAAACGTCTGGATGTGAAATAAAGAATTCCTTGAATCTTTTGCCCAGTGATGTACTCACCTTGGAAGACATGAAGCACTGACAGCATTATCCAACAATCATGTTTCGTCCTCCATTGTTTGGCAAACCAAAAATCAAAATTTTTGAAACCATTCATTAATCTTAATTATTAGGGTTAAAATCCCAGGTTAAAATACAGCCCAGTTTGGATTATAATCCTAACATGATCTTGGATTATGTTTGAACTGATTCACCTCTGGGATATTTAACACGTCAGTGTTTAGTTAAGGTTTGTGACCCCTGAAAATGTGTCCTTTTCTTAATTACTGCCAAGTAAGTAATTCTTGGTTCAAAATATTTGTGAAATTCTGCATTAAACATGTAAAGATCAAAACAGACGACAACCTGCATTTACATTTCGACCAATTCAAGCTAGCAGTATCTTGGAGCAAGCAGTTCAACTCAGCTAGCATTAGCTTGCACTAACTACTTTGCTTGTAAAACATTTGCACTCTCTCCGATGAACAAACATTTTCTTACTTAACAGTGACCGCTGGGATTAGCTTTATTATATTTCACAATTTTATCACTTTAATAGCTCCGTTCTCCATTCTTTTCTTTTACTTTATCCCATGGAAGAGGTCCACTGAAGTCTAACCAGGTTGTTGTGCAGTACATCTTGTGATAACGATGACATTCTTGCAACTCTTTTCCCAAAGCCTAAAAATCTGAGCCATAAGATTTGGCCCAGATGATGACGGTGTCCCGTCAGACTGTCAGTTCCCGAAACGACACACACACAAAAAAATATCTGTTCCCCATAGGATAAAAAACGCAAGGCGCCCAATTGACCCCATCTCTTAAGAGCGCGGGAGGGTAAAATTGGCATATTTATATTTCAGGGTTTTTATTGTACTCTGTTATGAAACATACAAGCATTTGCATTCCTAAGTTGGATTTTATCTAAAATCCATGTTGGGCTGAAATTTAAACAGGGAATTACCAAACCAAGGTCTTAGGTCATCTAGCAATCTTTTGACAATGAGCACATTTTCTGTAGCTACTGCAACTTGCGGAAACTGACCGAGCTTGGATGAATACTCTGGCCTGTTGATTGTAACTAGTTGGCTTTACGTTTGTAGTTAATTAAAACACTGAACTTAGTATTTTGATAGTAAAAAGCCTCCTGTGACAAATTCATCATACAAGGTATCGGCAGTGGGTTGAAGGGGGTTAAGAACATCTAATGGTGATGAACTTGAAGTCTTCTGAAAGCTAGATTTAATTTCACAATCAATTTTCACTTCCTTTGTGCAGGGGATGACACTTTCAGAATGGAGCAATGTGGAGCTTCCATGGAATATGTCAGGGTACATTTATTATATCAAAAGTTGCTGATCAGTACAGAACACATCATTTTGATTAAAAGCTATTCTGTTGTTAGCATGAACAAGCTGGCAGGCGAGACTAAAACCCACACTACTTCAAATGAACATGTTAAAATCCCGCTGAGATATACAGGGTCAATAGACAGGCTGGCTGACCCGGCAGCAAGGCCCCACCACCAAAAAACTGGTGGTTTGCCCTCTGGGAGGTCCAGGGTAAGGCTGCGACAGTCTCCATGCTTTCACACATTTCTCACCTTAAAAAAAAAACTGTTAAAAAAGCTTTGACACCAGATTCAAAAATAAGGAAAAGAAATATTTAAGTGAGATCTGAAATCTGTTCTCAGCGCAGATTCAGCGTTTTCACAGTACGACGCTATCAGTTTATCAGCGTATGATCTCAATTTTCTGATGTTTAAGATTTGTACCACACTTCAATTGTTTTCTATTTCAATGAAAAGGACAATGACTGCTGTAATTCAAGGTAAATGAATAAGTACATTTCTTGGAAAGAGTTGGAGCTTCTTAAACAGACAGAGGCCTAATTTCAAGGTATCAAATCGGGAAGTCAAATTTCTTTTAAGTTAGCAATTTGTTTTTTTTTTTTTAGAACTGAAGGTAACAAGTAACTTAGGATTGTCTGAAAAATATTTAACTTTAAACTTATTCACAAGTTTAAAAAAAAAATTAAGGATATATTTAAATATTCCCAGAAGTGAATTTACTCCAATGTCAGACAGTGCAATTCCTGTAGAAATGGCAAAATGCATCAATAAATATAAATAAAAAGAAGCGCTCCGTCTCTGGCTCAAGATGCCTCAATTAGCATGTTAAACGTTTAAGTTAATGACAGGAAAATTAAAGAAAGACTGAAGATCGTTTCAAAGGGTTTTCGGGAATGCAACCTATTCCCTCTGAAATGAATCAGAAATACGTCTGAAGCATTGTCCTCTGGATAAATCATAATAAAGTATATTTGGCCTCAACTCACAGCATCAACCAAACACAGCATATCAGCACAAACACCTCATGTCCACTGTGAAGCAGGCCAGTGGAGACGTGCTAATTTAAGACTTGACCATGCCTACCTCTGTACACCAAAGTATTGCGAAATCAAATGTGAAGCCATCTGTCCAACAGCTGAAGCTGGGCTCAAACTGGGCCACCAGCAAGACAAAGAAAAAAAAAAAACACTTTTCAATGACAGTTTTTCTACCTCAACATTTTCTAATATGTATGCGACAGATTCTATTCTAACGTTGACAAAAAACTACATCGGAGAAATCTACTGACCATTCAAATTTACCAGGCAGTTTGTTTTTATCAAATGGAACATGGTTGCGTGTGGTGGCTTGGAGTTATTGCTAAGAAACAGCAGGAAACACTGGGCAAGGGTTCAAGGAACAATGCCACGAGAAGCTGATTCGTACCACTGCGGATCATTTCTAATTAGTTTGTCCGTCTTTCGGTGCAGCAGCGAGCTGGGACCCTGCAAGTTGCTTGTGTTTGTTGAGCAACGGGAGGCGGTCTGCATTAGTGCCAGTGCCAGAAGAGCCGCTGCGCACGTCGCTGCCTCACAAAGAAAGAATAAAGACTTCTCTGCAGCTGTGTTTCCCAGCAAGAGCCACACATTATGTTGCATCGCAATCAGAGCTCTAGAAGTGTTATGAATTAGGCCGAAAGTGACAAGTAATGTATTTTTTGTTGCACACAACTGCAAAATGGTGTGTGGCAGACGGACATGGTTGATGACCAGAGTAAATGTTGAACCATCTGAAGCCTTCGTTGAAAAGATTGTGGACAAATGACACTAAAATGAAGGGGATTATTCTCTACCAAAAGAAGAAAGTCATGAAAGTTTCTGAAACAGACAGGGCTTCAATTACCATTATGTACACAAGTAGAGAAAGCTGCCAAAGTATTTTAACTTTTTGTCACATTACAACCATAAACTTTTAAGTATTTTCTTGGGATTTTATATGATAGACCAAAGCAAAGTACTGGAGTTCTTTTTCCTGCATTAAAATTTGAAAAGTCTAGAGCACGTTTGTTTGCATTTGACTGAAAAGCAGATTGGGAGGGAGGAATTTCAAGATGTCTGTTCCATCGATCATAATAATATACATAAATCCCCTAACTAACATATCCCTTACTGCAGCGTCTCTCGTACTGGTGTTCAAACTCTACGGCCAGATAGAGGTTTAGAGAGGAGTGGCAAAAGCAAATGAGACGGATTAGCAACAAGTTGCCAATGACTCATGGTGTCATCCACGTGTTAGCTGGAACGTTGTCTCTGCTGCCCAGATGTTAAGCTCTTAGCATGTCAATCGAGTGTTTGTCATATGGCAGTCAGAGGTTTCTTCAGATCCATTGCATGGCTGCCCTCATCACAACCCACAGCCACTTTTTGAAGATTATTTGATCATATGAGTATTTTTGAATAGAATACATTGTGATATGCAGTCACAGTATGTAAGGTTTGAGAGTTTTTACGACTCTCGGTGCAGTTCTTCAATAGACTGAACCACAAAATAATAATAATAATAATAGTTGGATGGTTTAAGTACATGGATGCAATCTGATTTGTCTGTGGTACAAAGTAGAAAACGGCGAGGTGTGCGTACCAACGAGAGGTATAAATTTTCAAGAGGCAAGCTGAACCTGAGCCAGCAGAAGAGTTTAACCACATGGAGGTTCTGGGACTGGCAGTATTTGTGATTTGCAGGGATGTAAAGTTGTAACATTTCACAGCTGGCTTGGTTCTCCATTTTTTTTCCAGCCTCTGCAAAGACAATAATATGCAGGTTTGCTTTCAAAGAAAAGCCCAACCTCAATGCCAGCCTTTTCGAAACCTTTCAAGCTGCAGCACAGTGCATCTTTGAGTTTATGTAAATGATACCACAAGGCTTTCAGCAGACCAAGGCTGCAATATTGCTCCCATCTCTTCTAGCCGGGGTTGCTACAAGAAATCACGAGGCTCAAGGATTTTACAGGGCAGCAGTCAGTGTGGGTTTGATTTCTCTGGTTAAATTTTTTAGTGTTGCATTGATTTACTTTTTGGCCTGGAAACACAACAGGCAGATTTTTGAGAGAGAAATAAAAAAAATAAAAAAAATGTGGAGCTCTGGTACATATGAGCAAGTATGGATGTTGAAATTATCATTTCATTTCAGGCGGAAAAAACAAGAGATGGTGCCCCAATCGAAAGAAATTGATGAACATAAGACAATCACACAGTCTTAAGACATTTTGACAACTTATAGTAAGAGCTGCAGACCTTATAAACTAAAGATTACGACAAGACAACATCAAAAACTCATACTGGAGGCCACAAAACAACCCAGAATAACATGTAATGCAAAACAGAATGCAAATTAAGAAATAAGGAGACATGGGAGACAAAACTACAATAAACCAAAAAGACCACAAAGGCCTGTCAAGCATTTGGCAAAAATAATCTTAATGATGGACTTTTGGGAATATATTCTGCGGACTGATGTGATCAAAAACTTTTTGGAAGGCATGCTTCCGTTTGTATCTAGTATACAACTAACACATCTGCATCTGAAAGACAACAACAATCACACATAGTGGTGGCCGTGTGATGGTGTTCCCTTGCAAGATTCCATTTTGAACATGACGGATTCTGTTAGAAAATCCTAACAAAGAGTTTCATCGGCTTCATGTCGAAACCGATGAAAATTTAATTAAGCACCAGGGCAAGGATCAAACTTTGTATTGTTGCGTCAAATGGAACGTAAATCCAATGACGGGATCTTGAACTGGTCGTATATGCTAAGAAAAAAAATTCAACAATTTGGCAAAAACAGAAAAAAAAAAAAGTGAGATGGCATTTCTCACAGCAGAGTCCAAGACTAATACGACAAAGGTCAGGGGCATGGAGAGGTCTAATCGCCTTATAACTCAAGTTATGTCAGGAAACATTTAAATGCGACAAACCTCAAAAAGAAGTTGAATCTGTAAGGATACCAAAAATGTCTATGTAACATGGTGCAAAAGTTTTCTATAGTAACTTCGGACCAGAACTTGTGAGTGCACGTGTCCACACATGTGTGTGTGTGTGTGTGTGTCAACCTATGTTTTTTTCACCAACACAGAAACATAAGCCATATGACCCTCACTCCCGGCCCGATCCACCACTGCGGTGTGTTTTCCCCCTTTCTTGTCTGGCATTATTATTTCAGGGAGAATCCACATTTTTGCCTCAGGTGCATCCCCCCCCCCCTTCCATTCTCCACTTCATTATTTGCCCAGATTAATACAAGCAACAAAATCAGCGGTGGCGTGATAGAGTAAGCTGTGTCTAATAGGCTCGAGTCTAGACACACACATAACAATTACCCACTGTAAATAGAATTCAAGCTTTGGCTCAAGGCTTTGTTATTTTATCCGATTTACTTCATATCTGCAGGATTATGATTATAGATAATAAACAGCTGTCTCGCAGGTGTCGACTGAAATGTTAAGTACTTCCAAACTACATCAACGTGAGTCACTGCCGCCACATGTAGGTGTGAATCCTTGGCCGAGATGCAAAACGATGCGGTTGCATTGTCACATAAAAAAATTAAAAACTGTCACAAACCCCAGTATCTACTTTTATGTCTCCATGTGTTGTCACCAAATTTCATGAAGCTCTTGTATTCCACTTTTCATAAGAGCCACAAACAAAAACAAAAATCTAAAAAGTTATCTTTCTACATTTGTAAAAACTTGATTTCCCCTCTTATTTTTGTAAGTCGATCAAATTAAATCTTTTTTTTTTTTTTTACATAGCTAAACAAAAATATGTAACTTTCATGAAAAACTATCCTAAATAGTTGAGACGAGATTAACAGTTACGGCTGGTGTTGTTGATTGAGGTTGGAATCGTAAAAAAAACAAAAAAAATCATCAAGAAAGAAAAATATTCCCAAATGTTGCATTTGTGTACTTGATCAATAACAGTTAATGACTTAAAAACATTAACTGTTAATGTTGGGATGTTTTCAAACAAAACATCCCAGCGGTGCCTCCATTTTATGTAGCCCAATTTTAACATGGGTAAGGGCCCCTGAGTTCATTAAACTCATCAAGTTACAAATAATGACTATTAGTACACTCTTGTGTTTTAAACCTATGTTGAGTTTAGAGTAATGATATACCAGTATTTCTTTCCCTTCACACCAAATAGTAGTTTAAAACAGAAAAAATACACTCTAACTACAGTTCTTAATAAATCAAACGTACACCTGTATGAGAATTAAACATGTATTAAACCTTAACAAATGCACAAACTGTGAAATATCTCACTCTTTTAAGTTCACACAATAATTGTGGGCCCACACTTTTAAGTTCACCTAAGCCAGCAATACTTAACTAAAATATAGTCCCAACAAAAAAAGAAACCCCGTTGCAGGCCTGATGTGAAGCGTGGAACTTGGCACTCCTCTCCGAGTGAAAACCCGAGCCCTTTCGACACCTCACCCGTCCTCAGTGCTAACCAGCCACCAAGATGTCCTCCGCTCCCCAACCAGTCTGGCAGTCCACAGGATCCAGGAACAGAGACGTCCAACGTAGCCCAGTCCTCCAACCACTCCACCACTCTTTCCACATGCGTAGCTCGCTGCTCCAGGCGCTACTCCGTAAAGCTCCCACTACGGAAACTTTAGCTGGATTGTCCGTTAGCCGGGTTAGCTTACAGACCTCGACGGCTATTCACCGAGTTAGCAAATAGTAAATGCGACAGCGAGCATTACACATAGTGTTCAGTGAGCTCCGGTCTGGAACAATCACAGCAGCGGTAACAGAGCGTAGAGTTGATATACTTTTTCCCGACTGTCGAGCTGAAAGCCGAATTATGTACAAACCCGTTTACTAAACTCTGCTACTTTTTTCCTCTTTTTCGCGCTTCATCCCTTCACTCTCTCTTCCCCATCCTTCCTGTCTCTCCTTTTTCTCCACCCCACTTCCTCTTACAACATGACCTTTCAAAATAAAACAGAAAGATTACTTTTTTGAAGAACCTGAAATACAGTTTGTGGCTAACACTGATTAATAACATTTTTAACATATTTAAGCAAACATGCTTGATACATTCTAAACTATCACTCCTTTGAACTTAACTCATTACAAACACTTTTAGTTTGGACTGGGTTACATTTTGTTTATTTAAATCTGCTTTTTTTATCATGAAAGGTGCTATGCAAATAAAGTCGTATTTAGTTACTTACTATATGATGAATTTTGGGGGTTTGGGGCATTTAGGGGGCATAATGACAATATAAGTTAGTTGGAGCTGAAACATGGACTCAACATTAATTTAAGGTGAAACCAGGAAATACCTTTTTGCTACTTCTACATGTGTGCTTTGAAGAAATCTACTTACTGTTTAAAACATTTAAGACGACAGCCATGAGCCGGGGACATACCTTCAACTTGACTTTTCCTTCTTGCCCGCTGAGCCGGTATTTGCTTACGGCACAGAAAGAAAAGTTGCTCAACTCGGAGTCATCACCGTGACCACGGTACATTTCAGATGACACGAAGTCAGAAGTGAAAATCACAATGTAGACGGGGCTAAATCTTTGATGAAGGCAGCATTGCTTATTCATAGCAATTCTCCATCCACACTTCTCTTCTTTCTTGACGGTCTCTGAGTGACGGGAGGTCCTCGGCTTGTCTCCTCGAGGAAGAAGCCAAAGTTAGAAAATGTGAAGCTTCATCCAAACGTAAGACATTAGGTTACTGAGGTAAAGCTTTGTGACGTGGCAGCGGCTCAGGATGGAGGAGCTTGTCCTGTAACCACTGGGTTTCTCAGCCCGTGAGAGTCGTCGTGTCTTTGTGGAAGACGCGCTCCTGTTACAGGGCGGGTGTGGCTACCATGTAGAATATCATCATCAGTGTGTGAATGGGCAAATGAGTGAAAGTAACGTAGCCTGCTTTGGAGCCCTCTGGACTGGATAAAGTGCGATGCTATTACGTTGATATGCGACTTATCAAAGAGTATCTTTTTACTTTTCTACCAAGTTATTTGCAACAATTATAAGGAGAGCTCGACACAATGTGCTAACAGAGCAATATTTTTTGGAACATGGAGCGCGCCACATTCAAGCACTGACAGATCAAGGTAATACCACTGTTTGGTGTGAAGGTTGTTACTGAGTGAAGAAACCCTACTAATAGTGTTTCTCTTAAAGTCAAGTAACAGAACATGTGATGAGAGAAGGAAACCCTTGATTATGGCATATTTGAGTCATTTCTCTACAAGTTTTGGTAATTGTGTGTCCAACTTCACCAGATACCCGCAAGGATGACGGTGAACAGCGAAGTTGCTCAGTTTGATCTTTTTTGGGCTCTAAGCCTAGAAGTGTTCAATAGTTTGAACATCATTTCCCTTCAACTGTATCAGAGTATGTCATTTGATTTAGTAAAATCGTTGTAATTAGGCTAAACCTCACGTTAGTCAATGGACACAGATGAATCATGACCCAGCTAAACATGCAAATGGGGGCATTTACAGCTAATATTGAGACAATGAAAAAGATTAAGAAAAACAATAATAATACAGTGCAGATCTCTGACATAAAGCTGAATTAGCCTTTTAATTTAGCAAGAAATTGGACTCTAGAACCAGATTTCAACTTTAGCAGCATAACCAGGCTAAATGGTTTGCTTGTGTCTTTCTTTATTTTTCTTTCTTTTTTTTTTTTTTTACAATGTTTACGGGACATAAAAAGAAACAACGTAAAACTTGTTTGGAGCACTTTTCAACTTTTAAAAGGTTCAAACTTTCAAATGCATTTTTCTAACTCATAAAGACTCAAGCTATCCTGCAAAGCAAAAGAAAAGTTTGAACTTTTCCCCTGCAGGAATGTTGTGAATGTTTTTTCTGGAGTTGAAAACATCATTATTGGGGAGGTAAGACATGTTTTTTTTTTGTTTTTTTTTAGAGGATCCTACAGTAAAAATGAAGACTCCTGTTGGAAGGATGTTAAAGATTTCTCACTGGTTTAATATCCCCGGCATTTTATGTCAGTTGTATCCCAGTTTATCCTCTTCTGCAGGTCGTCCATTAACTTTGTATTCCAGCCACAAATTTGTTTTTTTTTCTTTATTATTTGCAAACACAATATCTACAACCAGCCACCCATGCTGAGCATCCAGTTTTTTGTTTTGTTGTTTTATTTTTTCAAAGTTTACATTCCAACACGTTGATAAAATTAAGCAACCTTATTTAAAGAGCGGCTCAGCGTCGGAGGATGGAATCTCCATAAACGGTCCAGATTTCAGGACAGAACAAAATCAATAAATGTCTAAGTGAAATGAATGGCGCCTGGAAATGAGGTTCCAGAAAAAGGATATTCAGGATCCCAAACACACCTTATGTTCATTTTTGTATATTGCTGACTGTCATACAGTCAAAGCTGAATTGTTTTTTCCCTCTGTAAACTCATACGGCTGCAGAACCTCACCCCAAACAATGCTGTCTAGACCAGAGGTTCCCCCATTTTCAAAAACACACGGATAATGATACAATATGTAGGAAAAATCTACATGCATTCTCGTCTTTATTACCTTTTCCTTCTTCTAGCATAAATTCTTCTTCTTACTTTCCGATTTCAAATCTTGGGTACTTTTCAGCTTTTTTGGACGTCTCTTGGCTTTTTTCTTGTCAGAAACTTGTCTGTTTCGCGCTCTCTATGCTATCTATGCCAGCCTGAGGCTGCCAATCAGAAAAATGAGCGTGCAGCATAAACATGAGTTGCATTTGCATGAACTATTTTAGCTTTTATGTTGTTATAGTCATTGGAAAACAGAGTCGATTCTACGATGAAGAAAGAGCATTAGACAGCGTTTTTTATTTTTGAAAGATGCTTCATTGTTACAGACAGAATAAATAAATGATCACACCTGGATGCTGACAATAATCTCTCAGCATGGCTAAGAAATTGTAAAAAAAACAAAAAAAAACAAAAAAAACAAAGTCCATAAAAAACCTCATTTATGACTCTAAATGTTAAACAGGTTCATCTGACTTACAGTGATTTATTTATATTTACTGAGTTAAATAATGTTTCGCTAGCCTAGACTGGGACGACACCAGTGAAGGGATGCAAAGTGTGAGTTGCACAAAAGGTAACAAGCAATTTTCCTGCAGCACAGCAACTACTGCAGCATAAGCACAAAACCCCCCGACAGATTATATGAGTAAAAAATGAGAATGGGAATGACTGAAATATGTATTCACATGTATGTTTCCTTAAAAAGGGATTTATTTTATTTTTTTACTTACACAAGAAACAGGAGGAGTAAATCATATTGTGTGGAATGAGTTTTTCGTTTGCTTGTTTTGCCACGTAAATTCAGGTCTTTCCTGTTCGAAAGACCTCCAGTCAGTTTTTCTATTTATTTGGTTTGCTTGCGTTGTTCCAAACGACACGTTGTCCTTTTGTAAAGTCACTGGCTTCCCGTTTTTTTAGAGGCGTCCCTCCGTTTTGTAGATAATGTTTCTAAAATGTGTTTTTTTTTCTGAGGCTTGGCTTCAACAAATCTGCCCTATGATTTGTTTGAGACAAACGACGTATAATAACTTCCACCTTCAACAATCTCATAACTCCACGAGTTTAGTTTTTGTTTGTTGTGGTTCAGGGTAAAACTTCATAAGTTTATGTGAGGTACGACAATTGTTGTTGTGGAAGATTATTTATACCTCCAAAGTCCCTCCGCCATATGGTCTTCGGGGAGGCAGCGTCGTCAGGAGTAAACCGGTGTGTTCTCTCTGTTCGACATCATTATCTTTTCTTTTCCATTAACTCCAATTACTGTCGACAGATAAAAACATTTGAATCGCCAATTAGCGAAGAAATGCATCATGGGCGAAAAGCGATAACCGTAACTCAGAAACATCATAATTACGGGGTTCAGCAAAGAGGTGGAGCAGACCGACGCGACACAAAGTGGCACTGTCGCGTTTAAGTCCTTTTGCAAGCCAATTTCCTTCCCTCCATCTCTCCAACGTTTGTCGCTGAGTCGTCAAAGTTGCGAGTGGAACATGTAGAACGCAGATGCGGTATTTGTTCGCATGCATATGAGTTGTATGTCATCTGAAACTTTTAACTTTTAACACGTGAAGAATAAAAATAAATAAATAAATAAAAACATAATTCTGTAGAGTTCTGTTGAGCAGAGCGACAATAAATATACAAAACATAACTTGGTTCAGGCCCCTCAAATACAGGGTGTGTCGGCACATTTCCCCCCTAATAAATGCCCCTTCCGGTGTCGCCACGAGGGGCATTTCCCAAGGGACGAATATGAAGTGCCGCTAAGATTAGCATAGTGTTTTTTTTATGCAGTATCGTTAACAGCTGAGTCTTTTCAGCATGTTGGAATAATTCATGATAAACCGGCAGCACGCACATTCGGAAGTGAAGAGTCTGTGAGAAGTGAAGTCACGGTGAACCGATTTCACAGGAGCAGGAATAGAGCCGACTTGTCGCTTTCGCTGCTGTTAATCAAAGCCCGCAAAGATCTGAGGAAACTTTTGGCTCCTGCTCTTAGATGTTTTCTTTTGTCGTTCAATTGTTGTAATTTCCTGCCTGATTACTGTGAAGAAAGGACACCGATATGTCAGAAAAATGCTTTGAAGTACCCATATTTAAAGTGGAGATGAAGCCATTTATTTCAAAACATTAATTAAACAGGTGTGAAACGTTCTAAAAGTGGCCTGATTATCCGTTTCTCTTCCTCTTACATGCGACAACCTTTAATTTTTTGATGACCGAGAATTACATCTTCAACAATCGTCGCTTTCAATATGCAATGGCTGCAAGTCAAATTTGGCGACAAAGTTTCCAGGTGTTCATTTTTCCATTCGTATATATTTATATTTCCGGATAAATTATCTCTCTCCATCAGCAGCCACAGTGGTTCAACTATCTTTGGTAAACTGTTAGCAAAATCCTTGTTTGGTGTTATAATTCATGGTAGCTGCATGTCAGATTTGCTGATACTGACACATTGTGTCTGTGTGCTTTGCAGCATCAAGTATTATGTCTATGGGTGCAGGTTAGCATGTGACTCCTGCAGTTAGCATACCACGGTGAGTTCTGTTTCTGCGCTGTCTCATTTCAAAATGAATGTTTTATCCCACTGTGCCTTTGAAGTACTACACTGGAAAAAAAAAAGTAAAAAGAAAAACGGTATCAACTGTGGTTTCCAGAAATTAAATCGATAAAATTTAATCATCAAAATCCATATTTATACAGTAAAAGTCTGTTTACTGCATTCATTCAATGAAATTCCCAGAATTTCACCGTATTTTCCCATAAATTAGAGGCATTTTTGCTTTATAGGGCAGATCAAACCAAACTGGAGACCAGAAAGCAAACAAGACTGTTAAAAGCTTCGAAAACTATGAAAGATACCGCTTGAAATTTTGTGCTAGTTGGTGAATTCTCCGTTTCGGAATTACAAAGTGTTAAAAAAAACAAAAATCAGCAGAAGTTTCATTTTGCGTGTTGAAACGTCCACGTTTAAAACGACGACATGTGCCTCTCCTCTTAACAACTTTACAGTTACCATAAAAATAAATAAATAAAAAAAACAGTCATATTTCTGTGAAACAGATTAAAGTTATGTTAATGTCTTGTTCTCATATCATGGCTGAGATTGTAAAAAGGGAAAGCAAAACAGAAAAACTCCACAGTGTGACAGCTCATCAACAAAGAAGAGAGTCCCTAAACCAAGTTTCGCCACTCACAGTTTCGCCCGGTGTTGTGGTAATCAGTTTTGTATTCTTGTGAGTGATATATGATGTATGAGAATCTGCTTTCCAAATGAGTTTACACTGGAGTCAGAGCCTCATATTGCCGGGCAAAGATAATCATTTCTTGTTCCGTCTTTTAAGCTGTGAGACGAAGGGGAAGGTGCAGCAGAGGTGGGAGAGATCCAGATGGATATTGCGCTGACTTTTGAGCAATGGATGGCAAACAAAAGGGTAACGGGGGAGGAAGGCTAAACTCAATCTTCCAGTTCTGGAGTTTTTTTTTTTTTTTTTTGCCTTTTATATCTGTCACGGCTCTCGTGTGCAGAGCGCTAATGGCGGGTAAGCAGAGGGCTGAAGAACCGACTATACGTTTTTTTTGTTTACTCGTTTGGGATGGTGGCACGTTTGAGTCACGTAGCGACTGCGCAGAATGTGGCTTGTACTCCGGCGTGTTGGGTTTTATGCGTTAAAATTCAATTATTCCTAAACATGACCACAGCTAAAGGCCTAAAACAGCATTTGAACAACCTCCACCTGATATTTGATGACTTCAACGAAGAAAAAGAAGCAGTAAATGCTCCTTGTAGGTTGGTTTTTATTAAATACCCTTGGTAGAGAGAGAGAGAGAGAGAGAGAGAGAAAAGCCTGCAATTTGAAATCTTAAAGCAAAATCCAAAGCTTTTAACAAAATAAAAGCTTCAAGTTGTGCTTTCTAGTTCAGGGACTGCATGGTTTCTCAGTGACATGCTGTACTTTGTCTCTCTCCAAGACAAACTACAAATTTAGAAAAAAATCTAGTCTTAACCCGACCTGGTATTTCACTGCTTTAAAATACCAATCTCAAGGTTACCGGCCCTTGAGGGCCAACGTTGCACATCACTAGCAAAGAATGACAGACAAGAAAAATCTCCGCGTTTCCACTGCGGTGTACCAAAAAGGGATATTAGGAAGACATATCTCCTCACGGATCCAGCTACCCTGGAAACGGAGGTGAGGTTTGAGGGACGACTAACTTCTCCTCAACAGACCAAAATCAGTCTTTGAATCATTTCCTCCTCTGGGTTCTTAAAAACGGCCCTACGGGCGACGCACATCAGGAGCGCCACGGCACATCTCATCAGTGATCGTGTATCAAGACTGACGCCTTCACCACACAGACGCTCTGTGCACACAGAGTTGCACTGAGACAGAGCAGATTACCAGAACTCCAGCCTTGGATTGTTTTATTGGACGCATCGTTGGTTCTGAATAGAACCGGGTCAGAAGGGATTACTCAAACCAGGTGCGGCAAGGATTGGGGTGTTTGATGGAAAATGATGGGGACTCGCTTTTTGACAGGTGTTTGATACTCTATTTGCACAATGCCTCTTTTGTAAACCTTTGTTTCAATGGAGCAAGCAGCATCAGAGTGACGGTTCATATCAAGTTAAGTCAGGAAGCTCTAAAAGAGTTTCACCAATCTGATCAGCGAAGCAACGCTGAGGGAACATGAACAGGATTTGGATCACTCTTCCTTTTAAGGGTCTTGCTGCATTAAGCCATACTTTTATACATGCATTTAAAGCAGATTGGGGTACACTAGAGTCTATTTTTTATGAAAAGTCAATATTTAGGTGTCCTATTTACTATCAAGCCGCAGAGAACGCAAAAAAAAAAAAGATCATGAAAAGATAAGTAACTTGTGATGTATCTAACAATACAATGCTCAAAGCTTTTACGTTGTCCAATAATTTCACCTTCACCTAAAAACAAAATCAAAACTTGTAACCAGCGGGCTAAATTTTCTTCATTCTTCACTGAGTCGGCGGTCTCCCGATTGAAGCTCATATTCTCCTAGCCTCTAGGGGGCAGTGCAGGCCGCCAACGGGAGCTGTTCAAAACTACGCAACATGTTTAGAAGCAAAACAAAGCCCAATTGTTTGTAACAACATGGTGACTCCCGTGTGCTTGGTGGTCTTTGTGGGCGGAATGGCGAAGTTGTGTGACTTCGCCAAGCTCCGCCGTGTTTTTCCACACGGAAGTTACCGTAGTTACAACATTTCAGGATTGTGTGCGGTCTGCTAACATGACACAGTTTGCCCTCAAGTACCAGAAATCAGGCTTAATTCTTCCTCAACCATTTTGTACATTTCGCCTTAAAGACATTGTTGAGAGACGTCATCGTAAAAGTCCTTTCTTAGGTAAAAACACTTTAAATTTACAACATGACTGCAGAGAAAAGGAAGGAAAACGTGCATTCTTTTCTGTCGGAGGCAGTTTTTTCTACAGGCTCACACATTGTGGTTGACGAAAGATGAGAAGCATGTAAGAACTGTTGAAATAATATTTTAAATTAGCACAATACTGCACAGGATAGTTTTGATACATATGAAATATACCATAGAAAGTTAAAGTACACTCTACATTCACATAAATTTAGATAAAAATCCAAACTAAAACAACTGCTGAATCTCTGAACTTATATAAATTCTTAGGGAGGATTCTACAGGAAAGACAGGCCTAGAATCTCTTTAGACAGAGTCTGTCTGCCAGGCAATTAACAAATTCCTTAGCATGGTTCAAAAGTTCACTAGGATCTTAAAACTTTTTATAAATAATTTTATCTATATTAGAATTAACTATATTTCTTTAAGCGTGTTTTTAATTAGTTACTTATTAGATCCAAACTTATAGTCATTATTTAGCATTACATTGTGTGCAAGCTTGGTTAAAAATACAAACTACTTTCTTGTGAAAACAGTTTGAGGCAGAGATAGCGCTGCAGCTGCAATCATATATCAAACTGGACAGCGGCTGATACGAGAAGGGTTTGCCGTATATCTGCTTTTGGGGCTCTTTAGCAGGAGGTAATAAAATTAACATTAAGACAGCCCACACAAAGGAAAAGAACACACCTCCTAATGCATATATTTAAATGATGAAATTACGCATTCTATAAAATGATTTGGTTTACAGCAAAGTTGGAATCTCTTTGTGCTGGGTGAGAGTTTTCCCGGAGGATGCATCTTCTGTCTTTTTACTCAGTTCTTTGTCTCTGTTCTGTAATGTCTTGGACTTTTGATATTCTAGGTGAGGTGCTTATTGTAACATTCTTCTTGCATTGATTTTCTCTGGATAAAACTCTGAATATCTGAAGTCTGACGTCGTATGATTGCTCTTTTCTTTCTGCACACTTACACAGACACAGGAATTCGGGACTAAGAATTAATTAACGAGCTAAGATCAAGTTCTTCACTTTTTAATTCTTAACAATTGGGGGCTTCGTCCGGTCCTTTTTCTCTGTGTCTCTGTGTGTGTTGCAGTGGAGACTTGTTTGTTTTTGTTAGCCTGTGGAGCGCAGCTGGAACGTTGCGGAGTGATCTGCAGCGCGGCTATCCCCGCGGACTGATCTTGGTTAGTGTGTGATCTCTTTGTGTTGTTTTGTTTCTTCTTATTCTACTGAACCATTAGATAAGCTGGTTACACACCCGTAGTTGGCAGTGGCGCGCCTCAACCACACTCGACGGAGTGTGGATTTAGCTAGGTTGGCTCGACCTGAGATTTTACTACACTTAAACGAAGCCTGTGTGATGGGGTGTGAGACAGGAAAAGGTTTGAATCGACCTTGGAGTTTTGGTTCGCTCCGAAAGCAGCTGATTATTCGCAGGGCTTATGAGAATTGGCTACGGTTGTATCACCACGTTCCAGTTTTGTTCTGGATCGAAAGGACCTCCAGATTTAAAAGTTGAATCACTTAAGCTATTGCCCGAGCTTGAAAGGACTTATGCTAAATTGGGAGACGGTCTCCTTCCGCAGCAACTAGTGCTGAAAATGAAAGTGATGTGCAGTGAAGTGCAAGAGACATTGGGGCCCCAAAGAATTAAACTCTTCTGTTATCGATAACAATAGGGACTTTCCTTTTGCTTTCTTATCTTTCTTAATTTTCCTCGTTTGTCTCTGTGTGTTGACGTTATTTTGATTTTTTCCTGTGTGTTTTCGCTGTTTTTTTGTCTGTCTGTGTTGTTTCGCCGGCGTGTCTTCGTGTCTTTGTGTTTTTGTCTTTGTGTTTATGTCAGTACGTTATCTGTTTGTGTGTCGGAGTGACTGAGCCGTTGTTTGTCTGTGTGTTCGTTGTGCGGTGACCGTGTGAGTTTTGCCGTTGTCTGTGTGTGTTGTACGGCTCTCTGTATGTTATTGTGTGTATGGGAGACGGCGTTTGCAGCTGCTGAGTGAGTGTTGTGTTATTTTGCCGCGGTTTGTGCTTATATACTATTTGAGAACTTATTATAAGAATAATACTCTCTAATATTAATAATATTAATAATACTGATGATATAATTTTTATCAGGCTATGTGCTTATATGGCGGTTGATTTTAATAATAACGTGTTAGCTTGTTAGTCTGCTTCTGTCTCGTGGTTTACGGTACAGGCGCATGTAAGGAGCTACATTAGCATTTAATTCAGCAGTTGGCTTGTTACGTTTGATGTGACTCCGGCTCGCTTTACAGTACTCATGGCAGATGTAGTTCGTCAATAAAGTGATATTTTCATTTTGATTGTCTGTTACACGTAGGCAGGTCGTTGGTTGTTACACATTGTGTCTGCAGAACAACTGCTGGCTAATTTTTCCCTGGACAGCTGCGTCTGTGAGTTTACAGGAGGCGACACAGGGCAGAACGTTGTGGACCCGTTTTGGTGAGTTGGCCAGGCATTGAACACTTCTTTATACAATGATTGTTATCTGTGACTTTTTATGGGGAACCGGTGAGTTGTAGTAATAATGCTAAATTAAAAGCGGTGTCTGAGGTTTTGTCGCACCTCAGTCTACTCCATTCTCTGCAGTGCTGGCCTCTATTTTAGTTGTTGATTAGAGTTTACAGGTAGAACCAGTTTGCAGGGTCATTTTTTGTTTTTTCTCTCTCCTGCATAAATGTTTACTAAGTAAATGTGTTGGTAGCTTTTCTATGGTGATTAGAATTAAGCCTGTTGATTTGTATAGATCGGATTACAAGTTTTTGCCTAGTTCCACCTCTTAACAGATATATAAAAAAAAAAAAAAAAAAAAAAAAAAAAAAAAAAAGGGAGGTGTGATTGTCTGTGGATAGGATTGGATTACATTACACCAGTATTAAATCCCTTCACTGGCTCCCTGTGGCTCAAAGAATATATTTTACAATACTGTTGTTAGTTTACATATCACTGACCGGTTTAGCACCACAATACATCTGAAGATCTGCTGTTGTTGTATCAACTTTCCAGACTATGGTTCTGGTTCTGGTTCTGATTTTGCAGAGCCAGAACCAAGAGAGGGAAGCAGCTTTCAGCATTTGTGCACAAACATTTGGAAGTTAAATTAGTGGGTGGTCTTGTTTCGCAGGGCCTATTTTCACACGTCATAGTCTGGTGCGGTGTCATATTGCAAATCTAATGAATGAGAAACATATAAAAGTACTTGTATAATGACTAAAATATTAGACTCTTGGCTGTCAGACTATTAGGCTGTCCCGTTTCTTAGATGTGTCTCCTTTGTCACGTTGAGTATCAGTCGCACCTCTGGAGAACAAATGTGAAACTTTGTTTTTGGTGTTGTTCCGTTCAAATAGGAAAGTTTGTCTTTTTGGACTTTAATACTGGTGCTGTGTTGTGGATTAATGTCTTTTATTTATTTATGAGGGAGTTAAATTTGATTTGGGGGAATTTCAGATTTGTAGGTTGGACGCTTTCAACTAAATTTTTATGATTTTGCATTAAGCGCTAAAACTTCCGTTTTTTTTCCCTGACCACACACATTTTTACTTAGTTTTGGCTGTTTTGGATGCGGACCTGGGGAATTTATTTTCTCTTTTGCCGCTCCGGGTGTTATTTCTAAATTTTTGTAGGACATTTACATACATCCCTATATGTTTTTATATGAGGCCATAGAGTTGTGGAAGGGATATTGTTTTTTCTGAGAAACTATAAACTATATTTTTATTCTAATTTGTAGGAGCATTCTCGACTGGATGTGCTGCCTGTTGTTCCTCCCTCCGTGTCTATATTTGATAACACAAAAATTCAGATTTGACTGGTGGTGATGTTGATTAATGGGGAATAATTTGTTGAATAATTTGCATATGTTTCAGTCTATGGAGAGTAACTGGGTGGAAAAGGGGGACTTCACTAGCGATTGCTTCAGCTCCAGTTAGTGGATGCTTGGTATTCAGTGCATAAACAAAACAAAATATCACTTGTGGGTGTGGCCATGGTGGCTGCTGCTCTTACACTGTCTATTTTTCACTCAGGCTCCTGTTGCAGCCACACGCTCTGGTCCCCGTATGTACTTGGCTCCGAATTGGCAGACTGCAGTTTCAGGTTGGCATGGCAGTCGCAGGCAGATGCCCGGATGGTCAGGTGTCAGGTAAAGGGGTGGATGGAGGACGAGTGTGCGCTTCAACACTTGTCATTGCCTTGGCGAGGAGGGACATTGAGCTCTGCAGTGTCCCCATGGGCCGTCATCATCTGCTGAAAGACGATGTGTTGTGTGTCCTGCTTCCTACACACCCCCACATGCTGCAATGGTCTCAGGACATGGTGGACTTTGACCTCACAGTTCAGTTTATGAACACACCCCACAGAGACTTGCGGAGGAGGATTGATGGGAGAACTCCTGATCAGCATGAGAGTAACTGGACATTTGTTGTCATTTTTGGTGGATGCTGGAGCCACCTCTATGAACACTGTGATGCCTTCGACATGCATTCTGCTGTGACTGTATATTCTGCGGCTTGCACTGCTGAACTGTTTTTGCTGCAGCCGCTGGAGGAACACCCTTCTGGAAACCCTCGACCAGGCACTTACACCTACGGGCAGAAGTCTGACCTGTCTCATGTCATTCTGTTTTTAGGATATAACCAGTCTGAATGGTATCAGGAGCAAGTTGAGGGAACATTTAGTTGGCAGGGGCTGGACAGTAGTTTTCTCAGGTTATTTTGTGGCACCAGAGAGTGTTGCTGCCGCAGTTTTGTCTGACTATGGTACAATTGGTTAACATGCAGGACGAAGCAGTAACACGTTTCTTTGGTTCTGTAACACAGCAATACAGTTCAGGACTTAGATGGTGGTAAAATGCCTTTTATATGTTTGAATTTGAACATTATAGTTTCTCCTCCTCTATTTTTTCTCTCCATCGACTGACACGTATAAAATAAACAAACAAGAATTGTCTGTGTAAACACTGGTTTTGGGACGTCTTTTGCTCCCTCGTTATCACAGTCTGTTTGACATCACACCAATCACATTTGGTTTTACAACCTCGTCCTCCCATTTGATTTACAGCAATTTCTGGAGACAGGAAGATAGGACAACTGGCAGGACACATGATTTGTAGAAGACTGTTTTGACTTTGGTAACCTTGTAGTGCCGGTCAGTACTTTTGGGTTCCTCTCTGACTTATATTTTTATGTTGATTTTGATAGCGCTTTATTTAGTTTTTCTCTTGCTGGGGTTGTAGAGATGTGTTTTCTTTCCTTACACAAGGTGAATATCCGTGGTATGTACTTCTGCCACAGAGGTTTTTTTTTTTTTTATTTAGGAATGTTTAATTGGGTTTTGTAATGGTACTTGGCTAGTTGTCTATTTTTCAGTAGATGTGAATTTGGTTTAGTATGTTGATAATCTCCTGCTATCTGCTGCTGCACATTTGGCTATACCTCATTATAATTTGCCGTTTAATTTGGATTTTTCTATAACATAACTGATGTTCTTTGCAGTTCTGTTTCAGAAAAAGGGGGAGAGCAGATAATTCTCCAGTAAAACATGAGATTGAAATGAGAGAACTGGAGAAAGCATTGCTTCTGTGGTGATTCATGCGAGGACTGTTGATGCTTAGATATAAAAGTTTGTAATTGGTAAGTATTGCGATTGAATAGGTGGAACAGAACCACGTGGTAAAATCATTTAACATCAACAGAGTTTTTGCCAGAAGAACTACCTATGTGGAAGGCAAGGAGAGCCATCATGAGATGACATCTAATTAAAGAAGTATGTGCCATCCAGCCCGCACATATACACAAATATGCACATCAATAACTTATTTTTGCAGCTTAAACGGAGACGGTTCATTGTGGGTGCACATGTGTGTTTCTTGGTTGGCATGCTTTCAAATCTATTTTCAGTCAGACATTTTCCAGGATTTCTTTTGGAGTATATTTTAATTACAACTTTATTTATTATATTCTTGTATTATACTTTAATAGTTTGAGTTAGAAGGAAGTGCTTAATTGATTAATTTTAATTACAACTTTATTTATTATGTTCTTGTATTATACTTTAATAGTTTATTTGAGTTAGAAGGAAGTGCTTAATTGATTAATTGTTTTGATACACTGAACAGATAGAAAATAAATGTCACTATGGTAATCTCTGGCCTTGGCCCATCATTTTTGTGTGTGGTGGCCCGAGTCATAAGAGAAACCCTCACAGGTCCGGTTGATAAGGTGATTCTCCCCGAAAATATTAGAATTAATGTTTTTCCAGGTAACACAGGGAACTAATGAGGTAGGTTTTCACAGGTAGGTATTGAGGGGTTTTTGAAGCCATTCCTCAGGATTTTTTTATATACAAGGAGTACAATTAACTGTCACAAGGATTTGATTACTTATTAGATTCCAGTGATGGATTCCAGGAACTAATGAGGTAGGTTGATGCTACATTTCAGGTATCAGGATCTTCAGGAAGTGGAACAAAATCCTGGGTTTGAATCATTTTATTTTTTGTACAATATATTATCCATAAGTTGCAGGCAAACGTGGGGATTGAATGGAACAAATTACAAAATTGGCTAAAATCTGTGCACAGACAAAATTTTAATGGGGTAGTTGCAGTGCCTGCTATATTGCCTGTTGCTTTGTTGTCTGTTAGGATGTCCATTAATAAATTTACAGGGCTTTTCTCTTCGTACGAGCATGAGATCAGAAGAAGATTTCCAGGGCCAGACGTCAGAACTCCCAGATGGACAGGTAACCCTGTACATTTATCTCATAAAAGATTTTTTTTTGATGAGTTACAGTTAATAGCAGCGGAGTTTGTGGAGTACCAGGGGTCACAGGAGAGGTCGGAGACGAGATCTGCATCAGGATACACCTGGGTGAGGCTGAAGGTCATCAAAACGGCAGTAGTCTGAATCCTGCTTCACTGAGCTCTGCCAAGTCATAGAGAGGACGTCCGAGCCGCTCCGACTGACGGTGGATGAGAGACCTGGTTCTGATGGGGCCAGCAGAGGATCTTCACTTCACATCAGACCCAGAGGAGGAGCAACACTCTGGGCCAGAAGGATAGCAGATTTATTCCTGCTATAGGTTCTGGTTCCTGGAGTTCAACGTTTTGAGGCCCAAAACAGGCATAATAATCCTTTTTGGGTTTTCTCTGATTGAATGAGAGGATGAAATCCCTTAATTACACTCACGGTGTTGGCATAATAATCCAATATTCAGTGAGCATCGCATATTCAGGATGGACGCCTGCTAAAACTGTCGGGATCAAGAAGAAAGGAGTTGCTGATTATTGCGAACTCTTGCGAACTGTTGCGAACATTTCTTCCTATTTTTTCCTATTTATGACTGTCAGTCTTTTTAATTTTTCTTCACCAAAGATTTTATATCTTTCAGGAACACTCGATGGACACGAAGCAACATAAAGAAGTAAAGACATTATTGTTTAATATAAGTGTGTGACTGTATGTATTGGTGTTATTTTTCTCTTCACAGCATTGTTGTGTTTTTCATGTTGTTGTTTTTACTGTTGTTATTTTAGTGCATAGTTGAATGTTTTTTACTGCTTTTAGGTGACAGGAAGGTTTTTGTGATTTTGTATTTCTTCTTTTTGATGTGACTGGGGGATCAAGTCTTGTTATTTTTTGGGTTTTGTTTGTCAGGGGAATGTTAATCTTTCTGTTAAATCCTTATGTGTTTGCTCCCAGGTAAGTATGGTCATACTTTAGGTGATCTCTTTTTTAAAGAGATCAAAAGGGGGAATGTTGAAATAATATTTTAAATTAGCACAATACTGCACAGGATAGTTTTGATACATATGAAATATACCATAGAAAGTTAAAGTACACTCTACATTCACATAAATTTAGATAAAAATCCAAACTAAAACAACTGCTGAATCTCTGAACTTATATAAATTCTTAGGGAGGATTCTACAGGAAAGACAGGCCTAGAATCTCTTTAGACAGAGTCTGTCTGCCAGGCAATTAACAAATTCCTTAGCATGGTTCAAAAGTTCACTAGGATCTTAAAACTTTTTATAAATAATTTTATCTATATTAGAATTAACTATATTTCTTTAAGCATGTTTTTAATTAGTTACTTATTAGATCCAAACTTATAGTCATTATTTAGCATTACATTGTGTGCAAGCTTGGTTAAAAATACAAACTACTTTCTTGTGAAAACAGTTTGAGGCAGAGATAGCGCTGCAGCTGCAATCATATATCAAACTGGACAGCGGCTGATACGAGAAGGGTTTGCCGTATATCTGCTTTTGGGGCTCTTTAGCAGGAGGTAATAAAATTAACATTAAGACAGCCCACACAAAGGAAAAGAACACACCTCCTAATGCATATATTTAAATGATGAAATTACGCATTCTATAAAATGATTTGGTTTACAGCAGAAGTTGGAATCTCTTTGTGCTGGGTGAGAGTTTTCCCGGAGGATGCATCTTCTGTCTTTTTTACTCAGTTCTTTGTCTCTGTTCTGTAATGTCTTGGACTTTTGATATTCTAGGTGAGGTGCTTATTGTAACATTCTTCTTGCATTGATTTTCTCTGGATAAAACTCTGAATATCTGAAGTCTGACGTCGTATGATTGCTCTTTTCTTTCTGCACACTTACACAGACACAGGAATTCGGGACTAAGAATTAATTAACGAGCTAAGATCAAGTTCTTCACTTTTTAATTCTTAACAGAACTAATGAGGATAAGAAAACTTACAGATCCCAAAGACGGGGATCAACACAAAAAGCATTTCAAACACGTTAAAAATAGAATCTATACCACTTCTTTAAAAGCTTAGTAAACAGATACCAGTAAGACAACACAGTGAAAACATGTGGAAGCAGCCACACTTAATACTGTTTTCACACTATGTAAGATAACATTTGACGCCAGTTGCTAACGTTAGCCAACCGCCGCCCTGATTCATCGACACCCAGATCAATGAAGACACTGTGGAAGTAATAAAGTATTTCACTGACACTCAGATCTTCTGAGGTTCAGCAGCTGAACGCAGCAATAGTCCATGATTAAAGAAACAGAGAAGAAGTGTTTTAAAAGTCAGTGTCATGGTTAAGTCTGTAGCCAGGCAACAGGAGCCTTGGACAGCGACGTGACGTGAAGACATGCTCCACTTCAGGGACGAACGAAAGCCACATGGAAACAACACGGCTTCATGAGTTTAGGGATTTGATTCGCGGCAAAATGGCAAAAAAACAATTTGATCAAATCTCGCTGACACGAGGAAACAGCTGGAGTGGAAAAGCAAGACAGGGTTTGGACTAAAGAAAAAAGTTGGGGAAATCATGACGTCACCGTTTTAACCTTCTGCGCAGAGCCCGTCAATATCCCGGGGTTCCTGCTTTATTGACGCTGCCGTGCTGCACTTTGTAGCAAATTCCCGCTGCGACTTCTCCGGACACGGGCTGTTAAATATTGCACGGTGACGCGGCCCCTGTGCTCAAAACAGGAGCTGTTACGATTGTGCAATTATGAAACGAGCATTTGCCAAGAAGAGCTCGAAGTTAGAAAAAACTGTAAATATTCTCATAGCTTCTGTTTTTATTCTTTCATCGTGTCTCCCAACACAAAGAAACAAGTTTTAAACTGGCATCTTCTTTCTTTAAGGTATCATTTATGGATCGAAATGAATACAAAATAGCTCAAAAGTGGGTTGTTTTTCTTTCTTTGGTTTCCCCCCACCCCCATTTATTTTCCATACCTGCAAGGATTGGAGTGTGGAGACGAGGTGTAAAGGGACTACGCTCGGGACAGAACATCACAGCTGCAGCACAGAAACAAAACAAGGTCAATTTCCAGTCACCGGGATGCTTTCCTTGAAAGCTTTTGGAATGTGTGAGCGAAGCACAGAACCTGGAGAAAACCCAAAAAGAAAAGAAAAAAAAAAGAAAAACGACTGAGAAAAACATTGGAACTGAGGTGATGCTGTTACCAAAACAGCACAGCAACGCTGTCTAGGAAAAGGCTTCGATACTTCAATTTTCTATACGTCTAAACTTAGACGGGGGGGAAAACAAAGCGCATTTATATAATGTGAGAGAATTAACCTGAGAGGTGCTGAACAAATCAGACGAAGAAACTTTGAAGAAACAGTCGATGCAGCTACTGGAAAACGTTGCGTTTTGTTTTTTTCATACTTGTGGAAAACTCAACATTTCAGTGATAGCCTACACATAATCAGATCATATAATGTAATTTCAGGGAAGCTTCCCTCAGTTTCACAGCGTAAACGGATTGATTGTTCGTTTAAATTATTAATAGGTTTAAATTTGAGGCCAAATTAGAAAAATATATATATATATATTTTGATACATCTTTAGAATAACAATATGAAATACTTTGTTAACAGGATATCACATTTTCTGAGCCGTTCAGCTGGAAGAGACTGTAAAACAGACGTCACCTCTAGGACATTTTTCACACTTCCTGTCAACAAACAAGTCACATTTGATTCCTGTTAAATTCACCATGACTTCTTATTGATTGGTGAAGTGCTTACAGCCAATTATCCAACTTTTCATTCAATACCCGATTAGTAACTCAGTCTTCTTTCGAAATGACATTAGCATTTTTTTTTCTCTTTTGATTGTTTTTTATTGAAACTTACATTTTCTGTGACTTGAATAGTTAATTAATTACTTGTGTTCAGCTTTATATATTTGAATTGTGACAAAATAAACATGGCAGTAAAGATGATTTGATTTTTCATTTTTCTATTTTTTTTTGTTCTTATCGCGTAATAAATGTTTTATAGTGTGAAACGAGTAGTGACAGCGTTTTTTTTTTAATTCTGAACATAGTAACATTTCTAACACAATGAGGTAAAAATACAAATTTTTATGCGCCTGCACTAAAGGATAACAGAATAAATTTGAGGCTTATCTTTGCATTAAGTTATAGAGATGAGTGACAAAAATGGAGGTCAGCAAGAAGATGAAAGGTGGTTCAATAAGAAATTGCCAAAAAAAAAAAAAGCTTTTAAAGAAAAAAATGGGCCACAAAACTGACACTCAGGCAGAAGTGTTTGATTCAGATGGCCACGTTTATCATCTCCTGTGGCGATTTTATTTATTTACTTATTTATTTTGTCAATATCAAGTGTTGCAGCAAAAGTAATTTCTGATCAGCCAGGTTTCTGATTTCAACTTAAGTTCTTGAGAAACACAGCCACAGCTGAAGAAGCTGGTTTGTGTCACTCAATTTAGACAAAAACAAAAATCTTTGAGAGAGCAAAAAAAAATAAAAACAGACATCGTAAAAACATCGAAATTGAAAAAGTCGTGTGAGGCCGTTCTTACGCTTTGGCTCTACAGAGATTTACAGATTTCCACTGTTTTGATTGCTTTGATAACATCTTCCATGTTCAGTTTATGATTGAGCAGACAAAAAAACGTTGCATTTTTAAAAGTGGCACGGTTTCTGTGGCGCCCAAAGTGTTTTCGACTTGATGATTTTTGCCCTCATGGCAGAAAGTTGGGGCACCCTCACTTCAACCGAATGTAAATAGTGTGGCTGCTCATTAGAAATGGGTTAATAAAACACATTAATGCCACAGCATTCATGTCATTCTTTCCTGGAAAACGACGCCACGTCCTTCACCGACGGAGCGGGGCGTGGATGAGGTGAGTTATCTGATTCCCTCTCCTTTGGAAAAGTTAATCCCTCTGGAAACACGTGGATGAGCCGATCGGCAGGGCAGAAACATTTTAATTTGGAGATGGCGCGGTGGCGACAGTGTTTTATGTTTTCAAAGCTTTACAGGAAAATCTTCCTCTAAGCTTCTGCCGTGCACAAAGCCATTCCTTTGACTTTGAATTACAGTAAAAGCTTTCTTCCTGTGCCACACCGAAGACGATTAAATTCTGTCATGCTGGGCCGACATGTCACCCACTCACATTATTTCCGGAAAAAAAAAAAAAAAAGAACCTGGCGCAACCTGGCGTGTCTGTCGAGACTTGATTTAAATTTTTCTTTGTGACCGAGAATTCGGAATCAAAGAGCTGAAGCAGCATATTTGCAAGAATATGATTAATAAATCTAGGTTCTTGGTCGGCTCACAATGCAGGTGGGGACCAGATGATTCTCCTTCGGCAACAGCTGAATTTAATAACTGGATCCGTCCCGTTTGTAAACTGCTGGTGCACACCCTTTCCACCATAATACTCCACCTTTGATCAAGATTTCCTCACAGTCCAGTTAGTGGCATGTGGTGAAAAAAATTCAGAGACAAATATGTCTGCTCAAGGTTGGATTCTCCACATCTTCTGGGGAAAAAAAACAAACTAAAAAACATCATTAATTACCTTTTCTGCTACTGTCCAGAACTTAACCCAAGTGATCAGAGTGAAAGTTAAGCCTCATACTGGATGATTCAGCTGCACACATGGCTAAGCAGCTATTGATGTTAGACAAGGAGACACAGCTGGAGAGGCGGTGAGAGCTGGAGCTGCCTCCTTTCTGTTCAGGAGTCATTAGAACTGATTAAAGTGACTTTGCAACATCGCGTCGTCTGCTCGCATCAGCAGAGTGGTTAAGAACAGGGAAGCGGGTCCTCAAACGTTCACGCATCCCTCACTGCTCCCGCCTCACCCCCCCCATCATCACATCCTATATTTTGCACGTAGAAACAGAAACACACTTCTTACCTACCGATCGATCATATTTGTAACGATCTTACTTTTGTTTTCTGCAACGAGACAACCGGTCTAAAAACTGCAGGATCCTTCACTTTTCTGGTAATGCGGATATAATGTGAACGATGCTAAAATAAAGAATCAAAATGTCTCAAGCTACACACACACACACACACACACACACACACACACACACACACACACACACACACACACACACACACTCCTAAAGACAACTTGAATAGATCTGTTCACCTAACAGTCGATTTTGGACTGTGGCAGGAAGATGGAGTACCCAGAGAAAACCTGCAGAAAGATCCCAGACCGGGATTCAATGCTGTTTTTTCCCCCTAATGAATGAAATTAATTACTGTAAATAATCAAGTGAACTGAGACATTTGAGTGTGACAACAAAAGAAATCAACACGGGAAAAGAAAATCAGCTTTGTTTGTGAACAAAGTCATAAGGATGGACCATTTAAATGTGCATACCACACACACACACACACACACACAACATGGCTAGTGAAAGCATCTCATGTGCATTATTTTAAAAGTGTGAAAAAAATATTCATAGCACTCCCGTTGGATTATTTCAGCTGCAAATGCCCAGAACGGTTCCACTGTTGAGCAGCTTCAACCTCTTTTATCCAGCTAGCCATCCAGTGACATTTCCCTGTGTTACTAATGAGACAGGCTTGGCAAAGCAGGCCTGCTGAGGGCAGCAACCTGGCAGAGTCTGGCCCCGAGGGGCCATCGCTGAGCCTTGAATTCCCTTCTTACCCCATGAAATATTCGGCTGTTGTTTTATTACAAAGATCTAAATGTGTGCTCTGCTCTTTGCATGCTAAGCTACACCCTATAGTGCAATTTTTTTAACAACAAACAAACTTGTTGTTCAATTGCATATATATATATATATATATATATATATATATTTTTTTTTTTTTTAGCGCTGACTTAGGAAGGTTCTGCTGAGTAAGAACATAAATAAAGACTTTTGAATCTGCAAATACTCGACTGCAGTTCCAGTCATATCTGTTACACTCAGAAACGTTGCTTCCACCTGAAAAGCAAAGGTGGCATTATTTCTCTGACGCAGGTTAACTTCAGACTCGGCGCTGGGTCCGGGAGACTTTTTAATGGAAAAGCATTTCCACACCCGCTGGCTCTGACACGGCCCACTCAGGGTATCACATTTTCCCCGGACACGGGTCAGCCGCGGGGAGCTTTTCAGTGGCCCCTGGTCTCTCTTTCACCTACACATTCGCAGAACTATCTGTGCGGCCAAAACGTTTTTAACCCGCAATATTCTCATGAGCTGGAGGAGCTGATGTGACTGATAAAAAGACAGGTGGGTAGATTTTGACCTGTACCACGCAGTCAGGCTATTCTGCCGTCTCAGAGGGGGGGGCGTGTTCACAGGAAGAGAGAGAGAACAACCCGCAGCACTAAAGCAGCAGGACACCTTGGAGTTGAAGCTGTAGATATAAAAGGCCATGATTGATTTTTTTTCCCCCCCTCCTCTTTTTATAATTTTTTTTTTTACTTCTTTATTTCACTGCTTTGTGCAGTCACCTCCTCCTTTCCTTGCCACCTTTAATATATCAAAAGCAAACAACACTGAAGGTTTGATCTACATGATCATTATTGCCAAGCATCATGAAGCGGTGGGTGTTTTGATTAAAATCAAGGTGCTGTCAACTCTGTTCTTTCTGTCTTAAAAGAGGCATTCTTGCGTCGCTGGATTAAAATTTTGATGGATCTTGATCACTTTTTTTCCCGCCCTGCATGCCGACACTTTTCCTTTGTATACAATTACTTCACTTATGAAATACAGAGATTTTTAAGTCCTTATTCTGACTGATGACTCTTTATAAACCTTGAACAGGGATACCCGAGTCCAATCCTTAAGAGCTGCCATCCTGCAAATTTGAATGCATCCCTCGTCCAACACGCCTGAATTAAAAACGAATTACGGTTTCACAGAAAACCTCATGTGATCTGTGAAAATGTGAAAACCCTCCAAGTTCAAGGTACAGCGTGTCCTGATGCACAACGGCTGTTGCAAGGGGACATTTGCCGTCAACAATGTCCATTTGAAGATTTCGTTTTGTGCCGCAGATGTCATTGCACGGAAAATCTGCTTGTATTCACTGCCAGTAGAAGACGAAAAGAAAATTAAGAATTAAAATAGAGGTGGCATATTTCTAACATAAAACCCGGACTGCGTGTTTTTTTTTATTTTTTTTTTTACATTTGGTCATTTTTTTTCTTTTTAGCTGTGGAGATATGTGTAAAAATGATCGCGCTTGAGATAGAATCTCCTTCTGGAAGCTCCTTACTTATTTTGTTCGACTTTATAGGTTGATTCTATAAAGTATGAATGAAAAAACTATTTACTTAAGAGTCCTTGTCTTTGCTCCAAAACTGAAAAATTTGACACTGGACATATTTTTAGCTTAGCCAGCTTTGCTTTGCTTTTCTAGATTAGCCACTCTCCAGATGTTACCTACACTCTTAACTGTAATGTCTAAAAACTCGAATCTCATAAACACACTTGCATGTGCGTTATTCCATATTGAGAAGAAAACAATTTTTAGCTGGAGAAGTGCAGCTGCGGTGATTATGATCAATTGCAAACAGATTACATGCTTCAAAAGCAGCCAAAGAGTATTACCAACACTCTTTGCAATACTCAACATTTTCCAAATAAGTTTGTAATTGTCTTATTTTTCTTAATCACAGTTCAAGCTTTAAAACTCCGTGAAGCCAGAAACAATTGCCGTGTTGCCATTGCAATTTAATCAACCCGTTTCTTTTTATTTAAACGTATTGCTCTGTGAAGCTTCAGCATATCGTCGTGACGTAAAAACGCAGCTCGTCGCCTCCACGTCTTCAGCCAAGCAATTATGAATCGATGAATTTGAGAGTCGTGTAAAAAAAAAGAAAAAAGAAAAAAATGGTTGAGTTTAGATCGCGGCGACCCTCGGGGCAAGTCATTTCCCACAATGAGGTCCGCGTTTCACTTGCATGATAAATACCTCATGAGCGCGCCATGCCAACCTCTTCTCCGTTCTCTCCAGGCAGATAATGAGAAGAAGACCTTTCCGGAGCACAAAGGCTCCAGTCAGCAACGTCATAATTGCTTTTCTTACAGCAAATTTGCTTTTACTTTCTCCCGGTTAATGAAATTAAACCGGAACATTCTTCTCACAGTCGACAGTGCGGCGGGCCTAAATGTCACTGGCTCCTGGATTTCTTCATTCAATTTGAGCAAACACCCAAGAGAGAGAGAGACAGAGAGGATATATAGCATGAATTGATTGACAGAGTTCCATTACAAGAGCTTATCAGACTCCTGTTAGCAATTATGCAGGTTCACTATGGCGGTGGGGTTCGGTTTGTGCTGGGATTATGGTCACAGAGATCTGTGCTAAAAGAGGTACCGCTCTGAACCGTGACCCTGCCACGATGCTCACCTCTGTGCTTCTCCTCCCAACACTGAGGCACCGAAGTGCTGCCATGTCAACAGTTTGAACTTTCCTCCTTTGAAATGATTACACACAATTCATAGATTGATGTAATGATGCAAAATAGATGCTTTACAGACAAAGAAAAGGGTTGTTTTTGTTGAGTTTTGGCCACTTCGTACCATCTTACTCACACACTTGCATACACTTTGACAAACGTATGTTTTACAGTGATCTCCAAGATTTTGTTCATAGCCCGCAGTAAGAAGAAAATAAATATTGTATGTTCCTGTTATGGATGGATGGAAGGAAGAGGTTCCTTAAACATTCGGCTAAATGAAGGCTAAAACAAGTTGACCTTATGCAAACACAACGACTCCAATACAACAAAACCAGTCAGACAAAAAAAAAAAAAAAAAGATAAAAGCAATCCTTTAGTCCAAACTGCTAGCATGTAGTAAACATGCTACTGTAGTAAACTGCTAGCATGTAGTAAACATGCTACTGTAGTAAACTGCTAGCATGTAGTAAACATGCTACTGTAGTAAACTGCTAGCATGTAGTAAACATGCTACTGTAGTAAACTGCTAGCATGTAGTAAACATGCTACTGTAGTAAACTGCTAGCATGTAGTAAACATGCTACTGTAGTAAACTGCTAGCATGTAGTAAACATGCTACTGTAGTAAACTGCTAGCATGTGGTGAACACACATGCTAGCAACAAATGAATGAGATAGTTGCTAATGGCAAAAATTCACAGACACATGGCAGCTCCAGGGTCCTCTAAACAGAGAGGAAAGGAGAAAATAGAAAAAGGAAACGTTTTGTCTCGCAACGAGGCAACCGCCGACAAACTGTATTTCCATAGCGACTCTGTCTTGCTGTGCGTACGGAGAGTTAGCTTCCCCGTCGCCAGGCAGGCGAAACGAAATGAACTGCCGCTCCGGCCGCCCCTTTCGTTGAACTCTCAGGGGCTCGTCTGTCCACTTGCTCTTTCCGCGCTGACATTAAACACAGCGGCTCCGAGCCAGGCGGGGTGGACAATTTCATTCAACATTCATATCTGTCCGTCCACATTTTAAGACAACCGGGGGCAAAGTGTGTGCGGAGGAAGCCTCCGACCTGTAAATGAGGACACACAGAAAACAGACACTGAACGTCCTGACAGCCAGACGACTGGTGAAGCGGCGGCCTCCAGCTTCTCACAAAACCTGATGACATGATGAAAATACATCAGAAACATTTCTCAGATAGCACAGCTGAAATATCTGTTTGTTAAAATGTTGGTTGTGACCTCTTTGGCAGCCATCTTGTGATCTAGTTAAAGAGGAAGACGAGCCTCGAATCCAGCTCTTTTATAGGAAGTGAGCTGATAGGAGCAGGAGCTTGATTGGTTGACAATGAACAAAAAAAATTATTTAAAAAACAAACAAGACGAAAGAACACTCAGACATCTGGAAGTAAACAAGCTGGTAGATAGTTTGTTTTATGGAGATGACAACGTTCACTGTAAAGATACTCGCCATGACTATTTATGTGGTCGGAGCTATCCGAGTCTTTAGGAATACTTTTCAGTTTCTCTGTAGTTTTGCCTCGTCTACCGCAACGTCTAAGCACATAAAACCGGCAACGAGCTGTTTATGCTTCAGAAGTTGCACTGACCCCCATTTAAATGGCAACGCCAGAAAATGTTTCAACTCTCTGTTCGGTTTTGGGGAAAAAAAAGTACATTTCTTAAATGATCTTATTTGTCGTCCTGAGTGTTTTCAGAGCCTTTGCCTTGTCTTTGCTATTCTCGCGATCTTTTTAATTTTTTTATTTATTTTTTAATCACTCAAGGGAAATAAACAGCTCTGCAAAGCTTAGCACAAAGGTGCAAAGTTTGGCAGAGAAGCTGAAGGGGGGCCAGGGAGGGGAACAAAAAAAAAAAAAGAAAAGAAAAGAAAAGAGGACCGGGGAGTAAAAGCGTTCTTCAAATAAGCCGTGCTAATGAGCCGGCAAGAGATTTACATAGCCTGATGACTAAGGATTCTGGGTAATTACCCACATGCAACCTCGAGGTTTAATCTCCAATGAGAACAGGCCTGGTGACAATGGCAGCCTATCAGTACCTGCCTGGAGAGGCTAACAGGACCCTGCTTTTTTGGCTGCGACTGTGTTACTGGAGACCACAAAGGGCTTTATGAAAAAACAGAAGAAAAAAATGGCCTTATTACACATAGATTTCAATGACTTTAAATTAGCTCTACCCCACCTTTGTTAGCAAGGAAATAATGAAAGAAATGCAGCAGCCCTGATGTAATTTGCTGTTTATATGCTGTGTGTGTTTAACTTTTTACAACTGACAAATTCTGAACTCATTTCTGCTCAAAAATTTGGATTTCATCTGAACTAATTGTGTTATTTTGATTTTTTGTTTTTTTTTCTCACAACTTGTACAATTCAAAAACGGTGACAAAGTCCAACGCGCGTACACCGAAAGGCCGGCTGAAGGCTGCGTTTGACCTCGAAGCCACAATACGCGCTCGGTTTCCAATTCCAAACCAGCGCATGACATTAACTGATGCCATCCAAGGACTTGACTTCATTTTGAGTGAAAGCATGTCAGATTTGATTGATTGCAATGATGTAATGCTTGTCCTGGGCGCTACACAACTGTCACAAAAATAGGTTGACAGCTGGAGCAGATACTTTATCAGACTTATACAAACGGGCTTATCCGCGGTGCCTCATCCTTGATTGTATTAAAATATCCATCAGAGGCTGGAGGGACCTCAGTCTTTACGGCGTCGCCCAAAAGTATGTCAGCTGAGAAACTTCACCTGTAAGTGGCTTTAAAAACACACATGAGCCAAGATGTTTGGTTTTTTACTGTTGTTTTATTTTTTTCGACAATATCAATGCTTGAGGAAACCGTACATTTATTTTGCGGCCGTTTCTTGAATGGGAATTAATAGCCGTGCATTTTCGGGATCTGCTTTAATCCTGTTCAGGATGGAGGGAGTGGGGTTGGATTTGATTTGTTTCAGCATGACCCAGCAGGTACAAGACGCTCCTCTTGTCCATCACATGACAAACGGACGCAGAATGGACGGGGTGCAGACAGACTTTTAACACAATTGTTTTTTTTTTTTGTTTTTTTTTGTTATTTAACTAAGGTAGAAACCGAAGTACCTGGAGAAAAAAACCCTTGCATGGTAAATACAGATAAGATCTAAGCAGCAACCTTCTGGCTGTGTCAACTCTCAAATTTCCTTAGCGATTTCAGAAAAGCACGTTTTTTGATTTAAAAGCTTTTGCGCTACAGTGAGGTGGCTTTTGGCAAAATAGCAAATGCTTTCTTTTTTTGTTCTTTTTTTTATAGCCAATTCAGTTTTAACGCAGCAGCAAAGACTTTATATAGCATTGAATCCTAGATTCAAATTTGAGGCCATTTTATTAAGCATCTAAAGCTTCGTTTTACTGCAGGAGAGTAATCCAAAATGCAGCAGCAAGTCTACGACTAAATGGCTGCAAATAAAAAAAAAAAAACAACAAAAAGAAAAAAAGTATAATTCTGCACTGAAACCTAATTTAAATACTCAGAGCTGTGTATAAACTTGGAGCGGTGGGCTGAAAATCTCCATTCTTATATTACTGGAAGAAAAAAAAAACGAACATAACTAAAACCATTGAAACCGAATTTAGAGACCTTCAAATCTAAATTAGATTTCTGATGAAAAACAAAGATATTTTTTCAAGACGAAAAAAAGTTAACACACAGGCACTTCACATCAGATGCACATAATTATAGACGTAATTAGAATGACTTAATACTCATCCTCTTGAAGGAGACTCTCCTCGTTTAAAGGTTGATTGGGACGTCTTGGTGACCGACGCTTAAGGTAAAATCGTTGAAAATTCGGAACAAAATGTTCTGACAAGTCCTTGATCTGTTCAATCAGACCTTCTAAGAAAGTCTCACAGAAATGTCAGTGCGTGTCCAGCCGATCGATACGAGCCAATCACTCAGAGGTTTTGCCGTCTGACGTTTTTTTTTTCTGAACTCTGATGTCCTCATGCGACTCTTTCCCAGCACTCCGCCGAGACTTTCACATGCAGAAGTCACTCCTTAACAAGCTCCTGCACTGTTAACCATTAATAATACTCGTCTGTAAGTGCAAAAAAGAGTCTATATTACTCATAACATGGTGCAAACATCCACAGAAAATACTCATACTCATAAATGAGTCTCACCCAGCTTTTTGAAAGAAAGTCTAATTGGTAGAAGGTCTAATTGGTTTTCTGTTGCTTGCCTCCTCTCCCGTGTTGTGCAATGTCTAAGGACTATCTAAAAGCAGTAGAGCTCTTCAATGGATCTCACTTAAGAGCTCTAGATCAAAATGCCAAATGCTGCTCAATTGTAAAATGGGAAATTCCTCTAAATACGATTGTGGCCATATTTGCCGGTCTCACCCTGAGGATGGGGAAGGTAGAAGAAAACAAACACAAGATACATTAGAAGTCACTCTTTTTTCTGTTTTTTCTCTTGTTGTTTTGCTAAATCTTTTTCCAATAAAAGCTTCCAGATTCTGTGCTCTGTTCACCTGACTAAATCCAATGTGTCCTCCCAGAAGAGCACAATATTAAGAGGCTGTTCCATAAAAGGCTGTGTAATCTTCATGCTTGGTTAAGAGTAACCATCTGTCTCATAATTTTTTTTTTCCACCATGCTTATTGACATTCACTGGAACATGTAAAAAAAAAAAACAACAAAAAACAGTGGTCACCGAAAACCCCTCCCTGCACCGAATTGTGACTAAAGTGCACACTGATTGTTCACGATAACAACCATGGGGGTGACAATTATTGTGGTTGTTCTGCAGTCGGTCTCTGCACCAAACAGATGATTCGGTTTCCATTCTTCTGGAGGGGCCTCACGCTGTGCCTCTGAGTGAGCCCTAAATTTGTAAACGGCTCTGTGACTGAAGGCTGCCTTTTGTAAAGTGCCCGGTTAAAGGGAAATTGCACGCTCCGCGCTTTAATGTACTTGGACCGTCTGTTCAAATGAAAACAAGAACCCACATGTGAATGCAAAACTCCCTGTTAAAAACGACAAACAACACAGCAAAACAAAGAAAAAACACACTTTCGGTACAGATTTATTAAGCCGAGAGACGGTGGGAAACGAATGTCCCGAGCGGCGCTTACATCAGCGTCTCCTTTATCTCGCACCTTTGACCCGCTCTGTAAATCTCTACACCTAATACTGACACCCGGCGGTGAAGGCAGGGCACGAAAAGACAGAAGAGGGAAGATAAACCGAAAAAAAGGAGAAAAGAGAAGCTTTTTATGGCTTTAGAAGAATCAGCGGCCTGGCTTCGAAAGCTTTAAACCTGATTGGAGAATGTCACATTTAGTGATCACCAGTCTCTCACTCCATTAGCTGCAGTACATAAAGGACATTAATCTAAACACAGGCTGTGGAAGAGCAGCAGAGAGGTTCGACGGAGCGAACACAACAGGTGAAAAGCTGAAATTGAGCACGATTTAATTGCAGTCAAGTTAATATCAGATTAGTTGCTCCAGACAATGAACGTTAATAATAATAATTCGTCCCTGAATTGGCCGGAGGATAGAGAAACATCCCCGGAGTGCGGCAAAATAACTTGAGACATTAATCCAATTCTGAGTGAGCCATCTGTCGTCTCTGAAAATGAAAAGCTACTCGGTGGTATTATCAGGGGGAGTGGATCAGGACCAAAATGCAGAAAGAGCAAAGAATTTGACTGAGCTGACAGGGAACTTTGGGCGCCTGCACTCCTGGTCGTAATCATAACACTTTGTGTCTAAGGCTGCATGATTAGAAACAGACAGACTCAAGACGGAGTCGCACTTCAACATGATTTTATTAAAGAAAAAGTATAAAGCAACCAAAGACAAAAAAATAAATAGCAAATTCTATCATCTTAAAAACCAAAATGAAAAGAATTGCACAAATTACATCTTTAGAAGAACTCATTTTAAGCACACATTTTATAATGTTTCTATATGTCAAAGCACTACAGTGACAAGATATAGTGTTTAGTGTATATTCACTTTAAAGGGTTCAGCAGAATAATAATAAAAACTTGCGTGAAAACAAGCTAATTTTATTGACTTCCCACTTTAACATAAACTACAGGTGTGAGTCTGCGGGTGGTCAAGTTCTGGTTAAAATGGGCTTTTTCCCCATTCAGTGAAGTTATTCACTGGCAGAGTAGGCAGAAATTTTACTCAAGTATCATTAATTCATAACAATATAAACAGAAAATGGCACCAAAATCTGAGTTATGCCCTTATTTTTACATTGTTAGGCCAAGACTTAAACTTTTAATCCCCCATCGATCAGGAAAACATTCAGGATATTTCAGAAGGACATTCTCATTCTGGTCCCGTTTCTTCCTCTTCCATCTTAGAGACCTGCTTAAACTTGATCCATCGGCACAAAATGTGAACATTTTGTAATTTTCGCGATGTGTTTAGAAGTTGTTCCGGAGGGTACTGAGGGAACGGGACGCAGGTGGAAAACGACGAAGACAATCACAGAGGCTACAACTCGCGGCCAGGTATCGCTGGATATAACACACAGGGACAGTAATTACCAAAATATGACAGCGACTGTATGGAAATACCTACAATGGGACCGAACAGATGTAATTAAACTATAAAACAGAGACTAAGTAAGACATTTAATATATATGGACAGCAGTAAAAAGAGTGCACACACACAGTGTGTCCATGGAGTTTGTATTAAAGTGTTTTCCAGTGAGGAATCAATATTTCTATCATTATTTTCCCCATGCAGACATACTGTATGTCTGTAAAAACAATCAAATAAAAAAAGGTTCTACACTGTTTACAAAAGCTGAATTGTCACAGAAAGACGGGTATAAAGCTTGATCATAAGCATAAGCTCTTGTTGGCTTTATTTTATGTGGCTAAATGCAGTTTATTATCCTGTTCTGTGCACAATTTTCTGGAAAAACAAGAAAGTTGCTCTTTGAGGCTGATGCCTTGATTTTTTTTTCCCAGTTATTCAAATGTGAGAATGATTCAACAGACTATGCAGGGATGCAGGTACTATGTCTGCACCGATGAAGATTCACTCACCTCGGCATGCTGAATGTCTTAAGAGGCTCCAACTTAACAGACATACTTTCTGATTTTTCAGCAAATGATTGTCACTTGACCACTTGGGGGCATTTGTAGACTGAACAAAGGATATTGAACTTTCATCAGATCAGTGGGCCTGGAAAACAGGAATAAAAGGCAATCAAGTCAGAGCAAATGTAACGCACCCTATCCTTAAATCTTAATATTCATACATGATATACAATGGGAGACTTAAAAACTGGCACACGTAGTTCATATGGAACATTAATACTTTTAATACAGATAATTTCTATGTAGTTACGCCCAAGTAATATGTGTTTGTAGACAAAGAAATCCAAGTGCCAAGTTATGAAAGATTACCAGATTGTGAAGAGGAGTGGCACAGGTGCAGAGGGTTGCTGTGCAGGGAGTGGGTGCTCTTCTGACATATGTTTTTCTTATTGAAATATGTCTACTTTTATGGAAAAGGTCCACCCTTCACTCTGTAAAGACCTCTACTTGAGCAAATAAAAGTTGTTTATACCTTTGTATGAAATAGATGCGACGTATGAGACTTTTTTTTGCCTTCATAAACTAAATTAGCCTAATGCTAGATTTGAAAGAAACTGCATAATGGATGTATGAATAGAAACAGTCTGACAAAAAAAACAAAACCTTTGCGAAGACACGAATGTGGTCAAGATGACTGTATTCATCGGACGAAAGGAAAAAATAATTTGACATTTCAAACATAGCGCAGGGACAGCTGGAATCTGATCACATCATTTGAGTTCAATACAAGAAGATGAACAATGGATAGATGAACATGATGCATTGAGGTCAAAGGTCGAGTTAAGCAAACTGCCATCAACTCGTGCATCACACAGGGACAGATGACTTAAAAATGGGCGTCTCATGCAACATCGTAGCCCTTGTAAAAGCCAAACGCATATGATGAATCTTCACAGCGTTAGCAGGGCGACGCACCTGCACCAGCCTGCAGGCTACGAATTCACCCACAAAACACAATAGGGAACAAACACACATCTGTATAGATGTCAAGCTGGTCAACCATTGCGCTTAAGAAGTGAGTGAATAACAAGGACACCAATTTGAGACTTTTTTAAAAACGAGTCCTCAATATGCAACAAAAAACCCCCTGCTTCATGTGGACACTTAGTCACTTAAATTATGTGTAACTTACACATGTTCACATGTTTGTCTTCGAAATATTTTGTTGGGAAATGTGTGATAGATTAGACGAAATATAAAGGATGATTTTGTGGAGAATAATAGATTTTAAATTTTTTTAAATGTAATTTTTTACAGTGACATACATTTATGTTCAGTTCAGTTATGTCCAGTTTGTCTCCTTATCAGCGCTGCACAATTTTCCTGCTCCTGCTGAAGGAAACCGAAGCAAATCCACCAGCATGATACTGCACTGTATGAATGAGTGAATGTGGCTCGACTCTCGTGCGGGGCTTTAATGTGGCTTTGGAAGAGCTCTGTATAAATTCACACCTCTTACCCAGGCACATCTACGATCAGGTGTGTGTGTGTGTGTGTGTGTTATGGACTGCTAGAGGAAAACAAGGGTGTCTTGAGAAAACCAACGCCAACTATCAAACTGATGTGTCTGAATGTTGTTTTCTCTGCCGAGAAACACCTCAGCTGTGATCTGAATTATTCAGTTCACCACTGTCCACTGTGATCGATGCCAATAAGAAAAATAAGAAAGCACATATTTCCAGTGAAGCTATGAACTTAAAGGCTTTAGTCAATATTTTTCACACGTCAGAGAAAATCATTAGGTGTTTGGAGGATGAGATTTGGTCTAAGCTGCTGTAAAGAAAATCTCTGATGGTGAAATAATCATGGAGGAAATAGAGACATCAGCCAAGATAATGTGGAAGAGAACTGAGACAAGTTGCAGCATTTCGTTTTTGGTTGCAGTTTCCAGATGCATTAACTTGCCACGTTCGTATGTCCAGCCATTTATGTAAAAATATTTATGGGATTTTCAAACAATCAGGTTTGATCTCGAATTTGACATGTTTTTGTGTGCAAAATGTGCATCAACTACAAAAAGGCAAAAGATTTTGTGAAGCTAATGCTGGCAAGAAGGAGTCATTAGAGACAAGTCCTAAAGACAGAAACCATCAGGCTACGATCAAAATGAAAAGATAACAAAAGCATCGATTTATAGAGACATGTTCTTTGGTCTGATTAAACGTTTTGTTTTTTGTTTTTGCAAGTATTGTTAAATTGGAAGACAAAAAGTAGGAAAACACAACAAACCCCCGGGAATACTACAGTTGTAGGAGGATAAATATACTTACAAAATAGATAGCATCTCAAGGAATGTTATTTTTGGATTATTAAAGAAAATGATAAAGTCATAACAATAAAGACCTGCATTCAGGCCTATAGACAGTTTGTGGCAGAGGTGAAATATGACTACAAACTAAACTCAACTCGGTTATTCCAGTTTGTTAGGAGGAATGGGCTGACATTCCCGAAAAGTGAATTCAAATAAAAACTCTTCATCACTTTAACATCCAAAACAATTCTAAAAAATTTCCAATTGAGCTGGTCCTCTGCTTTCTCCAGCTTATAAATGAAGCAGTTTACGAATCCATAAACTGCAATGACCTACTTTAATAATTGGTGTTGTTGACATTTACATGTAAAAATAACAGCTTGCCACAACTGAGCAGGAACAGTCAGCATGTTTTATGGATTATTTAGTCAAATTAACCTTAATCTAAACATTGCGTTAAAGCAACAAGATGACTACTGGCAAAAGTTGAAGTCAAAGTTTATCCACTGCAGCAAATTTTCGGAAACACAAAAAAGTTTCCGAGGTGCAGAATCTCTCTGCCTCTCAATCTCCTGTTGATGGAGGTGTCATTCATCAAATTTTCCCACAAGTGCATGTAATGGCGCAATTATATAAACAGTGATTGGCAGCCTAAATAACATCATATTTGTGGAGAACCTTTCAAAAGGGCGTGTATTTGCATATGCATCGCGGATTAGCGCGACAGCCGAGCAGCTGCTCTCACCGGGTGGCCCGAACGATAACAACTTTCAGTGATTTGCCGTAATCAGGGAAAACTTTCAGAGTTGAGGTTAGATTCGAGAGTCTGAGAAGTGGAACGTGGCGGAGGAGGGCGAAGTATCGAGCGCCACCGGTCGAATTTCATCATGCAAGAATCAAACCTTATTTGGTAATAGGTAATAGTCAGGCTCACATCCCCACTCTTTGTCATGACAACAATTTCTTTCTCGTTGGATCACATAGTGAGGTTTACCACCAGTGGTTTTTTAAGATTCCGGTTTATTTATCCCAGAGGCATGTTCGTGTCTTGTAATTATTGAAGTACCATATAGCCGAAAATAGTCATCATCATTTAGTCAACTGTCACCAAGGTTGGAAAAAAAAAATATGACGTTGAGGTCGAAATACAAAAATGTTAATGCCTTTAAATAATTTCGGAAACCCTGGACGGTCACCTGTGTTGTGACTCTACACGTCTGCCGCGACACGTGAACCAGAAAACCATTCGTAGCACAGTTTACTTCAAGCTAATATTTCCTCAATACTGGACACATATCAATAATGGCGGTAATTCTCCGACCCCTGACATATCAGCTGTGTGTGGAGGGTTTTGGGTCAATTCAGCCAGCTAGGCTTCGCATATGGGGCAAATATCTATAAGACACAGGCTTATAAATAGATCCCAACATGCACAGTCCACAGGCAGCATCATGACACCACATGAACTGACTGTATATTTCTGACAGATAGGTAGCAAGTGGGACCACAAAGGTTTTAGATTCATTTTTCAATTCAGAAAGATTATTTTATACCAATTTCACATGCTGCTACGATCTATACAGGGTTTCCCAATTGGTATGGCTAATCCCAACCAATTTCTTGTATTTTAGACCTCAAATAATCAATACAACTTTATGGAACCTGACGTATGGCAAATCTTAATTGCCTTAAAGTACGTGTGGTGTGTGCATGTGTCCAAATATATATATATATATATATATATATATATATATATATATATATATATATATATATACACATTTTCCTTGAACTTAGTTGATATATATATATATATATATATATATATATATATATATATATATATATATATATATATACACATTTTCCTTGAACTTAGTTGATATTCTCTGTAGGAAACACTTCTTTCTGGCTGTAGGTATCCAGGCATTTCAGACATTCAAGAAAGCAACATTTGAGAGCAGGTTGGAGTGGAAGAGAGGCGAGCATACTGAAAGGCCTCCTATGTTGCTCTCGTCTTTGTGCGTGCTCAGTCAGGCTCACATCCCCACTCTTTGAAAAACTCTTCAACTGAAACCTGAGCCCTCCAGCTTACAAGGGTATTAGACCAATAAAATGTCTGACACATCTCACTTTGACAGCCTTCTTTCTCTTTTGGCATTTCTAATTTGAACCAGCCGAAGCAGGTGTCACTCTTCGCCAATCCAGAATCTCAGCCAGGGCTTTTCATTACAGGGTACCGGATTACACTAGGGTTAGTGATAAATTGGTTATGTCTAAAGTCAAATTATATCCACGTCTTATTGCTATTCAATTCTCTCATCGGAAAGGTGAATAGGAGGGAAAAAGAGGCAAAAAAAAGGACAGTTTCAAGTTTCTGCTTTTACAAAAAAAATAAAAATTGGGATTCTGGTTCAATGCTGCATGCCAATTTCATGTCTAGACGTGACGTCCGTTAGCTGCTAAAAAAATGTTTTCAAAGTGGAAAAGCAAAGTTCCCATCAGTCAATGCTTCACAAGTTTAAAATGGCTACAGAAGATGTGAAACTATCAGACACAGGTAGATTTATATATATATATATATATATATATATATATATATATATATATATATATATATATATATATATATAAATCTGTATATATATATATATATATGTATATATATAGTAATTTCTATGATGAAATATCTAATCACTTCAAAAAGTGCACCCATTCGGTTTGATTTGCTATTAAAATGCTTTGTCGGGTTCATATTATACATCCAAAACAAATATACACTCCTGATCCTGAAACAGAGGAAAGCAGTGACACGTGTTCCTCTTTCTTATGTTTTTCAACAAACAAAAGGAAGCCAACCCTCTTTAAAAACACAGTGGACGAGTGAAGAGACAAGACTAAAACACGGCAAAGACAAACGGCCGTCCTGGTTTTTAGTACCTTCCTTCATTTATGAGGCGCAGAGACAAATGAAACACCAGAAACTGTTCTTGAGATATTCAGATAATTCGAGATTTAGTATTCACTTCGATTCCTAACAAACTTTACAGCTGAATATTTTACTATACACTTTAGTTTTGTAGAGCTAGTAGCTAGTAGAGCCACTGTTATACAAGCTACAATCATTAGCTATGGAGAAACTAAGGAGTGACGTTAACACAGAACTTGTAATCCCAATGGTTCATGATACTTCACCTCATGCTGCCTCAATAACTTGAAGATGCCCCCTAAAAACACACCGCCAGGGTTTGGTGAAGATGCGGACAGAGTCACTGTGATAAAAACACGGCGGATTTCCAGCAGCAGGAAGCCTTGTGCTCAGCCAGCCTGGAGCTCCACCTTCAAACTGTCATCTATTGTCAGGGCCAAGGTATCTTATCGACAAGGCCATTGATTTTCTGATTAATGGACCTCTCCAGCATCGGCATTTACTGCTGCAGACATCATTTTAATGTGTGTGTGATCGATGCCTCCATCAACACTGAGAATATCCCGCCGTGGAGCAACAGGGGATGCGTCTCGGTGTCGGTTCCCGTCAGCGGTGGTCGTGGTGAGGTCCAATAGGGCATGCTCTCGTCTGGGTGCAACAGCGCTGACACAGAAAGCGTATTGTTGCTTTTTTTTTTTTTTTTTTTTGTATGATGAATGGACAAAAAAAAAAATCTGAAATAAGTGAGACAACTTGCACGTATTTTACCTGTCAGCTGGTCTGATAGTGAACAGACCTGCTGCTCATCTGCAAGATCGCTCGCAAACTATTTTGCTCAATCCAGAGATGCGATGCTGTTGTTTCTATCATCAGCAGTTCTGGTGTCCTCAGCTGCTTTTCGGTGTGATTGATGTCAATAATCAATCTTATTATTTTTGCTGTTTTGTTGTTTACTTTTTATTTTATGTTTTTCTTTAATATAATTTCATTTGCGTGTCCAGGGGTTTCAAATGAACACAGTCAACTTTGCAGTTTAATACTTTATGCAGAAAGGAACTGCAACATTTTTCCTCTATTCGATGGCTTTTTTTTTATGTGTCAGGCGTTATCGAGCTGTTATGCTCACAAAGGCTGTCTTTTTTTTTTTGAGGGACTCAATATTGATCATATATATATATATATATATATTTATATATATATATATATATTGAAGGCTCATACCCAGACAATGGGAGCTAATAGATTACCTTAGTTTTTAATGCAGTCACTGCTAATCTTTGTAGCAGACCATCACACAGATAAGCTGAAATGACAATTTCAGTGACAATTTGTCAGTTGATATAATCTTTGTTTTGTTTTTTCCCCCCACAGAGTAACACTGACGACCTGGGATGTCAAATATGACTGCGAGTACAAAAACGGTCTTACTTTTAGGTCGACATTTTGTACTTGTCTCTTTTTTTTTTTTTTTAATGACATGCGTGTAATTTGTATGTAATTCAGCCAAAACAATGTAGAGTTAAGGCCCGTTCATACTCCAAGTAAAATAAGCGAACACAAACGAACGAATCTGCTTTTCAAGCCGTCTTTGCGGTTTACTTCACCCCGGCATTAGGGTGTCCGCACATGTGTAAAAAAAAAATCTTGTGGCCAAGACAACGAAGAGAACAAAATCAAACCTGAAGATCTTAAAGCAGCTGAAATCCTCCACGTAAACCCAATCCCCGTTTTCACATGAGTGGCAAAAAAAAAAACCTTCCGCCCTGCAACAGGAACAGCTAAAGTGAACCCTTAAAAGCCCAGATGTGTTAATGTAACATTCAGACCCATGATAAATGCATGTACATTTCTGAGGAGTTGTTATCTTTTGCTCTTGCTCCATTTTTCTTCCCAGCTTCTTTTTTTCTAATCTTTCTCATTTAATTTTTTATTTATTTTTTATTTTTTTACAGAGGAAAAAAGGTAACAAACTGGACCTTTTTACGACCCGAACGGGACACGGCCGAAACCGTCCATTTTTATTGTCGCTGTGCCCACGTTATTCTGCGGGCGTTCACCAGAGGCTGCGGCCCGTCCTTGCGGACAGACGGCGAGAGGCGAGACATCCAGAGCGGGATGAGAGTCTGTCACTCTGCTCTTCTCTCATATCTGGACAGTTTATCGATGATGCATTTGAAACACTTTGTATTCAGGTAAAGCGTTCGTTTTCAAAGAAAACTTTTGCACCAACATTTTGAAAAAGAAATCGCACAAAAAGCGTTCAGCAGAGACGCCAGTGTTAGGAATCTGCTTAAAATGGTTGCGATTCAGCGACGCTCATTGCATGAGTTCGACATGTGAATTCTTAGACTTTTATCATTGCGACCCTATTCCTTTTCAAGAACATTTCACGCCGGACACCGAATATAGCATTTTGTTTAGAGAGCTGTATTTCCTGCACCTATGGAAGCACCAACGCACCAGCTTGGGAGAAAAACAACAACAGCAACTACAGAGACCCCTCAAGTCTGGAGCCAGGCTGCGAGCAGCTTGACAAATGAAAAAGTAAGGAGTTTGAATGTGCAGATAAATGATACTCACGATTGCCCTGGATTGTAATAAAACACTGTGTCAACTCGAATGCTGTTTGAATTTCATTGGTCTCTCAGTTGCCATCAGGCTTACCTGAGCCCTCGCGTTTGATTATCATAGCAACATCTGGATGTTGGTTTCATTTGTTGCAGGAGGAAAAAAATAACAAAATAAAAAGGGAATATGAACATCCAGAGTTACACCATCCGTCGGTAATTTCTTTAAGAGCATTTTGCCCAAATGCAGGTTTAGTACAATTTCCTTTTACCGCTAGAAAACATAAAACAGCTGCTTAGAAATATGACGCAGGGCTGGCTGCTGGAGGTGACTGAGTCCTTAACCGTGTTACTGCAAACAAAAATTGCTTCACATCAACTTTGATTTTAATCCTTTGTAAACTCAAATGGGCTTTGACATTTTTTATTTATTTTTTTTGTTGCCGTTCTTACACCCCACATTTAAGCGCCTTCATCCATCAGAGTTAAATTTCCAGTCCGATGGACGTCGCCTGATGGCTTCAGGATTAAATTGGCAAACCCCAACTGACGGGGATCGCAGTAATGCAACAAATTCATATATGATTTCCTCCATGCTGTCTTCTTTGAGGCAATTTTCTGGGAACAACAACGGCGAAAAGACATCTGTTTGCTTTCAGTCTGGCTTTTAGTCGGTGAAAAAGTCCCTTTTCCAGCCTGGCCACGAGGTTCGATTGTATCCCGTCCATTTTATTTCTTTATTTCTTTCTTTACTTTTGTATTTTAATTGTCAAGAGTTAAACGATCGCTTTCTCGTGTCCTGTTCTGCCCTCTGCATTTCCTGCACTCAATTCCGAGTGTGCTGCTTTTTTTCATATTGATTTTATACAGAGGCAGCTGAAAAGATCTGTATGAAGGCAGCATATGGTGGGAAGCCAAGTTGGTTCACATTCGTTTGAAGCTCAAAGAGAGGCTCCCTTGAATCAGTCAGGGTTGTTGAGCAGAGCGTTTGCAGAGGCTTCAGCCCAAGGCTATTCCTCTGAACAGCTCTCATCTCTGGCTTCCACGGCGCGAAGGGGGCTGACGGAAAGTTTCTAGGTGACAACAACTTTGGGCACTGGGTTTTGAATTCAGCCCATATCCTACGGAGGTTTCACGTTCGGCTCTGAAAAGTAACGCGCGACGATCGCAAACGCTGGCGTCGTCGTGCAGCGGGCCCGGCGGGGCCGCGCCTAGAAGCGAGGCGGGCGGCGGTCCTCAAAAGTCTAAGAACTGCATTGTTTACGTTGGAACAAGAAAAAGTTAACATGGCAGCGACTTTTACAAAAGAGGATTTTATTCCTCAGTTAGGCTCATATGAGGTCATCAAATGCATGTCATAGTACATTTGGAGTTTAGTTTCCAACCACTTTCAACGAAAATCCCGCCACATTTATATTGTTTTTAAATGCTGCAAAGGCAAAACATGTCTACTCCTCAAAGACCAGTTCTGTTTGCCACACATTGTTACCCTGAAATGGCCTCTATCTGTTAAAAGCTGGGCTTTGTAAGAAGAAAAACCAGGGTAACGAAGGCATGCATGTGAAAGAGGCACACTTCATCCTCTTCCACAGCCCGATGTGGCAAAAGAAATCCTTAATCTACAATAAAAAGGGGGGAAAAAAAAAGAAAAAAGAAACGCACGTGCAAACCCTATTAAGTCATCAGCTGGGCAAACGTGACCCGTTTTCACCGCACACTGCAGCTGAAGTCTGATCCAGCCCGGTGTTGCCCTGAGGGCAAGGAGAGTCCTGTCGGTCCTCACAGGAAGACTCTGGCAGCAAACGCTAATCAACTCCTCACACAGAAACCGGGGCGCCATTTTTCCATCTAATTAACAAAAGTACCAGGATCTGTCGAGAAACACATTTTTTATGATTCCAAATCCCTTTTAGTTTAAGAGCCAAAGTATAGACTTAAAATGTATATCCTTTTATGTTCAATCAGTATTTTTACATTTACATTAAATAAGGGATGAAGAATCAGTTTATTTATGTAAAATTAGGGTATATCATTACAATTATATAAAATAACTAGGCGTTCTAGTTTTGACCAGTTCAGTGATGTAATGGGACTTTTCTTTTTCTCTTCACTTTGTAAAATTTGTTCATGCTGCATTTATGGTCCTGTTACAAACTAAACCCTGACAGACTCAAAATGATGTTTTGGGTGTTTTAGTTGTTTCTGAGAGAGGACTTTTCTCCAAGGAGTCAAACAGGGTTGAAATATTTCAAACACTAATAAAGAAAAATAAGAAAAACAAATGCAAAAGAAGTTAAATCATTTATATAACAATATTTAGTACAAAAAATCATTTGGCATAGCATCAGGGCAAAAAAAAAAAAATCTAAATATCAGAGCAAGGTGAGCTAAAATGGGATGAATTTAGATTACAGTATGAGCAGCGAATGATATCAACGTTGTCGGATTCATTGGCACTCGTCTTTCATTTCCAAATATTCTACCAGATCTGCTGCAAGATCGGCTCCCTCTGCTTTCTCGCCATTGCAACAACCTGAATCACACCATGACTGGAAACAGAAACTGCTCCAGAACCTTGCAGCGTGTGAAATTTCTTGTTCCAACTCCCAGCAGTCTGACACCTGTGTCTCTCAATCCGACCTGTTTCTCTTGGGTCCTTTTCTTTTCATACGTTTCTTTTTTTTTTTTTTTTTTCGCGTCTCCTATTTTTATTCCGAGCTGACGTCATCCCGTGGAGGATTTCATGTTTTCGCTTGAACTTCTCGGTGATTCAACAATTCGCAGGGACAATCTTTCGTGCGTCGCTTTAAGATTTAAGAGGTTCTGCCTTTCGCTCAACACAATCTGGGACCCTTGTGTCTGCAGAGAGCATGAGTTAGATGCAAAATGAAACAGCGTAGCGATTGAGCCGGAAGCGTTTCAACGTCTTTCTCTCCATCGTTTAATGCATGTTTGCATTTCTGCACCTCACTTGCACATAGAACTAATTATCTGCATGGTTTCAAATGGTTTTTCACGCTATCCTCCCTCCCCCGTATTCAAACTTAAACAGTATTTTAAAAAAAATACTTTTTCAAAGTATTTTCAAAACATCTTCACCTTGATTCAAATCTGCCTGAAATAAAACAAGCAGTTCATGATAAAAAATAATTGAAAACGTTGCAAGAAAACCTTCTTGGTTTTTCACTTATTTCAACAGTTTATAGAAACCATCAGCTCCACTTTGGCTCACAAAAGTCGGTAGCAGGAGCTTCATATTTTACAGGATAGTTTTTTTTTTCTACCTGGACATGGTCAGACCTCAGCTCTTAAATTAGCCGCACGTCCAGACAGCTGAGTTTTCTGTGCGTTCCTGTGCAGTTTTGATAAACTTTGATCATTTTGTATTGCGCGAGAGGTCAAACGCAATCCCCTAAAAGTGAAAATGCTCCTCGTTGCTAATTGGGTCAGGCTGCGTGACAACTAAAAGTTTTTCCACACAAAGAAAAGCTAATTGGTCTCCCATTTCAAAACTAATTATTCCATTGTTACGCACCTCTATTTTCTCAGTTCAGCTAATCGAAAGCACTTAATCAGAGCGAACCTCTTCCTGAAGGGACACTTGACATGCCGCTCTCGCTCTCAAACGTTAACACTCAAGCCTTAAAATCCAGAAAATGACAGACCTATAATATTATATGTTGTTTTTAGAAGTGACTTTTACCATTATTGTATAGACATCTGAAATGAATCAAAGAGCGGTCCAAATTAGCATGATAATGAGTTTTTAATTAGGGTTTTTAATAAATTTACATCTTCATAATTTTTTTGTGAGTATAGGAACTGGTGCAAAATGCCATCTCCTGGTCAATGAACTGATTTTCTTTTCTTTTTAATACATTACGATTAATGGAGGTTTAAAACTAAGTCTAAACTCTCAAAGTGATTTACATAATAAATCAGAAGAGAGGAAGAACGCCGCTTCATTTCCTATGACCCAGCGAAGGAAGATGCATTTCTGTTGTTCAAAAGGATATGAAATATTCCAACTCATTTCTTTCTTTGTTCTCTCTGGTGATTGGAAAGCCGTCGTCTGCCAGGCACAGATGTGAGTCCAGGGATTTATGCATCAGAGCTAAGAAAGCGCGACTTGTCCTGCCAGTGTCTCAGGACCGGTCCTGACGTGAACAAGGTCACGTTTAAAAATGGATGAATGTAGCTACAGAAAATGGCTCACAGACCAGGCAGATGTTTGTCTAGACTCCAGCCTGACGGTCTCCTCAATATTTCAGCTCACCTGAGTGCTCTGCCTGAGCGTACCAGAGGCTCCACATAACAAAGAAACGCCGTTAGATTGGAGGTATCCATTGAGATGTAGAACAATATCATAGAACAGCCACTCATGCATTTCATAAAATTATATATTTCCGTCATTTATTGCTGGTATTTCTGATGAAAGTGACTTATAGCTGCTAACTTGAAATTCACAAACATTTAGAAAACCAAACATAAGAGCAATGAAACAGAAGGATTTTAAATACAGAGATGTTTCATGGACACAATCACGCCGACTTTGTCCAGCAGCAAGTCAGCAAAGGAGGACATTTACAGGGGTCAATAACTAGGCAGATTTGTTGGAAAGTTCAGTGGAAGGAGGAAAAAAAAGTGCACAGACAGGAAGGATGACAACAGCCTCAAGACTATTGTAAAGCAAAACCTATCCCAGAGTTTTGGAGAGCTTCGACGGCATCCAGGATATTAACTGCAACTTTCACAATGTTTTGTGATAAGCTATTGCTAAACTTGAGCTAACTTCAGAGCTACCTGTCAGCGCTAATGAGAACAAAGAAAGACTACACTTACAGTAAATAATAGAACTATTACGGGCATATGGAAAAAAGAAAAAACATACTGTAAGTAGGTCTGCATTTTTATTATTATTCTGTACAAGAAGTTTTGAATTCCTAATCATCCCCCAGTATGTTGTTTCACCTAATTAAAGATTAGAGCTGCGGCAGGTAGCATACATGTTTGTTCAAACCGTCACTCGATTCTGACCGCATAACGTGTGAGAGATAACGAAGAAATCCTACTGCCATTTGGAGAAACAACCAATCACAGCAAGGAGGAGGGTCTTAGCGCTGTCAATCACACCTGTGTACAAGCTCAGGATTGGTTTGCCGCAGCTGTGCAAATGGTGAAGACAAAAAAACGTTACAGCAAAACGGTTTCTGACAGAAAAAAACTAACGTGGAAAAACCAAAAACACACTGAGAATGACTTACAGTTAGAATGTGTGTTGTTTTCAGTCTGAAATGTTTTTGAGCACTGTCTGACCAATGGGATCCCAACGTTTGATCCAATGGGATCAAACGTATACTCTTTCTCAAAGTATACGTTTGAGAAAGAGTATGAAGGGATTGATGGGGGGACCATAGATCTCTTTTTATGGATCACCAGTCACTCTGGGAAAATGACTTTTTCCCCTCATCTTACTACTCCCTTAGAAAAGAGCATGGTCATTTTTCCCCCCCTCCCTTCTTCATAAGAAATACAGAGGATATTACAGAGAGGAAGCTGTAAAACACTACTCAGCGTTTACAGGACAAGACAAGTTGTTAAAGCACCAACCCAGGTTCAAGAAAAAGAGATGCATGGCTTTATGACTCTGGCCAGAGGCCAACAAGTAAATTCAGCCGTTTCTGGTGGACATGTAAGGAAATAGGTTGGGAAGGGTCCATAGTTTCCATTAAGAGTAATTTCTCGTCCGATCATTTGCTGAGCAAACATGCGATCCTTCCAAGTAGCCCATTATGAAAACAGACAATGCTTTGCTGTGTAAAATCAATTCATAACATAAATGTAGCAAAGTGTTAGCTTTTTTTGTTGTTGTTGCTTTTTTTTACATAACTAGTTTTATACATGAATTGTTTTCAAATAAGTTTTGTTTGAACCGCTGCAGGGCATTTCTACCAGAAGACACAGAGAGAGTGGAACTGTTGATTTCCTCTGGTTTTGTCCCGACACAGTTGACTGTTGCACGTTTTGGGGGTGGGGGAAAAAAAATGAAAAGAATAAAGTGCGGATGGAATTTTTGTATTTTCTGTAGAGCACAAACTGACTAACCAGAAGATCTCGGTTATACTTCACATTTTTATGCGTTTTCCTTTTGATTTGCACTCAATACTAGCATAAACTTGAATGTGCGACGTCGAAAAAAAAAATGCAGTTTTTCTAAATCAGGGAGCCTAAAGCACAGGGCAGGAACGATGCCAAAGAGCGATGATATTACGCATAACACAGTGGTCACTCAAGAGTAAAATAATGATGGGGGACTTTGCCAGTTATTTAAAAGGCGATTTGTTCAGTGAGAAATAGAGAGTTAGATAATTGTCTGTGAGGAAACGTCTTGGAGAGCTAATATACGCCGAGGTTTAAAAATGTCTTGTGCTGAGTCTCCAGCACTGCATTCACAACAGTCACGAATTACCACTTTTAATAAAAATTCAATTTTTTAAAACGTTGAATTCCAGCAGGATTTAGGCAAAATGTCTTTTTTGCTCCAGTTTTAACCAGTTTTTGTCACTCGTTGTGGGGGGATCTTTATGTCAACATCTACAACTTTTCTGGCTCAAGAACATGCTCAAATGTCAAGCTGTAAAGCAAAACTTCTGAAAAATCTTGTTTTGAAAAATCAAATTTTGCTGTTATTGAGACATGCAGATACAAAAAGGAACGAAGAACCAGCATCGAAAGCAATCTGACTTTCCTGATTAACTTACTATAGGAGTGTGTCCCAGTAGATCAGAAAGCTGCAGTACTTGGGCGTTGATGTTCGCAGAACGTGAACCAGGATGTGACACTGTTGCATGACTTTATTCAAATGGTTGAACGCTTGAGACAGACGCAGCCTCCTCCATCAGAGAGGAGTGAAAAACGCTGCGGTTGGCCTCTGCTGTTAATGTCATAGCTGATTGGTTGCAAAGCTATTTGGTCTAATGGCAGCATGGCATGGTTTATACCCCCTTAATTATGGCCAGATTATTGCCTGCCTCGACTCTTCTGGAGGAAGCCCGGGTGTGGATGAGCGCTGTCAGCTCTTTCTGCCCCGAGTCTCCCTTTCGCAGCTTCATTGGTTGTTAAGTGCAACATATGGAATGCCTCTGCTTGTCCTTCCACTTCTCCCCCGCTGAATAATGAAGCTGTTCTCAGCAGCTAAAGACTGTGGCTGCCCATCACGGCGCGCCGGCCCGCTTATTGTTGCAGGCAAGCCGTTCGATAGCTGTGGTTTTTTTTTTTTTTTTATTATTATTTTACTTTATTTACAGCTAAAGTGCTCAGTAAGATGTGGCACCGACACGAAGAACATAACGGCGCGAACGCAGTTCAGCAGTCAGTGACTCCCTTCTTAATTGCTAGAATATCGGGTTTGTGCAGGAGATTTGTATGATTACAAGCGCCATAAAACATCCCGGCGCGCTATAAAAGTTGCTCAGCCGGTTTATTATTCAGAAAGTTCCAGAGAGACAATAAAGCTAAGACGAATTGGCTGTATCTTTTGTTCCGCAAGGCATTATACCGCAATTGTACCTTGTGCAGAGACGAGGGAGCAAAAAACAAGATGTGACATCCCCCGATGGCTCGCCAAAAAATGCTGGAGGAGGCCTTGTATGTATTCAAGGTTGACTCCTCTCCTTGGGGACCATTAGTAACAACCTTTCAGAAGTACTGATTGGAAGAGGAGGCGCTCTGCATATCAACAGGAAGAAGCGTTTCCCCAGAGGTTGGCAGTCTGGTCGCGAAGGTGTGAAGTGGAGCCGACGAGGAGAGGCGGTGCAGAATGGATGTGAGCAAAAAAGGGGGGCTTTTGTATATATGACATAAAAAAAGGAGAGGCATTCATAAAGGAAAATGAAGCTGAATAATGTTTAAGTGGCTTCACAGGTTAAACAAACTGACACCGAAATACTTAAATACACCAGAGCAGTAATTTATCAAAACCTCAATTTGCTTTTTATTTGGGTAAGTTTGATTGCTGCGACTCTAGTTGTGGTTTTAATGGGTGTGCTATCAAGGTAAATAAAGATTGTAATGAATTCAAATTTTAAGTTTGAGTGGGAAATTTAAAAATGAACAAAACAAAAATCGTGAAATGACCATATGTTTCTGGATTATTTGACTCAAACGGATTGTTTTGATCAAATGACTAATCCACGTCATATTGACTTCAACTGCAGACATAGCTGTTTTTCTCAATTTATGTCGTATTTTATTAATTGGTTGATAGTCTGTAAAAACCAGCAGCTCTTACCAAACTGGACATTAACACATACACTGTAAAAATGCAACATCTTACCAAGTAGTTTTGTTCTAGTTTATATTGCAAACATCTTAGTAATTTTTGTCTCTCATTTCAAGTGTACTTACAAATCGCTTTTCAGCAAGATATAAGAGCTTGTTTTAAGTAATTAATTAATTAATATTCATTTTTAAAAGTAATACTTTTATTTAAATATAGCATGTCTTATTTCAAGTGAAAAAAATCTGCTGGTGGAACAAACATATTGCCACTTTTTTTTAGTGTCGACTCCAGACGGCGAATTATTACCAAATCATTAAGTTCTTGTTTTTCGCAGCCCGTTTTACTGCTGCAGAGACAAAAAGGGAGACCCAGAGGTGTAACCTAATGGAGACCTTCCGCAGTGTTGAGACCTGAACCGTGTCACCGCTGAAGCATCACTTCAGCTGGAGAAAAGTGAATCAAGCCGCACACACACCCTGCAGAACTTAAAACAAAAGAGTTCGGAGTGTGTTGGTCCATCTATCAACACCACCTCCCCCCTGCCCCAAGGAGCCAGAGCAAGGAAAGCCATCGCTCACACTTTTAAACAATAGTCTCTCCGTCTTTGTCATCCGCGGCCGGCAAAAATGACTTTACATCAAATGTCTGGAGAGAAATCAGCGGAGACTCTTGGATTTTTGGGGGGTCAATCTCAGGAAATGGCTGGACAGGCTGTCTTGGAGGCTTAACTTCAAGAGAACGGGTCCCTCGGTCCCCCCGTTGTGTGAAGTAAAATTCTGAGAAATCGAGGCGGCCGTTTCAGCCCTGCACAAAGAGAGAGCGTCAACATATCGATGGCGCCGCATCTCACAAGAAAGCATTGATTTGGAGATGGTGTGAAGACTTCTATGTGAAAAAAGCCTTCTATAAAAGTGCCATGAGTCACTGAGGTTATCTCATTGCTTCTATCTTTGCACACTCTTGCTTTCTGTCTGAGGGAGAAAAATAATACACAGTAACTCACATTCAACCGACTCCTTTATACTGTATTTAAAGAATACCCCGCTATTCCCACCCAGAGACTCATAAGTGGGAATAGCCGCCACAATTTCCAGCGACGTGCAAAATATATGGCAATGGTTTCCCACATCTCGCAGGGAGACGAAATTATGCATTTACCCCTGGCAAAATGAGCAAAGGGGAACCTATTATAGCCCAGACTCATCCCGTAGTAATGCTCCCAATCCAGCTTCTTCCATTATGCAAATGACATATATTCCAGAATAGCTGCTTGAGTCAAAGGAAGCAAAGCAAAAAGCAGGTGCCCAAAACATCAAAGAGAAAAAAATAAAGCGAAAGCACGAAAAACAATGCTGTCAGGTAAAGAGTGATTGGTGGCCCTACTTCAGGACGCTACGGCCACGTTTAGGCGGAGCTGCTCGTCAGTTGAACCGTTGATCCTGCTGCTCGTTTACCCGACACCAGCAAGCGGAGTCCTTCACTACGGCGCTTTCTGAAAGCAGGTCTCAGAGTGAAACTTTTGGGGAACACTCCTTCCTCCCCCTGGAGGTGTGAAGTACTCCGCAGGTATGAAACACAGAACTGTAGGGTTTATTCTACACAAGATAACAACAAGAGCAATGGCAGCTAGCATAGTGCTATGTCGTGCTACCTAAAGGTCACTCCAACATAATTTCTGATAAAGAATATATCGTATTTTTCTGACTATAAGACACAACTTTTTGCCCACATTTTGAACCATGCAGGTTGTAGCCCGGTGCGGCTTAAAAATGTACATTTCCTGTTTTTTGTTATTTTGTTTTTTTTAAACTTTGTGGATGCGGCTTATAGTGAGGTGCGCTCTATAGTCCGGAAAATATGGTATGTTAAATAAGTAATTTGTTCATGAGAGACAGAGACAGGTTACGGTTTACAGCAAGGTGGTTGATAAGGGTCAAAAGCATTCGATGACATGTTGAAGTCACAGCGCCCAGCAGTGGCCTGGCATGATAACTACAGTTGGCTCAATGTGTCTAGATGGCACCGTGGAAACATGGAGCTTTTTCTCAATCAACATCCAAAAATTCCGGTAGTTCCAAGGCAGTGATTTTGGGTAAACATGGCTATTATTTTGTGACCAGAAATATTTCCCAAAAGTTATTAAAATGTATTTTAATAATACATTTATTATGTAAAAGAGTGTTGCTTCAATCTTGCAGCAACACTCTTTCGGCCAGATCTCCAGCAGTGCGCAACACCAGTCCGGGTTCATCAAGGACAAACAGTCAACAAATGTGGGGTACCTTATCTACCTCAATCCCACACACTGCCAATGACAAAAAGGCGCTTGCCAGGCAAATTGCCTGAGCCATGAAGAAACATTTTTATAGGACTTTTTATAGGCTTCCAGTATTTTAAAACCAGTGTTACTGTCGTCTTGTGCTTTGGCTTGACCCGCCTACCAAAACAGGGTAACAGCAAAACTGCCACGTTGCATTCCAGCCTAATAGTGAATCGGGAACCTCTTCATAAATCGTTTGAGTGATTGACTCAATTCCTGGTACTGTAACGGCTCATGCATCAGACAACTCGATGGTAAACAAGAAACACACTTTAAATTAAGAACAGAAATAGAGTGTGAAGGATCGAACGGGTTCAGGCTCTGCTAAGGTTGAGAGATGAGAGAGTGAAGCCGTCTTCACGGCTGCGTGGATTTCCTTCAGCCTCCTTTTTTATCTTACCTTTATGAACTAACCTGCAAGACATGGCGAGATCTGCAATGGTAGGACAGCACTGCCATTTCAAAATGAAGATACCACTATAACTACGCATTGACAGCGCGATTAAAACATCAAAGTCAAATGATGTGTCTTGGACACTCTGTTGCAGAAGCAAAAAAAAATCGGACTAGAGAATATTGCATCCAACAAAATGCACCAATTCTAACACGACGCTCTGTTTTGAAATTTATAATACCATAAAAAAAAAACAAAAAAATAAAAAAATGACTTCGGGAAGAAATTGTTGGCCCCACTAAATTCAGAATGGAGCAATACAACTCGTCTTCTGCCTTCAGCAACCTAAAGGCAAATGCTAAATAAGTCAATTTTGGACATACCAGGTCTTCTGGAGGGTCTGCTTGCGAAAGTAGTCAAACAAAACGCCATGAAACATTGATGCCCGTAGAACCAACCGTGTTTTCTCTTTCAGTCGATGCGAATTGGACAACCAAACCAAACTCCTACAACCCATACATTTGTGCTGTCGACGCTATCGAGTTGTTTTATGAGCACCAAAGTACAATCTGTGGTGCTCCATCTGAAGAAACTGTCCAGCAGATTTGTAGTACTGCTTAATGTGCTAATTATGTAATCTGCATTGATCAATCCTAATCAGAATGCAGAAAGACAAAAAAAAAAAACAGCAGATCATGCATCAACCGAGTCAACAACAATCTGAGTGATTCAAATATCTAAAGTATTGGGTCTTGGCACACAAGTGGTGATGAACTGATGTTATTTTTACACCTTTTCAGATCCATTTAATCAATGCACGACTAATCTTTCCTATCCACTGCCTAGACTCTGTGGATGAAATCTCATTTCAGTTTAAGTCACAAATCCTTCAGACACCCACCTTTCTCGTGGGGCCGAGGAGGGGAAATGCAACGGGGGCCCCGGCTGACAGCCCAGAATTAATTGACATGCCTCAGAGAGGTTGTTCACTAATAACATATTGATCCGACAGGTCTGATATGCAAAGCATCTGCCAGCGAGGGTTGCCGGCGAGGTGAGAGGAATGCCTTCTGAATGCCTTCTGCCGAGCCGTGTTGATTAAAGGCGGTATTAGAAGTCAGGAACGCTGCGAAACGACACATCAGGCATCCCACATTTAGCCGTGTTGGAGCCCTCATTAGCAGGTACTTGTTTTAACGAGCTCGGACAAATCCACATGTAGCTTTTATTTATTAATCCTCAGAATTGCCAGACAGATTCGATATCCTTACCTCTTCAGACAAGATCCAGGCTTTATTGACGGAATTGATAGATATTCTGAATACATGAAGTTGCCTCATTCATTCATTTTTGTTCTTGAAATTTTCGGATGTGTCGTAAACCAAATATCAATAAAAGTTTAATTTCTGCTTATGGTGGAATCTGTGTCATTTTAGACCTGTCAGTGCTGGTGAAGACCTTTAAGCTGCAGTAGCTAACTTTTATATATATATAAAAAAAACAAAAAACGTGTGTGTGTCTGTGTGTGTGTCTATATATATATATATTTAACTAATTTTTATTTAAACTTTGTAGTTAAAAATAGTAAGCTGTTTCTCCACCATTTGCATAGCTGCAGCAATCTTGAACAGCACGTACACTAGCATGACTAACAGCACCAAGACCCTCCTGCTGGCTCTGACTGGTTAAGAGCCATGTTTTCTGCAGAGGAGCTCAATTTTTTCCCACAGATTTCCAGTCAGGACATATTAACAATCATATCAAATATATGAAAAAAAAAATTTTTTTTCATGAAAATTACATATTGCAGCTTTTGATAACTGTTCAGAAAGATTAAAAATAAATGCTCTGCGTCTGTTCTTGTGTGTTTATTGTGATGTTGTTTGGACCAGGATGGCTGCCCTGCCTGGCCCAAAGAAAGGAAAGCTGTAATACTGTAAGTGATCCATGAAAAGTCTTATTGACAGGTACATTCTTCTCTACAGCAATGCCCTCTGAAAAGGTCAGACCAACCACTTCGCTGCACTATTTTAAATGTGACCAGGGCTGCTGCTGCTGCTGCTGCTGCTGCTGCTGTTGTTGTGTGTGTGTTAAAGCTCGCTTTGACAGAAGCTACTGAAGCTGACAGCCATACTGTGGACGTCTCGGGGTTCTAGGAAATGCATGTGATATAAACGTGGCAGAGGCCCAGATCTGATTCAGAATTTTGAAACCGTATTGGTTTGAATAATTTAAAGAATAACACATTCGATTCAAAAGGTGCTTCTCCGGAATATTTCTGTCAGACTTGTGTGGTTTTCGGAAACGTTTGCTGTGAATTGTCCAGGGTTGGGGTCAGGGATTGTTTTGATTTTCAGTCAATGGGCATTTTGTCCGAGTTTTTTTCTTCAGGTTGTTTGCCTTCCACTAATAGCAGATCAGAAGAAGCTGTTGCAACATTTCTTACGTCAAAGATGCATATTTTTCCAGTCATAAATATCCAGAATTCCCATTGTATGAATAGGCATTTATCATCATTGCTACTATACTGATAATTTAAACATTAATTGTAATCAAGCAAAAACTGCCATTTATTAGTTTGCATTAGGGCAAAGACTTGAACATGTTTATGAACTAATTTTGAGATTTTAATCAATTTTTAAATTTTTTTTTTTTATCAACGCAACAGTTCCAGCTGGAATAAACAACAACAATATTAATAATAATAATAACAATAATTATAACAATAGCACTTTGCACCATTAACAGATTAAAAACAATAAGAAAACTTATTTCGAGCTCATTCGTCTACTTAGTCAATAATTTAGCACCAAAAGGGGTTTTCGTATTAAAAATGTTGCTTATTCTGTTGATATGTGGTTCCTCATTAAAATGTGATTAATTATTTACAAACCCTGCAATTAATTTCAGTAAAAATTATAAACAAGCCCCACCACTATTTATAATGCACTTCATTGCAAGGAAAAGCGTGCTGATTTTAAATGTTTATTTTTTTATTTTTTTTTACGTGGAGTTGTGAAGAGAATCAGAGGCACAACCTGACTGGTGAATCAGAGAGAAGATTTTTAGAGAGAGAAAATATATAAATATATATATTGCAGGAAATTTGTTGAAATGTTGACCTTTGAAACCCAAGGTCAACCAATGTTGACCTTGGGTCCAGTCAGATTTTTAGCCTAAACAAAGATGTCTAAACAACTTTTAGACACCTGTAGACGTCTGTGCAATGTTTTTTGTTTTGTTTTTTTTTTCCCCCTCAGCTTTTACTTTTCATCCACATTTTCACTTTGTTCAGACAGAAATAAAAGCTGTTTTGTTTTGTTTTTTTCAGCATAATTTTGTTTGCAAGGCCTTGGACTGCTGGTTGAAATAAAAGCATCTGGGAAAAACCCACAAGTGCAAAATCTAACCAGAAAGTACAAATTTCTTTCTTTCCTCAGGAAAAGGGAAGATTGCCTGACTTTTCATAGTCGCTCAGCTTCACTAAATTTAGCCGCCGTTTCTGGGATTAGTGAAATCATGAGTCATGGCGGAATAAATTCACTGTCTGCTTCTTGCTCTCCATGTAGAAAGAACAGGTGCTATCCTGCTGTCTCTGAAAAAAAAAAAAAAAAAAATGTTCAAAATGCTACATTAACTCAAATTTAGTGGCCAAAAACCGAAATAAGTGTTCTGCTCTCTGAGGCAGCTGTTCTCTACGCTTGGAGAACTTCAAGCCGGTTGCCTGCATATGTCTGAGTAAACAGGGGGTAAAAAACCCTTACTGATAATTATTTTTTTACTAAAAAACTGTGGCTATTTCATAATTTCTTAAAAATATTTTTAGAAAATCAGAAGCAAAAATGAATGACTCGCACCAAGAATTTCAGGAGGACAAATCTAATCTTGTGTGCCTAAGACGTTTGTATTTCTGATTCTTTTTTCTGTGTGTTTGGTTATTATATGAATATTTCAGTTATGTAAGCGACAGTTCGAGGGTTGAGAAAATCCTTCTCAGAAAACTCAAATGTAGCACAGTGAAAGGACACAGCAGTTCAGACATATTGCATAATATGTCCTGGACAAGAGTTACAAAAATGCTGTTGTCCTCCTTTAGTCGCCGAGTCGTGTTCTTCAGTGTGATTTGACTCTGTTCACAAAGCCAGCATAAAGGAAACTTCCAGACCAACAAATGAACAGGCTGCCTTCAGACCCTCACAATATTAAAATGTCATTGTTGTCAGCAAAGTGCAAGCCTGTCTAGCACAGCATTATCTGGCAATTGGCCTTAAAGCGCACAGTTAAACCATTTTGATGCTATCGCAGAATCTAACAAGAGTTCCTGAGCTCTACAGCCAATCAGCATCAAAGAAAATAAATCACACAAAGATCCACTAAATGAACTTGCTAACTCTTAGCTGCTAATGACGTAAATAATACATGAAAAAAAGGGTGGTTTGAGTTGAAGACGCCTTATTTTGTCAATGTATGGTTTTCGAAATGCGATTAATTACCGACTCAGAAATGAACCAGTTTAAATTGAGCCCCACCGCTAATGCATAAGCGGCTCTGGAATAGACTTAAGAGCCCCGTTGAATACCTTGTAGTCATGCCACCTGAGTTATAAAAACATCAGCATTGTTGTTTCTAAATGAATGTGAACTTGTTTTATTTGCATTATTTGAGGGCTGAAAGTGTCGCATCCTTTTGTTTTGTTATTTTGACCATTTCGCATTTTCTGTAAATACAAAATTTCTGCTTGCAATTTCAGAGAGATGTTGTCAGAAGTTAATAGAATAAAAGGACAATGTTCATTTGGTTCATTTTACTCAAGCATATACCTATAAAAATTACAATCAGAGGAACTGATCATTTTAAGTGATCTCTTTATTTTTTCCAGAGCTTTATGTTGAACCATTCGCCTTTTGGTAAAGTTAGCCGGTCGCAATTTGACCATCATGCTCTTCCTAATTGCACTGAATTACCCATAATTCCAACTGTGTTTCTTGGTTTCTACGGCTATGTCGACAACAAAGAACAAGCAGCCAATCTGCTGTCTGGCTCAGATACAAAGCCCACTAATTAAAAGTCTGTCCAGTCTGTGGTCCTCCCTTTGCAGGCAGCTCTTGTTGGATCGGCGAGCTCGCAGGCTTTTTGCTTTGCATTTTGATGTCTTCATCATAGTAATGGCTGGTTAAGTCGCTCTGCATTATTGATGAACCCATACGGCAAAAACAAACCAAACAATATGCACGGAAAACAAATGCCCTCCAGTGCACAGTATTCACACGGGCCTTTGGAGTCCAATCATTTTCATTTGTGGTGTCTCGTAGTTATGCACGCAAGCATTTGCCTGTGGGTGTTTTATAGTTGGTGAATAAAAAAATAAATAAATAAATCAAAACAAACAAACTAAAAAAAAAAAAAAAAAAAAACGCCCAAAGCGGGGTACAGGGAGGCAATTATGCACAGTGCCTGCAACTGTGTGTTTTATGGCCTATCCAAAATGGCACAATGTGTATGTAATGCCTTTATCTGTGAACCAGACATGGTTGAACGCAGTTCATCTACCGCTTCTGGGATTTCCTTCACACAATAAGTGCCAAGTCCTTAGTTTCACTCGCGTTCTTGGAGGAATTCTGGTAGATAATTATAGCTGGTGTCTCCAAAAACAACATGTCTGTCTTTGCTGAAAACAGCCCGAGGTTGTTGGGAAGGCTGATTTGGTAAATAATTTACCTGGAAGAAGCAAGACATGCAAGAACTAGTGTGCAGTTGGCGAGCTACTGACTTTCAGAATGGGCCACCAGATATGCAAACGTATAAATGTGATTATAATGTTTTGAAAAAGGCTGGCTGGGCTCTTCAGAGCAGCGTTCACGGTTGCATCGATGACAGCAACAGTACCAACATTTTAGGTACAATAGTGTACACAGATCCCAAGAAGTCTCATTTTTGTCACTTCAATCTGCAAAACATTTTTCCAAAACTCTTGGGGATAATCAGGATGTTTTGTTTTGGGAAAATGTGAAATGGGAGTTTTTGCCATATGTGGCTTTTGATTTCATTTTTACTCAATCTCTTTCTCCTCAATCTTGAGTAAAGGAAGTTAAAGCCTGCAGCTTTTAGATGTAGTTTGGGAATTGTTTTGAGTCCTTTATGAGCTCTTGGATAATTTTGGTTAGCCGACCATTCCTGGTAAGGTTCCCCACCGTTCTGTGTTTATTTTTCATTGTTTTCCCTTTGCGGGTAAAAACCCCCGCGGCGGTTCACTGGAGCTCCAAAACCATAGAAATGACTTTGCAATTCTTTCTAGAATGACGGATATCGATAGCTTTGATGGTTTTTGAGATCTTTCACCGTAATTTATGTTCTTATATTAAGTTCTGGAAGCAATAACGTCCGAGTGCGTCTGGGCAGATTTAATCAAACTGTGGTTAATAATGATTAACTCATGGTTAACTGAGAGGAAAGCTTATTTTCACATGTTGGTTCTTTTTCACAGGTTCCATTGTGTGTTTTCTCCGGTCGTCCCAGAGAAAACTCAAGAAAGGCAAAAAGAATAAAAAAGCAGTAATCTCTCAGGAGGAAAACACTTTTTCACAAACATATAAGTATTGACTGACCGTCCGCAGATGGGATCTCTGACTGGATTGTTCATTGTCTTTGATCCAGGCATGCCAACACATTTAAAGCCTCGGTGTAGGTTCCTAGTCATGTTGTGCTCTGTCTGCCAAGTCAAACGTTATAAGCTGTAAAAAAAAAAAAAGTGACGTGCGTGAAAGACTCATATGTATGCGGAACAGTGGATTAGGGCTGACTGATAATTGTTTATGCCTCTGGCGATGGTAAACGTGCGCATTTCAGGAAAATTCACCAAAGCCCCGACTACAAAGCGAGGGAGGAGTGCTAGCCGGTGTGCAGTAGTGGGTGGTGTGTTTGGAGACGCGTGTGACACAGACTGTTTGGTAAACACACTGCGCCGCCCCCTCCCATTCTTCGCTCTGTGGGAGGACGGAGCACGGACTGAAGTGTGAAAACACTGACATATAGGAGAGAAACGCAACAGCATGACACTAGAATTGTTTTTTTTTTTCCCCCATCAGGCACCTCCCTGTTTATAACCAAAAAACATCTTTAAGAATTTCAACAAAGAACTGAACTGTGTGTTTGGGTTTTCTTTGATCATCACGGTTTTATTTTCCGAGTCCTCATGACTTTTGCGGGTGAAAGTATATATATATATATATATATATAATGTTTTCTTTTTTTTTTTTCTTTTAAGCACATTTGCTGTGTTTTGACATTCCCAAGGAGACACTTTGTGCCAAAGCACATTTATCTCTCCATCACATAACCAGGCTCATTTTGAGCAGTATGATTTTAAGACATTTCCAAATTATCTATACTGCAGTATAATTGTGCGCATAGATTAATGTAGATGCTTCAGATATCTGGACGTCAAACCTGAGGATGAGTTGTGGAGGGCCACTTTTCTCTTCTGGACATTTTCCCTGGGTACTCAGGCTTCCTCCTGCAATCTAAAAATATGACTTTTAGGTGAATTTATCTGTGTGTGCGCGTGTGTGTGTGGGTGTGTGTGTGTGTGTGGTTATTTGTCCTGTGTGTCTCTATATTGTGATAAACTGCCCAGGGTGTACTTTGCCTGTCACCCAATTACAGCTGAAGACAAGAACTAGACCCCCTACGTCCTCCCAAGGATAAGAGGGTATAGCTAATGGATGGATAACTGGATGAAATGCTTATACAACATACAAAACTAAGAAACTATGCCTTGTTATGTCAGCTGCCTCTGCAAATTTGTCCACAGACCGATCCGTGATGGGAAAGAGCTTGCGGCATCGAAGCGATCATAAATTTCTCCTCCTTCAATAGCATGGTTTCACAGCCGGCCTCAAAGGTCACGAGTTGACTCCAAACATCTTGGCCCCACTGGGCCTTAGTCATGGCTAAGAACTGCAGTAGGCCTGCAGGAAACAGAATACTGACCCCGCTGATCAATGGCTTTTCAGCGAGCCTCCTCCCAGCACAGAGACCGCATGTGGCCGTCCCGCTGCCTGCCTCTGATCCATATCTCTCTCTGTGTTTCTGTATTTACAGCAAATGAAACATTCAGACAGAGAGACGGCCGGCATCGATTGGCTTGTGGGTACACTATTTTGAGTGACATTTCATAAATGGAGCCGCCTGGTGAAATAATAATGAGCCGATGGCGATTAGCACTCAACTTTAATACGACAGGATTGATTAGATATTCAAATTTCACTTGGCCAAGGTTAAATATTGAAGTCAAGTCTATGAAAATCTAACCAACACACGGGCTATCACAGCGTTTGTCTGTTTTTGTGCTCTATATTAGTTGACAGACTATGAGGAACAAAGTATTCTCTGAGAATTGCTGTGTCTAATATCAGACAATAAAACCTAAATACATTTCACACACATAGAGGGATGTATGTGCAATGTATGCATGGCTGCATTGAAAGGATAAGTCATGTTGTGTATTTATTCATGACATACGGTTTATACTCTAAAGGGAAAAAGAAAAGGAAGGGCACCCTTTAGATGGTGCATGCTTAGTATTCCAGCCATGCGCTCAGAGAAAAAGATTGCACCTGAACAAGCTGTTAGGTGATGTCTGTGTCACTTGGATGACCAGTATCTGTGGCCAAGCATTTCCTTGAGGTATGGAATTGGTCGTCCCAGGAAAATCTGATTAGTCACCGCTGACAATGCAGAGACAAGGAAATTACTTTCAAGTGCATATCATTAAAGAAAAATCAATATGACAAATGCAGGGAGGGCCCGGGCTATTTATTGTAGCTGAACTAAGGGCAAAGCAGCCTCTGTTTGAATTTACCCCTTGTTTTATATATATATATATATATATATATATATATATATATATATATATATATATATATATATATATATATATATATATATATATATATTTTTTTTTTTTTTTTTTTTCTCCGTTCGTTCTCCAGACAAAGACAAACCGAATGGATTGCGTGCTGCCATTTCCGCCGCTCGGCAAACGAGTGCAAAAACAACAAAATTATTCCAACCCGTGGCGTAATTATCTCATAATTAATTGGCTTGTGATAAAATGCACATGGTATCTCAAGGTGAGGCACCCTAACACTTTGTCTCCTTAATGCTCTCATTAGCTGTAGGGATTTAAATGCTGCACCTCGCACCTCAGCGTTGCATCAAAGAGCAGCGAGATGCAAAGCAGAGCACTCACCTTTGATATCATTGCACTGAAAAACTTGAGGGGCCATAGATGAAAATAATGATAAAAACACTTTTGATACTTGTCTACAATGCAAAAGCAGAAAGGTCTTTTTTTTTCTTTTTTTCTTTAAAAAAAACGTGCATTTTTTTCTGTTTTATCCAACATCGAAGCGATCATAAATTTGAGCAGTATGATTTTAAGACATTTCCAAATTATGGAAATGTCTCAAGGTCCAGGTGGAAAATTTAGACGTCCTTCTCCACAGGTACTGCTTTTACATCATTATGTTGGGTTTCAAGACATTCTCAGTAGATTCAGGAGATGGAGTTCCTCCAAGGAGTTCTGGGTGGATGCAAGAACGTCTAAAGTGAGGTACCAAGAAGGCATCCCGATCAAGATGAATATCTTTCAGACTCGAGGTCTCCAACCCGGGTTGTCCTGCAGGTTTTAGATGACTCAAAAAGACGTGAGCAGAGTTATTGAAGATGTCGCTATACACGTTCATCTATTGACCAAAAGCTGGACTGTAGGTTGAACTATTGTGTTATTTGAGAATAACACCAAGAAGGCGGTGGCTGGGGTGGCGGATATCTTTTTTCCTGCCTTCCATGAATTTGTATTGGCCACGTTCGTTCAGCTAAAGAGCATCAATGTTTATTTGGGATAATGCAAACACTCGGTTGGCTCAAGTCAGCAAAAATCTTTCCACAGTAATTCCAAATGCTTGATAAATGGGCTATTCCAGTTTGACGCAGTGTTCGCATAAAAGATTTGGCATTCAGCAGAAAGAGCTGCAGCTATTAACGTCATATCAATCTTTGTCTTGAGTCTACTTCTTTAAATGGTTTTGTATAGGGGAGAAAAGCTTGCCCAGAGTTACTAATTCCCATTGAAAAAAGTAAGAATTCAGCTTAGTCTTTATGTTTCTGGAAATAACATGAATCTGTGTCAACAGACTTAGAAAGTAGCACATTTAAACTCTAAAACTAGAATAAAAAATACACATTTTATGAATTCCTGCACTAATGGACGCATTAGGACACGACAGAACATTGAGTAAAATATCCAATGATGCAGATCAAGTGAATACATTTTTTTGCAACCCTTTGACTGAAAATGGCTCAGGGTCAATACCCCCTTTTTGCTAATTTGACAAAAACAAACAAACAAAACAAAAACAAAAACTGAGGTGTGTATGACTTGACAATATAGAGGACAAAACAAGCAAAATGGGAAATGGGTGAAACTTCCTGACAACCAGAGAAAAGATTTCAAGGAAGATCTTTTCTTAATAACCAGTTAATAATAAATGCATCCTGAAAATCTTCTTATAAAAGAAATCAGTTAAGTTGAAAGTGTTTTTTTTTAGGTTATATCTGCCGTAATAAGCAATTTAAGTAGTTATGTTTGCAGCATTACCACTATGTTGTGGCAGATTAAATGAACTAAGGGCTTAAAAAATACTTGTTCCTCTTCCTTTCATTGAAACTATTTTACGAATGTGTGCAGCACAGGAAGAGATAATAAATATAGACTTCAGCGATAAAGATAACATCATAGTCAAAGCAATGAAACTCTGTCGACTCGAGAATATGTTTGCTAAAAAAGAGAAAAAGTTCATCCTAAAGATTAATTGGTTTAAGAGTACGGCGGCATGTTTCTGAGCTAAAGGTATGACACTTAGAGCCAACGGAGGAGTGAACTTAATTATAAAAATTTATGAAAATGATTCAAGTAGAAAATTTCGTTCGCCCGTTCCATTATAAATTCTGTCTTAAAAGCAAATTGAATTAAGTGGTGCATTATTCTCCCTAATTGTGATGTCCGTGCTGCCTCTGAAAAAGAAGAAAAGCGACCGATATTGAATCCGAGAAGGGAGGCGAAACACAAAGCACCTCAAAACTGGACCAAATGGGGGGAGGGGGTGAAAAAAAAAATAAAGACTCAGTTTTTGCTCTCCTAAGTTATTGCAGAGTGAGTTACAGTGCATAATTGAAGAAAGAGTCACAGAGCATAGAGCTGTCTCTCTAAACTCCGTCGTGTTTGTTTTTGTGTAGCCTGCTTTGGCCATTAGTACACAGGGGAGATGAGGAGTTATTGAACCATTATTGATTGCACTCTTAGAAAGTCCAGTGATTCATAGATACTGTTCGTCTCCAAGGTAAGCAACCAATGAGTCCGGGAAATGCTGAATTCTTAACTTTTTATTTTTTTGTTGCTGCTGTTTCTCCAGGTCTGGCAATTTTCCTCAAACTTCACAATAACAGTCCACTTGAAGTTTGTGACTGCAATGTAATAAAAAAACGTTTAGACTTACAAGACACTGTGCAGCCGTGCATGAAGACTGAAAAACAGAACAGCACATTCTTGCATTCTTTATATTCATTAATTTGAAGGAATGTTGAAGGGTTAATAATGTCTACCTCATTCATTCTACTATGCCAACATATACAGGTACAAACGTTTTACTTGCTACAAGCCTCTCTGTTGTATAACAAAATCTCACCATAATTGAACACTGCTACGCTCATTAAAATGGAATGGCAACAACATTCATGCATACAGCAGCACGTCTGATGTGCTGATATACAAAAAAACAGGTAAAGAGGGAGTGAGCTATGTTGTTGTGCAGCGTCTAAGAGACGGCGTGCAGAAATGAGACTCGTTACCACGACTACGCAGATGTCACGAGGTGCCTCTGAACCCATCCAAGCAACTAAAGGTGCTTAAAACAAACCAGTGAGTGGAAGTGGCTTAACGTTCGCCAGCTGAACAGAAACCAAAACTGAAACAGTTGCAGTTGTTACACCTAGAAACTGGCATTAAGGCCAAAAATGTGGGTGGAGAGAAGGAGTCAGAACTGACCCTTCAGACACACATGAAGACAACTACCCCTCGTTCCCACATGTTAGTCACTCCATGTTCAGGGTGGTTCTAGAACCCTACAGCGTACCCCCAGGCCCATAAGTTTGTCCTTTTCATTTCAACTTACTATAAAAACAGTTTTCCTACGAAAGATGAGGAGGAAGTGTTGCAATGGGCTTTTTGTTCTCAGTCTGAACAGGAATCTTAATTTTTTTTTAAGGGTTCTCCTCAGCAAAGATAGTAATAGCCCATGTAGAATCATAGAGTAGGGTCAGCAAATGCATAGAGCATGTTGCAAAGCGGTTGCCATCTTTCCCAAGCACTCTTCAGATTAGCTCAAGGACAGTCCATGGAGAGCTTTGTCAAACGGGATTTTATGGGCAAGCAGCTGCATGTGGCTGGTGTAAAGCTTGCTGCCTTTGAACTGTAGGACAGAGCTGGAATGTTCTCTGAAATTATGAATCATCTCTAGTTAGTCTTTCATTCAAAAAAGACTTGACAACATGATACACAGGCCTGGACTAGAAGAAGGTGACTAGAGTAAGATTTGGGGTAAAAGGAATGATGGTGTGGGCCACTTCCTCAGTGTGGCCTATTATGTCGGGTGAAATTAACCCTTAACGCTTTAGCAGTGGGGGTTCTTGTTAGGTATGCTTGGTATGCTAATTGCCCAGCAACAATGGGATGCCACATTCGTGATTAAGGGCAGATGAGTGAATACTTTTTGCACCACACAGAGCATTTTGTTAGCTCTTTCTGCTATTACCTCACTTTGTGATCATTTAGTACCACTATTGAGTAAAAATGTCAAAAAGGAGAGATTTGTTTAGGTCTATGACAAAACAAAAAGGACATTCCAATTAAAACACTATTACATATACAGAAATTGTTCTTCACAAACCTGTTCAACTAAACACACCGATGTGTGCTGAAAAGCCAGTCTGGACGTATTTGTGACTTTCAGCGCGAGTACCGCTGTCGAGGAGACATCAGGCTTCTTATTACTTGGATAAGCAGGCTTTCTTATTAGGGATTCTGGATGGACGCATCTTCTCTGAGAATCCTAATTAGTGTGACTTTAACAAAAGACAGAGGATTGTGCCATCTGCCTCACATAACAAGGATTCTTCTCTAATTAAAAACGCCTCAGAGAGCAGTTAGGCAGTAATACCTGGGTAGGTTTGCAGGGTTAGGAGGATCTAATGAACTTGAAAATGAGAAATATTGCTGTAAGTTCCAGTTAAGTCCTGCCTTGGTGGTGGCTGGTATTTTTGGGGCGGGGGAAGAAGCAAATCCATGCATGCTAAATACATTTTTCTCCTTGTGTTTAGTTAGGTTGTTATACAACCAAGATGAATTTACAGTGACGGCATAGTTCAAACTACTCAGTCGCAATTATCATTCAGGCATGATCAGTCTTTTCACTCCAACTTTAAAAATAAAACAAGAACATCACTTTTTAATTGTGCATAGATACAGAGAGAGGGTACATGATAATATATTTGTTAACCTAATTCAGTTAATATAAGGTATAATGTTGCAAATTAAAAGAAGACATCTCTGTTCTTGTTATGTCTTGAATTAACACCAAAATGATTATAATGTAGAAATGACCTCTTCATCTTTAGTAGTTGATTTTAAACCAGGGTATTTTAACTCAGGGTTACCATTGACTCGCTTGGAGATATAATGTCCTTGAATCAAGACAGCAGCAAAGACACAAGCAGCAGAAATCATTAAATGTGCAACAACAGATAAGCGTAATGAACAACCATTGACTGTCTGCGGTTGTAGAAATAATGAGTCACTGCTACTCCACAATTTAAGGAACGCTAGCGTAGCTAGATTAATGTTGATCAGCTGAGAAAACAGCAACAAAATTAGCTGCGTTTTGCGTTAAACATCCAGTTATGTAATACTGTATCAGACAGATGTGAACGTTTCCAGTTAAAGTGCTAAAAATCATGAAAAGCTACTGCTACTTTGGCCTGACATGATTTCTTCGCCTCTCAACAAATGTCAAAAAGTGCAAATGATACATTTTCACAACAGGTTAGAGAGCTAATGATGATAGCATCGCACAAAACCTCACTGAAAAGGCATACAACTTCTCACATGAGAACTTCTAACATTGCTAACGGCCATTGTGTGATATTTTCAGAAGTCTGGAAAAAAATAAAATCAATCAATTACTCAAGCATAGCACTGGGATACATTTAGCAGTTGCATCTTTGATTGGTGAAACCACCTCAACAAGCATGTGCAATTATCCCCATCATGACATGCAAGTGAATAGGTCTTTTGTTGACCTCAAAGTGATTCCCATGTGTCAAGAGCGATGCAAATTTCTGCGACTCCTTAATTGATAGTTGAGTGCCAAAAACCGTTCCGGCTGAAAAGATAATTTGGCGGAAATGAATTTGTCACACAGGGTTTAATCCTCCGTGCATGTCAGGAGGAAAAGCAAAAGAAGGGTCAGTTACTCTCGGGCTGCGCAGGCGCTTAGCTTCATGCCAGTTCTACCTTTGTTTAATTGGATGAAAGGAGGGGGGGAAAGAATGTGTCATACAAGAGTTGAAGTACATCTGCCAAATGATTCGTTTCATTGGAATTTGCAGAAATTGCACGCTGGGCTGAATTGAATGGTGCCACAACAAGTTAGACGAGTATTATAATTGCTGTCATGTCTAAAGACCTCTCTTCTTGAATGATATCTTTTTAACCTGACTCGTATCTGTATGAAAGGCCGAGTACAACACACACATACACGACCACGCACAAATATATCATTATCTGCCATACACTGCAGATGCCCTCCAGACACAGGTTTCATTTGGGCACATTCATTACCTTTTAATTGCTTCTAAATTGCTATGTGACCCATCGCATCAATAACGCTATCTTTGCAGCAGCAAAAAAAAAAACAAAAAACGATCCTCAGCAGGGTTAGGTGAGTTGGCGTCTGCATGCATGCAAGGAATTGCATATATAATCCTTATGTAAGGCCCCGGTGTTTACGTGGTGAGCCGCTTCAATTTTTCAGAGAAGAATCGGCAAGCGGTGTCCTCAGCTAGAGAACTCAGCGTGTTCCGAAACGCTATCTGCAGATGCTGTGACGGTGAAGGTGAATCAAAATGTGTTTCAGTTTAATCCGTTCTGATTACACCCTGTAGTGTCCCGTGTAAGTCTGTCGGCGGTGCTGATCCTAAACATTCCTCTGACCTTCAGTGCGCGCCGAGGCGGTGTCCAGCTGCCCGAGATCCTTTCAGAAAAGTATTAAAACGGCTCATAATCTCTGTCAATATACACGTATTATATTTTTTTTCATTGTGTGCCGGAATATTAGAAAATGTAATTTTAAATTAATAAATTGTCATTTCATATCAGAAACAATCTGAACTGAATAGCCACAGGCCAAAATGTAACATTTTGGTTCAATTCAGGGTGGATGTTTTCTTGTGCAGCCCTTCAGTGAGAAACTCTGAATTAGCTTTGAATTAATCAAGTGGAGATCAACAAATGATATTTGTTCAAACAATCAAATCACAATGCCAAGTAGAAGTGAAGATAAAGTAATATTTTATTAAATACTCTGCTGAATTAGAAATAAAAAACCTTTGTGAGAATTTATTCGTGACGTTGCTTTAACTGGCCGCCAAGACGGGGCCTTCAAACTTTTACTGGCGTTGCGAGATGGCGAACAAACAGCAGATCTAAAGACATACTTATTGTTTTTAGTCAATGCTGCGGAAATAACTTCATATTTGCAGCAAGTGCTCTGTTGTCCAATAACAATAGATTGATGGGGGCTCGTCCGGTGATTGGGGAGCTTTTGTTTAATTTGTTTAAACACAGGTTTATTGCAAACAATGAACACACACAAAAAACTAATTAAAAACAAAACACTGGGCTTACAAAATTGAGATATTGAGATACAAAATTGAAAATAAACCTGAAAATCTAGATTATTCCTGTGAATAACATATTGCTAAAATGAACTGTTCTTCTCTAGCATTTAGTTATTGATCTGACCTGACATTGGTCATTGCATTGAAATCCTCCATTTCCTTTTACACAGACTCCTACAGCATCCCATTCCAAACACTCAATCTACACTCAGGTCATGCATTTGACTCCAGTGCTGCAGGTTGGAGCTGTGAGTTGCATGTGTGCAACCCCGTTACCTTAGAGTATTGTCAGCCACAAAATTAATTAAACTTTAATGTGGCCTTGTCTGAATATTGTGGTGGTCTGAGGGGTTGTTAAAAGCAAATCAAGACTGAAGAGTCTTCATGGATCCGAGAAAATGACTCTTCACTCTGAGATGCAATTAAATAGTAGAGGAGTGTTACATTGCATTGAGAGTCTGCAGGGAAATTTTCAGTGGAACTGCAGTCTTTTTCAGCTCTCATTTCAGAGAGTTCTGCAAATAATTGCTGTGGGTACATTTTCATAGAATTACCTAGCTGTAAAGATTAACTTATGACATAGTATTACAAGTAGTAAAAACCTTGACCATCTGTTTCCTGTAAAAAAAAAATAAAAAATTGCATAGCCAGACATTTCTATCTGGATTTGTTTTTTGCATTAAAAGGTTTGAACTGGATCAACCAGGGCTGTAGGTAATATTGGTGTAAGCAGAAGTTATTAATTCATAACAGTGAAACTTACTTAAAAGTATAACAGTTAAAAAATTCGCTTTACATGACCTTTCCCCCTAAATAACTAGGAGTTAACTCACAATACCAATGGACGAATGCAAAAAATAATTTCAACAAATATAAAAATGGTTCTATTGCTTTACTGCCAATCCAGATTTTGAAAATAATACTGTCATACTTTCAAAACTGATACTTATTTCAGATTGTTTAAGATATATTGAGGGAGAATTTACAATCCGAATCTATATATGAATAATTTCGGGGCTGATCTTGTATGTATAGGCTCCAATGTAAAAATCATTGAAGCATACAGGGATAAAATTGCAATAAATAGATTGCAGATTTTGATTTGTAAAGGATTTTGAAAACTATTACCCAACTCTGTGTTACGTAATGTTGGATCATTACAAAAAAAAGCTAATGAACTACAAAGATATTTGGGGCTCTAATGGGACAAAAAGCGAAAACGTTAACAGAGCAAAAATATGTTGAAAAGCGTTGCATTTACTCCAGTGATTCATATAAGTTCCTGAAACTTTACATTTATACATGCTTAAAGCTTTTCAGCTGAGCAGGATGGGTCATTGCTTCAGATGAATTGACCCTGCAAGTGAGGAAGTCACTTTGCTGCAGGATGAATTTTACATTGAGAATGTCCATGCAGCCTCTCCTGACACTGGGAAAGTTGTCCAATGGTAAATTAAATTACTAACTGGTATGCATGTTAGTTGTCTGGGCCAGTGGCATTATCTACGTTTTCTGACTCGCCAGTTCAGATTCCAGATGACTTCATAGAAACTAACCAGCACCAATACCAGGCGCTCCCAATAACCATCACTTGGTGTTTTCACTGCGACACAAAAACCTCTGAAGAAGACGCTGAACGCAACTTCCTTCTTCACAAAGTGTAAACAAATACGGAGTTTTGTGAGATTTCAGCGGTTGCAGGATTTCGCTTTGGTCTTGGTAAAAAAAAAAGCCAAGCCATTTCTCCCACTAGCATTAGACTCATTTGTTTTTGGTCTCAATTACCCAGAATGCCCTTGCATTATCCGCATCCTGCTAACGAGGTGTTTTTTTTTATCAAGGTCATCAATTTTCATTGGCATTGTGTCATGCTGTGCCAAAGTATTCAATTTATTTCCAATTTTGTCATGTTTTTTTGGGGGGCATTTTGTGTGATAAACCAACACAAAGTGGTACATAATTCTGGAATTAGAATCTGAAAGATGTTTTTTTGGTGCACAGCTCCTTATAATCAATACTTTTGATTTTCCCATCTAAACTTCTTCAACCTCTGCTAGATTTAATCACTTCAGGCTTCAACTCAAGTTTGATATGCACCCACATCTTAAAGTAACTTAGCTCAGTTTAGCTCTGCAGCTCAGTCTGATCTATATTTAGCCGTCATACAATGGTCACTTTCATCTACATAAATGAGATCCCTACATTATGACTAAGTCGGCAGCTGAGTAATTATCACATCTACAATCCGCTCTCTCTCACACACAAGTCCAGAAAAAAACACGCACAAAAAAAATCACAAGAATCAGGAATCTTCAATGATCCAGGATGACTGATAAAAGGGTCTATATATAGATGATAAATTAGGATCCCAGGCAAAAAAAAAAAAAGTTTTATGAATATTTTATGGAATCTGGCTTCATATTTCTCATAGTGAGAAAAAAAAAAGAATTCCAGCTTCTGCTTCTAGAAAACTTCTAATATATAACTGAGTTCATTATTTCTGCCTTCCTTTAATGTGTCCATAGATCTCTCGGAAATAAGTTTCAATAGAGTCTGAGATGGATTCATTCTGCTCTTTTATTCCCGTATTATGTTTATTACCCCTGATGCATATAGTTTTTGGTTTGCAGATTGAAATGCTGGCAAATTTGTGGTTAAACATCCAAAGTAAACAGGTGTTCATAAATCTGTTGTCTCTTGGCCTCCTGCCTAATTTCCATAATATGATGTATTAACATTTTCACTGAATATTCAGCCCTTTTTTTTTTTTGCCCGTGCATCCTTTTGGTCTCACTTGGTGGTCCCTCAAATTAAAACGCTAAAACATGCAGAATGGCCGCGCCGCCGCGAGACAGCCTGGCGTCTTGCACGCCGCCAACATATGGCGTTGGGAATATCACTCATTCAAGTCCCTGACTGATTGGCGCACCGTTGCCATCTGGCTGTCAGTCACACTGTTGTTCCCTCAAACGACAGCGCCGGACTAACGACATATGCAGATATCAATATTCATTTCCGAAGTGCTGTGTTTTTCTTGTAAGATCTTAGATTTGTGTCGCGACTGAGGCGTCTCATCTGAACGTCAGATCAAGTCTTCTTTAAGTTGCCTAATTTTGTTTTTTTAGGTTAGAGGTAATGGCAACATTTAAATACTTATTTTGAGTACTTTTTTTAAATTAAACTTTTTTTTTTTTTAATCTAGCTAGTAGTGTTGCTTAAATGAAGGTATGAGCCAACTCATGGAAAAGAATATATATATATGTATTTGCGTCCCCACAGTCACACAGTATTATATCGTCAGCAGTATTAGGTGGAAGAAGCCGTCTGCTGCTTTTCACTGGCATGTTATGGTAGTAGAAGGCACAGTTCACCTGGTGGGCAACAGCTGGAGGTGTGTTTTGATTAAACCACTGCACACATGGGGCGTGCATATGGGCCACAGATCAGCTTTCATGCTGTATATTGATGCGGCGTGGCGGAACCTGGCAAGCTGACTGTATGAGATGAAATTAAATGACCCACACACCGTTCCGTATCACACTGCGTCTGTGTTAGACCGGTTGCTGATCCGTTTTATTACACATGGCGAAAGTACAAACAAGCGCACTTCCTTCAAGTTCAAGATTTTGTTTCACTTAAGATGTATTTAGAGTCATGAGAAAACATCAAGTACTTCATTAGGACAGTTTTGTTTTGTTTTTTGTAATTATAAACCACTCCCTGGTGGAGTTACTAGTATAATTTTGGTCAAATCAAATTACGGTTCAGCTTTTTGTTTTTATATGTGTTTGTATTTGTTCATTGAAAAGGCGGTATTATGTAAAATCGATTTTTTTTTTAAGCTGCGCATCATGTCGTAAAGTTATTTTCCCATCAAAAACATGCCTGGAGTGTTGCTGTGATTCTTTCATGCATGTCTGAGAAGTCCATTGAGCTCCCATGGCAATATCTCTGCAGACCCCACACATCCTGGACACGTACCGTTTGGACTTTCACTTTCAGGTCAGTAGCTGCAGAGCACTATTCACGAAAACCACCCGCCTCAGTGAGAATGTAATAAATCTGCATGTCTTAAAAAGATGAATATGATGATTCTGTTTGTGGATCTAATAAAACTTTTGTGTTTGACTCCTGCTCTCTTTGGGGTGCTTTTTCATACCCCATGGTACAATAATGGGTCTTTATGGAGAAGGTGGTCACAGAACATTCATACTAATACCCTGTGTGATAATTAAATAAAGGCTTTTCTTGTTGTATCTTTTGAAACTGTTTCAAAAAAGATGTTTCTATATTTATCATCAAAAATAATTACTCAGAGAACTAAAAAGCCATGGGAATAGAATATATATATATATGAAAGTAAAGCACGCTGTTTTCGAAACAGCTCCATTTTGATTTACAATTAGAAAGAAAACCAGGCATTTATAGGTAAACATTAGTCCCTCTGAAAAGGCTAAGGCTAATGCTATAACTGCCTCCAGGACCCAAATGCAGATGGATGCTCTGCGCTGCCTGATCTTGTGTGTGTTGTTGGCAGTAGATGGGTCATTTAGCAGTCCAATCATCTGTTTGATATGAGCTTTTTACATTTGTCACAGATAGTTATGCCACATATCACAGGCACAGTCAGCAGCAGTTGCTTCAGACGTTCAGCGAGATTGATTCATTTCAAAGGAGGATTGGACTCCGCCACCTAATCTTGATAGATGGGACGGGGTTTCGTGGGAAGGGGAGCTACAGAAAAGGCTCCAAGCCGATAAATATGGATGATTATTTCTTTGTTTTGTCTTCAAACCACATTTATTGTACGCCAGCGATCCCGGCACTTTAAAACGTGGGGGGTTGGGAAGGCGGACTTACTTTAAATTAGCCACAAAAGGTTCGCTCTCTTTTAGCTGTCCTCTTCCCCTTTGTCATTAAGCTGCCAATCAAAGTTAGGGAGTGACTTGGGATCCAATCAATCAAGCTGATTGGGAGTGTCAGGAAGTAGCTGCTTTAAGCAGCCAGAGGTTGCGCCTGTTGCAAACTTCATTTAACTGACACAGCGCGTTCAGCCAGCATGATAATTAGGACTGGGTTCTTGTTCATTTTCCCACTTAAGCATCACACTCAGTGAAAGTGACCCTCCATAAGGCACATTCAATAGCGCTGTGAAAGGCTCTGAGCGTGAGCACTGTGCTGCATTTGGATATTAACCCTTTATTCTAGGCCTAACACAGTGAGACAGCATGTTGAAATCAAACTTTAAACTTTTTCTATGCATATTTTTTAATATAGTGTCTAAAAGGAGAATTTTAGACCTTATTTTTGTACGAAACTGAAGTGGCAACTTTTAGGAAATCCGCTCAGTGTGGTAAATTTGAAGAAGAAAATTACGTGTTGCTTCTATGACCAAATATGTGGAGGAAATTACGAATTGGATGAATGGCGATGAATCGATTCTCGAAATAATCGCTAACTAATTTAGTAAACGATTAATCGCTGCCATAGCGTGCACAGATTCCAAAAATAAATTCTTTGTCTATGAATTTGTTCAGATGCAGCCCTTGTTATTGCAAGGGAACCATTTGTGTATTTTGATTTTCTTAATGTAATTCTAATTTTGTATTAAAGAAACAAAACTTAGGTGGTTAAATGAAAAATCTCCACAACGTGAACATTTCTTAAATCTAATGAATCATCAGGATAATCTAAAGAATAATCAATCACTAAAATAATCATCAGTTGAATTCCTAATGAAATGTATCCAGCACTCGGCTTATATATGTTTAAAAAAAATATATATGTATTTCTTATACGTTTATAATAAAAACCAGGCTGACTGTAATATTTTAAAGAGTTACGTCACCTCTGCCAGAGGTTTCTCTTATAAATGTTAAGGTCTTAACAAGTTCATAACGGCAAAGTATGTGCTTGCAACAGTGTTATCAAGGTTATGACCGGTGCTTATGGCCAGAGAGAGACGGCTTTGCATTGATTACCACAGCAGCTTCAGCTGAGAATATGACCCGAGCCCCTGAAGCAAGCGCTCCATCACTCCTCCACGCCTCCCTCCTTCTCTCTATATCTCTCTCCTCCAGTCTCTGCCCAAACGAAGCTGTCTGTCTCCCCGAGCTGTCAATAGAGCCTGATGGGCCTTTTAGACACTTATCAATATTTAACCAGCCTCCCCCATTGACTCAGCAATTACTGCCTAATTGATCTTAGATTGATTATCATTAGCACCATAATGGTACAGTCGGTTAGAGGCAGGAGCTGATAAAAATCCTTCGTGTAAAATTACATAATCTTTTTATGCAGCCGCTGTGGGAAATGAAGGGTTCGCAGAATGAGAAGTGACTTGAGAGGAGAAGTCGTTCATATTTCGTCGTATTTCTGGGACAGAGACGCAAGACGGAAACCGATCGTCTCGTCAAACGAGCCGCAATGGGAGTTAAATGTAGATATTGCATTTTATTTCTTTCTTATATGTCACATGTTTTTAGCACAAGGAAATCAGAGACATGTAAGCCAATCATAATTTGAAGGATTTTTTTTCTTTTTGTCTCTCTGAATGAAATTATTTACACCCAGGACATATTCTAACACATTATGGAAAGGTATGGAGATTTTTCTCTCTTTGTTTTTTTTTAGATATTTGAAGGTCTAGTTGAATGTGAAAAAATTAAAATTAAGATATACAAAAATCATTGCATCTCCAGAGTTTCCACCTGTGCCTCAATGTGAAAGATCCAACAAACCGTCCATTCATGCAACTCCACATCCAACTTATCCATCCAACCAACCAACATCTCTACAGTTTCAGCTGTTCAACATAAGCGCAAGAATCATAAAACTGCCACCTAGAGGCCAGTGAAATTATTGGTTACCATTTAGATTAGCCATGGGTTAGTAGTGTGCTGACATTAGCGACTGGGGAGTATCTGGATTTCTTGGATTGGTCCCAGTGATGCTTGGCGATGCTGATTGTGCTAATTTTACGTATTCTATACCTGAAAATAGGTTCAATTCACATAACTAACTTTAAAAGAATGAATCAGAGAAGGCATTTCATCCTACTAAAGACAGACCTCAGCATTTTCTGCTCATACAGTATTTTAAGAAGTAGAGTTACCATACAAATTCAAAGAACCGATATGAGCCCGTTTCGCAGAAGACCTGAGTTTTGCCATCATCAACTCTGTGGAAACTGTGAATCATCTTGGTCATTTTTTACCCAAAGGGCTAAACTACAATCCAACTTCTGACTAATCAGAGCATTTGACAGTGAGGCTGTCTGGTGTATGAGCGAACAGCAAACTGAGGCGAGGGGGAGGCTTTCTGGGAACTCAAGTCCTCAAAGTCACTGAGCTCAGGCCAAAGCTTTAGATGCATCCCTGATTACCTCTGGAACCTTGGTGAATGTGGTTTCTGTTCTCACATTCAAAGTCCAACTTTCACTTTTGCTGTTTTTTCTCATCGACGTCAGAGCTACCATGTTGCAAGTTGTTGATATTTTCAGGCTTGAATCAAGCCGAGGAAACACCAAAATTGGCTTTACAATTACAAGAGCCTTAGTTGTTAAAAGAACACACACACAGACACACACACACACACACACACACACACACACACACACACACACACACACACACACACACCCACACACACACACACACACACACACACACACACACAATGTATTTTATTCCCCCACAGAGCCCGGAGAGGTTCAGAACAAAAGGAGTGCTATTCATTCATGACCGCTTAGTGGAAGGAAGCAGTGTGGCTGTGAGGACCAACGCGGGTCATTAGCCTGCTGAAATACCTCCAGCTTCATTTATTCCTGAAGTGATAATGCCTGGGCTATAGGCTAATTATGAATTATGCTTATGACTCCACAGTGACTGTTTGTACAGCTTTACCTTCCTCTGTCTGAACTTCGACTCCTTGACGACTGCTCTGTCGAACCCGCCTCGGCGGACAAGCTCAAACGTTTGGGGGTTTAAGAACAATTGTTTGTAATGAAACCAAACAATTGTTGCTCCAGACCGAGAGAGAGGCTGTCAAACAAAGATCCCGCCCTACAAGATAGGAAAAAAAAGATGTTTTACATGCTGCTTTTTTTTTTTTTTTTTACTCCTACGTCGCATAACCTTTTCTACGTTACTTACCTGCTCGCACTGATTCGATTTTGTCCATTTGTCCTCCATTGTGTTTTCCACCCACCTTCCTGCCATCCTTCAGTTATCCATCCCTTAAAAGTCATCTTAGGTTAGCTGGAATGTCACATCGCTCAAGTGTGCCCTCTGGGGCAACTGGTGTTATTTTAAGGGGTCACGTACATTTATCCAAGCAACAGATAACGAAGTGCCCCAAGGCTACAGTGAAAGGCAGGAAAAGATGGAAATTATTTGGTTAGGCTATGTGTGCTACGAAGAGGGAAACCTTCTTTAGAAGGGGAAAGTTTACAGGTTTGGTCATTAGCTCAGTGGATGTTGGACTCTTGACCCAAGAAACTAAACGGACTCAGATTTCCAACAATAAGGTTTTGGGGGTTTTTTAACGCCGGTAGACAGCAAAAGCACATCGACACTCTTTTTGCTTAGTTAGGAGAAATCGTTTAGCCCTGTTCAAATTCTATTAATTTAAGAAATAAATGTTATGTAAAAATATGTAAAAAAACAACAACATTTTAATGAGGTAAAGTGGTATTTTCCTACCATATACAGAAAAAAAGAAGCTATTTTAACCATTAGCTGCTGCCTGGGATGCTTGCATCGGCTGCAGTGCTCATTAAGCAGTGATATAAAGCGCAATCTCATAATGACTAAAGATCTGTTGTCTGGTAAGCACTAACAAAACGATTGATTCGAAAGCAGTGGAAGAGAGGAGGCCAAGAGGAGACAGAGAAAATTATAATGAGAGTGTGTGAGAGGGAGGGAGGGAGGAAGGGAGGGAGGCATTTAGTTGGCAGACAGTTTCCTGATTCAGCCAGGCTGGAGAGCAGGGGTAGCTGTCTTCTTCCATGTACCTCATCTATCACTGCCTATTTCTAGGAGACTCACCCGTTTCCCCACCACCACCACACACAGACGGAAGAGTGTGAGAATTCAATCTTTCCTTGCCTCGCAGTCATCTGCAGAAATGCATTTGTTCACCCTCCGCGGCAGGCCCCCAAAACCTGCCAATAATCGTCCCGACGGGGCAGAGGGAGCGGGCTGGGGAGAATAACTGCAGGCAACCAAGCTTTCCACATGTGATCTCTTTCCAATCTGTAATGTCGCACAGGTAGATTAGGGACAAGTGGAAGCAGGCTTTCGCTTTGACGACCGAGGCCCTTTGGCAACCTGTGGCAAAACGCAGGTCCTCTTAAGTGTGCAGAGGTTCAGAGTCCGAGTCATATTCATCACAAGAAAATGGCTTTTTGGTTTGCAATCGAATAAACGACTTAACAAGATACACATTACTTTTCTATTACCACAGAAAAATGTGAATGTGATTTCTGTCAATAAATAAACCAGCATTTTATTTTAATGTAATTTAAGAGGAACATTGATGAATATTTGCTTGACTTTGATGATAACATTTGACAAAATGTCATTTGTATCGCTGTTTCGTAGTTTTGATGAAACGTAATACACAAATAACTTGACTTTATTAAACATTAAGTATGCAATGGCATGTTTACATCCTCACTTTCAATTTATTTCACACCGAATCTGTATATATATCTACTTCTCTGAAACGTAAATCAATAATGTGTTACAGCAGAAATCACTTTGGATTTCTTTGGAAATCTTGCACTTCTTAATTCAAATGTAGCATCACTTAGCTAACTGCTTAGCTTGTTAGCATTCAAGTAACTCGGCTTTTAGCGTCCAAGCTAGTCGTCCAACTAGGTGACTGGGTAAGCTTGATAGTAAACCACATCCTTTTTCCTGTTAGTACGAAGCTACTTGTGGTTTCACCTTCGATTTTCTTGTTAGAATCTCAGCTAATTGCCTAATTAGGCCACTTGATACTTTGGCAGCCAATCAGTTTGCATGCTATTGTTTTCAACCCACATCTGTTTTGAAATTTTATACCATACTTTTAAAAGCTTTTTTCAGAATTTTAGGTCATTTAATATATATATATATATATATATATATATATATATATATATATATATATATATATATATATATATATATATATATATATATATATATATATATATAAGGGATTTAGCAGCACAATTTGTCTTAAACTCTGTCCAGGTTTTGCATATTTAAAAAATTGGAAGAAATTCCAATTTTAGCATGCAATTTGGCTATCTCCTTTGAGAACACAGGCTCATCATTATCCGAACTCCTTCAACATGCGGCGTTTCCCAAAATAAAGACGACCTTTTCAGCGGGACTGTCTGCATGGGGTCAGAGCAAGGGGACGATGATCACAGGCTGGATCTGAACCTTTCCAACAAAACTATTTCCCTCTGGTGAATGCCAAGGCAAGTTTGCAGACTTTGCCTTTTCTGTCACTCGCCACTCTTTTCTGGTCATTTGCATAATCCCCTGTGACACTGATTAATAACTGGTGTGATTTGTCATCTGTGCCTGAAACTGAGGACAGTCATGGATGTAGTAAACACAACCAAGCAAGACCAAAGCCACTGAAAGGGGGCTATGACGACTGGACCAGGGGGTGGGAGACTGTGAGCAAATGTGCAAGATTCTGACAGTAAACTGTAAATTCTTGCATACACACTTTCAAACCCTCCTTCTCATTCTTTTTTTTTCCTTTTTTTAACAACCCTTGCACCTATGAAATATATAGAAGATAAAAAAGGTCCAGCAGCTCCCGGTAAAAGGAAAGCAAGTTCTGATTAAACCATCCCTTGCCCGGTGAAGGCAGGAAGAAGTGTTAAAGGCTTGTGTTTGCTTCAAGAGTGCCCCCTAGTGGCGAACATTAAAATGAGCCTCTCCGATTTTTTTCTGATTTCCCATCAGATTATTGAACTCTGGAGATAATGTCAACAAATTATTACATCTATTAACACTTTTGCAACCCAGCAACGACAGAAAAAGGGCTTTTTTATAATTCATCGTTCTAATAACTGGAGCTATTTATTTCCCCATGCGTTGCGTAGGCAAGTGCATGGTGAGAAACAAACATTTATAGTACATAAAAATGCAGATTTTTTGAGAACGTCTTATTCTCAAACTAGTTGACTATTTGCTGGGTGATGTCAAACTATCAGAATTTCTTTAAGGTTTTTAAATCTGCAATCTATAAAAGTTGTAATTACTGTGCAGACCTTGTGCATTTCAGGTTTCCAGTCAGATGCATACACTCTCTTGCAACAAAAAGAGAAAAAAACAAAAACAAAACCCGTGCCCGTCCCCGGGAGAACAGAGTCTGGAAATGACAAGCCTGCAATGAGGTAATGGCATCTCCCCCCTCACCTCCCGCTCCCACACCCTCCTCCACCGGCCCTCCCGCCTCATGTGGCCGAAGGCATTGCCGGCTCTCTGAAGACGTGGAGGAGTTATCTGGCCGGCTTCGGTGACAAGCCCCGCTCTAATCGGCAGGTACAGCTTTCACCGCGGCTCAGGACCCGACCGCAGAGTAGCGGCTGAATAATTGAACAGGTGCAACGTGTTGAGGCAAGTGTGGCTGTGGACAGAGTGGGGAGACATGGCCATTAAAAAAAAAACATCTGCAGTGTTCTTTTCTTGAGGTAATACTCTGTGCCTACTGTATTCTTCTAGGGAAAATTTCAAAGCAACCCGTTGGCCCATTTGGGTTCCAGGAACATGTTCGTTTCCACTTGATTATCCAGAAGGCATCGGCTGTCAGCATCTTCCTCCTTTTTCCTTTAGCCGAGAACCCTCTGTAAATCTGACCGCTTGGATTTTAAAGCATCTCGTGTTTAAGTTTTTGTTTGCCTGCTGACCGGTTTCTCATCAGGTTGCCAGGACGACAGAATTGGGACGTCATGCCGGCATTTCACCCTCATCTCGGCTCATGTGAACGACGGCGTTCCAGTCACACCGATTTCCGATTTCACAGAAACGATTGCCGGTGGTAAGGAGTCACGGTGTTTAAAGGTTTGTGCTTTGCGTGCGTTTGTGTGTGTGTGCGTGTGTGTGTGTGGTGTGTGTGGCAGGTTGGCTGACCTTGGGAGACTGTCCCTGAGCAACGGCAGAACAGAGGGAGGGATGGACACAGCTGAAGCAGGTAAGCAGTCTCTCGGCCACACATGGCGAGTGCCACAGCAGCAGTGAGCTGAAACCGACGAGGCCTCTCTGTGAAAGCAAAGCGGCGCCCTCTGACACCACAAAGCGTCCACCCGAGGGTGCGGCCGAGGTCTGCGTGTGCCGGCAAATTAGTTGAGAGGCTCGAAGACGAAGGGCCCAGGAGACTCGGGCAAACAAAAGCTCGGACGGGAAAAAAATAAATAAAACATAAGAAGGTTTAAAACAGCTTAATGCACAAAAGTGGAGCAGGAGTGCATTTAGCGCAGGTGAGTTTCAGCCAAACACTCCCTAAGGTGGGATTTAATACCCACCTCAGAGAGTATTAGGGTGGGTCGTAACCTTTAGCTATTTCATCTCTAAAAGGAAAACAGGACGTTCCTCCAAATCAGCTTAATAAACTTTCGCTTTCTTCTACATGTTTTGACTACGAAGTTTTTCACATTTTCTGTCGGCATCAACCTTCAGGTTTTGCTACCGATAATCAGTTGGAGGTCTGACTGCAGGTTTGAGGTTGACAACCTCGAAAATGTATCTTGTCTTTTGACTTCTTCAACAGGCTCACCCGTTATTTACCTTCACCAGTTTTCCCACCGACTCTTAACCAGCTTTCATTTCCTTGCCAGGCACCACTACAGAATGATGCTGCCACCACCATGTTTCAGTATGCTTTGGAGGTTTTACCATTGATGTAAAAGTTTGTAAAGTTTGACTTCTTTCAGGTTTGCACCATCTGCCTCAATAGCTTGCAGGAAGCTTTGACTAGGCCTGTTTACATGTTTAAGGCACTGTCAATAGCCACCATTAGCAACTCTTCTGTTAGCTGAACAGCATATTCACATCGTTAACAGATCAATTTAGATTTACTCTCAGACATACGACATAGATCACCTCTATTTTCGTGTCATGTGAAGGCAGCTGGTTGCATTGGACTTTACTCAGAGGGAAGTAAAAGAGGCTGAATTTAAATGCAACAATCAAGAATGCTTCTCAATATCATCACTTGATGTCTTCCTTAAAGGTCGTGGATCAACATTTGCGGTAAAAATCCAGACCAGAACTATCCTGATGCAAAGCAGCGGCCTCGTAATTAGAATATATTCCTACTTGATGTCCCTTTGAACAAACACCAGCTCCTCATTACTGCCCGTTTTGCTGTGCTGGAGATTTTCAAAGCGGTTGCGCAATTGGCTCTGAACACCCCGAAAGAGCCGGAGCGGGGAGGGGAACGCTTTCGAGGATCTTAATGATTGCATTCTCCCCCTGGGAGGTTGGGATGGGGAGGTGCTCCTTAGAACCATCTTACAGTCTGCCTAGGATGATAAATGCTCAGACTAAGCCCTTTCCTCCCACTTACCACATGCGGTCAGTGCTTAAAAATCACCATTAAAATGTTAAGGATGCTTTAGCTGCTGAAAGAGGAGATAACAGGTGAAAAAAAAAACTGGGAATGCAGAAAAGTTTAGCAGTTTTTTCCTTGTAATATTTTTTTCATTATACTGACATTTACAGACTAAATCATGCAAGACTATATATTATCATTTACTGACTTGATATTGAGGCCGACGTCTGCGAGCAATGCGAAAAGTTGTGCGGAGCTGGAATATGATTCAGTGTCTCTGCAAACTCTTCGTCATCATCGTCGTCGTCTTCTCTCCCTTCTGAAAGTTTGACGGTGCCAATCAATCAGATTGGCTATCATGGCAGAATGATGTGTGTTTTCTCCCAAGAATGCCCATCAAAGGAAGCATTGTGCCTGAGACCTCCTCTGGACCCACAAAGGTGTCAGGGTAAGCAGGGGTTGTCAGAGGCCTGTCACTGCCGGGTGGTTTGAAAGCATGAAAAATACCCTCTCGGGAGAGCGAGCGAGGACGAACGCTGAGAAGACGCCGTGTGTGTCGCTGTGTGTGTGTGTGTGTGTGTGTGTGGACCTTTTAAGTCACTTCTAGCCTGTTGCATCAACCCTTGTCAATCCTCCTGACGATTTGGTTTTCCACCCTGGCAGCGGAGGCTTTTCACCTTCTGGGCCGCCGGTTATATTACCGAGTCTGACAAGCACGACTAAGGAGAGCAGATCAAAATGTTTGCCCAATTGAATGCTGACAGTTTTAAGTTCGATTACGCTCAGAGCTATGCGGAGCCGCGTACAGTTTGGGGGAGTCCTATCAAAAAGTCATTTTGGCACGCCGGGGTTTCTCATTTAAAGTGGCTTATTTGTGTCAGGGGTGGACATTTAGCACCTGTGACAGTGATGCGTGCCTTAAAGGCTTCACCTACCAAACTTTCCTCAAAATGCCTTGTTGCTGAAAGGTGCTATGCAAATAAAATTCTGCTGATCGACTGATTGGAAGCTGTTCAAAGAGGAATTGCCATTTTCTTTTGCTTTGAGCCTCAACGTCCAGAAGAATCCTTGACCAAAAGCTATTGTTGGCTTTCAGTGTTTGAACTGACGCAACATAACATATTTGAATAGAGATGGCTGAAAAACCATCAAGATTTTATTAGGGATTTTTTTGTTTTAAATAAATACTGAAATACTGTTTTAGCCATGGTTTTCTCTCCATGGCATTTTTTAAAAATAATTTTTTATTATTATTTTTGAGAAGTTGCCCAAGTTACTGAACAGGTTGTTGTTAGGTAACCAAAGAGCGAGTGAGTCGCAAGGTTGCTAGGAGTTTTAGTTGATGCCACGCCACTAGCTTAGCCAGCCGTGAGATCATCTCCCAGAATGCTTCAGTTCAGTGAATATTCTATTTATTAAGCACTGAATATTCTATCAGATGTATTAACTATTGATATTGGTCACATGTCTATCACAATATATGTTACTGATTAATTGTCCAGGCCCATATTTGAAGGAACAAAATTTAATTACATTCTTTTTCTTTTTGCCAGCGTTGTACCAGATGAATAATAAGGTAGTGCGGGAATCTTTCTTTCTCTGCGTTTCTAATGTAAAATAAAAACAAAAGGAGAACTGCTTAACATTCTCACTCTATGATCCCATGTGATATTGTCTATTATCATTATTATTTTCAAAATATCTTGAGCAATAGCTGCCAAGATGTATATAAAAATCTGGAAAACCTCTGAATTTGATCTACTTCAACTCCAAGGTTTTAACATACAGTTGTTAAGACAGTTGGAATCTTTTTTTTTTTTTTTTTGGTTTTGTTTTTCTTTTTCTTGTAAGTTGAATCTTGTCTTCTGAAGAGGAGTATTTTTAGCAGAGGTTGTCAGTCGAGTGGCTCGGTGATGTTTATAGACATAAACTGTAAAAGATAATTCTGTTCATTTTTTTCCCCCCACTGTTACTGTTACTTACTGCCGCTGTCAGATGCACGAACGAGGCCAAAAGCAAACTTCACAAGCAATCTGCAACACAGCAGAGCCCAGCTGTTACGAGTTTGTTTGGGTTTTTTTTTCTTCTTTCCTATAGCACTGGAATAACTGTGATTATTGGTGAAGTTTGTACATGATGTAAGAAGTCTCTTCACCTAAGTCAGAACAGTCTACTTTGTGATAGCAGTGTTAGTGGGATAAAAACATTATATTTCAGAGTATTACTTTGAATAATATGTCAGCAATCAAAACTAGGATAAAAAAGAGAAAAACATTTTGATAATTCTGAGACATGATTGCTCCAGACACACACAAAAAAAAGTTCTTGGAAAGCTTTGCGGTATTTAGAAAATAGAAATAATTTTAGGATGTACACGTACTTATGTACAGAGGCTATCTATATGGGGACTTTCCATTGACTTCCATTCATTTCTACAGCCTAACCTTATTCTAACCATATCCATTACACAACCAAAACTCAATTAACTCCAAAATCTAACCCCTGACTCAAAAACAAAGTTTCCCCTTGTGGGGACCAGATTTCAGTCCACACAACGTAGCATGTGTCAGGAAAACAATATCTTCAAAAGACAGAATCCTCTTCTGCAAGTCAAGAGTGTTATCTGTTCTGTGCTTTCAGGGTTTGATAAAAGACCACAGGAATGGACTACGATTTTCAGTCGCCACATGGGGGATCGGCTCGACTCCAGTTAGAATTCATTTAGTCAGATGGCCCCAGTGGATTATCCCCGGTTTTCAAAGGCATACATTTCTGACGGGTCATTTCTGTGCACACAACAGTCCACCCTCACCGAGAACCACACACCGAGATCAAGGCCTGAAAGCCTCACCCATGCACAGCGCTTGTTTTTTTTCTGTCTCCACACATGAACAAACATGCCAAACCGATTAGATATACTGCTAATAATTACTAAAAGTATAACTGGTCTCAGTGTGCTGTTCAGTCACGAGCCTCGCAGAAATTTCCCTGTTTTCCCTGATCGTTCCAGAGCCCGACTAGCTTTAAAATAATTATATTACAGGGACTATATTATGTCAAATCAAACTTTTTGACATGTCATATTGCTATTCCTTCATTATATACAAACTTGAAGTGTTGAATTGATTCTTTCACACATGTTTCAGAAATCTTTCAATCTCCCGATTCAGCTGCGTAAAACGCCTGGGTGGACCCATTAAATTTTTACATATTCCCCTAACTAGTCTGCTTGGTTCCTTCATCTTCATGATGTAGTTTGCTTATTAATGTTTGGTAAGAAAAATAAATAAAAGAAAATTATATGTACAAGACAAGATTTACTAATTGCATGCACTCGAAAGGTAACTGTTTGTATGGGGCTATAATTAGCAGTAAAAGGGAAATAAATACAAACTTACAATGGACACGTTCAGATTTGTTTTCACCATTTAACATGCTCTATTTCATTGAAATACGCTGTAGTTTTTGTCTGTAAAGTGACAAAATTTCAAAATGTTTAAGCAGCAATGAATATTTTTCCAAAGCACAGTGGGTTAAAAGTGTAAGCAATGTATTCGTCCAGGAAACTAATGAACAGATATTCGTCAATTTTTTTTTCTTTCTATGTGTGAAGAACATTTCTCCTTTCTCTCTACAGGCTGAGGCAGGAGCACTAATGAAAGCCGCCGTCCGGCTGAAGCAGGGGAGCTTTAGTGTTTCACAAAAGTGGACACTGCAGAAAAGTGTGTTTACCATTCAGCATTTTCTAAATAAATGGCAATTTCCTTCAGAGAGGCTGGACGGACCGGCGTGTGATTCAGCCAAACATGACTCCACTTGACCCGTCCTAAACTTAAATGACACCCGACAGCTGGCTGGCAGACAGGCTCCACCAAAGAGTACGCTTTATCTTTGCTTCCCGCCAAATAACCACGGCGGACAGCTTGCGGCGTCCCTGGCGTCCACGTGTGATCCCGCCCGGTTTCACTTGCATGTGGCTCCCGAAAATGACAAAAGCGACTCGGCCTTTGGGTTTCCGTCAAAGCCCGAAGGGAGCGCGTCCACTAGAGACCTTGCAGGAAAGTATTAAATTGGTGACCTGACTCCCATTAATGAGCCTTAGTGGAGAACTTCCAGACTCGCACAAAGCTAATTAGCGAGTGTTGTCTGGCTGTCTATCAAAACCGAGACAATAGAGCGGAATCACAAAGAGCTGCCATGGGAATATCTAGACGGGATTAATGTACACAAGTGAGAAATTGCAGGTGATGAGGTTCCCGCCTTCTGGGGTTCACTGTTCTCAAGGAGTGAAGGGAGACAAAAAAAACAACAACAAAAAAAGCCCACATTCAGCAGGGATAGACAACATTGTTCCTACGTTCAGAGCGAGGCACCTGTTGAACGTCGAGACGAACAACCGCAGACTTCTTCTGCAAGGTCACTTCTTTCATGACCCTTCCCGGTAATTACTCTTGGATTAATTCCTAATTCAACACATAGGCTGGGATGACTCCTTTGTTATTAACTTTGAAACGGAAGGGGAAACCTTCCAGGATTAGTTCAACTCACTGATTACTTTGTGGTGTAGGAGCTGACTGCAGAATGTGCCGGTCGGTTTGCTCGCCACATTGATTTCCTTGCCAATACTGAGGCTGGGGGTTGCGGGGAGGAGCTCTCGAGACTTATCGCCCGGCTCTCTCGGCTGTACTCTCTGTAAATCTTATTAGAGATGGAAGGCGAAGCTGGCGGCCTGCGCGACGAGCGAGATGAGCACAAGGTTAAAGGAAGGCATGACTAGTACAGACGCTGAAAGAGACGATGCGCCTCACTTACTCCCGCTGTAAACGTATGCACATGCAAAAAAAAAAAAAAAAAAAGGTGGTTAAATGTTTCTAAAAGACAAAAGACTGCGGTGGCTTTAAGGAAAATGATAGTTGCATTTACAGAGAAGCTCAAACTTGTTCATTTCTGGTGAAGCAAAAATTTTTTCCCCTAAAAAAATAAAAACAAAGGAAGAGAAAGTAGGTTTTTACAAGCTAAAACATTAAGAGAGTGTCTGGTACAAAACTTACACACATCACTTACTTCAATTATTGACTACTTTAGTTCACAAATGAAATGTGTGCTGTAAATGCAGTGTGGCGGCTTGCGCTTCACAACGTTGATGGATGCACTAAATCTGAAATTCATCCTCCTCCTCTTGTTAGTTACTCTGCTCTTAGCGTTCTGTTGGCAGCCAGGCGTCGCCTCTATTACCACAACAGTCCCAATACAGTTTGGATCGTGCTTACGTTGCACTCCTTGACTGATCTTTATGTCTCCATATGGGGAAAAAAAAAAATCAAACTTACAGGTTTCCAGCTTGCGCAGGCTGCTACAGCGGTAAGAGAAATGAATGTGACCTTCATGGCAAGTTGCAAAATGTGACTGAGTAGAATATTCACCCAGTTGGCTTCAGGTAAAATAACTGCAGAATTAAACAAATTTGCACGAAAATGTAAAAATTCGCACAGGAACATAAAGATAAAAGCCTAAATAAACTATTTACAGTTTAGCAAAAACAAAAACAGTTGACTTAGGGGTTAAATTAACCCCTAAGTCTAAAGAAAATGAGTAGCACCAGAGAAAAAAAAAATGCAGAAGAGCTTCATGCCACTATTAAAGCTTTACCAGCTCAGCAGAGATGGAGGCTGATCGCCTTGATGAAACACTTTACTGATGCAGAAATTCATGCAAAAGGAGTCCAGGCCAAGAACCGAGAAGATATATTGTACAGTAAAAAGACATTTTCCCCTTGGCTCTGATTTCTAGAATTCCAATTTCTTTATTGTCAGCTTGCTTTCATATGGTTGGCCCCAAAAAGTTTGAACATTTATGTCCTATTTATTGCTAAGTAACACGGTGAGATTTTTGCTTACTCCAGGTTTTTCTACCCACAAATTCTCAACTGCAACAAACCACTGACTGCACACAAACACTGTTTTCTCAGCACAGGTCCCTGTTGGGGTGTTAGCTAATGATAGCAACTCGTGCTAGATGGATTGCCAGGCGGTGCCTCTCTTTGGAGGTGAAGGCCAGCTTAGCCATATTAAAAAGGCACAACAGCATCAGCCCAGGCGTCTGCTTGGCATGCCGCTCGGCCTGTGCGCGTTAGTCACACAGAACCGCCCGGGGAATACTTTCTACCACTACTGATCACCGGCCTGCTACTCCTGGCCCTGAGAAATCAACCGCCAGGATTTATAGATTTGCCTCAGATTGGCTGTCCCGCATTCGTACCCCCATAAATACTTTTACAGCTCCGGTAATGCTACTGTTGGGAATAAACAAGGTTACGGCGGACAAGATGAGGCGGAGATTTAGTTGGCAACTCGGACAGCGTGGGGCAAGAGAGATGAGAAACGAGTGGCGGTGAAAAAGCAAAGGGAGGGACCTGCATTGGCAATGAGCATTTTGTACCTTTGCAGGTCTATTTTTACACACACCGACATAAAAACAAAAAAAAGTCGACATGCCTTCGATGACGAGACTTCCTCCGAGCAGGATTCGGTTTTCTGTCACGCTGCAAATGAGTAAATGCAGTATATCGGGCATTCAAGATCGACAAACGAAAGCCGCAATCAAGACGAGTAAACAAACATTTTGGGTTTAAGCAGAGCTGGTGACCTTGGGCGTAGTTTTTAAAGACATTACGGATTAATTATTCAGCTGCATTACTTTAGTTCAGCTTTAAATGCTACTCATTCGGACAACTTCATGAAACTTGCAAGATTTGAAAGCATAAAATATGCATGATCAAGCCATCATTCCCTCCATAATGAATAAGCATACATTAGAATTGACACAGTTAAAGTTAAAGTTGACTAAGCAGTGCACGTCATCCCCACTATTTGCACCTACGAAGTCAGCAGAGGAGGCATAGGTAAGTCGCTCCCAGCGGGGAGGGGAAATTCAATGGTTCACATCAATTGTTTATAAGGTTTCCAGTTCAGGAAGAGGTCGACAAGGGGTACAAATCGACTACGTCAGAGAGAGGTCTTGCGTTTTCTAGAATCTGGTATGTTTTGACAGACATTTTGCTCCGTATTTCTTATTTAATCAAATTTTTTCGGGGAAAACGAGTGCTGCGGTTTCAGAAAAACAGCAGCAGGTGAGAGAAGAAGCCGCTCCGAACGCTGCTAAACGTCTCGCCACCAGCAAATGTCGTGTCTTGCCTATCAATATTGGTCAGGTCTCAAACATGATAAAAGTTTTGTTCAGATTCCTTAAGAAAAGAACTTACTTGTTTATTTTTAGAGCCTAACGCTGTGGTCTTTTTTTGGTGATGTACGTTTGCAGTAATAAGAGTCCAAAGGGTCTGGAGGTTTTACAACTTTGCTTAGCATTTTATGTGAGCGTAAACTGTGATGGACTGGCAACCCTAACCCTACGTCACCCCATTGTCTCATGGATACAGACGCCATCTTTACTGGTCACTTAACCCTTTTAGGAAAAACTTTAAAGGCACACAACTAAGTTGATAGTAGAAAATATCAAAAAGAAGAATAAAATAAAATTAAATAATAAAAAAAAGTGCATCATTATTTCTGCAACCTTTCTTTTGTAGCTCACTTCAGTTGTATGGGTTGTGTTTACAACAAGGTAAAACATAATGATAAAAAAAAAATGTCAGAATTATGTATAAGGCAAAAGAGAATGCAACATTCACTCAGCACTAATGTGGTGATTCACAAAAGGGAGCTTACTTTCCTTTTAGGGAAATTTTTGAATTTTGATTTAATACTATCATCAGAAACTGTACAGAGTGTTGGCCATCTTACTAGCATTTTGCAGAAATCACGCTTTTTTTTTGTTTGGAAATATATCAGATGTCAGATCAGCACTGCTCTGGTGGGATTTAAAAGCACAAAGATGCAAACTAAATGTTTTCTGCCATATTTTAACATTTGCTGGAATTTATTCGTTTCTAATCCCATAGTTTAAATTCATTTGCTTTCTTTTGAGTGTTTTTCTAACTTTGTTATAATTCAGCTTTAACCTTCTGTGAGAAGTGATCAACGGGGAATTAGTCAATTTTGATCAATCGCCCATCAATGACCCATTCTCTGTACTGCAAAACAATTCAATCAATGCCCATTCATCCAATTGGGGCGTTCTTCACTTCTGAGGATGACTCGGCTTTCCTGAGCTTTATTCCTATAATTCTTTTTTTTGTATCAGAGAATCTTCCTTGTATTAAAACCCTTTGAATGAGTTGTGGTGCACTGTGTTGTGACAAAACAACCTGCTGACGTGATTAAGGGAGTGCTTTAAAAAGCAGTGAAATTGCAAAACTTGGAAAGTTATTTCTTAAAATCTTTATTTTCCCAGAAGAACACCTCCCCATGGGTTGAGAAAGGCATAAACGGTGTCTTCAGGGGTGAAGAGTTTTGGCCCGAGGCTTGTTGATGTCTCCAGTTTAGTAAACATGTCACTCAGTTTTCACAAAAAAAAAAAAAAATAAGCAATATGAAAACTGAAGGCTGATATTTATGAAAGACCTGAACTAGTAGGAAAAAAAAAAAAAAAGTCAGCATGTGTATTCAGCAGCCCCCAACAGACTGCACACCTGGTTGAATCTGAAATACGAAGCGCATCGCTGTGATATTACTCCTGGGTAGAGTGGCGGTATGAGGCTGAAAATGAGGCCCGCGCAAAAGCCGAGGCAGAGCATACATCTTTATCTGCGTCCACTTACAAAAGGTTATCCTTCATATTGCTCAAACGCCACCTGATAAATGTCCTGGTAACTCTCAATATTTCCACGGCGGGTGGCGCATTTGTCATCGTTGGGATGGCGGGCAAAGTAGGGCACAGATGGGAACTTCTCCCCCGACGGTGGCGTTGAAGTATGAGCTGCGGGTCGAGGCAGACGAGCGCAGGTGATTGATAAGGCTGCGAGTGTCTGGGTTTCAACCAGAGGCGGGCCGAGCTCACAGCCGGGACCGGGACCCGATCAACTGCACTGAGTGATGCATTCAAAATTAATAAAACAGTAACGTTACACAAAACTGTTCCTTACTTTCTTTCTTTTTTAGCTTTCATAGGCTTCGTTTCAAAAGTTTTTTTTTTTTTTTGTCTATTTTAAATCAAACAACTCCTTTTATATCAACAAATGATTGGTCAAATTTAAGTCAGTCGCCTGCTTTGTGATGTTGAATAGCAGTTAAAGAAACTAATTATTCCGAAACTGAGTTACTTACACAAACTGTAAATATATGATCAAATATATAGTGTTAACATTTACTGTCGGCTCACGTTTGTCACATCTAGTTTCTTTTAAAGGGGCGGTGTTATGTAAAGTCAACTTTTCTTTCTTTTTTTTTTTTAACTTGTACATCATGTTATGTTATTCACTGATCAAAAAACATTCCTGGAGTGCAGCTTTGATTGTTTATGCATGTTTTGGCAACCATTCAGCTGTGCAAAAAAACAGAAGGGAAGCCTCTGTGGACTGAAGGCGGCCTTCAAATGCAGTTCGTCCTCGGAGCTTCCGCCTTACTAGTAGCCCCTTCTACTGTCCAGCAGCAATTAGCGAACACCTTGTGGAACGGCGCATCTGCCAAGCTCATTGTGTGACCTCGGTGTATGAGCTACTGCTCCGTGAAGTGCTGTTCAAAACGTTGTTAAAGGATTAATAGAGCAGATATGTGGTGTTGAGTTCCTGAAGAGCGGGGAGATCTTAAAGAGACAAGAGGCCGAAGTGGGTAAAAATGAGAAAACCACACCTCAAAGACAAAATGCAATTGATAAAAGGAAAGAGGCAAGCGTACAAATAAACGTAAAACAAATTAGCTCAAGGCAAGGTAATGAATGTGTTTCAATGGTTTAGTCACAGTTCAGACCTGAACCAGTTCAGGATCTGCGTCAAGACTTGAAAAGCTCACGTTCATCGATCCCCTCCGTCCAATCTGTCTGAGAGACGCGGTTCTGAAAAGTCCTTCAACGTCACACTTTTGCACAAGCTAGTGCACATAATTGCAGACATAAAGCCCTAATTGAATCACATCGCAGTTGGAGGTCAACAAGTGTCGAAATATGACAAATTTCAACCGGTATGAATGCATTTGCAAGAAACGGCACACCTGTGGTTTTATTTGTCCAAAGCTGTGCTCTGTAATCAGAGAAATGGGGCCAAGGGCTGGAGAGGAAAGCTTTTCAAGTCCCAACAATTTCCAAACAGACTGCAGTCTGCTTGTTTTGCTTGCCTTCTATTCGGGAGTGCTTTTCTTTTCTCTTTCTTTTTTTCCCACTGTTTTGACAGCCTACCATCTGCCGCTGAGCCCCGTTTAGATCTCATATACCTTTTCCCCACTCTGTACTTACTCGCCTGACAAGACTTTAAGTTTTGGGACTAATGATGCTTTTGGCTGAGATGTGTGTCTGAGGCGGTAATCAGAAGGAAAAAAAAAAAAAAAAAAACATGACAGCAGACATTCTGAGGAAAATAGTTTTATTTATTAATGTGAGAAAAGAAGGAGACAGCTTCTGAAGACCAGCACCTATTCTGTCAAACAAGGAAAAATAATCAGTAGGCATAAACAAACAAAAAAGCAAGAAAAAAAAAAAACAATACTCGGCGAACTACAAGACAAGTTTCAAGCTTTATCTTTATGATAGTGACTATAACTAAAAGGCTGAGGTTTTGCTCCTCCAAAGGATATGCCGACATAAGGATACAAATGGTTTTTCCAGCCTTGGTATCTTAAATAGATAAAGTGCAAACACAACTGTAAGTATTTCAATGACATTTTTTGTGCTACACAAACGAATGGGTGCATAATGGGGATATGTGAGAAATTGTTCTTCGGAGAAAAAGAACAAAATAAGAGTTGAAAGGCTTTGGGGAGTTTTCTCACCTGCTGGTTTCACCGCTGCTTTGGGCCCTTCTTGCCGTCTGTGCTGACTGGTTTGGGTCTTGCGGATCTAGCGAATTGCTGGGAGTTTTATAGTTAAGGTGCTTTGGAGGTTTTCAGAAGTGAATGTCTCTTTCTGCTTCGACAAATGTGCATTTAGAGTTACATTTGGAAAGCCACCTTGGTTTCTAAGCCTACCCAGCTGTGGCTGTCCAGGAGCAGATCTGTTTTTCGTACGGGACACAGAACTCGTCAGGTTCTAGCTGAAGCTCTGCGCGATGCGGCTCTGAGCGTTTTTTCCTAGCCACGCTCTCTGCCTCGTGTAAATTAAATTTTGAGAAAAGGTCGCAGCTGTTTCCTCGGAAGGTCAGCAAACCACTGGCCAAAACTGACCTTATAAGAGACTGGACGCATTTTGGGCTTTTTTTGTTTTTGTTTAACTGCCTCGGTTGAGCTGCGACAGCTTCGAAAATAGCACAGAGTTTTAAAGCTGCCACCTCGATGATAGGTTAAATAAAAAGCGTGGATGGGATTTATCAAAGGACTTTTACCGATGATAAACCTCCTGCTTTAATCTGCCAAAACATCAGGAAGGTTGATTTTTTTTTCTAGCAGACTGAGTGGTTAGTTGCAGGGCAAGCCTTTAACAAGCTATGAATTTATACAGGTTCACTGCTTGTGCTTTCTTTAAACAAATTCAGCAGCAAAGCAAACCGGCCCTGACTTTCTGATACGTTTTTTTCTTTTTGCACTCTATTTCTATGAACTTCAAGCTAACAAGCAGAATTTATTCTAAAATGTAACTTATGCTAATATGAACTGAATGTGGAATTTCTGCTAACAATAAATTTTCTTCTGAAACAGAATTTATGCTAACATGGAATTTAGGCTGAATCCAGATTTACGCTAAAATGGAATTTATACTGAAACAGCAATTATGCTAATTCCCAATTTCAGCTAAAACGTAAATTATGCAAAAATTCAGACTTTTTGAAGCCTGTCACATTTTGTCGCAGCACAACGACAAAGTATTTTATGGGGGATGATTGTGACAGACCAACACAAACATGTATTCAGCCCCTGTTTTGTCATAGCCCTACACAAAATCAGCTCAGGCAATTTAGATAAAGAATATGTAAATATATCTTTAAAAAATAAATATTGCAGAGCTTGTCGTTTTATGCGCTACTTTATGCAAGTCCACCAGTTCCTTACTTTACATATACCTATATGGACCTCATAGGTAATGAGGACCAATGTCAGCCATGCTACCGATCCAGATCCAGATGTTAAATTCTAAGCCGAGCACATGACAATGCTGTCTTCAAGCTAACTCGCTGCGAAATGCACATTAAAACGGCGTCAAAATCAGAAGCCTTGCTCCCTGTGACAGGTTCAAAAGTTGATGCATAATTAGCTTCGAGAAAGAAGGAAGAGCAGGTGGTGGTTCAAAGCTGCCAGAAATTAGTCCTCATCCTCCTGAAAGCACTGAGGGGCACAGCCAACAAAACATCTGTGGAGGGGAGGGTTCACTTAATAAACCGAAACTACTTCACCTGTTCCCTGTGTCGCTTTGATACACATCCTTCCTACGATTAACGGTTTTCTTTTTACTTTAGTCACAGGTGAAATGTGTTCTGGCTTGCTTATTTTTTCAATCGGTGATGTTGGAAAAAGGTGCTGATTTGGACTCCAAACAAACATTTTTCACACCAAACACAACTTTACATCTTGGCATGTCTGGGTGCCTTCACAACAAAAATTAATTAAACCCCAACAAAGTCTGCGGTTACCCTCCTTTTAAAAGCCTTGTTCTCGTTTCATTCAGCAAGAATAAAAGGATACAACGACCAGGGGTTTGTCGTGGAGAACGAAGCCGTTGGTTTCCCGCAGGGCTTTTTCGGCGCTGCGCTCGTTAGGGAGTCCTATGAAGGCCTGCCCTTTCATCCGCCCCTCCTTCATTAACACGACGTCGAACCTGGGGAGCGAAGAAAAAGCGGGAACACATCATTATGGCTGTACGCTCGTGGCCCGTCCGGCTCAAAGGTTGCACCGCGCTCCGTTGGGCGTGACACGGGGAAATGTTATCTGCTCCTGTGAGCACATAAAACCGAATGGGTCGGCAAAGCCCGACGACCTGCGGGCTCTAAATCCCGACAATTGATTTTTGCCGAAGACGAGCAACAGGAGGCTTTAAAAGTTTATTTAGCATTCAGGGCAGGATCTGCCGCTGATGGGCATGTGCCCGTAAAGCCTTTTTTTTTTCCTCTGGAAGCAGTTCATAAAACACATCCCCACTTCAGTAAATCCTGGACAGCACAGATGACAACAACCTTCGATAAAATAAGCAGTCGGCAGCAACACTGTGGCCCATCTGCTTCAGTAAGCATCAGATCTTGGATCATTTCTGTCAGAATAGATGATGGCTGCAGACTGTGCTCTCCCAAATTAAAAGACAGAGCTATGATGCAATATGCAGGCTAACTAGCTGTGCAGTTCAGCCAATCAGAGTCCATGTAAAGAGCCAAATTTTAAATTGTTTAACCAAGGACAGTAACAAAGGAACAACGAAACTGTTAGTAAATAATGTAATTCAGATATTTTCTTTTTTTTTTTTGGAAAGATTACAAAACGTGGTTACACTTGTCAGTAATTGTTTAATGATTTATTTATTGCCATGTTTGTTCTCCATATGAAAAAAAATATACAGTGAAGTTGAAGCCACAGGTGGGTAAAGGCCAGCCGGAGCCCCAGGCAGAGATTCTCTCTTTCCTGTTTCTCACAGGAGTCTGGCCCAAGCCTATTTGAGGGAGTGCTGATGCACCAGCATCTTAATGTCCCTCATGATCTCAGTATTAGTGTGGATACTTATTAAAAAATGAAAGGCACAGTCAGCACAAATTACTGGAGGCTCTTGGGAAGAGCGGAATAATTGCCGGGGCCAAAAATAGCCCCAAAACAGGAGAAAAAATGCCACTCGATGTTAAGCAAGATTTCTGTTTACGTACATGTTTCTCTCGGCTTCTGACGACGGGTTAATGTATCGTCCATAGATGTACCTCATGTCCTGGGAAACATTAAAGATAATTAATGAAAATATCACGTTTCTTTGCACATCTTTTTGTCATTTTGCCACATTAAAAACAACAATTAATAAAGAAGCAGGCCATACTTTTCAGATTTGTATCTGTAACTACATCAATCCTTATTCATCCGCTTTAAGTTATGTGTTACTCCACATGAAACAGACTCAGATTTGCAGTTTTAATATGTTAATAGTGTGAAAGTTGAAGACAGAATCTTGCGCTGATACAGGTGAGTGTTTGGGACAAAAAAACAAAACAAGAAACGGATCAGGAAGGATGGATGAAAGTGGGTCACGTGCAACAGCTGGACCTACCTTCTCCTCCACCTGCTTTGCGATGTTTTTCACGTACAGTCTGCAGGTCGGCTCGCCGGCTTCATAATTTTTAAAAACAGACATCCTTTTTATCTCTGTTTTAAAAAGAGGGGGGAGAAGGAGAAGAGAAATTGATGCGAGATGAATAAAAAAGAAAAAAAAAAAAACAACAACAAAGAAACACAGGTACAGAGAGCCATTTCTGTGCTCCGGAATCCATTGGAGGTTTGATTTGATTTCATTCGTCACCTTTCTGGAAATGTTTTCCCAAACACAATGTTTCAGCACAGGCGACGCTTTGTCGATTTGTACTCATCGGTTGTTAAATGACGTTCACAATAAGCATCTTGCATCAAATGCAAATAAAACCCTGAGATCTTGGGGGTAAAAAAAAGTTCAAGCTGCTGTTAAACTTTCACCAGCAGCTCCTCCTTCACTGAGGGATTCATCTCGTCTCTGGTTTCAGGTTTGACTTTCCCACAGTTTGCAAATCATTTCTCTTTTTGTTTAGCCGCGACGTCTATCAGAATAACTCCCGGCTTATCCTAATATGCATTTCAAACGAACTACGGCATCCTGCGCTTGTTGCATCACCTCACAACAGAAGTGTGCGAGGAGGAAATTAGAGCGTTACAGCTGTTCCGCAATACCTACATGAAAGGAGGAATGTTGTCATTGGGAGCACGTACTCGAGTCGAAGCGCGTCCCTCCAAGGTGTTTTAATGTTTGTTGACTTTATAGAATTTTGTTCTTTGTCTCTCGTCAATGGTGTTGTGATGAGTTAAAAAATTAAACTCACTGCGCTGTGTTTCCACGTTTTTGCAATTCAACAGAAGAATATACGACTGTATCTGTTAGGAAGTCTGGTTCATGGTGGGGAGGAATTTCCAGATGCTTGAAGGTGTCGCGTTCGTTTGCTCAAATAATTATAGGCAAGTACAGAGACAATGGGAATGTTGGCAGAACACGCCATGGGCTGAAAAGCCAATCAGCAAGGAAGAAGACAACGATATTATCGTTTGTCGCAACAACAATGGGGACAATTTATTGGAAAGTAAAATGTGTTATTGCAACAGTCTTAGTTGTGGGGCTGCTTGCTGCAGGAGGGACTGGTGCACTTTATAAAATAGACGGCAACATGAGAAAAGAACATGTTGAAGCGACATTTAAAGACATCAGACAGGAAGTTAAAGTTTGGACACAAGTTGGTCTTTCGAGAGGAAAATACTCAAACCAGAACTCCAGCAAACTGTTGCGAAGATTGACGATGGAAACCTACAAATGTTTGACTTAAGTCATACAGTTCAAATGAAAAGCTACTAAATAGCAGGCAATGTATGTAAACTTCTGATCTTGGCAAAACCAATAAGTAAATCTCTGACATATTATTTCTCTTAATATTGTGGCAACCAAAAGCAAGAGAAGTTTGGTCTGATTTTTACAATATTTTATTTCAGAAAAAAACTGAAAAAAGTCACAGGAAAATCTGTCTTTTTTATTAACTGCATGTAAACGTGTGGTGTCACCTGCACAACAAAGTTTGCATCCATAATGTGACAACCTTGCTTGGATTACTCTAACTCCTTACCGTCTCTGGACAGCCGGCCTTTCTCTAGCTCCTTCCTGGAGATGACGTCTGACACCAGGTCCTCTTCGTCGTCGCTGCGCTCGTCCTTCTGCTGCTTGGTCTGGGCGCTGGGGTAGAGCTTCCCAAAACCTTCGGCCTCCGTCGCTTCCTGAGAGCTGCTGCTGGGGCCGCTCTTGCTCTCATCTGCTAAGAGAGGAAAACCCCGTCAATCGGTTCCATATTTTCAGACAGTGACAAAGAGTGATTATCAGTCAACATCACGCTGTGTCTGCACCCACTGCACTGTGCGCGTCACCTGCAGAAAGAAAGCAAGATTATATTATTCTGACTACTTGAACTATTAAAAACTATCACCTATTTTAATTTTGCCTGGGCAGGAAAACTGAGAAAGAACAGAGCAAAATTCACTGCAGTCAAAATGATTGCTTGTGGACAAAGTAGGTATAAGTGATAGTACTTCAGTTATTTTATTGCTAAATAAATATGAATCATGTTTATGAAAATTGATAGGTTTAGGAAAACCCTTTTGAGGTTTAACACCTGCACCCTGGTTCACCAGGGATACGCTTGTCTTAATTTAAGAGGGACTTGACGCATCTCAACGTGAACAAAATTGTTTCAATAGTCCTAGTAATTAAAGTTTGAGCCATTTTGTTTTATGTATTGATTTCATATTTAGTCATATTAGAATTATCTACAATGTCACACTTATGTTTGCTTTTTTTTTAGAAATGTTACATCACTTATGGCTATATTTGTACTAATATTTAACACTTTGGATGGACTAGCTTTTCAACAAATAAACAATTCCCCCTTATGAATAAATAAAGGACATTCAATTCTATTCTGTATTTTTTTCCCAACAATAGAATTTATTTCTCACCTGCACGTAATGCGTTTGGGTCATAAAGGTGTATCCTTCATGACCCAAATGCTCACTAACGTCCATTTGTAACATCACATATTTTATCACAGTATGATGAATGGTTGTAGTGCATCGACAACATGCTAGATAATGTTAAAGCAGCAAAAAATGTGAGTAACTGTGGCAATCAGTTTGCAAACAAATAATTCCTTTACCCGCTGTGGTTTAAAGAGTGAGAAATTAACAATTGGAAAACTGAAAGAAATAGCTTTTTTGTTTGTTTGTTTGTTTTTCTTGAATGAAGGTAGCGGGGATAAATCTTTTCAGCAGTACGTGAATGCGCTGTCGATGGAAAAGAGCAGTGAGCCTTTCCAAATCCGCAGAAAGGGAGGAAAAATGGTTTGTCATATCAATGAGATGTATGTGCGCGAGTGTCGAGGCGCAGAATGCCGTGGAGCTTTTCTGATAAACACTAGATCGCCGTTTCCGAACTTACAGTCCTCCTTATCGGTCGCCCACCTCCCCCTTTTTTTATTTAAACAGCTTGTTTATCAGAACTCCCTCGCCCCGCTCGCCAAAACAAGACTAATCCAAGAAGACGAAAAAAAAGCCACCTGTCAGAGTTTATCTTTCCCCTGCCTCTAGGAAATCCTTTGTACACGACTTTGAGATCTGTTTTACTTTTTCAGGAGTGAAGCTGAAGCCAAGGAGAGGGGAGATAAAGAAGCAGGGAACCCCGGAGATGACAGGAGGCTCAGACTGTGTCCTCATAGACGTTTGTTCACGCAGATAATAGCTTAAAAAAAAGCCTTTCTGCTGCAACTTTCTGCTTTGAAGCGCTGCCGTGTAACACTGGGCTCCGACTCCACTTCTAGTCGGGGCTTGAACTTGTGTCAACAGGCCTGACAAATCATCTCTTGGCTCGTTGTGATAAAAAAAAACAAAAAACACGGAAGAGAAGCTGGAGCCTTGCTCTGTCTCTCTTCCACTGATGAGAGGCCAGAGCCTTTTTGAGCTTTTGACTCGAGCAAGAGAAGCGATCTGCAAGACAGATGAGATGTATGTGTGCATCTCATACATCTGACACAGCCTGAGTTTCTCCAGGCTGTGAGCATTGTTACTCACCAAACTGAGACAGTTAAAGCACAGTACTGAGTTTAAACAGGGCTGCTGTGCATTATTCAAATTATCAATAATTTCTAGATTTAGTTGACTAGAGTTCTTAGTCAATCATGTTATTCACCTTTCATTAAAAACTCAATAAAATAACCTGGAGTTTGTGGCTATCATACAATAGTTATAGGGTAAAAGAGGCAGTATTATGAATTTATTTTTACACAGTGCTAGTTTGTAGCATAATCAAGTAATTGCTCTACCTTCAGTTGTATATATCACATGGGACTTAAAAGACATTTGATTATGTTATTCAAGGTCTTGAAAGTGGGCCTCTGTCTCTTTAAGAAACTCTGCCTTCAGAAAGTCATCACAACATCGCTCCTCTGTTAACACTTTAATAACATTTTAGCTGCACTGCACTGAGAAGTAGCTTGTACAAGGAGCTCAGCTGCTGCGCAGCTCCAGCAAGTGTTTGCTAATTTGCTGCTGGCTAGTCTGAAGGAGTTGAGCTGGGGAGCCGTGGTGGAGGCAACTCAGAAGCTTGGAAACTCAGACGACGAACTTCCCAAAAGCGTTGCTACATCCACCATGGCGTTTTGCACAGCTGAATTTCTTAAACATGCACGAAAGAATCAAAGCAACACTCCAGCTATGTTTTTGCTGAGGAAATAACATTCTATGGTGATGTAAAGTTAAAATAAATGTCAACTTTACATAACACCGCACCCTTTAAAAACATTTTCAAGCCACTGTACTTTTCCCCAACCACCTCCTCTTCATTCTCTGCTCTGTTTGTCCTTTAGAACTGCACACTCATTTCTACAACTATAAATAATTCACCAGTCTCATTTCAGGGTAAATGCAAGGACTTCCAACCTGAAGCCGCTTTAATGAAGTGAATTCCCTGGTTATAAAAGTAAACTCAATCTCTCTGGATATTGAATTTCACTCTAGGTCACCAAAGTTTATTTTCCTGTTAATTCCAACCATAATCAGTGGGTTTGTTGGGGTTTTTTTAATCCATGTGAAGCTCGGGGGTCAAAAAGTCCTACCTTCGACTTCGACATCGGTTTTGGCGAGGCCGCTTCCCTCCGCGCCGGCTGCCGCCTCTGGCACCGAAATGTGGAACTCGATTTTTCTGGGCCCGGCGGGGTTCGGGTTCTCAAACACGTCGGAGGCCTGCAGCACCGGACCACTGAGACCAATAGGATCACAGAGAAACAGAGAGAAAACTGAATGTACAGCAAACCTGGATGATGTATGGTTGGTTTAGCCATTTTTTGTGTTTTGCTAAAGCTGAGATGTTCCACAGTCGGATAAACAAGTGGCCAGGAGATGTATTTATAGTTCGGAAAGCAGCCTCTGCGCTCTGTTCATGAGGGAGGCGGTGTGCAGGTGTGTGAGAATGTGGAACAAGGACAAGTCGCTGAGCCACACGGGGCCGTCTCCAGGAGGAAGACGGATCGTCTGGAGGGTTTTTTTTTTATTATTTGCCCTGTGCTTTAACTGAGCCATGAATACGGTATCCAGATAAATCATGTTTGAGGACTGTGACATGCTTGAGTGCTTGCTGCGTACCTCTGAGAGTCTGGTTTCGGAGCGTAGAGCAGGTCCTTGATCTTGGGCTTCTTCCTTTTTGAAGCTGTTTTTGGTCTCAGGGGCCTCTTGCATGCTTGGTTGACCAGACCCATCAAACGTGCGATCCTCAAATAAAACAAGGGGAGGAAGGGGGGTAAAAAAAAATGACTAGCATGTACAAAAAAAACACAACATCTAAACACACAATGAAATAACAGCTATGAATATTGATTCGATGCCTGCATCCTCTCCTCACCTCTCTTTATCTTCTTCATCCCCGCTTTCATATTCCGACTCTTCCTCGCTGGACCTCCGCATATCCTCCTCTGGTAAAGGTGGGTAGTCAGTGGGTGGAGGAGGAGGCATGGGGAAGGGTGGAGCAGGAGGCAAGAGCTCGAACTGCAACAAACAAAAAACAAATCATGCATCAAAGGTTGCGGTGGGACTCGATTCAAATTTTTAGTCAAGTTAATTGCAAGAGCTAATGAATTAATCAAAAAGTGTGTATCGACAAAATACGCAACATTTTCAAGTCAGGAAACCCCTTTTGCTGCTAAACTGTTGAATATGAGCTCACAAGTAAAGATCTGTAGTTTTCATTTATTTTTTAGGCTATTCAACCATCAGATTGGCACAAATGCTAATATAGCCTTTCGGCATTCAAGTGTTTCAGGATCCCTTGATCATTTATACAACTTCTTTAAAAAAATACTTTTGTGGACGTTGAAATTAGCGCTGGGAGTGTCTATGCTGCTGCAACATATTTAGCATCTCAATGTTATTTTAGGCTTGAGTAGATACAAAAAAAGGCCAACTTATTTGAGCAAAACTTGCACACAAAGACAATATTTTCCAGCATCCAATGAGATCATTTTCTAAAGAACAAATTAACTCCCTCTGAGTCAACAGAGGCGGCTTTGTCATCCATGTGATGTCAGCAGATATCACTTGTGCATCAGATTTATTGGCATTCCAGAAACAAGTGAATATATGGTTCTGTCTGGCACTTTTGTATGTAAAAAAATACAAATTTTATAAATTGTTTTTATGTGCTAAACCTATGTAATTAAATAATCTAAATTAATGCGTTGACACTAATTACACGAGTCTAACAATGACCAAAAACAGAAGTAATAAGTCATTCTTATAGTCGCTTTCACTGTTATTGCAACAGTCCACAAAATATTGTGATAAAACTTTACAGCCATATTGCCCATCCCTAAATATATCACATTTGTGAGGATCAAAGGGAAAATTGTGTCATGATGTAAGATTCAGAGGAAGAAGTGGAGATAGACAATATATCTGCTTGGACGGATATATATATATATATATATATATTTTATGGAAGTTGTCTCAAACTGGTGAGTTCAAAGTGTTTCAGTGCTTTTGCGAGACCCAGTATGACCAGTTATACCAATTCTGTATTCAGGAACCACATCTGGAATCTTACCATGGGTGGTCTTGCTGTGACAGGACCAAATGGGCACGGCAGATTCATCTTGTTCATCAAATGAAGCACCTGTTTCGATGTGAAATATGCACGCATTTAGAACAGGGACAGCAGAATGCGTGTGTGTGCGTGCGTGCGTGTGTGTGTGAGGAATCCTAACACAAGCCGGTTGCATAAACACACTGCGGCTCCCCAAACAGGCAGCCTGGAACGCAGGCTCCGTATGTAAAACAGACCGGCCGACTTCTGCATACAAATATGAGGATCAAGGTGGAATTGAAGCAGAAGAGAGATACCTGAGGTGCAGCAGAGCCGCTCGGCTGGCGCACTAGCACCACCTAGACGCCAACACGGGATGCAGCTCGGCTCCCAGGGAAATGCTAAACCCATAACTCATGCTTCCCACTTACATTTTATTATTAATACTTGCTCCCCCGAATTGGGTTTTAAAAGCCAAACGCTTGCCGTTTGATCCTTAAGAGCTTGGACGGTGCTCAGAAACCTTGGGCACACTTATTCCTGGTTCTTGTTTCTATTTCACAATCAGAATCTGAAGACTGCATGCTTTTTGTTTCGGTCACATTTCTTGGAAAACACAGAATCCAGAAAGGAATATAATGCAACACAAACCATGGAGATTCTCCACATTTGCATATTATGCTGTTGGATGAAAAATAAAGGGAACAGAGGAGAGGTGGTGTTTACTCACTTGGACATAAAACTTTGGCACAGCGATGAGGGCATGCGTTATGTTTGTGAGAACGCCGTTGGATGGCGGTGGGTATAAATATTTCAGCGTGGGATTTGAATGAAATCTCATCCTAAAGGGTTCAAAAAGAGGAGAGGGAACGTGAACACCAAGCATAACGAGTCACCCACCAATCAGAGATCAACTACTTGGTTCTAAACAGTGACTAGAAGGTTGAATCAGGACAAAAATCTGATTTTCTTTCCTGTTTTTTTTTTCCTTCCGGATCATTTGTTGCCTTCTGGGTCTGCCAATGCATCAACAAAGACAATGATGCAATTTTTTGTAGATGAAGCAACACTAAGAAACACATGCTTTGATGTGTAAGTGGGTATGGTTGAGTCTCGTCTCAATTCGAACTGGGATCAAAATTTCAACAGTGGTTATATAGTTAGAGACAAAAAAATAATGGTTGTTTTTAGCCTTTAAGTAATTATATCTTGTGAGTATTACTCTTAAGGGGAACATTTGCCTCCTGCTTTTGCAAAACACATTTTGAGATGTTCTTTGGATTTGCTTAGGTTGCGTATACAGTTCATGTTAACGTTTAAAAATTGGAAGTTGGCTTAAGATAAAAGTTGCAACAACGAGAAAGCGTGCTGTTGCTGTAGCGAACGGTATCAAAGAGCACCTGGTCCCGTCAACTGACAGGCCAGGCTGCCTGTCAGGAGTTCAGTGGCAGCCCAGCTACCTAATTGGACACAAGGTGTCTGACAGCTCCCAAATATGCCTCTCAGATTCTCTTCCAGGTTCACTGTCAGCTCGCCTGCAGGCGGTTTCTGCAGAGCGAACTGATGACGCCTTGACAACTGTTAAGGATCACGTCATGCGAGCACACTGAAGTGTCCGCGGTCGATTTGAGGGGAGAGTGCAGGCTTTACAAACTCCATGTAAGGGGGGGCCCCTAAAACATCTAGTATGTAGTTTCTTTTATAGCTCATAAAATGTGATCGAAACTCAAAAATAATTCAGTAACCCTTTTGTTTACGTCATGTTGTCATTCTTACCCGAGTTTAGGAGAAACGCCAGTCTCTATGATTGGGATTTTTGGCTGTTTGAATTCTTGTGTCTTCTGCTTTTCTTTGACATGACTGTGTGGAAAAGAGAAGAGCTTAAACCCAAAACTTATGAGAGTCTACACAAATGAAATCAGTGCAACAATTAAAAGTGGAAAAAATATGTTGAATAGGAAAGCGAGAGTGATGTACTACAGAAAAACATACCCATCTGACACTGGGGGGTCCTTTAAAACTGTTGAATTATCTTGGCCTCGTGCAAACTCCACAATGAGGGTCTGGTCCAGAATCTGTAACTGATGGAGCCTACTGAGGGCCTACAAGAAATAGGATGGGAGGGAGATTACCATTTTGCAACACAAACTCATAGAAAACATAGTTATATCTTTATATGCAAAGAAAAAAATATTTTGTGGCTTTTGGACACAAGACACTCACTTTTGCTGCCATATTCTCACTTTTAAATGTCGCAAAAGCTGCATGTTTCTGTTAAGAAGGATGAATAAATAAATTAATCAAGGAAGTAAAAGTCAGATTTTAGGATGCAATGGAGTCAAAAAAAAACCTACCAAACGTCCCCGGTTTGAAAAGACTCGAACCGACTCTGCACCAAAATACGTCAGGAGGTCTTCTTTCTCGTCCGTATTGAGCTCAGCCGGCAAGTGGCGGACAAGCAGCGTTCTGCTGCTGTTGCTTTTGGATGAGTCTTCATTTTTCTCCATTTCCTTGATGGACAGAAGGCGACAAAAAAAAAACGACAAGGTTGGTCCACAAAGACCTCCGAATAACTCACACCTGCCTTAACTTTCAGTTAAGTTTATACTTCAGATTTACTGTCAAATACAAATAGAAGTGAAACATAATGTCAGAATGATGTCACCTGAAAAGATAATAGAATGCAATCAAATGCTTTTTTCCCCAGGAAAATAGCCTTTCAAGCCACCCTGCCTGTCTGTTGACCTCAACCATAAATTCTGCTCGCTATCAAAAAATGACGTCATCTGTTGCAGTCATTGGTGCAACATGACTTTAGGTTACATGTTTTTTCTTTGATAAAATAAACAGCAGGAAAATGACATCTCCTACTTACTCTGGATATGTTACCGTAACATTAAAATTTAAAAATGAAACGTGACCAAAAACAAGAACAAAAAAGCAAAAACATAAGAAATAGAGTTTAATGCTTAGTGATCACAAAACAGACTCCTCAACTTCTATGAACAGGGGTACGAAACATCTAGAAATGACCCTCTCTCTTGGAGAACGTTGCAATAAACGAAGCCGAATCAAATAACAAAGAGTGCTAAGTAGTTGAGTATATTCAGAAGCACTGAAAACGAAGAGACGAATTCTCCATAAGCAACATAAGGCAAAAAAGACATTTTTCGCGAAATCCCTCCTCAGGTTGAGCTAGCGTAATGCTACTGCTACTACCGACCAGGTTTAAAATCTATTTTATGAACCTACTCTACAAGGTTTTTTAACGACAAGGCGCCGTTCATAAACCGACTGAATTCAGCTTAGTAAAGAGCTCTAACAACGTGAAGAACTGTGCTTTCCATTGAACAGATTTCATACCTGCCTCCTAAAACTGCAAGAAGACTTCCGGGTAATTCTTCTTCTTTTTCGTTCCGCCAGTCGACACACATTTCAGAGACATACTGCCTCCCTGTGGCAGAATGAAGTCACTACTCCTCTCTCGCCGAACTTTGTGATCACATTTGTTTACCAAGCTTATAATTATTCCCAGCTCTTCTTTAGATGTGCTCGACCAGTGAACTAATAAATTATAGCTTACAAAAACAATACACTGGTGAAGAAAAAAACAGTACCTACTGTTTTAATGTTATCCAGTTTTATGTTTTTGGTTTTAACGCTGAAATTTCTCCTCCACAAGAATTTTTATTATTAAAAGGTTGCAAAAAGCCATTGGTGGAGTTGTTGTGAACGATTTGAAAACATTCCCCAGCAGATTTCAGAAAATTGAGGATGACTTTCAGACAACTTTAAATAATGTTGAAAAGGTTAGGAAACACTTTCATTGGGAAACAAAACTCCTTGGACATTCTTTAACATTCATATTCAAAGCTTTAGGGATGATTTCCAGTGATTTACATTGTGAACATTGTAGATCAATTTTTAAGGAATATTTCCTGAATTTTTGGTATTAATAGGCCTTCAGTAATCCTTTAGAAAAAGTTCCCACGAAAGTTACTAATGATCTTCAGGGAACCCCAAGGACTCATTCCATAAGTTTCATCCAATGTTTTAGTGTAAAAGCTGCAGATATCCTACACTGAACCATTAGGAAACTCTCTCTCAGGGCCACATTGAGAAGGTTGTAGTTTACAGGAAACGTTCTGGGATTGTTTTGGTTCCATGGTAAAAGCTGTGGATAATGTTCAGGAAACTGTTAGGGAATGTTTTCTGGGTACATTGCAGAACGTTGGTACCTTCACATAAACTTTAGGAAACATTCTTTTTAAGATTCTCTGAAGGCTAAGCCATGGAGGTTGCAGATAAACTTTATGCAGGCCATTGGAGAACATTCCTTGATAGCTCCGACCAAGTTGAACTGTCAATGAACATTTTATTAATCTTTAGAGAACTCTTGATTGGTGAACACTTGATTATTTTCACAACTTTAGGAACTCTGTGTGGTATTCTCATAAATTTGCTATGTTGTCAGTTTTCCTGTAAATGCGAGATAACTTCCTATGTCACCTGTCTGCTGTGGTTGTTGCGCAAAAGAATGTGGAATAAAAGGGCAAGGAAGCCACATTCTTTGGCGTATATAGCAATTGCAGACATTTTCATTCTAAATGTAGACCTGTTTCAGGTCATGTCCATATTTTGTTATTTAAAATGGGATATTTCTCCACTGAACAACCAGCTACCAATGCTCTTTCCCCCCAGCAGATGTCACCCTAACCATGTTGAAATAATGAATGTCTGCAGCAGAAATACAGTACATGACCTGAAGCATTCATTCAACCGGGATCCATTCACAATTTGCTCCTAGAAATCTTAAGTGAGATAAAGTAAAGAATTTTATTAGCACTGAATCATGCCCACCACAGCTGAATAAAATTATAATTAGTTTATTTATTCATTGGATATACAGACAGAGACGTTCCCAAAGTTAGAATAAACTGTCTGCTTCTTGGCACTTAGATATCAGATGATATTATTACCTAAATCTAAATGCAGCAGTTACAGAAAAGGTCTGCTTTTCCTCTCCACTCAAAAATCACGGTCGTCTTTTCACCCTCCTTCTCCCCCCAGGGAAAATCTCCCTTACAGTTCTCGAGATGCCTCCAAATTCCAGCCCAGATGAAGCCCTTTCTTTGACGAGCAACGCGAGGGCATTCCTCCGCAGGGCGACACAAAGCCCTCTTTCACCGTGGCCTGGCTCTGAAATTTCACAGGTGACGGGAGGAACGGCAGACACTCGACCCTCCTCCTGGCCTCCCGTCGCCTGCTCTCACCGAGAGAGGGATGCTCACCAGTCGCAGCCAAGTGAAAAGGAATACTATATTGTAAAAAGATGAAATATTACACATAAATAAACACGATGTTTAACAGAGCGGAGAAGACAGCGAAGGCAGTTCCCTGTCTTTTTGTAGATTATAGGTGTTTTCAGCTGGAGTGGTTAAAAAGATTAGAAGACTTTTAACGAAAGAGATGTAAAAAGAAGAAAGAAAAACATTCCAAAAAATGTGATTAAGGTTTGTTAATGCATCTGTACCTCTCTATATAAGCAAGCTTTCCTCATAATAACTTCTAAAGTGCAAAGCTGCCACTAAATTAAATGTTTGCCATTAAGCTCCCATCTTGAGACAGTCAGAGAGTCAGTCAGAATTTTGACATGAACCAATGTTGGTCATTTTTAGGCTTTCAATGATTGATTTTGACCATTTTTAAGCTTTAAAAGGAAGAACTGGCTTTGAAATTTCTCTACTTGTCTTTGGGCAAGACGCTTCACCCACCTTGCCTGCTGGTGTTGGTCAGAGGGGGCGCGTGGTGCGGGTGCACGGCCCCAGGGCAGCTGAGGCTACAAGGTAGTAACCACATCATTCAGTGTGTGAATGACTGAATACAATGTGAAGTACCTCAGGGTCTTCTGGAATAGATAAAGTTTTTCACAAGTGCAGAACAAATTTGTGTGCGTTGTCTTAGGTGCTGCTATGTAAATCTTACGCTGTTATGTACATTTATCTACATGACGAAAGAACAAGTAGTGTGATCATAATTTGAGCAAAATGCAGAAAAAGTGCTTGGTAACCTGTGTTGTGGCTTGGCATAATTTTGTTTCTGGTGTCAGACGTACCACTTTTAGTGTTTTCTCAAAGGGACCATCTGAAAGGTATCCCAGCTTTCCTTCCCTAGAATATCTCCCTATGGATCTTGCTTGCCGAATGTCAGCCCTCTTGCTCCTTTGGCACAAAGGAAAAGCAGCTTTCTTAAAATGCACAATTTTTAGACAGCCAGCCCTAAGTAAGACCTTTGGACGAAGGCCTCAAAGAGATATGAGTTTTGGTCAGCAAGATTCCCTGACTTTTTTAAGAATGTGGATTGTCTCTTCGGGGTCTCGGTCTTCTGGATGACTCAAGAACTGAACTTGTTTGGAGCGTGTGTGCAGAACGTTCTTGTTGATGTCATTGGGCTCATTACTCAGGTGGCAACAGAGCTGGGGTCTGGATTTTGTGTGACAGACTCAAGTGGTTTGCTGAGGTTTTTGAACTCAACTTACCTTACACTCCATAAACAACCTGGCTTTATTTAATTTTTACATTGTGATTTAATTGCACCTGTCAACAAGACAGTGGTATTCAGGAGCAAAACTAAGCCTCTTAAGGACTGTCATAGCTGCATTTAAACCCAAAACACTAAATAATCTCCACAGCCTCTGTACTCCAAGAAGACTCCCGCAAGCGCTATCAGCTCTTGATTACCACTCGACTTCCCTGATTGAATGTTGGTACATCTCAGACAGTAAACTCAGGTCATGTCCAGCTTTCCAGAGCTATAAATGGACTCTTTGATACAGGCAATGAATGGGGGCCCCTCTGTGCTGGGATGTCATGGATTTTCATTGGCCCACATGGAAACGTCTTGGAAAAACACAGCGTGGATTAAGCCACCATTGTGGGTTGAAAAACTAGGTGGAACTTATGACTTTACAATTTTTTCAAACCAATTTTAATTTGACTCCACTCCCCACAAAAAATCAAAATAAAAACAGAGTTCCATAAGTAGCAGCATGTCATTTCAGATCACTTTAAAAGCGGCCTTTACAGCTCAACAGATTAGTCTAGCTAGTCTAGCTCCTCAGAAAGACTTTAGAATTGCAAACAAATGTCAAATTAATGGTGATATTAATGGCCTCTTGATCTTTGGACAAGAGGCTCTGCACAGCCAGAGTGTTCTCGTTTTCCACTGCCTCCCACTGGGTCTTGTAAGCTTCTGCAGGCTTGCAGAGATCCAGTCGGTGTTTCCAAACTCGCTGAAGAACTCCACCATCTCTCAGTCAGCCACAGCAGACAAGACATGGCGCTTAAGTCACTTGATCCCAGGCTATCTTGTCGACAGGTGCAATGAATTAACGAACTGAAGAGTTAAACCTATTCTCAAAGAGACAACAGATGCATCATGTTACGTTATCATGCAACAAAATGTTATTGCTGGATTCCAAAAAGAAATTACTTACAGCACATTGTTTTTCATGTCTCCTGTCGTACGCGCACAGTCAGTTTGCATTGAACAGACAACTTTGCCGGACTGAAATCAAGCGAATGTTTCGTGCTAATGTCTCAGCAGTGCTCAACGAGGAGAGATAAAGTCAGGATGCCCACTCTGTTTACGTGGGTCGTAATAACGGTGCTATGCAGGATCGCAGGCTCTGAGCTAACCACTAACCACTCCAGGTGATCGGAGTCTACAAAGAGACAAATAACATGACCAGTGTCTGACTTTGTTTGATTAGCATTTTACAAGAAGCATTTGATAACATGTGATGTAGAAGGAAATGGCAGAGTTTATCTTGTGATAGGTAGGTTCACAATCAACCCAGACATGCACTTACTGAAGTTGATTGAGAGTTCAAAAGGACACTAGGATACATATATCTATATCTATATATATATATATATATATATATCTATCTATATATATATATATATATATATATATAGATAGATATATATATATATATATAGATATAGATATAGATATATATAGATATAGATATAGATATATATATATATATAGATATAGATATAGATAGATAATGATATATATATAAATATGAAAAAAAATTCTCAGCTCCAAATGTAAAAAATAGCTAGAAAAAATTATAGAATTAATTTCACATAACTTTATGGAACTATGGGGTTTGACCCCCATGGGGTTGAATGGTTTTCCTCAAAGTTATTCAGCCACACAAGATGAATATTACTATTATTATATAATAATATATTACATTATATCATACTATATGATATATCATATTACTGTTATTAAACTCGACACTTTCAGGATGGTAATGGACTTTTTTAGCCTTTCTTTGAGCAGGACAAAGCTTTGCTTTGTGGCAAACGTTTTATGCTCTGTCAGACAAAACAAAGCGCCAGTAACCACTGGTTCTGAAAACTGCAGCAGCACCAATCACTCTAAACTTGTAGTTTCACTGTTTTCAGAGGAACCAAACTGTATACAAGGACCCACCTGTTCTATTTACGCTCAAAAGGCCTCGCATTCAAAATCCTCCAAATAGTTCTGCATCCTGTATTCTGCTGTGGCATATTTTGTCTCCCCACATCATCCCGATCCGCCGGTGCATCGAGACTGCCCTCTCTAAACTCTTAATTATGTCCTTAATGCAGGGGCACCACCCAGAGCCTGACTGGACCACATGGTGAAAGAAGGCACACAGCTGGATTACAGCCGGCAACCCCAACTTTTTCCTCCAGCCGAAATTACACTCCCTGGGAGAGATTTTCAGCCCTTTGAAGGTTATTTTTCCTTTTAAGAGGACACAAAGACAGCTGAGTGCTTGCATCGGTTTCTATTCTTTTGCTCGATGATGCCACAACTGCCCTCTCCGTGATTACAGCCTGCGTACGACAACAATGCCGTACGCAGTTTGACCTTACGGGACGCTGACATGACTGCAAAAGGTCTGAGAATTGCCTCCGAGGAAGATGAACCTCTCGGGTTAATCTCATGTCTGAGAGAGAGCAGAGAAAACTCGACTGTTTTCAGAGACCGTGTAATCTACCATCTGAGAGTCGGATGGCACTGGTGGGAAGAGAGAGCACATACGGAGACCATTCACAACTTTAATAGATTCCAGGCAAAGTCTCGCAGCTTTTCAAAAGGCAGATGCTCAAACTCGGAGCTGAGGTCATCGTTTTCTGCACACGTGATGGCTCTGTGTATTCTGCTTTTTGATCAATTAGTCATCATAAGAACTATTCTTTTTTTTTTTTTTTTCATGCTTTAACGCTGGCGGAAATAAAGTGTCGTCACATACGCAAAAGACTTCTGCAACATGCGGATTCGGAGTTGGAGCCTCAAAAACTTGACGTTAGTCTCATCCATCGCTCTTCGGCTGATGGATGACCAGTCATACAACTGCAAATTAGGAAGAGCCTGCACCTTATAGAAACTGCAGTGACAGTGAATCTCCACATTATCAGTGCTTTTCCGGCGAAGCAAAAAGAAAATAAATAAATAAATAACACAAATTTTTCCCTTCCCAATGTGAGAAGAACTGTCTGTGTTTGCTTCCACAAATAGAAGTAATATGGATTCATACCTTGAACCCTTAAATGCTTCCTATCGCCTATTTATTACACGATGAGCAAAGCCAATGTTGATGATCAACAGAAGCTTTTCTATTCGCCGTCTGTTTTTTATTGTTGTTGTTGTCATTATTTCCAATATAGTGTAAATATACTGAGATCTGAAAATGTACAAATCTTGGTCCCAGATACTTGCTCTCTGAGTTTTTTGGGGGGTTTTTCCCTCTGAAGTTGCATGCTAGATAAGTTGCAGACTCACCTGCTGCTCATAAAGAGCAACGTCTTGTGATTCCGTCCCAAACAGCTGTTTAGCTACATGACCTTCAGGCAGACTGGTTTGCTTTTAAAACTGCTATGCGAAAGTGGATGAGAGATTTCTGCATTATCTGCCCAATTGCACTGAGCACCCTGGATTATTCTGGTGCGGAAGCACTTTTAGTGTCAAATTGGAGCCCGAATCCTGCATCTAAACATGAGACGCAGGCTTCGATGGTTATATTGTCCGAGTTTAAATTAAAACCTGTCGAAGTGTTTGTAATCTCCATTTTCTGAATTGTCATATTCCTGAAAAATCCTAGAAAATGCTCTACGTATGAGAAAAAGTAGAAACTTTTGAGCTTTTACAGAAATTGTTTTCTCATGGTTCTTTATTTCACTGCAACCCGTTGCAGTTTGTGTCCATAATTCTCAACAGTGGAGAGTCTTTAGTTCAGCAGGAAAACGACGGGAGTGATGTTTTCCCATGGTGAAAGACTGGGACATGGTCCTCGATCGGAGGACAAGCAAACCAGGAAAAGGGCTGCATCAAGGCCTGCCATATCTGGACGTGTTCTCTCCTGCCTGGAGAGCATTGACTTTATTTTTCTGCTAATTATTTTCCCTGTAAAGAAAAAAAAAGTGAAAAAAAGAAAACTTACCCAGCTGTGTCAAACAAGATGACCAGTTGCTTCAAACACCGACAACACAATCATGCATTTATTATGTGCAGCTGTGCTTGTTGATGCAGAACCACAAGAAGGCAAATAAAAGCAACCAAGGCTTTGGGAGTAAGTTTGAGTAACTTTGCTTGTATTTTTTTACAAACCACCCAAGAATATGTGATTTTTTACTTGTGGTTGACCGGATTCAGAAGTGCCCAGTAAACAAGCTAACAGGCAGTCAACGTAGCTGACTTTTTACACGGCCAAAAACGTCATAGCTGTTGGATTTCTTGGCCGTTTGCGTTTTGGTTTTTTATTTGTCTATTTTGACCATTTTTGTATCGTTTGTTTTTGGTCTTTAGGTCTTGCCATACACATTTCTATGCGGAACTGTGAGTCCGCTGAGCTCATCAGCTACTTCTCAGTCCAACATCCTCATGGATGACCTGAAGGAAAAGCATTGTTTCTTTGAAGGTAGGCTTGATTTGTAGGGCATTTAAGCAAAAATAGTTATTTGATTGTGCTATAAAATGGCCTCAAAAATAAATAATACTGTCCCTTTAATTTTGAATTAAGTAAAACTGAAAAGAGCATGCCGCACCATCATTTTCATACCACTTCCTGTCACTTTCTTTGTCTTTCCCACCGGTTGTTTACATAACTCGTGGTGCAGGTAAAAGTGTTTCTATTGGAGTTGTGTGTAATACAATAATTTTGATACAGCCGGAAAACCACCTCATCCTAGTGCAAAGACCTATTACTGACAACCATTAAGCAGATTTTTGTAAAATTATGCAAATAAATTTTTTTGGGTAATTTTCATAATTTCTGTTTGCTAAATTCTACGGTCAGTGTTTAATGAGGGCACCATCCACAAAGTCAGGCCGGATTACTGACCCTGTGGGAGGAGACAGTTGCCTGAAAATGAGTTTTATGAATGAGGCCGACGACTGCTGCCTGTGAAGCAGACCAGGAAATCTGAGAGAAAAATAGATTTACTCGGCTGAAGAGTGGACCTCTGCTCCATATTGGTAACACATGTTCACCTAAGGCCCACAATAAGTCGCTCAAAACAACGTTTTGAAAGAATTAGGATTTCATATTCTTGCGCTGCATGTTTTACTTTCTCCCTTCAGGCTTTTATTTAGTTGGTCTGTCGATGGGGGGAGGTGGGTTTAGAAAAATGACCAAACTTCCAATCGACATTTATTTTGTGAGAGAGCAAACCATTTTGTCTGCGCTCATGCAGACAAAATGACCTCAAACGAAAGTGCACTGAGTTCTTCTGATGTACAAATTTTAATCTGTCAAAATCAGTGGCTTCCACCACATAATAGGACCTGTTAGACTCGCAAGTACAGACATAAATCCACCCAGAGGCTAATAGCTGGTTGAGGCCCGCCCACCTCACGTCATAGAAGACTCTCACACTTTCTGTCCAGTCATGTTATTGATTTCTTTCCTCATTGACTCAGCTAATGTTAACCTAAACATTAAGTGACTAAAATTGCAGAATGAGTTTGACCGGGAGGCGGGCAGTGAGGATTTCATGTACCAGTTTCTGAAGGCTTATTAGAATACGTCTCTGGTCTGTCAGCTTTTTTTTTTTTTTTTTTTTTTGGCGAGTGTTGAGTCAAGACGAGTTTATTTCTATTGGACATTTCAACAACGAGGCAGTTCAAAGAGCTTCACATCGTAAAGACTTAACACAGCAATGAATAAACAAGCAATAAGCATTCCAAATACCCTCATCAAAATCATCTGGAAAATTTGAATCAAATATTTTGATAAATATTCCACTTAGTACTATTCTAAATAGGTAGGTTTTTAGTTTTGATTTAGAGGAAATCTGTGTTTCGGCAGTTTGTAGTTTTCTGGATATTTGTTCCGGATTAGCGGAGCATAGAAGGTAAGGTAATTTATCTATGTAGGACATTGTACAGCAACAAGCCAATTCAAAGTGCTTTATGTGAGTTAGAAGGAAATACAACAAAGGAAAGAGCAAACCCCATGTTTAAGAATAAGTAGTCTGTGAGTATAAACTAGAAGGGGTTTCTCTGATAATGTTGATCTAGGGTCATGAGTAATTTCTCTAGATAAGCTAATAAAAATTTCTCTGGATTCTAAGTTTGTTTTAATTCCTGACGATATAAACTAGATGCTCCTGTTACTTATTCCAGTGAGAATAAGTACTTCATAATTTATAAGAAGCCGCTAAATGCTGCTTCTTCAAGTTTGGTTTTGGTTCTGGGAATGCAGATTAGACTAGAACCAGAAGACCTGAGAGGTTTGGAAGGTTGATCCAATGAAAATTATTTAATGTATTCTGGTGCTGAGCCCTGCAACAGACTGGCGACCTGTCCCGGGTGTACCTCTCCTCTCGCCCAGAACGCAGCTGGAGATAGGCACCAGCACCTCCTGACCCCGTTAGGGAGAAAGGTGCTCAGAAAATGGATGGATGGATGGTGCTGAGCCATTCAGTGATTTATAGATCAACGAAAGTATTTTAAAATCTATTCTCTGAGTTATGTTTCAAGTAAAAAAATAAAATATAAAACAACGTAAATACTGCTCTAATTTATGTAAAGCCAAGATGATACTTTTCTGCAATTTTGGAAATGTTCCATAGTCTATATTAACATAATACTAATTGTATGGTTGAGCATTTTTAATGTGACTTTTTCTCGTTTTATGAGTGGAGAAATTACGCCTTCAAAATCCAGCTGAAGGGCCAAAGGGCTTTCATGCAAATCCTGAAGCCCGAGTCTAAATAACGGTGCTCTGCAGTTGATGCGGTGCATAATTATAAAGCCATCTCCCATCCGAACATCTCAAAAGCCTTGAAGTGAAACCTTTAACTTTTATCAAGGTAAGCCATCATTTTTGGATGCCTCAAAGCAACAGTATGCCCAGACAGGGGAACATTCCTGCCTCCTCAGATGTTCTGCTGCAGCACAGTGTTGAGAGTCTGGTTGCAATATTCCTGCTTTCTGATTCATTCTGCTGAATGAAGCCGCTTCCTATTACAAACACCTGTAGTCCACACCAAGCTACCTTCACTGAATGGTAAGTGATTTTCACTCTGCTGAACGTTTTTTTATGTATATATATATAGAGAGAGAGAGAGAGAGAGAGAGAGAGAGAGAGAGAGAGAGAGAGAGAGAGAGAGAGAGCACATGCTGAAATCAGAGCTTTGGCTACATATTTACATAGATTTGCATGTACAATTTATGATGGCTGTCAAAGAGGCGCATGGGAACTCTGGAAGAGATGCAGAAATTATCCTCTCAGGTGGGAGATTTCTCCACACGACAACTATTAACTGTGAAGTACACAATTTTGACCTAAACTAAGATATTATTAAAATATACATACAATATATATATATATATATATATATATATATATATATATATATATATATATATATATATATATATATATATATATATATATATATATATCAATAATGTATCTTCTTCTTACTATGCCACAAGTCATGTAGGAGGCAAACCTTTAAAGAAAAGTGCTCTGCTCTGATGAAACAAAAACAGTCCAACATGGTTGGTGGCAGCATCAGGCAGGCTGTGGTATGTTTGTTTTGTTTTTGTTTGTTTTCTTTTTCTTCTTCTTCAGCGTTAACAGCGCGAAGCTAGTCAAAGTTGCTGGTGACAGAGCTAGACTGTAGGGCAACCCTAAACATAGAACCGGTGCTGCAGCTAAAGAGTTCAGGTCAGGGTTCCATCAAGCAAACCGAGGAACTTTAATCAACGTATTGAGGTTTTTATGTCCAGAAAATGACTGTTGTAGTCAATGTTAACTTTGAATTTGGCCTCAATTCACATATTTATATCTGATGCGCATATCATGTAACATGCTACCACACTAACCGAAACCACACACATCCCTAGTGGTATGGTCACAAAAAAACACAATATAAAGAGGTTTCCCTGCTAAATCTAAACTTCCCTACTAAAAAAGGTGTGAAGATTATTCACTTTTTCTAAATACAGTAGCAGCCAAAAATAATGTTGGTGAGAAGCTTGGTTGTATTACAGGCAGAAAGAGCCTTTTATGCTCTCCTCTGTGTAAACGGTAACAAACAGTGTGCCCCTGAAAACGCTCAAGTCAAAAATGCTATTTCGGGCAGAACCGATGACAAATAAGAAATCCTGCTTTCCCATTTCAATCAAAGCAGTAATAAAAAGAACAGCCTGAATGTTACATTCTATATACCATAAAACGAACATAACTAAGTATTTTCCCGTAGAGGCACATGTGTCACCTGGTAACCGCACCCTGACCACTAAACACATGCGAGAACTGTAGTTCTACTTTCCAGAGAAGAAAAGAGCAATTGATGTAGCTTTAAGTGCACAAAAGCATTTAGGAAGTTGTTTTAACAGTGGTGAAGCAAACGATGCAAGGCAAGATGTACGATGCCGTATTTTATGTTTAGTGACATTTTACCTGAATTCTGTTTTAATCAATTTCCAAATAGACCAGTATTATTATCTTCCACCCTTTTCATCAGTACTCCTAAGTTTTCAATGCTTTATTCAGATATATATATACAGTATGTATATATGTGGTATTTTTGGTGTCTTTAATAAAGATGATAATGATGAAGATGAGTGATTATTATTACATGTCAACTGCAGGCCTCCCAACACGTTGAAGAAACACTTTATACCATTAATTTGTAAAATTTTATGAGGAAATATATAATGTTACCTCTAGTTTTATTTTCCTAGTTCATCCAAAAAGCCAAACTTTCACCTGTTATGATCTTGACCTACAATCTTCAACCTTCCACCTGTTTTTTTTTTCATACATACATTTCCAAAAAGAAAAATTCAAAAATGTAATACTTTATTGGATTTTGTTATTGTTTGTTTGTTTGTTTTAGCAAGTTGGCCACACTTTCAAAGTCATTAGCATGCTCTTGGCAACATTGCCTCAAACAAAAATACGTCAAAGTAGTGCTACGTTTGCTTGAGTAAAGTTTTGACATACTCTAGATTGTGAATGCCACGGGAGAATTTGTGAATGAAAGCTGAATGCATTCCACCCGTTGTCTCAGTCTTTTTCCCCAACAGGATATCAGTCCAGCAGACTTCCAGTTGTGAACCAAGCATGGGATTCCTGAGGCTACCGTCTGCCCTGGTCAGCCTGGCATCCTTCAGTCACATCCATTTTTGCCAACTCATCCCTCAAACACTAAACAGAAATGTTTGTTGCCAAATATCAGCACAGAACAATGCATAACATTTGCTATGAAGTCTTTTTTTTGTTTGTTTTTTCTTGAACGCTTTCCTGTGATTTTTTAAAAATTATTAAAGCATAAAAAAAGAATTTTTAGGAATCAGGTTTTGCTCTTGGTGACAGGAAGCAAACTTTGCTTTATGAGCTTCAGACAGATGGGAAGTGGCACGAAACCCATTTCTGCTCAGGCAGAGATCAGGACCAGAGAAGCAGCGCTGCCGTCTGCCACGGGGCATCTGATCCTGTTTGGCTGGGAAGGATGAGCTGGCCGAACAACAGAGGCTGGTTCTGAAAGACAAACTGCTGCTATAGCGGTAAAATAATAGACCTTAACTCATAAATCCAAAAGTACAAGCTCAAATGTTGACATGGTAGGTAAATATTAGACAATTCAAGATCAAATTTCTCTGTTAAAGGTGCAGTACGTAATTATTCTAAAAAATATATCTGGAAACGGATCTTTTTACAGATCATCTGTCTCAAAGCACACTATGACGACATGGTAATAGTTTTGACATACATGTTCTTTATAAAAGTTACACGTTGCGCCTTTTATAGAGTTGTTTGTCCAACATTTATTGATGGTTTTATACCTAAAAAGGCAGGCATATATTGGCATGAGTGAATGAGTGAAACGCTTTAGTATAAACAAAAAACCCAGGAAGTATTTTTTTGTTTTTTAATACAATCTTTTAACTTGGATTTAAAAGTTAAAAGACTTTAAAAAGTTGGATTTAAAAATGGTTGATTGGTAGTCCAGACATCAATACTTTTTGAAACATCCTCACTTACGTGTTAATATGTTGAAGTTTTTATTTTTTTTGTATATATATTTTCAGTTTTCTAACAAAGTCCAAGAGATTTCTGTTTAAAATGTTCAGTTATGACAGAAAATGCACGATGCCATGCAGCCGTAGCAGGTTCCCACGGTGATTATTAGATGAAACAGGCCCACAGCATTACAGATCCTCTACCATGCTTAACAAGGGCGCTTTTTCAGTTTTTGTTTCATTCCAATTCCACCTGGAGTATTTCATTTTTATTTCATTTAACTTTTTCGTCAAAAAACAAAAAAAATCAATCTTGTCAGCCAACTTGAGCAAACTATGTACATTTGCTCTGACCTTCCATTATGAGTGATATGGATGTTTAATGAGACTCTTCAAGCACTTTGTATGTTTTGTTTGTTTGCTTTTTAAGTTTTATGAACTTTGCCACTTTTGAATGCACATGCACTCGGATAGGACTACCGGGGCGCGTTACGGAGCCAATGGGTGGACCCGGAGGAGAGCTTCCAGCCCCGTGATTTGTCAACCGGGGGCTGGTCGACTTGTCCCCCACCCCACAGTGTAATCGCTGCACCGGTTTGCGGGAGCTTGTCCAGCCCTCCCTGTCGCGGGGGACGCACGGAGTGGAGCGGCTTGCGCTTGGTGTGCGTTTTCGTCAAAGCCCCGCTACCTTCACTGTGCAGGCTGGGCGCCGGGAAAGAGGATCTGGCCCCTCTTTGTGGTGGAGAGAAGAGGCTCTGCCCCCCCCTCCTCCCCTCAACTTCCCCCCCTACACACACACATATGGCTCCTCTGTAGGAAAGTTTCCATTTTTCACCCGGGATCGTGGAAGGGACGTCAAAACAAAAAAAAGAAGAAGGAGAAGAAGAAGAAGAAAAAAAAACAGACCAAAAAAAAGTCACCCGAAGTCGCGCTCACTTTGCGGGACCCCCGAACATGGAGATGCAGCGGTGGTCCACAAGGTGGAAAACGAAACGTTGGCTTATGGATTCCACTAGAACTGCATTCATCACTTTAACGCTGCTTCTGCAGGCTGCTTGTGTCAGAGCAGGTAAGCAACAACGAGAGGAGAGGCGTATTGAGGTGTGAGCTGGGGCTGAGACGGAGCGCTGGCCGGATGAGGAAAGGGGGTCGAGAGTCGGACTTTTTCACCTGGGCGCAGCAGCAACAGGTTTGCGAGTTGTATTGTGGACACCTGCGGCAGCGCGGCTGTGCAGACAGCGGAGCGCTCTTCTGCCGGAGACGACGAGTGCGTTAAAGTGTTCTGTCTCGGTTTCCAAAAGAAAAGAAAAGAAAACTCATGTTTACGTCTGCCCAGAGGATGAAACATTTCGCTCTGTTAAATTGATCCTAAGCCGCTGGTATGCGCTTAGAAAGACCCTGGAGCAGAGCAGCTTTCTCATTTTCTTTTCTTTAAAGAGTCACTTCATCTCTCAGACACCTCTGTGTTAAGAGTGGAGGTGCTCTGGGTGGATGTGGACGAGGTTAGCTGGGTGGACGTTTGTTGGACCCTTCATTTTGATGACATCTTCCATGTATTGTGAAGGGCTGCTCGGATGCAGTACTTTGATAGGTACTGCATGAAAACTTTGCTTCTTCATAAGGCATTTGGCCACTTTGTGTGGACTTTGGTTGCCTTCTGGGGCCACATCCCTTGCAGAGTGCTCAGTGCTCAAGATGGTAAGGAGAGCGGGATGGTCATCCTGATGTTGGGAAAGGAAGAGCAGCTTGATGAAAATGCGAGGGAACTGTAATCAGTTGGCGATATCGAACAGCATCCATGCTTTCCTGATAATGTCTGTATGGAGTGGCAAGAATGTCACCCCCATCCGGATGTGAAATTGCAAGTCTAGACTCACTTTAATTGACAGTACCTCCATATAATGCTTCAGTGGGTGTAGTGCCATGACCCGAAGAGGATATAGGCCCGACAGGATGGGTGATTAATTGAAGGCTATGATGCAACCTGCAATTTTTCTTGGCCCACATGGCAGGCAGTCTGTTGGCACACGGCGCTGGGATAACTCCAAACTGCTGGGATGAGGTTTATTGTTTTTCTTTGCCAGAGGGGTTACACAAGGTCAGGCAGACGAACCCTATCTCCATGCTGCCCTGGGCCACACTAAAGGCCCAGTCACTGGCCCGCTACCCTACCTCCACCCCCCCACACCCCTCGTCTCTCTCCAACTTTGCACTCTGCTGCTTGGTAGGCTGCAGGACAAGGCTGGGTTGTGTGATTGGTGGGACCGCTTCCCCTCTAAGTACTGAGCGCTTATTTGATGACGGTCCTTGTTGCACTTCCCTATGATTTCGGAGCCTTCAAAGGGCAGGGCCTGCATGAAGAGGTAGCCCACAGTCATAATAGGCACTGTAGTCGCATGGCTCAAGATTATTCAGGCCTCACACATTGGACAACTGAGGTTTAATTTGGCGGAACATATGACGCAACCATTTAATTTGTTGTACTATTAAAGGATCTCAAAGGAAATTGCGACAATAACTCGACAAATTGGAGTCGGTTTCACTTAACATCGAGTTAAATTAGGTGTAGCATCTAAATTGGCTCGCTGCCGATGCATCCTGCTGGATGATTGCTGGAACTGCATGCCGGATTTGCGAAGTCTCACCTCTCCAGGTCCTGCTTCTTCATATATACGTTTTCAAGTGTGCCGCTGCAGGGCCCATCTGTGTTCCTCTGTCTCAGCCAGTCAGTCGCTCCAGAGCTGTTTATAGCAGCCAGAGCAGTTTCTGCAGGGCGCTTCAGCAGTGTACAGACACGTTTTCTCAGCCCCCGGGGCACAAGCTCAGATGCGCATTCCAACAAAAAGACGAAAAAAAAAAAAAAGTTTGCATTTTAAGAGGACTTTGCTTAATATGTTCAACTGGGAAGTTCAGAGCTTTGCCCACTGAAGCATCGATGGATTTATGGCGTTTGACCTCCCGGTCGGAGACAATCTGTTTGTCCGCCAGATAAAGTACAAATAGATGTTTCGAGTCAGAATTCAAAACTTCTTTATAGCTGTGACAACTAAGGTTTTTGCTTTACCATATACACAAATGCTGATTTATTTAATTTTTCTACAGGGAGGCATATATTAGCATGAGTTGATGCGAGGAAAACCTAAGTAGGGGAGAGTGGAGAGAAGGAATGCTTTGAAAAACTGGGTAGGTCTGAGTGAAATTTCCTTGGTATGACACTCAGCATAAAGCCGTCTTGTTTTAGCCGGCAGCATGATGGAAGCCGAAGGAAGCCAGAGGAGAGGAGGGAGAGCTGGGGGAAGAGGGCGGAGGGGTACGGGGTTATATATGAAGGGAGAGACATTCTGACGGAAGTCAGTGTTAGAGTCTCAGGGAGCTGCAGGTGAAAAGGTTTCACCTGTGTGTGTGGGTTTTTGTTTTTTTTTTTGTTACTGATTTACCTCGCTGTTAAGGTGTAAAAAACAACATTAACGCTTCCTGTTTGTTTTGGTTTTGTCGAACTCGGATTTCTTTGGCTTCATCCCAGAGAAATGCTCTTCTGTTATCTCTAAGAAGATAGGGGTTTCATCATGAACATGGTGCAGGTGCTATCCAATCTCGAGTTGAAGAGAAGCTGCTCCTCCCATTGTTTCACACCTCCCAAGTCTGTATATGCTTGAACAGAAGAGACGGTCTATTTTAATCCTCCCTACTGTGCAGTCTAAAGAGTTTTCCTTCAGCTATGCGGCCTGTTTGCTTCTCCCTAAGGGCAAACGCACCGACTCATCAGGTGCAGCCTTTCAAAGCCTGCACACACTCATTTGGGCCGCCTTAATGGATTGGCCCGTGTTTGTGTTTTCTCAACACCTCGGTGTGAGGGTCGCAGGCTGCACAAGCTGCAGCCTCTGAGTTTCTGTGCACAAACTCAGAGAGAGGTCACCTGGTTCCAGGCATCTCATGATAACAAACCTTCCTGGACGATAAATTGTCCCAGAAGACATCGCAATAAACGATAATATTGTTGCGTGGAGACCTTTTTCAGGGAATATAATGGTAATGACGTAGAAATAGAAGAACACTTTCTCAAAGATCATTAAACCTTGAATTCTCAAAAAATATTGGAAGTGGACAATATTTTAAATATATAAAATTTATATTTTAAAGTAAATAAGCAAAACAAATCAAATGAATTGTGAACTCTCTGTAGACAAAAATGTTCTTCAAAAAAGTTGAGACCAAACTGAAGACTTTTGTCAAAACAGTTTTTGGTAGAAAGAGTAAAATGATCAATTATGCAAATGGAAATTATTGTGCTCGTTTTCATTTATCATGCAATTAATTAATTTATGGCTGACCTAACTGATTCATCCTGAAGCTGTTATTGCTGCTGTTAGTATTTCAGCATTCAAACAGACTGGAAGTAATGCCGCTTTGACTTAAATGCATGTTATGATTACTTGCTGTAATCTGCTTATGTGGAAGTTAACTCAATGTGGGCACATGCAGGTGGTACTCATTTTTACTAGCTGAGAGGAAAATGCTTAAGAGATGACAGTCATGTCTGCCTTTGACTAAATGCAGCCTGATGCTGATTGGCTTGCAGGGTTTTACATGGTGCATGATGTATTGGCTGAAGCAGGTCTGTTCTTGTTGCATGCACTATTGGCAGGCAGTAATGAGATGAACGCAGACGATGAAACATACAGTGCTGTAATGTGTCTGGCCATTTATGTCTTCTATTTTTGCTTTTTTTTGTTGTCACCGTTGAATATTTGAGATCATCAAACACATTTTTGTATGGAAAGAGAGGCAGAGCAAGTTCAAAAGGTAGTTTTGTTTCGATAAGCTTGGACTTGCTATTTAAAGTCATGTCAGATCAGCCCAGTGAGGTTGAAGTTTGGACTTTGACTAGGACTCTGCAAAAATTTGTTTCTTGTTGTTCGTCTACTACATGAACCGAATGCGGTTGAGCTGAAGTTGGCAAACTCTTTCAGGACTTTTTGCTCAAGAGCAGAATTATTGATTCCCTCAAGAAAGAAGTAGCCAAAGAAACCCAGATCATTACACTACCGTCACCAATTTTGAATGTTAGCATAATGATTTCTTTTTAAAGTTATTTTTAATGTGTGTTTTATACCTGCTGTAACAGAATGCACACATTACAAAGAGTTCCACTTAGTTTTTTTCTTCAGCATACAGAATATTTATTCAATAACATCAAATCAAGATGTCTTTTAGTAAATGTGAAACAGACCTTTTGTTGTTGGCAGCAGTTTTGGCCTTGGATCTCTCAGTTTCTTAATACTGAATAATAAAAATTGATTTTCTCTAACGCAGACGAGCCCTGCAGAAGTTTAGGTCTTGCTATGAGTTTTTTGTGACCTCCTGAATGAGTTTTTGATTTGTTTGCCGTTGGTGAGCAGGTTCACTGCAGGTTTTCTCTAAGTGTTTACAAACCTTGAACTAACAGAAATTACATTTTTTTTTTGCATAGGGCCAGATAGGTTTAGATGCTTTTTTAAAAATAAATAAATAACCCTGATCATGTTTTATAAAACTGCATTTTAAAACAAATTTTATTTATTCAACTTTTTGTGATGTTAAAATTTGTTTGACATTCTGAAACGTTCTGGTGAGAAAACGATGGAAGGAGGCAGAAACTTTGTTAGCTTACATAGATGGAGGCCATGTTTCGTTATAGCAGCTGGAAGAAAAGGGTTGCTAATGCTAATGTAGAAAGGAAACACTGTTGATGTTTTTTTTTCTTTTCTTTTGAACATGATATTTCTTTATTCCTTGTACGTGGCAAGCCTTTTTGTTTTGCTTGTTGACCAAAGCTAGGTAGCATTAGCATGTGTCCACTATTTCGAACTTAAACAGCTAACATTAGCTTGAGCAGTCAACATACGTTTGCTAGTGTGAATCAAAGTGATTGAGACCGTCCACTGACACACATTAAAGTTAATATCAGCGTCATTCTACCTTATAACATTTTACTTCAAGTCTGATCAGGTTGTTGTATAATTATGGAAGTGAAACCTGCAGTAAGTGTAGTTTTAGTTTGTTTGGCTTGGTTGTTTCCCAGACAGTAATGTCAAGCTTTAGCTTGTCTTCAAGCTAGCGGGTTACACTGAGGAGTTAGCCTGAGAATAATGATGATGCTTCCCAGGGGATTTTGTGGGAACTCACACAGGCTTCTTTATGTGAAGTGCAGCGGATTGAAGAGCCTTATCAAAGAAAACCTATTCAGGTGTGATACAACTCCAACTCTGTTGCTACTTTGTTCGTTATGGTGCTTGGTATGCTCAGTTATTTCCTGTCTGGCTGCAGCACTTCCTAGCATAGCTATTTAGAAAAGTATGAATGATTTACCTCAGCACTTCATCAGGATGATACTCAAATTTTCACTTGGCAAGATAATGTTATTATTAATAGTCTTCATGCCATTCAAAGTTTTATGTCTTGTAAAGAAATAAAAATGGTCAGTTCATCTTTCTCCATTATTCGCTTTTGACATTTGGGTTGATTATCCGGACTTTTTGTTCCACCATCCACCGGGTCATATTCTGTCATTATGAGGCATGTTAGTCGTTCCGGTCTGAACAATGATTAGAAAAACAGTCAACAGAAATTGAACTGAATCTAAGCTATTCAGAAAAAGAAAACGTCTATTTCATTTGAAAACTTTCACAGATATTGATCTCCGTAATTGACCGAAAATGCTAATTTACCAAGAAAAGTCAACTGCAGTGGTTATCTACATGTGTGGTTTGTTTACAGGTACAAAGTGAAAGTGGAGCGTGACAAAAAAAAAGTTACGCACAGTCACAGCATTGGGATGTGAATCAGCACAGAGACAAACTGATCCATGACTGGCTCAGACAAAAACATATGACCTCCGCTACAAAAAACCCCCAAAAAACAAACTCTTCGTATTCCGACCTAGAAAATGCTCACTCATGCTCACCAAAGTGTTTTCAACATTTTTCTTCCACTGTTGTTTGAACCTGTGGGTTTGGTATGTTGTAAATGTTGCATGTTGTCTCTTGTGGCAAAAAATAAAAACTTGAAGTTAAAATTCTTCATTTTATTTACACAGTCTAATGAAATCAGAAAGTCTTGAGTACAACGAACTGATGTTCCATTTCCTCTTTGAACAGCAGAGCCAGTGGACGTCTTAAAAGCGTTAGGATTTCAAAATTACCCCGAAGGAGTGACAAAAGTAACGGGATTTTGTGCAAACCGAAGAGCATCGAAGTCAGACTCAGCCTACAGAATCGCCAGGCAGATCCAGATCAGTGCTCCCACCTCACAGCTGTTCCCTGGTAAGATGAACCCCTTTGTTTTTAGTTCGTCTTGCATATGCTGATGTGCAGATTTAGTAGAAATGTGACCACAAGATACAAAACTTTCACATAAATCATCATAAAACTAGAACTACCTTAGTCGGTTGCAGTTACCCAACGTGCTCCGGTAAAAACCTCACTTGGCTGGTCCATCCTTCTGTTTTCCATCCAGGTGGTGTTTTTCCTGAGGATTTCTCCATCCTGACCACCGTGCGCCCCAAGTCTGGCCTCCAGTCCTTCTTGCTGTCCATTTACAATGAGCAAGGAGTTCAGCAGCTCGGTGTAGAGGTGGGACGCTCACCTGCTTTCCTGTACGAAGACCAAACCGGCAAGCCAACCCCGGAGGACTACCCCCTGTTCACCTCTCTCAACCTTTCTAATGGAAAGTATGTACATCTTTATTTTTTATTATTCGATTAAGGGCTGTTTACGCTCAGAAAGATAGGTCTGGACTTACGGATGATGGTAATACAGAGAAATTTGCATAACATGAACTCCAGCCAATTGAGGGGTCTCAGATTTTGCACGGGAAGCAATGCAAGAAATAACATTTGTTTCAATGCTGTTTTTACAGCTGTGTCGGAGTGACCACGGCTCCAGATGTTTTACAGATGGTCTTGCAGTTGTTTCTTCCTTTGATGCATTAGTCATTTGATTTGATCGTAAATGTGTTTTCATGTTACATCTCACAAAGGCAAGACAAGGCATGATCACTGCAGTATTTTTGGTAAAACTTTTTTTGTTTATTTATTTATAACAAATTTCAATAAATTTATATTTTAAAGTGAATCCAATACATGTCAGCATTTTTCACCGCCTTGTTTTACTCTGAGAAATGGTTCCACATAAGCAATTGGAGTGATGAGGCTTTTTTATTGCTAACTACTTAACCTGATGAGAAATCTTCATGAATTGACATTGTTGACACAACAAGGAAACTCAAGAACTGCTTCATCCTCATTTCAAAAATAAGGAGGGATTTCTCAAATAAATTAGATAACGCACAAACTGGCATATCTGTAGTTCTCTCCATGAAAACAATTCACATTCACAAAAGCTGAAAAGTGCTCACAATGACAAAAATACTGAGTCCATATTTATTCGTATTAAATTTAACACAGTGTTTGCACTTTCCTTCTTTCTTTCTTTTTTTGTTTTAGATTTCCATTAAGTCTTGATTTAAAGCAGGAAGCCAGTCCTGTTGCGGCACAGGTTGTCACGACTGGACTATCCATCTCGTCAGGGTTCTGTGGGCACAAAACAAGTCAGGGACGAGAAGACGTTGGATTACTGGGCCTCAGCAGGGCTGTTATGGGCAAACTGACCTCATCCATGAACTCCCTGCCTCTGTTATTTTAGAGCGGGGGAAGCTAGGAGGAGATAGAAGAAGCTCTACCTTTCCTTTCTGCCCCCTTGGATTACCTTACCCAAACCAGAAACAGTTCTTCTAACCTTGGGGAGAAAACCTGATTATCCACTCCCAGCTGAGTTGTCACTCAGATATTTGAAGCTGAAAAAAGCCCACGTACCAGTGCAGGATGAAATGACTTAGCATATTGGAGCTTTTGGGAGTTGTAAAATCACAAGTAGATTCTGTCCTTTTTTTTTGTCTTTAAAATTTGTGTTCATGTCTAGCGCTGTTATAACCTGAAGTGTTAAAATGTTACTTAAAAGCCTTGGAAATGTTGTTCTTTTCAGCTAGTTTTCTTAGTAAATTATATACCATTTAAGAATTTCTGTCTATGAAATTATGTCCTCAACAGAGGATTTGACCAATTTGTGTTTTGGAGGCAGTCCAGGACTAAATCCTCAGTGACTCAGACTGTGTATTGTCTTATGTGCTGAGAAATAATAGTCACAGCAAATATTCTGACAAAGAAAAAAATACTTAACTCTTCTAAAATCTCTATGTAAACTTAAGCTTCACATTAAGAGAGATAAAACTGATCAAATCAGTTCGATCCTCTCAAAATTCTCTATAGACGATTTGCAAAATAATGTTTCACATAAGACGTCGCTGTACTGATCTCTTCCATATTTTTGGACACCATCAAGTAATACTCTGGTCATTTTGAACTGAGGTTTTGTTAAGAAGCAAATGACCAGATCATAACTTACTTAGAGAAGTTAACTCTCTTGGTCTCAGATGCTAATGCTAACAGCTAGTCTGAGGAGAGTAAAATTGTATCTGCTTACCTTTTAATAGAACACCCCTTTAAGAAATCCTGAACTATTCCTTTAAGTCAGCATTTGTTTGCCTGCTGTATAGGTAACAAGTAATCCTTTGTGCAGCAACGTTGAGCTTACCCGGTAGTGCACGTTTATTTCTCCCTAAGCTCCATTGCCTGCCCTGGAATGTGTCTGTGTGGTTTAGCTGTGTTAAATGAATGAATGACCATCAGATCAGAAATGCTACTTTTTGGAATCTAAGCTTTCTAGGTTCTCGTCCTAAACCGGGGCACGGCAAAAGGTCTCATCCTCGACCTTAGAAGAGTGTTTTGACTGCACCTCCGGTTCTGTCAGGAAAAAGGCCTTCCTGGATCTTGACACACACTTTCCACAATGTTCACCACGTCTGTCATGCCGAGTAACCCAGAAGGAGGATTAAGTTTGGAGTTTAATGAGTGTAATCCTGTGCTAAACGGGGCAAAAGTGTGGGGCCAAGAATGTGGTCCGCTATTGCCTGGAATGCAACAGCTCCTGAACGTAGTGACAAATGGTGGAAAGGCAGCTGAGGTGTCGGACTCACATGCGACCCGAGGCGACCATTTGGATCATCAATAATTTCTACTGTGGTGCATGAGGATTTTTGAGCCGCAGTGGTTTTTTGTTCAATACGTTTCGATACCAGCCCCTGCTGGGAAGCTGGAACCGAGCCCACCAGTCACAGATCTGGAGGAGGCGTACAGTCTGGACAGACTGCCGGTCTACCACACAGCCAACATGCATGGTTTTAGAGTAGGGGAGGAAGTGCTTGACCTAACTTGTTGTTCTTTAGGTCTAGTTAATGCATAACTAGACCAAAGAATCATAATTAATCTAGAGTAACAAAGAATAACTGGACACAAGACAAAAACACATTAAGCTAGAATCACTAGCAAAGGACTGAACCAGAGTAGAACAGAAACATGGCTGATCAAATCAAAGAAAATGAACCAAGGAAACAAAACCTCAAACCAACTCAAACCCAAGATCATCACACTCCAGTAGTCTCACAGCCTGACTCGCGGTCTTGACTTGATTTCCGTTCAATTTTTTGTTCACAAAAATTGGTCAGACATTTTCCTTTTTGGGGTTTTGCTCTTGGATCCTTTTGTCAACCACACTTTGTAAATACATGCATTTAATTAATAGCTTTCAGATTTGTTTAGGAGATTTAGAATTGCTCTCTAAATGCATTATTTTTCTTACCACAGACAGTGTTTTATAGAGCTGGACTTTACCTTTTCTGTTCAAGTAACGTCTGCTTCTCCTGACTTTGACCAGGTGGCGCCGTGTGGCCATCAGTGTTGAGAAGAAGACGGTCACCATCATTGTGGATTGTACGAGGAACATCACCAAGCCTCTGCTCAGGAGTGACCATGGCTCCATCAGTACCAACGGCATTACGGTGTTTGGCACCAGGATCCTGGATGAGGATGTTTTTCAGGTAAAGCTTTCAGAGGTGGACTGTCTCAAAGCGGTTCTAGTGAGTTTAAAAGGTTTGTTTTACTGATTTTTAAGGATCATCTAAAATACTTTGCTTGCCAAAATCTGAGCATTTTGGATATATATGTTTTTTTTAACATATGAAAAACCAGATCTGTGAAGGTCTTTTTAGGGAAAAATGAGCAGTAAGTAGAGGAAGTATAGGCTCTGTAATACAGTTTGTGATTAGGGCAACTTTTCTTTTTTTATATAAACATAAATATTGTGTTAAAGAAATACTGCTAAAATCCTGTGTTAATCGCAATATTTTGCTTTTTACAAATTGTTTCTAATAATGTCGTATTTGCACACCAAATCTATCATCTGAGATACTTTCTCGTGTTGACAAAACCCTGGCTCTTATTTGAAGTAATAAGAAAGTGTTTCTATTAAAAACAAAAGAACAGAGAACATCCAGAGTTGACGTTTTATGAGGATCTTGAAGACAGAAAGTTATTCCATAATTAAACACGAAAGGCTCTTTCTCTTCCGTTTAAAGATCTTACAACCTCGCAACACTGAATCGATGGATTTTGATGTAGGTTACGTTTCACATATTTGTCTAACTTGTTGCAGATGCAAAATAATCTGTGAGGATTGTGCATGTCTTGATGCAGCTTAGATTAATTTGGTCACCCTTCTGTCGTGAGCCTGATGAACTATTGCTGTTCTCTGAGCTACTGCTTCTGACTTTTCTTTGCCAGACACAAATGTAAAACTATGATTTATTGATTTTTATGTTTTTTTACGAAGCACTTAATATTTGTTCACAAAAATTGCAACCACAATTTTTGTGGTTGCATCCAGAGCCACACTGAGGTTGTTTAGGAAGTACCATAGCTGCATGGTTGTTAGATGTTTGATGAAGAGGAAGGGTAGTAGATCAGCTACATCACCATGAATTAGGCTACAACAAAAGAAAGTCAGTAAATCATTAAAAAAAAAAAAGGATTATGTAAATTTTGAGGGATTTTTAGTGACAACAATTTACAGAGTAAAGTTTTTTGATGTGTTAATTTAGTTTTAAGATTTCATCCAAATGCAAGTTGACCTTCCAGTCCTTCTAAAGTTAGTTTTGGATTGTAGTTTACTGTATTTTATCACATTGCTTGTTTTGAACAGTTAGTTAGTTTGGAATCAGCCCATCTCTGATTGGTGACCATCAGGTTCGGTTCTGAAAAATCAGACCATTTTTTTTTCTGTCCATTTAATGCATCATAGTGTAAAAAACTCCAGCCTCTTTCAGTCTGTAAAGGCATCAACTGAAAGCGTGCGCAAGAAAACTATAAAAAATGAAGTAAAGGATTGTGACATACAGACGTAGTTGGGAACACTGTCGGCTTGCAGCAAGAAGGTTGTGGGTTCGAATCCCAGCCTGGGATGCATACATTGGTTCTAATTTTGCTTCTCAACACCGCTGACATCACTGTTAGGCTAGTTGGTCTCTTTAAATTGTCTTTTGGTGTATGTTTGTGTGTGTGTGTGTGTGTGTGTGTGTGTGTGTGTGTGTGTGTATGCGTGTGTGTATGCGTGTGTGTGTGTGTGTGTGTGTGTGTGTGTGTGTGTGTGTGTGTGTGTGTGTGTGTGTGTGTGCGCGCGCAATTGTTTGCCCCAGTGTTGCCCTGTGTTGGACTGGCAACCTCTCACCCAATGACCGCCTCCATGACCCGTATAGATGATGAATGGATGGATTGTGACATATACTCTGATACTTACACCTGTGGCACTTCCACTTTTTATTTCTTATGTATTATTGTCTATACCCATAAGTGTGTTAGGTCAGAAGTACGGTAACAACTTCGAAGCTGGAAAAATAACTAATGCTTTCTTTTATTTTCTGTCTCCTATTTTCTTCTGTTTCTACTCTTCTCGGTGATCCACAAAACCCCTTGGCATGCTGGGATATATTTGTGTCTATTTTACACCGTTTTAAAGAGAAGCTACGCTCAGACACGACGTCAAATTATTCAGTGATTTAATAATATAGAAAAATCACAACTCTTCAGTCTGATAACTGAGCTGATTGACTAGATATTACAAGCAGTACTTTTTTAGGAGATGACATTTCTCCTTTTGTTTTCAATCATTTCTCAATTTAAACATTTTGACTAAATATGTGTAATATTTAAAAGCACAACAACATCATCTTTATTGCAAGTAAAGTTTTTGTGTGTGTATGTTTGGAATCCACGCTTAATTTTTCATAAACATCCATTCATGCCCTACCTGCCTCGAGTTGGAAGCGACCACCAAAGGGACCATGCCGGTATGAATGGACGTCTTTCATTACAGCCATCAGGCCTCCTTTATTTCCTCAAATATTGACATCGCTCTCTCTCTCTCTCTCCCCCCATGCGTGCCTCCTCCTCCCTCCGTACCCTTCCCATCTTGAGGCCTTCCCCCATGTGCCTAACGTATGAGACCGTCTATTCATGCCCAGCGGACACTGTCTGCCTGAGTCGGGTTCACATGTAGAGACATACCTGGGCCTATTCGCTGCCTTTCAGTCATCTGAGCTGAAGGAGTACATTGTGCTGCAGCCTCAGCCACCAGCGTTGCCTGGAAACATCAGACCATATATGCACTGTGGTTTGTGTTCGGTGTTGTCTGCTTGCGATCAGTGAGTTCTGATTGAAATATTCGCAGTGAAGGATGTTTCCTGACAGTTTTCCCCCCACGTGTGCATGTTTGTTTATTTTAGACAGCAGATTTCCTACTTTTCACTTCAGTTTAGATCTGTTTCCGCTTGTTTTGTCTACCTGTCCCTATCACCCGTGAGAATTGAATAGCATGCAAAAAGAGGCAGAATTTTTAAAACAAGTTCTTGTTTCCTGACTGGTTATATATTCATAACTGTTGAAAGCAATGACAAATTCAGTTTGCTGTTTTCCAGGCAGGAAGATACCAAAGGCCGAAAATGAACATGCAGGACGTCATAGAAAACATACATTACCAGAAAACCTTGCATGTCTATGCTAGGGCAGTCATCTATTCAGCGGGCTGTCTTGTTTTTGAGTTAAAAAATGTTTAAAGTTGACTGAAATTTTGAAAATATTACTTGATAATCATGTGTTATTGAAAGATTGGAAGATTAACACCTGATCACCAACTATAAAGCCTTATAAAATGCAAACATTTGAAAAAGACTGATATAAATAAGCAATGCTTCGCCTGGTGGGGGCACAAGCAAAAGCCTGGTGACCCGCCAGGCTTAATCAAGCTGAAACCTCCAGCTTGATTATGGCAGCATCGTTTTGCCAGGGAAGGTGGTCAGAGTTTATACAAAGATTCGGAGATGTCAATGGAGGCCATTTCTGAAAGGCAAAGGCAAAAAGATTGAGAGCAGAACAAAGGTTTCGCAACATTAAAGTAGGAATATATCGCATAAACGTCATTATCGCTCATTTTGGGTCATTTTTTTACAATGTATCGTATCAGTCAGATAAGTAGAGTTAGTCTGATGTTAACAACCAATGTTTATTTACACCTTGTTGCTGTTTATGTTTCTGGAGGTGGAGAGCAGGAATTTTGCCATAATGTTCTTTGTTTAGTCATTTGAAATGACAGTGACACCGATACAGCTATTAATTCCCGATCTGTGCATCTGTAATCAACATCGGATATCGATATCAGCCCAAAATTTTTTATATCATTGCATCCTTAAATACAAATTTAGTTCTACAAGGATGCATATTCATCTGTTACATTAGCCCAGTCAAAGACCGGATCTAATTTCAGTTTTGACTACGTGGCAAGACAATTAAAGTGCCATTCACGTGACCCGTCTGTCCAGTCCAACTGTTCTGGAGCTATTTTTTTTTTTTTGCAAAGAGTCATAGACAAACATTTTAGTCTCTAGACATAAACCGAAGGATATGCAGCTGCAGGTTTCTCCAATTTTTAGTTCCCATTTTGAAAAATCATGCAATTTCTTTTCACTTTGCAATTATGTGCTTCTTCATGTTGGTCTGTCCCATAAAAATCCTACTGAAACACATTGATTTCTATGGCAATTTTGTCAAAATGTCATAACAAATTCAAGGGTTGTAATTACACGAAAGATGTAGGTACAGACCACATGGACTTGTCTGATTATAAGTGGCTGTGGTTTTTCAGAGCCATGCTGATTAGTGTGTGGCTTTAATTTAACCAGTTAATCGCTGCTGTAGGCTATAAAGCCCAGGAGGATTTTAGTGGAGATGTACTGCTGGTTTGTGGATTATTCCTTTTGTGGACTAATCCAACATTTCTACATCTACACAGCTGTAACATTTGACCTTCTCTCTCCGTATTTGCATACCTTAAGCTGCGATTCCATTATAAATGTGCATAAATGTTTGTGTTCTGCTAATGTATATGACAAAAATAAAATAAAAAGATGAATTTAATTGTCTTGTTTCCATTAAGGTAATTTATTTAATTTTTTGCAATTTTGTGGCTAGTGGAAATGCAGCTGTAGTAACCTGCTGAGTAGAGTAAATCAAAGAGGATGTGCACTCCTGAGTAGATTTGGTAAATAATGAAAATACTTTTTTGTAGTGTTCTGGTTTTTAAAACAGAGCAGCTCAGTTTCAGGAATCAGACACTGAATCCTGTTATTGATTAGACCGTTGTTGTTTTTTAACTTTTTCTCCTAACTTTAACTGTTAAGTGTTGATTTATTTATTTTTTTTAAGTTTACCTTTTGTGCATCTTCTAATTCTCCATTTATGATGCTTTGAAATCTATGGGCTTTTACTGGCACTAATGTGACTCAAGACAGCACATTTATAAAGTGAGACAGATTTGTCCAACAGTTTTAAGAGTCTCCATTGTCTACTTTAAAGTTGCTTCTCATTTTCACCCCATCTCTCCGCTGACCCCTGTCAGTAGAGCCATTTAGGCTCGCTCGCCTGCACAGTGCTGTTTTCTGGCGAGGAGTATTTTCGAAGTTGTAGCGTCGCTCCACAATACCAGAGGCCTCTTTTTTCAGCAGCCCACAATAAAACGATAGACTGACAGTCTCAGTGTAATGAACCCCAGGTGCCTTCCTTCACAAAACGTCTTTTACTATTTCGGCTGCTTGGTTTTAATCTCTTTTCTGGTCTCTGTGTACCTCTTGGTGTTCCTTTCATGAATTTACTGGCGGTTTTCTTCCCTCTTAAGTCTTTGTGGCTTTGTGCGATGATTCTAATTAGCTATGCGTCCTACGTTATTGTGACAATCTTGGCAGGTGTAGCAGTGAGTGTTTTATTCTCTTATTTTGTGGAAGAGAAACTGTTGGTTTTATTTTGATGCGTCATGGACACGTACGGCACAGTTTATAAGCCTTTGTTTTGACTTCTTTGTGATCATTTGTCATTTTTGTTGTTCAATGTTGTCCAGTGAAACCGAGAAGCTTCAGAAATGCAATCATCTGATGACGGACTTTGTCCACCGGCGCAAACGTGGAGCTCTCAGATGTGTCCTAGTTGAAGCTGACTTATTTCAGGGTTCAAGCACTCATGTTCGACGTGTGAAGTCAAGCTCACTCAAAGTGAGTCTTGATCTTTTCTTTTGGCTTCTTGGCTCGAGGCCTATTAACAGCATTTTGAGCCGTGTCTCAGATTAATGCTCTACTTGCGTCAAGGTCATATTGGCTTCTTTCCTTTAGTGGCGATGGATAGACTAGTGCTCAGTTAGATATGTTTGTATTGGGACTTTTTATCCTAATTAGGTGTTTAATTAATACCTAAAACCTTTTAGATATTATTTTGGTTAAAGAAATACACCAGAAATGTATTTATTATTTCACTTGCACTTAATTTGTGTAGGGTTATTATGTAAAATCCATGGATTTTACATAATAACCCTACAAAGACCAGTGGTATTTGAGGTTGTAACAGGACAAGAGGTTTTGAATACTTATGTAAGTCACTGTATATTAACAGAATTATTAATTGCACAAATTTATTTAAGTTTTGTAATATGTCTTGATTCGGAGATTGACTATTTTTTGTTCTCGAAGGCAAACTCTTTCAAAGCTCATGTTAGAACAAACTGTGCATAGGCTGAATGTTCTGGGTGGAGTCTTTGGGCTGCCAAAGTAAAGATGTTTATGGATATGTTTTCAAAGAGAAAGTTTTATGGAATACTGCTTATTTTCTCTTGGAACATGCCTAAGTAACATGGTTGTTGCGCTAAAGTGCATATTAGACATCCATAAAATATATTTCTCCTGTGCAAAGAGAGGATATGCACACGCATACATGTACACACACGTCGTTTCGGCGTGCTGCAGCCTGCCTCGTTTCCATGTGTTTCATCCTGATACTCTTCTCCGCTCTCGAAACAGGTAACGTCCTCCCGCCAGCGCGAGTCAGGATTTTATCCTTCTGCATTAGCAGCTGTGTATGTGTTCTCACCTGCCAGCGGCCCCGACCAGACACGAGCTTGTAAATCCACCTCATCAGCTGTCTGCGAGGAAGCCACGACTCAAATACCAGCCTGCAGGAATTCGGTCCAACCAATTACAGACTCCAAAGACGGTTGACATGCGTTCACTACTGTGTTTACTGTCTTACAGAGGAGCTGTGTACTTTGGCCGAAGTAACAAAGCCACGCTTTGCTCGAGTGGTGTCAAGCATAATGGTGCAACATTTTGGTTATAAAGGATATGGACAGTATTTTGAAAGGATCATAAACCGCATTGTGCAGTTGTGAAATATAAAATATGATCACATAAATCATGTAATATTACACATTTGCACAAAGTGCAGATGCAAAAATGCAGTAATGGGATGTATTACTGTTATGTTAACGTGTTTAATATTCAGTTTCCAGTTTTGCAAAGGTTTTACACGACAACACATTTATGAAGTTCTTTCTTTAGAAATGGAGAGATTATGAATTGAAAATGATTGAAATATTGTAAGTTTGATTCTAGCTTTCCCCACCACTGAGTGAATGTGTTTATTATTTTGGAACAAATTCAAAGAGTTTGTGAAATCTCTGCTGCTAGAAGCTGCTAAAACAGCATCTTCAGTGTTTAAAATGTTTTCAGACAGTTCATTCATCTTCATATTAGGAGCTGATGCAACTTCACACTGTGTGAGTGTAGTCAACTATTATTTACAAAGTGTTTAGCATTTTCTGCCAGCAATAACCACTGCTTCCATTTTTTTAAAGAAACAGCATCAGTGTGTTTTTTAGCTGCTTAAGTGAGATATTTTCAAATTGCTCCCATTATTTCCAAATCCATCAGTTTCCAGTGCTGAGTTGAATAGCTCAAAATAATAAAATAACTCTGCTAATAAATGAATTGAGCCTTTCTGTTATCTGCTGGAGTCTCACTCTAAATGTTGGCGCCTTAATGAACATTCAGTTCTGTTTTTTTTTTTTTTTTTTCATTTACTAACAACTTCCACCCTGCAGGCTGACGTTGTTAGAGCAAACGTTTAGCAATTCGCTAATGACAGGAGCAGCTAATGACAGGAACAGAATCAGATTTCTGAGTTTCTGATCACTTTAAATATCCCACTCCTATGTTTCTGTTTTCTGCAGGGGGACATCCAGCAGCTCCTGATTGTCGCTGATCCCAAAGCAGCATATGACTACTGTGACCATTACAGCCCGGACTGTGACACACCGCACGAGGATTCGCTTCAGGCCCAGGAACCAGACGAAGAGGTCAGCCAACAAGCAGAGCTCCTCGTTAAACTAACCCTTACAGTAAATTGTACAGCTGCAGTAGGCGAGTTTTATTTATTTAGCAATCGAGTGTTCCATCGATTATTCTGATGATTAATCAGTCAAATGCATTAAGAAATTTGGCACATTCTGTAGATTTTTCATTTGACTATTTGAGCGTATTTAATGTCATACTAGAAACACATATAAATAATTAATTCAAACCTTTTTTCGGAAACTAATTGTGTCATTGCCTAAAATGCAATAACGTATCATTCCTTTAGTGCACATTTATTGATTTGCCGCAAAGCTTTATATAAAATTTTTAAAGCCAAAATTAAGCCATTTAAGGAATTCTAGGTAAAACATATTTGCAGACAGGTTTTCTTTTTTTTTCTTAAATATATTAATTTTTTTTGTTAAGTTTTGACTTGATAACGGCTCTGAATTTGTTTTCCTTTGAGCGCGTCACTATCATTTTAATCAAAACACTCCAGTTAACTGTAAGTTAATTACTAAGTTAGTTGACTCAACATAAAACATGAAAATCAGACTCTTGTGTTTGAAAACCGCTCCAAACTATCACATTTGTCATTATTTTGAACTAATAAAAGGTGTAGAAAAGCCGTCTGGAAATACGCAGCAACAGGTGGGGGAGAATCATCCAAGGCTTTTAGAACCGTAAATCGACAACCCCGTTTCCGGCGCCTTGCTAGGTCACGACTCGCAGGATGAGAACTACCTTAGAGCTACGCGTCGCTGAGACGGCGAGCTTGTTGCTACGAGGCTCACCTTTTGTTTTTGCAGCTGCTTCCAGTGAGAAAAGTTCCATGACGAGATTCTTTGAATGCAGCTTGTAATTTTGGCTTTTTTATGAGCCTTTTAAACACTCCATCTGCTCATGTTTGTAGGTTCAGACCAACACAGCAGGTTTCAGCTGTTATTTAGTTATCCAGTTCATGTTTTGGTTGTCTACCTGTAAGTCTGAACTGTAAAACGAGTACAAATGCATTATATGACGTTTTGTTCAATAACATAATTATTAATACAGTCTTCATTTGCTTTTGCTGTTAACGTCTCCATTTTATCGCAATGCATAAAATGTAATTTGGAACTTTTTCCTAAAAACACAAAACTTTAATGGCTTCAAGTGTTTGAAGTTATGACCTGCTGAAGATGATGCGTACCGTATTATCTTCTCGCTGAAATCACGTTCTGCATTTTTAATGCTTTTGCTAGAAACTAAAACCTGCCCACTCTTCTTCTTCTTCTTCTTTTTTCCGTCTCTTCTCTGCCGTTCTCAACCACTCCAGTACATTACTGACGATATAGATTACAGACAGTTCTATGAATACCCTGAAGGACCAACAGCCTCCGTCCCGACTGACGAATACTCTGAAAAACAGGTAAATTAAAAAAAAAAAAAATGCGAAAAGAAAAGCTGTTTTTGTTTGTTCGTCTGAGTTGTGGCTACATGTGCGCTCAGTGTTTCAAAAATCACAGTGTGTATTTTGCACAAAAATAACAAAAAAAAAAAAAAAGTCAGAGTAAGCGATCCACTATATTTTCTGACTGACAAAAGTCACATTCATGGCTGGATGTGAGCAATCTGACAATGGAGAAGTAGAGGAGTGAATCTGCGTGCACATGCAGACACACACTGTCCTTCTGAAGCCGCCTTTGCTGATTCTACCTGCTTCAAGTATGCTTTTGCATTTCAGCACCTCCTTAAAAATAATGTAAGCGTAATAGAATATCAGCTGGATGGTATATAGTTAGGAAAAGGCAGCTAATTTGACTTCTACGCCAAATCTAATACCTACATTATTTCCAAAGATGTGCTGAAGGTGTTACAGGTTTCACAGAGTTTGCTTGATACTTCAAACAGTTTTGAAGACGCAGTAGATCTAAGAAGTGTTCACAACCCGTCTAAAATTGGAGATTTTAGTCAGGATTTTATGTTTTCTGCATATGACTTTTCTTAAAAAGAAAATATTCAAGCCTGGGAGAAAAAAAATTGTACGAAAAATGCTGGAGATTATTTTCATAACTAGAGCACAACCAGTGTTTGTGCCAGCAATTCTGTTTTGCCCAATTAATTACCAATAATTTTTGGACCCTTCTCCTGACTGATACCTTTGTATAAATCAAAGTAATCCTGGTATGCATGCTTAGGCTGAGCTACGACTTAGCTTTCTAAGCTTCCTCTATCTAACCAGCTGCGCCGTATAGGGGGGAAAGTTATGACAATTCTAAGGGCCCCTGACCGACAGGGGGCCCTTCGCAGTTTATTTATTTTTTGTTCATAGAAATAAAACTAAAAAATTGGGGCCCTGTCAAATGCAAAATTAATCATATTGTGTTTTTGAAGATTGTTTTCAGCAGTAAAAATTGAATGTTCCCACTCCCAGACCAAAAGGCAGAGAACCATATTTGCTCTGAACCCCCCTGGATCTGCATGAAGCGCTTGACGGTGTTCAGCAGCAGTCAGTAGAAAACAAGAACGACTGTGTCAATTACTATGCTGCTAAGTAAAATTATAAAATCAGTTTTAAAAAAATAAAAAATACATATAGGGGGAGGGAGAGATAGAAAAAGGTAAGTGTCAATTTGTAATCCAGTTTTTCACAAATTTGTTCAAACTGTCATTATGTTGTGAAAGTGTGGTGTGAGAGATAATCTGTAAAAAATCTATTTCTGCTGCTTTCTCAAAGTGCTAAAACAACTAGTCAGTGGCAGGAGAGTTTTAGTGCTGTCAATCACAGTCTCATGTGACCGCTTCTTCCCCTTGCTCTGTGCTATGTTGCAGCTAGCATAGCCTGTTGTGAATGCTCAGTCTAGTTAGCATAGTTACCGATGACAGCAGATGAACAATTTTCCTGTAATGACATGTTGTTTCTCCACCATTAGCACGTTTAGCAGTGAGTGAATGAGCTTCATTGACAGCACTAAGACCCTCCTCCTGGTTCTGATTGGTTGTTTTTGGTCAGAATGGTGCATTACTTTACCCAGTAATCGTAGCTCAGGGAGGAGATGGAGGAGGAGGATTGATGTTTTTCACAGATTATCTGTCTCATAACAAACTGTCATGACGTGGTGCCAGCTTTAACAAGCGCATGTTTTATTAAAGTGATATACTACAGCTTGAATAAAATGCAACAAGATAGCATTTTTTGAGAAGTCTGGATTGCTTTATGTGTATTTTTCATATTGTCCATGACTTTTGCTTGTGGGGAGACATTTCAGTAAGCTTAAAGAGTGGATAACAAGCAAGACATACTTCATCCTCACATTTAGACATACATGGATTGTTTTTCAATTTGTCAACAACTTACAGCTTTACATTAACCGTTCGCTCACTCTTTCAGTTTAATTATACGGAACAGATTTTCTAATAAAGCCGTAAAAGTTTTTAAAGTGGTGTACCATGATCTATTATGTTCCTCCTAGCATTTAAAGACGAGTGTGCACCGGTTTAGATCTACTTGCGTACTTTATATAAATCCTTTGTGTCACTTAATCGTCCCTGCCTTTGATTTTTGAACAGGTTCAGCCAATGCGCAGATTTTTTATGAATTCATAATGATTCTGTGCATGAGTTGCGAGGACTGCTGTTGCTGTTATATGTTTGTTTGTCTTGATTTGTCTTTGTCGCCGTCAGCCCTTACAGAGAACCAAACGTAGCATCTCCATGAAAAAGAAGACGGCCAAAAAGTACCCCACTAAAACTAAGCATAAGCCCTTAAAGTCGACTGCCAATAAATCCCCAGCTAAAACGTTTTTCCACAACAAGAAGACGACGTCGGGCTACCAGGCCACAGCACCGGCGCGACCCAGAGGCAGTTATAGGGTAAACTTTTGTCTCCCAGGGAAAAAGAACCGAATCCGATCAAGATTTGCCCTGAACAACGAAGGGAGAATCTATGATGGCGGATGTAGAGTTCCCCTAACCTCTCCTCTGTAGATGTAGCCTAGAGTGTAGTGAACTCCAGAGGACCCTCCCTCGATCGACCTCTTGTATGAGCCTTGTATTAACCCAGATTCTTCTTTCCTTTTCTTCCAACATGATTCAGCTAAACAATGTAGAGGGAGATTACTATACAGACATTGACTACGGAACTCTAGATGGTACTCAGACTCAGTCACCTGTTGCCACGAGCGGACCAAGCGAGGTAATTTTGTTTTCTTCCTTCTCAATCTGCATTTCCAAGTAAAAGCCACTGTTTGATGTTCTGGGACGTTTGACCCGTTTGACGGAGAACCTGGTATGACATGATAAATACACAACCATTCAACTGAATTAAAGTGTCTTTTGATTTGTTGGAGGTCTAGTATGTAGCTGAACTTGTGATCGACATGGGATATGTTAAGCAGTACTTAAGAGCGACAATTTATATTCTCCACTAGACACTAGAGAAGAAAACACATGCACTATGTGAAAATGTGTTGAAAGCCTTAAATTAATTTTATTGCTGTAGAATAATCTAAAACCTGAAACAATTGGAGAAATGTGATGTTTTTGGGGTGTTTTCACACTAATTACCCAGAATGCCCTGCTGTGTAGTCCGCTGGACCGCTTTTGGAGTGGTGTCTTGCATTCGGATGTGGATTCAAATCGCACCAGAGTTCACTTCGATCGAACCAAGACTTAGTTTCATTCCCTTTTTTGGTCCACACCAGAGATGCAGTTGCAAATTCCCACCAACCCAAATGAACCGGACTTTCCGGGCAAACGAACTGCAGCGGACTACACAGGGATGGCATGAACGCACCCTTTATCAGTGAGGCAAGGAAAAGCACAGGTGGCACGTTCATCTGTTGTTAATACTTCAAATGTCTCTTCCGTTGGTACAGAAATTAGTCCATTTCAGGTTGAATTTATTCTGCTGCAATAAAAGACAAAAGTAAGGTTTTCCACCACATTTTCACAAGTTCCAACAACCAATACATTCTCATCCGTTTTGTTTCCAGCTTCCGTTTTCCTATGGCAAGCAGTTTTCTCGACACATAATGCTTCATCTTTTACTCTGATCTGAGAAACTATGTGAATAGGTGAGACGTTGTAGTCCAGTCATCACAAAATGAAATAATTTGCAATTCGCTTTGTATTGTCTGTTTTTTGGATTGTCTAAGTATACGTTCAACTAAAGGAAACTTAGGCTTTAAGAGTTTCGTTGTGGGCTCATCATTGCTGCATCTCATCACCAGCCTGACTCATATCTCAGAATGTGGAAATAGATAATGTTCTGTGACCTTATAAATAACTCAAGAACACAAAAAGCCAACATATTCCCCATCGTTGTCCATCACATAGTTTGATCAATAGTTCTGCTAATTATTTCAAATAGAACTATGATCAACAGCCTGAAAATCCTCTCACAGCCTGCTATGATCGCGCTTTTGCTACCTCATTGTTTGGCAAATTAGATGTGATTATGCCGGGTATTTAAAATGAATTATTGGGCAGGAAGGATTACTTCCAACAAGTGTGTAATCGCATCTACTTTGCTGCGCTGCGAGGTTAAAGCCACAGTGATCACCATTTGGAATGTGAGAGAACCTTCTGCCAAGTCACTGTGGTTACAGTAAGTCTATGCCAGACACGGAGATCATGAGGCAACTTTAAAGGTTCCTAAAACACACAATGATTCATTGGGTGTCAAATCCTGATGTCTTCATGCAACATGACGGACTGATTTGATGCGTTTGCAAATTTGTGAGAGAGCGATCCGTGGCATCAGGCAGCCTTTTCTCTCTGCAGTCGGCACAAAAATGGCTGCATGACGAGAAAGAAAACGGCTGTCAACCAAGCTACCATTTGGAACGGTTGACAAATCGATGATAGCACTTTATTTATTACTACTTTTAGTCATATTTAGTTAGACATGTGGCAGTTACAAAGCCAACCAACCTTTACTAACCTACAAGTAATATCCAAAAATTAAGTGTTATCATTGTCATGTTTTCATTTTTTCTGTTGCCTAATATCTATGTAGTTTGCTTTTGTCACATTTACAATCCCTTGCAAAGGTTTTGATACCTCTTGGATATATAATAGTATCCTACAATAACAAACTTTAAGGCATTTTGATGTCATTTTGTGTGATTGAGCCAACACAAAGCTCTGCATAATTGTAAAACAAAAGAAGAAAGATTCTCCCTATTTTTGAACCCAAAAATAGAATGGCATTTCAGTCCCCTTTAGTCTGATGCAGCTAAATAAAATCTAGTGGAAGCGAGTGTCTTTAGACATCACCCATTTAATAGTGCGCAGTTCAGACGTCCTGTGAAGGCTTTTGAAGTTTTGTTGGGGAACATTAGTGAACAAACAGAATCATGAAAACCAAGGAACACAAATGGCAGGAATGCCAAAAGAGGAAATGAGGTCACAGCAACTCCAAACAAACAGCCACAGCTGCGGCCAACAAAATGGTTTAAATCAAAGAATGTTTTATGCTAGAATGGGCAAAGTTCAGATCTAGATCCAAATAAGAGCCAAAAATTTTCAAATATAAATTTGAAAATTTATATTTTGAAATGTTTTGGATTCAGTCTTTTGAATATAGTTCATTCATGTATATATTGCTGTTTCACAATAAGTGTCACCTGAAGACATCTTACTGAACTTGAGCAATCTTCCAAAGAAGAGTCGGGAGCCGTTCTTGTCTTTAGTTGTGTGAAGCTGGCAGAGACATAAAGACAAACTAAGAGAATGAAAGGTGGTTTTACAAAACAATTACTCAGAGGGTACGATTAAATAAAAAAAATTAAAAATTAAACTCTATCCTTTTTAACTTCTCTTTTTGCTCAGGAAATTGTCGTGCACTGCCTTGTGTTGGTCTATCACAGAAAAATCTCAAAAACAATGAATTTTGGGGTTCATAGGATATGAATTCATTTGCATTGGACTGTGAAAGTCATTTTTGCCTCAGTTTCATGACTAACAACCTCACCTGTTTAGTTGCTGATTGTTAACTTTCTCCTTCTTCACTTGTGTAACAATGGGAAGGCTGTAGAGGATTTTATCGGGGCGCACGTCACCGAAGCCCCTCCTCTCGCTCCGGAGCCCGGCACTGTGTTGGAAACCGGGGACAACTCGGAGACTGGTGCTGAGGCGTATGACTTTAAGGAGTATGACCTGAACGAGTATGACTTGGGCAAGTTAGACAACAAGTATGATTACGGGACATACGATGAGTACGGCCCCCTCCCATCTAAAGCCCCGACAGCCTATGATGAGGAAGTGGGGCCCGGGGTCGCTGCCGAAACCGACTTTTCTGAAAATACAGTAAGTATCGCACCCCGACCACGCCGACGGAGGGGTGTGTGCATGAATGGCATGACAAGAGGACTCCCTCTGTCTCCCAGTGCATGGACTTCTTTTGGCTTGGTTTGGGCAATATGTCATTGACGTGTTGAGTGTGGAGTAGTTCAGTGTTGATATTTCTCTTGTTCGATTTGAATCTACTACAGAAAAAGTGCATGCATCTGAAGAATCAAAACATATATATTGGCTAATTATACTCTTCCGTCTCTCTTCATCCTATAGAAACACACTTCATCTGTTCACACACAACCTACAATCAGTGGATGTTGGCCCAACCTACACCACGCCCATAAATACCTAGGAAGCCCACTGCCCCTCCCCACCCACTCATCTCTCAGCACTTGGACCCAATCCCTCCCTCTTCATCTCTGCTATTTTAACAAGCAGCCTGTAACATGTAGCTCCCTTTGTTCACTGCAGACAACCATTAAATCATCATTGGCACTGCCTGCACAGTACACACACACACACACACACACACACACACACACACACACACACACACACACACACGCATGCACTCACTCTATTAGATACATGATGTTCGGGTTTATTGCCTTCACTTTCTGCCAAAATTTTTGGGCTTGGCTTTCACCAAGCAACATGTACAATGTATAATTTACCTTGATAATAAACATGTAAGCCAGCGTCCCTTCACTCTAGAATGCTAATCTTCAGCCCGTCGTTGCAGTCTCACAGTGCTCCCAAATTATTATTATGCAACAGTTTCTTACTTTTTTCTAAGAACCTTTCATGCCGCCACAAAAAACATTTGAAAAGCGACAGCGGTTTCTGTTTGCTTCGTCAGCAAACTTCATCAGCACAGCTAGCTTGCTAGCTCAGGAGCTATTTCCCTTTATACTTCAAAGTAAAGGCCACAAACATAGATACAGAATATGTCGAGGTCAAGGCATTCCCCTAATAAATCTTAAGTATTATTTCCACTACTGACACCACCAAGAAGGTCAGACTTGTCTTTCTTTCGAACAAGTATTTACCCACACTACTCAGTGCAATCCATTGTGATGCAATGACAACTTTACCTAATTTCAAGTCTGATGTGTGTTCTTTCTTTTCAAGACTAACATTTGTAGAGTCTGGTGTCTCTGTGTTGTACGTATTTCCTCTGCAGACTATTGAATGAAACTTTCTACTTAAAAATGCTTCTTGGATATTTTCACCTGTTATATAAACAATGTCTTCTTTTTTTGTCTACAGGTCGCTGGTTCTCAAGCAGCCTTCGGACAGAAGGGCGAGAAGGGCGAGCCGGCTGTGATCGAACCTGTAAGGTCCAACATGTCCGAAACACGCTAATGCTATGATCTGTGTTAAATAACTTGTCGTTATGATAGAGACATCAGGTTTTACTGTGAAATTACATATGATCCAGAGCAACTGTGTTATGTGGATTGTGGTATACGTACCTCAAGAAAAACAATATGTATTAAACATCTTTGAAATTTAAGTTTTCAGGTTCTGTTTGAAAAAAAAAACATATTTTACACCATTTTGTGATGAGAGTGACAGAAATATAACCAAGCCATATTAACTGATTAATACTCATAGCTAGCCTGAGGTTGAGCCGTTTAGAGACATAAACCAGGTGTGTCTTTTTTCGTAAGCGAGGGACAAATACAGGTTTATTTCAGCAACTGGTGGGGGAGGGGCAGCAAGGCATAACTGTGCTTTTGCTCTATCATTATGGTCAGGACTTAATAACATTTGAAGTAATATTAACAGAGTCTCAGCTGTTCTGGCACTGGAACATTTTTAAAACCTTGGCATGTCTAGATTTTTTCCTTACAGTTTTCATTGAGAATCTGAAATATTATTGTGATAATGGACTCCCTACACAGCAAAATGTGTGTCTCTTTAGGGCATGCTGATTGAAGGGCCCCCAGGACCACCTGGCCCATCTGTAAGTGTGGCGTAAAAACAAAAGTAAATGTAAATATATGTGGGATTTGACGAGAAGGTAGTAATGCTCACTTATATTTGTATTTCAGGGTCTTCCGGGACCATCTGGCCTTCAGGGACCCCCGGGCCCTGCTGGAGATCCTGGTGACAGAGTGAGCAAATGCATACCTTCCCAAACCTGTCCGAATTGTTTCTATTTGCAGTACAGCATCATGTGTATTATTCCATTGTTGATTAAAAGTGTTGGTATTAAGTTTTATCTGCACTTAGTAACTCCACGACAAAAACTGAGACGTTTCGAAAAGGTTTGTATTCAAGGTATTTATACCTGAAGGATGTTCATGAGCCCATTTTGCAGTTTACCTGTTAACTCCATAAAAGTTTAAACCAAAATCATTAAGCAACGTAAAGATTAATAAAATAAAGTCAATAAAATCTTTTTTCATAAGTAACTTAATATTTTTTGTTTTTCATGGCTGGATTTTACTTTTAACATTGAAAAGTCAGATTTTCCAACACAGATTAATTACAGATCAGTTTTGAATGCATAACAGTGACGTAGCTTTTGAGTTTTGAAACAAGATGATAATTTGAGACTGAATTGTATGAACTGAAATCTTTTTGTTACTTTCACCAAACAAAAAAAATCCAAAATTTAAAGAAAAAGAAAATGAACATGTTGCTTATGATAACAACGACTAAACACATCTGGCTGTCTCTTTTGAGGCTTTTGCTCCATCCTTACACTAACTTCCACACACAGACAACACGTCCTTGCTGCTCTGAAAGGATGTTGGTTTTGGACCAAAAACTGTTTGGTCTACAAAGGGACAGGCAGAGCTCAGGGCCTGGTGGTGGGGTGGAGGTCTTAGAATATGTAGATTTAGTGTGGTGTCTTCAACGCTGGCTTCCAGATGTGGGATGGTTCTCAAACACCTGTGGAGAGTTTTGTTTTTGTTTTTTCCTGAGCAATATTGAAGGCATAACGAGGTTACATCTGTTTGGGGGCAACAATTGCAAAGATTAATTGTTGCAAGTAAAAATTCAATTAATATCAGCCATTAGGACATTTAAATATTCTATCTAACACACAGCACAACAATAGAAAGGAGGACATTTCAACATACAGCTAAAAGTAGTATAATTTACATTAAACATTAATAATAAAACTAAAGAGTCACAGGGAAACAAAGGAATATAAAACGAGATCATTTCAAAATTATTCAAAACATAAGTGAAATTTTCATTATCTAGAACTGTTGATTTAATAGCTTTTAGTTCCAAATCCAAGAGTTCGTACAGTAGGACCAGAGATGAGTTGGTGATGATTTTATTAAATTGATTTCGCCTCGTCTTCAACATCAGGGTCCCCCTGGCCGCGCCGGTCTCCCCGGCGCCGACGGCTTACCGGGACCTCCAGGTACAATGCTGATGCTCCCGGTAAGTCCACCACAAAAGAAGTCCATCTTTTGATCCCATCGCTCACATAGCGTACCGAGCCGTTTGCGTTTGTGTGTGCCGAACAGTTTCGCTTCGGTGGGGACGGCGAGAAGGGTCCGGTGGTATCGGCCCAAGAAGCCCAAGCACAGGCCATCCTCTCCCAAGCCAGGGTGAGTGAAAACCTACAGACTGTCAGCTGCATCCACTTCTCTTTACACAGTGCTCGCTGCGTGGGGGGTGAGCGGAGCAGAGGTGTTTGGATGGGGGTTTTGCTGGGGAAAAGGAAGGGGGTTGCCCTGTGTTTTGTTGACTTTGTGAGGCTAAAAGAAGACTTGCTGAGAAAGGGCCTAAGAGCAGCAAAATAAATAACCACTTTGAACAGATGCTCATGCAGGAGAGTCCGCTGAAAATACAACTTACTATATTTGGGTTGGGTGAACCAACAGCTGGACAAAATGGGGTGAAAACTGCAACCGAGTTGAATAAGATGTAAATTCAGTGAATTATCCAATTAGTTAACACAAGATTTTTGGAATACTTAAATTACAAAACTAATTTCAATTATTTTTTTAACCTGTGTAGTAAACTAAACAGACAGTATATTTATGAAATTAACTCAGTTATAACTTAGTTTTTGTTAAAGATGCATCTGTGAGTCATCGTACAGCTAAAACATAAAAAGGTGTCCTGCGCGTTTGCCTCATTAAAAAACATTAAGCACTAAAGATTTTTGGATAGTTTTCTTCCAGTAAAAGACTCTCAACGTCTGGTTGTTTGTTTCTAGCATTTGTGCATTTTAGTAGCTCAGTAAAAATAAACCTCATAAATATTTCTTAAAAAACGTCCATCTGCATCGAGCACCTGTGCCGGGGGTCAAATTTGTGGCATTCCTGAGCGGTGGTCAGGGCTGCAAAATGGCCCTCAGGCTACACTAAACATTTCTTGATGAGGAAAATACCCGAATAAAATATCTCTATAGTGCAAAACAGCCAAAAATAGTTACAAATGTTTCAGTCTGGATATTAAAGGAACTTCTAAAAGACTGCCTGCTCACCTGGAGAGAAAATGAAAACATGCTCACAACATATCTTTACATTTAAATTAATCAATTTTTTTTGTTTTTGTCTAACAATTTCAAATTGAAAATGTTGGTGTTGTCTCTGTTTGTGGCCTGCAGCTGGCGATGAGGGGACCTCCTGGGCCAATGGGTTTGACTGGAAGATCTGGACCAGTGGTGAGGCTCTCATTTTTTTATATTTTGCTGTTCACAAATTGTGACATGACCCGTCATATCTGCCTGGATGACGGAGAGGCAGTCAGCAAATTCTTTTGAACCTTACAGGAGAAAAAAAAACCCAAAACAACAAAAACACGTTTTAAGGTGTTTGAAATGATTATTTTTAGTGTAGCCTAAAGTTTGTGTCTGATGTGTGTATTATTAGTTTGTTTCTCCTGCCTTAAGCAGCTCAGTGGACACACTACCTGTCTGTTAAGTGTAGCTGCCCCCTACCACACCCAGACCCTTCATTTTTCTTGGGACCTATTGTCACACGATCTGGGGCTTATTACGCGGAAACGAGACAGAGAATTACACCCCATTCAATTTGCTCATCTCTTCTGAGGAGCAGCAGGAAAACTCTGATAAGATCAGATGGTAATAAGTCGATCCGAAGGAAAAAGATGAGATTAGATCAGCGATTGGTGGATTCTATCTGACTGAAATAATAACTTAATAGTAAACAAAGGGAGTCATTATAATCAAGCTGCTTCTCCATAGTCAGCTCTCAAATCTACGCTGATATGAAGGCTGATGTCAGAGCTAGAAGCTGATCTTTCTTTTTTTGTTGTTTTGTTTTTTTCATTGTAAATAAATGTGCAACTTAATATTCTAAATAAATAACGTGGTTGTTCTATATGATGTACTTTGCGTTTTCTAAGGTTTGGATCGTTTGCACCGATGTTTCAAAATCTGATTTACGTGAGACATTTATTTTGAATTGAACATCAATATTTGTAAAAAAAAAAATCCATAATAAGAAAAAATAAATAAAAAATTTGTCACAACAGAGTGAAAGAGCCTTGAAATTTCATATTTCCATGCAGCTCTCGCTGCCATGAGTTGAATTCATTCTCTTTATACCAAGCTAAATAATGCCATCTGCTGTCTGGTCTGGATTATGTCATTTATTTTGCTCCGAGGTATAGCCGAAGCAAAAGATTCATGAAGTGTGTGTTGGTGTGTTTTTTGTCTTTAGGGTCCACCTGGCTCAAGTGGGCTGAAGGGTGAAAGCGGTGACCCCGGACCTCAGGTGAGTGAGGAATAATAATTCAGCCGATGAACTGAAGTGTCTTTCAGTTCCCACTAAATGCTGCTTTCAAACTCTTGCTGGGCTCTAAATGGGTCTCCTGTGCCTACGCAGGGCCCACGTGGCATTCAAGGACCCCCTGGACAACCTGGCAAAGTTGGTAAAAGGGTGAGTGAACTCAGTCACCTTGAACTCCCACGTGGAAAAGTGTGCGTTTGTGTGCACACGTGCAGCCGTGTTTTTATTTTTTCGCTAGACTCGAACGCTGAGAAGATTGTTTTCACTCCAATAAACAATTTGTTGATAAGTGCTTACAGGCCCCCGAGCAGCTGCCAATCCTGGGAGCCACGGCCTCGCAGCTAATCTGTCTGAAAATTCCAAAAGTGGGAAAACTGGCTGTGGATGTGGGGCCTGCAGTCAGTCGCCACTGTGCAGCAGGAGCTCAACTCGGGGCCAAACGTCCTGATATATTAGGACAATAATGGATAGAAACCGTCCAAAAATTTACGAAATGAACCAGTTTCATTCGTCTGCTCTGAAGTGTTTGAATTAATTAATTCTGAATTGTTTATGTGAATCTAGAAAGCGTCTCTGTGTCAGGAGTTTGATACATGAGCTTTCACACACAGCCTGCCTGAGGTGTTAGCAAGCTTTGTGGCAACTTGGTAATTTGATTTCACATAGGACAGGCTTGCAAATGCACCAGCTCCAGGTATACTGCCATGCTAAGAAAAGCCTTCTTGATTAGAAAATGGTTTGAACAGTTATATTTTAATACATTAAAATGTCAAATTACTAGTTCAGGCATTCTTTGTGCAAACTGTAACTTAAGTATAGATCTATGGCTTTTTTTTTTGTCTGAAATTCAATTTTTTATTTTTTTATTCTTATTTTTTTTTGCGCATTCGTTCATACCACTAATTAAATGTGACTGTAATGAAACTTCTGTGTGAACGGTTTATTACTCCAAATCGACCCGCATGTACAGAAAAGGATTGTTGAGATCAAACTCTACTTCTGTAAACAAGTACTGCTGTACTTGTTTACAGAAATATTAATGGGACACACTGTCTATGGATACATTTACAGCTATTCAGAGCCAATAGTGTCGTCATAAGATCTTAGCGACACGAAGGAAGCCAATGAAAACAGAGCACATCTAAAACCAACGGCCTTTCTGTCGAGCATCGACTACAACTTCTGTCTGGATGCACAGTCAGGACTAAGAATGGTGCGATTGTGATGTGATGCGCTTCAGTGACACAGATGTCTTTCATCACGTTTTCAGAAATCTAATTTCCAGATTACCTCCAGATTTACCGCATCTGGCTTCTTCTGGTGAAGAAATGTGACGCACGTCTCACGTTAGTGACGAAAAAAGTCGGATAAGATGCGACATGATCGTTCAAACTTGAAAAACAATCAGATGTTTATTTGAATTAGCACCGCATATGGATGTGGCAGACATTTGGATTTTGTTTTGAAGTGAAAAGATTGGAATCGGGTCATTCAGACAGAAAGTCGGATATAGGTCATGTTTTGGATCTACTATTTCCTCTGTTGTAAACGGATGGCGAAATATTTTATCCATTATTTCCAGTTACCCTCCTGGTTATTACTTCCACAAAATGAATTTCTGTATCGTTACTACACTCTAAATAATTGATCAAAGTTATGCTGGTTGCAACAGGTGCTGAACTTATTTATTTGTAGAAATGCATCAATTGAAATTTTGTGGCTGATTTCTGAGTAACGACTTTTCTGTAACAACTTGACCTGCTGATCCCAAAATGCAGCCTCTTAAGAGTTGTCATAATTTACTGAGACGTTTTTTAGTCCCTGTTCTTTTTGTGTGGGAGAAATCTCTGTCAATATGAGTTTTATGGCAGCCTGTGTGGATTTTCTTTAGACTCTGAGCTTTTTAAAGATCTGCCAGCATTTCTGAATCCAGCAACTTCTGTGGCAGTCTGAGGTTAAAAGCCCTTTAAAGTAAAGCAGAGCAGCTTTGCTGTTCTCTGATCAGCCTTCATGTTATTTGAGGAAATGTGCTCACAAGCTGAACAAAATACAGACATTTCAAGAAAATACAATTTGATTTTGAATTGATTCTTACCAAATAGCTTTGAGTCTTCTTCACTCAATTCCACACTGTAAAGTTACATTATCAGGTTGCTCAAGTGTGTTGCGTTGACAAATCGTAAAAATTTGTGATTTTTATGTTTCTGACCAATTCTAATTCACTCAGGAACATTATTTTTCTCTTGGAGTATCTGTAGTTCAGGTTTTTCATTCCAGTAAAATATTTCATCATTAGGAATGATCCACTTTTGTTGTAGTTTTCATTGAATACTGTAATTGTTCCTGACAAACTCAGTCATTTAATACACAGTGGTGAAATTTTACAGTTCAACCTGTGCAAAAAAAGTTGCTAAAACCCAAGTCCTTGGTCTTTGCTTTGCTTCGTACAGAGGATCTGAACCCTTCTCTACTGAGAAACGAATCATTCCTGGAGGCTTGGACTGAAGTTTTACCTTTTTTACCTTCCTGGAAATTTCTTGCACCTGTAAATGACCACGGATGCTAATGCTAATGCTAACTCGGTATTTGGGAGTGTGGCCAACACAAACTTGACACCGTCGTTCACGTCCTGTAAATGTTGCCACTGCTAAATTTACAGGCAGACTACAATTCTGAAGCAGCACAGAAAATCAATGTCAACGTTCGCTTATTGGCCAATTGTGGAAATTCTGCAATTGAAATTGCTCTCAGTGGGAAATATCCCGAACGGAGCACTGAAGGGAGATGAGAATCAAACAGAATTGCATTGGAAAGCAATTTATGGGCTACTTTACAGCCAATCACACCTGGTGGTAAGAAAGAGCTAAACATTACAGACACCATCACCTCTAATTGACTTCTATGTAGATCTTAACTAATCTAAAACACGGTGGTATTTATGAAACATTCATCTACGTGCGGATAAATATCATGAATATTTGAGTGTGAAATGTGTTTCTCTTCCATAATAAGGGCCGGGCTGGTGCTGACGGCGCTCGTGGAATGCCCGGAGAGCCAGGCTCTAAGGTAAAAACCACTGAACGTGTTAAAAGGGGATAATAAGGGAAATACGGCTGCGTATCATTCATGAGGATGTGGTTTCATTGTGTGTCACTATTTTCACCCACAGGGTGACCGAGGCTTCGATGGACTTCCCGGGCTGCCTGGAGAAAAGGGCCACAGGGTGAGCGCAGAGAGGCCGACGTTGCTTTTTGAGTTTCTTAAACTTAATTTTTCCATTTTTGATGATGTCGCTGTTTTAGATCAGAGCTAAAAGCTGAGAATCTGATGTGCTGGGGGAAAAAAACCCAAAAACAGATTATTTTGGTATGAAACACTTCTTTTAGCTAATTCTGAGCTTCATGACATAAATACTGTTTATGTCACAAAAAGCGGCGTTAAAGCAAAATCTCCTTACTGGTGATTTGTTTTCTTAGATTACTATAATTTACCAACGAGGTGGCGGGGGCTTTTTTAACGTTTTAGATTCCCAGTATCTTCTCATGATCGTGTTGAGAACGCGTCTTAAATTTGAATGTGATGAGTGAACGGCTGCTGTGCCAAGAGGGGGGAGGTATTGAATGAGAAGCTGATCTCTATTCCACTCATTGACCCGCATTAATCAGAACGCGTGAAAAGATGAAATCAAAGCGGAGCGTAGAAGCCAAGTCAATAGTTTTAGAGGGCATCAGTCTCTCTGCTCATCCCACATCGGTTGTGGTTGAATTTATTTCTTACTACAGTTTAATGAATCAGTTTCAAGACCTGAAGATTTTATAGTACAAGAAGATATAGTATAATAGTTCATTAAAAAGTACAAAAGGGAAATGCATTTTCAAATGTAGATACAAATGAAGTCAGGTGTTAGCAAATATTAAAGTGGACAAAAGTGGATGAATAGAAAACCTTCAGCAGACTAGTGAATGATTGATCAAATATGTAACTCCACGATCAACAATTTTAATCAGTTTTCATTTGATAAGCACTTTTTGTACAGTCACGTTTAATAGGAAGTCTTTTATAGAAGTGAAAAACGTCAGATTAAAAATTACAATGGAAATGCACAAGTATTACTGCCATGCTAAGAAGTTAGAAAAATAGTTATGAGAGTAAAATTGTGACATTTTGAGAAAAGAAATTATATTATTACGAGAACAAAGTTGGATGAGACTAAAGTCATGATGTCATGAGTTTTCATATTACAACTTTGTTCTCATATTATTTTGACAAATTTTATTATTATTATTATTATTATTATAAATATTTTCTTTTTTTTTCAGTTCAGTTTGTTAAATAGTTTTATCGATGCATTGCGCCACAGCTGGCCATTTTGAAGCCAAAATGACAATGAGACGAGCCCGAATGCTGCAGAACAAAGAACAACTTTGAGTTTTACCAAACGTAGAAAGCCAAGCCGACGTAATGGTAATCGGTCTATGAAAGATGAACCTGTCTGCCGTGGTTCGCAGGGTGAGCCGGGGCCGATGGGACCAGCAGGAGCCCCAGGAGAGGATGGACAGAGAGTGAGTACCCTTTAAAGTTCCCTCTCCGCCTCTGACAGAGGTGACAGCTTTGTCTAAATCAGCTGTGCTGCACCCTCAGGCACACACACACACACACACACACGCACACGCACACACACACACACGCACACCCACATACACACACACACACACAGGGAGGACACAATAAACTGAGGAGGAGGAGAATTTGTGTCTAACCTTTCCACCCCTCCAACTAAATACCCTAAACTGCCACACCGCATCCACCACAAAGCTGTCACAGGCTCAGATTAGATCTCCGCCTGATTTAAAAGTAGTGTTGCTCCGTATTATGTAACAACGTAATAAAATCAGGCTTCAGAATGTAATAAAACTTCACTAAAACCACATTACGTACCAATTGACTTGAATTGTTTTGCCTTGAACAACATACTGGTCATACTGGTACCGAAAGTTCTGGTGACAAGTCTGAAAAGGCGACAAAACCACCAACAGTTTGGAATTTATGGACCAAAGTTTCAATTAAAGTGCGTATAAAATCTGCATGATTGTTCTCATTAGCACAAAGATTAGGACGAACACAAACAGTTTGTGCCACATTATGATGTCATTTCTAAAAAAAAAAAAAAAAAAAACATTTTGTAATTTAATTAAAGCCACACTAAAAGCATCAGAGTGGCACCAAGTACCACAAGATGCATTAAAAGGGTGTGATTTTGTTTTTTGCTCCGATTATTCCATAATGTGGTTTTGCTACATGCAGAAGGTTGATTTTATTACATGGTTGTACGCGCTTGTACTTTCCTCCACGTTATGTAATAATGTTATTTTATTTTGCATCAGTTATTACATAATGCGCCTTTAACAATGTCTGACAACATTTTGCAGGCTGATTTTATTACATTGCTGCGCATTTCCTGAAACACTTTCCGCCGCTTTACGGATTTTTACGACGTGGGGACGTGGCTCCTTATTAAAAATGCCAACGTAATAAAGTGGCACATCGTGCATTAAACAAACACAAGCAATAATCATTAAATGTGTGTCATGTTGTAGATACTGTATGCAGTTAAACTGAAACTTTTGCAGATAAATGCAAAACCCTTGCACATTTAATCAACTTTTTGAGCCTCAAAATTATCCAGAGCCTTCAGTATTAACCTGCATGTCAATCCAAATGTGTTTTATTGCACAATTAGACAATATTACACAATTATTATTATTATTATTATTTTACATCACAGATTGCTAACAGGTTAAAGATTGTTGTTGTACTTTTATTTTAGCATTACTTATCCAACCTGCAGCATTTTTAAAAATATTCATCTTTTTTTTTCTTTCCAAAGGGTGAAGACGGAGAGATTGGGCCCAGAGGGTTAGCTGGAGAGAGCGTAAGAGTCGGATCACTCTACAAAACTTTGGCATGTACTGGGGCTAATAATTTTCTTCCAACTCTTTGTGTTATTTTTCTTTTTCTTCTGTTGTTCTGTAGGGCCCCAGAGGTTTGCTGGGACCTCGCGGTCCTCCGGGACCTCCCGGAGTGCCGGTGCGTACCGTGACTGTTATCGTCTTCCCTCCTCCGATAACCCACTTCCTGTAATTGATATGACAAATCGTTTTCTTATCGCCTGTCCTCAGGGCGTTGCCGGAGTGGATGGGCCACCGGGTCCCAAAGGCAACATGGTACACACACACACACACACACACGCACACACACACACACACACACACGCACACACACGCACACACACCCTCCTCTACACTCAAATGTTTCCTTATCAGCTCCCGGGGCTGCGAACGTCGAAGGGTGTTGGACTATTGGTTCAGATTGGACCCTATATGACCGGGTTTTAAAAAAATGCCTGCAGGATGCACAGCTGTGGGGTGAAAGGTCAGCCCAGCACCACGAAGCAGCTCCGAGGCAGGGCACATAAAGTTCAACAGCTGATCAGAACCTGGCTCGTAGTTTTCCTCTTCATATTAAACGGACGGTAAAAGCATTAGAGGGTAAAAACAAACATAAAGACGCAAATATGACCTGACTGTGATCAGCTCAGATTCTGATATTATTTTTTTACTCTAAAGCAACTTTATGAAGTCCTTTGTGGGGTGAAAACTGCGATGTAAATCTGGTATCTTTTCATTCATTTAAAAAATTGGCAAGAAACAGAAATAAATGAATAAATTATGGCAATTACTGCATTTAAGAAATAAAACATAAGAATGTCCCCACTTTATTTGGTTTTATATTTTAGGATAAGTGTTTTTTTTTTTTGTTTTTTTGTTTTCAACAGTACTAACTTAACTTTCCATTTTATTTTCAATCTTATTATGTTTCCTTATTCATATTATTATTTTTTGTCTATTTTTTCATATTATGTATTTATTTTAAAATAAATGATGTTTAAAAACTTAACATGTTATTTTTTATTTCTTTCTTTTAATGTTCAGAATTTATTTGATATTTTTTGTTTCTCTTTCTTGGTCTCTTTCTTTCATTTTTGTTTCTTCCTTTTATTCTTCCTTTCCTTTTCCAAAGCAAAACTGGACTCCTCCTGGTGCTAATGCAAACATGTATGAGGTCAATATTCAAACCTGATCAGTTTCCTTTAAACTAAGTCAGTCTGTTTCTTTAAGGGACCACAAGGGGAACCGGGCCCACCGGGTCAGCAGGGAATCCCTGGAACGCAGGTGAACGAATCAAACGCACAGCAGAAAACATGCTGTGCAGCTGCACATGCAAGACAGCGGCCACATCAGTATTTAAATCAATTTAATCAGCTCTAAACCCAACAGCCTAATTTACATGATGTAGCGCTTAAGCATTTTCAGTTTTATAAATAAATATGTTTTTTTTTTTTTTTGCCAAGTTTGGATTGGAATAATTAATTTGCCACAAATCTCTTTATCCTTTATAAATGACACACACATATGGGAGCTAAGTGTTTAAACTGACACTGCAAAAAACACAAAATCTTACCATATATGTTGGCTCCACTCTCTAGTGCAAATATTTTTAGTGCATTTGAAATGATACAAAACTAATGTGGAAGTAGTTTTTCCATCAAGATAAAGGAGTTTGTTTTAAGTTAATAATGCCATGATATTAATACAAAAATGACCAGGAATACTGGCAGATTATGTCACTTTTCACATGATATAAGTGAAATAATCTAGAATGAGAAGTTTTTTATTCTTAAGAAGTTATGACATTTAGTTTTCTTTATTCCTGCTCAGCTGCTCCACCTGTTGGTGTCCTGATGAATAAACGGCAGCATGCATCGGGTGCACATACGGGAGCACATCCACAAATATTTGAATGTGTTCCCTTCCACAAACTGAATGCAAATGTCCCTCCACACACACACACACGCACACACACACACACACGCACACACACACGCACACACACACACACACACACGCACACACACACACACACACACAGCCTGACAGTTCAGTAGCAGCTCCACTATTTACAGCACCAACAAACTCCTGGGTTTACTCAACTTGTGTTTGTGGGTTTGAGTGTGTTTGTTGTTGATGCTACACAGATATTTATTTATTAAGTGCATGTTGTTTTACAGGGCCTCCCGGGTCCTCAAGGTCCGATCGGACCACCTGGAGAAAAAGTAGGTTTTCTTTTCTTATTCAAATGGATTTAGATGTACGTTTTCTTGCGTTGTTGCAGTTGATTACACCAGTTTTCTTCTTCTTTTTTAAAATCTTCTGCATCTCTTCCTCGTACAGGGCCCTCAGGGCAGGTCGGGACTTCCTGGATTGCCTGGAGCTGACGGGCCTCCTGTGCGTGCTCACCTGATACGTTACTGCACACATACGCATCACTTCTTTAAGATAGCATCCTTCTGCCTCAGTAAATTAGGTCCATCTCAGTAAATTAGAATGTCAACAAAAGGTTAATGTAGTTCAAAATTTGAAACTGGTCACCTAATGGACTTAACAATCATGGGAAGGACTGGTTCACTGCTGGAAAATTGAGTGGAAGGAAAAGGTTTATCTAGATGCATCTGTAGCTGCTGTTTTGAGAAACATCCTTGTTCGCAAACAAGTTAGAATGTAATAATTCTGTGTGAAATAAAAAAAGCTAATTAGAGAAAACTATTTAAAAATTTGTAAGACCCATTTTTAATACAGAAAAAAAAGAACAAATGTCAAAAATTTAGAGGTTTTTTTTTTCGTGCCAATTAAAACAGACTTAAATGTGGCACTGTCTTGTTAAATGAACGGATCAGCACAAATTAGCTGAAAAAGCTGAAATAAAGTAGGACATTTTCCAAATCTTCTAAAGCAGTTTAAACATTTACATTTACATTAAAACAGTTGTTGGATTGCACATTTGTTTTGTCTGCAGCAATGCTACTAGAAGAATTAGCTGGAAAATTAGAAAAAGAGCCTGAGGTCCTGTTTTTGTTCTAGCTCAAAGTAAGTGGAAGGAATTGACCTTCAACAAACGTGAGACGTTAGTCATGATTTTAAAGCTTCCTTCATTCATTCCTATAGAGAAAAAGTCCACATTTATTGAAGTGTAAAGTTTTTAAATGACAGAAATCACGGCAGACGCTCGCTACAAAACAAGGGAGTGACACTGGATGTCATGTATATTCAGTTTGGACTGTAAAGAAAACATCATCCATGCTATGCAATGAAGAAATACACAGACAGAATATACGTCTTCTTCTTTGGTTTACGACAAATGGCGAACCTTTTGGCAGACATGTGCCTCTGAAACCTCTCAAGGTTGTTTTTCACGGCAGCAGTAAAGCGCCCGTGGGCTTTGTTATCCAGACCTGCTGTTGCACCGAGTCGTCGGCCGAAGAGGCAAACACTCTCAGCTGCCCTCGGGCCAAAGAGCTGCCCGACTTACAGCTCTCCGCCTCCACGTCACACGACGAATAACAAGTCGCCGGTTGTTCCTCACAGCCGAAGCTGTTCCTGGTGTAGCAGGGAGCTTCATCACACCAACTCGTCATAACACTGAAAATTAATCACTTATTGCTATTAAAAGTAGCGGTTTAAGTCAAAATGACCCCTCACACAGCTCGAACGTCCTGTTGATAAAACCGAAGCTTGAGAAGGACAAAAAAAAGTCTGATGTTTTATTCATGGACCCTGCAGTATTTGGCCTTGATCTGGCTCATAGAACCACGTTTTGCTTTGCTGGCCATCTGCAGCAGATATTCAGTGCGGCTCAGAGACTTCCTGCTGGTGGCAATACCAGCTCATGTGTGTCTCAGATAGTTCTGAGGAGCTGCTGCATGAGAGTCTGGTCACAAGCCACTGTGTTCAGCGTTTTACTGAATAACATTATTGAAGTGGGTCTTTTCTGACCAGTTTGACGCTTTTTTTCACAGGGTCATCCTGGAAAGGAGGGTCCACCTGGAGAGAAAGGTTCTCAGGTAATATTTACAAATTAATTAATGCACATTAATAAATATAGTGGCACAAACCTGTGTGATGTAAAAGACAACTTCATTCACCGTACCAGGCAACCTTCTGTTGTTTAGTGGTACAGTTCTGGTTCTCATGAGCCTTTTATAAGACAACTTCAGAGGTGGATAGAGGTCAACATATGTACCCTAACCCTGCAGTCTGGAAGGAAGCAAACCGCACTGCGTATCCTCACACGAGCACTAGCTTAACGCGGTAGCTCGTCTGCTACTGCGGGACTCGTCTGCTGAGTCCCACTACAGAGACATGCCTTCGCTTCCCTCATTCGTCAACGAACCATGGCCGCTGTTGTCGGTTTTGCCACTGTTCCTACCTTGGATCTTGCCATACTCTAACTACTGGAGACCTGGAACACTCAAAAATCTTCAAAGTGGGTCAAACTTGCTCCAAACCCTTAAAATGTTCCATTTGTCCTGCTTCCAACACATCAGCTATGACGACAAGACGTTCCCTTCCTGTCTGTTACCTGTCATACGACAACCAGTGCCCCAATGGAGAAATAATCAATATTAACTACTTCCTCTGTCAGTCGACATTATGACATAATGAGACACAACTTCAGTTATTTACTAGCAGATGCTTTAAGAAAGTATTCACTTCCTAGTAAGTAAGTCGATAAGTAGTGACTGTTTACTTACTATTGATTTTCTAGTATGGTTTAGAAAGCTTCATAAATTTTTTTCTTGATTTCACAATCATTGATAAATTAGAGTACGTAATATTACAGTCTATTGAGACTCTTGTTTAGTTTTGATGTAAATATGGGTAAAAAAAAAACTAGCTTCTGAAAGCTATTTTCTAATTTATCTTTTGGACATTTTACATTAAGATATATAGCATACTATACTTAAATGTTAGATGAGAAAATAATTAGCTTTGAGCACTATTGCGTAAATGTAATGAGATCTTGAAACAAAGTTGTTATTTTCAAAAGCAGTATTAGAATTGAGTTTTTTGACACATTGAGCAATCAATAAAATGTGATGTTGCTGTAGGGTCCACTGGGTCCTCAGGGTCCTCTTGGTTATCCTGGCCCCCGGGGTGTAAAGGTAGGATTGTTTTAGTGAATGATTTTTATTAGAAATTTATCATTTTGGTTTTGTGTTGGGTTTTAATTCTGGTTTCTCTTCATCAGGGCGCCGACGGAGTTCGTGGGCTGAAGGGATCAAAAGGAGAGAAGGTAAACTTGTTAATGAGCCAGTTTGATCTCCTAAGTCAGAGTGCAGATGTTCATATACAATGCCAAATGCAATAATACCAAAACATATGGAATTGCCAGATACATAAAGAAAAAAACACGTATAAAAAATAATTTTACTTCCATCCTTCCATCATTCCTTCTTTCCTTTACTCCTTGCTTCTTTTAATACTTTTTCACTGTTCCTCTGGCTTTTTTTGTTTGTTCCTTCCTTCTTTCTGTCCGTCCTTCCTTCCTTCCTTAGTTCCTTTTTCTATTCCTTGCTTCTTTTCTGTCTAAGACTTCCTCCTTCCCTTCCTTACCTCCATTTTTTCTTCCTTTGCTCCAGCCTTCATTCTGACTGTAAATGAGTTTGTTTCCTTCCTCTGCTTAGTCACCACTTTTCTTTCATCTCTTTATATACATAGATATCGATCAGGTTTCTAGCAGACTCGACGCGATGGACAGCGAGGGGTGACAGTGAAAACAGCAGAGAAGGCGTAAAAAGTTTGAGAACAGGCTGCGAATGCATTCATGTCACAGATGTTCTGTCTGAAGCTGCCGTCGTCTACCTGTCGACTTTGTTTTGACTCTCCTGAGCTGAAGTGGCAGCTCGGCGCGGGCCGAGCACGACGCGGCGGTCAGTCGACTCACATGCATATGCCAAGATCCTCAGAGGGAGGCCGAGTCTTGCTTTTAAAGTGACCCTCAGTCACTCACAGCTGGATGTGAAGCTGTCCTGCTGAAAAGCTTCATCTGTCAGAGAAACCACTCCAGTCACCAGACGCCACAATCTGTGCCGGAGTTTAAACCAACTCCAATATTCAGCATCAGCGCGGTTATGCAGCGGCATATACATATAAAAAGCAAAAATCTATTATGTTACTCGAGGGAGTTGTTCCCACTGCAGTGGCAGGCATTTGTCTGATTTTTGTTCTGAATTATTAATGATGAGGAGGGGAGACAGACCTTGAGGAGAAAAAATTATGAATAAACAATGCGGATTAATTGAAGTGTGTATCCAGTAAGGAAGCAGGGTAGAGGCAAAAACATGTTCGGCTCTGCATTATGCATCGGTACTGCTGGAACACAAGAGGTCAAAAGGAAAGGAAGGAAGGAACTCACATGCATATGCCAAATATATCATGTTGAACAGACAGACTTTGATGTTAACAGTATTTTGGTCTTAAGTATAAGAAATCAGAACAGTGAATTGATTTTTTGGATATGCTATTCCACTATCTGGCCACCAGATGGCAGCTCTACTCCTTTGTTGCCCATTAGGAATCGGTTAAATGTAGCAAAGTGTTAGCTAGATCAGATCCTTTTTGGTGTTTATAAATGAATTTTTTTTTTTACCAGTATTTTAAAGAAATTACCAAATATTTGTTTCTTTTAGGGCGAAGACGGTTTCCCAGGTTTTAAAGGAGACATGGGAATCAAGGGTGACCGGGTGAGGAGCTTGAATAAAACATCTTATTTACTTATTTTGTTGTTTTTCCACCACACAACAAAAACACAGAAAACCCACCAAGGGTATTTGGGGCACTTTCTAGTGCAAATATCTTGGCACACTTGAGCTAAAACAAAACTTATTGATGAAAAAGTACTAGTTTCACTGAGAGATTATTTCACTTGTAATATGGGGAAATATGTTGTTATATGTTAAATAAAGTAATGGTGGAGCTAGTATTTTATTTATTTATTACCAATATTACAGATTTTTTTAGAACTTACAACAACCTTTTATATATTGTTAAAAAGTTACTAATAAGTTAGTTTTGCATAATTTAAGGCGTACAAAGATTTGCACTAAAAATAGAGGATAAATACTCTGTAAGATTCTGTGTTTTTGCTGTGAACTTCATTCACTCTACTGTGTATATTGAAACACTAATTTGAGCATTTTATATCTATTTTTCTTGTGGATGGCAGGGTGAAATTGGCATGCCTGGGTCCCGTGGAGAGGACGGTCCTGAGGGACCTAAAGGCAGAGCTGGCCCCAACGGAGAGTCGGGGCCTCTCGGTCCAGCGGGAGAGAAAGTAAGGAAAACTCTTTTATTTTCCTGGCTCTAGCTAAGTTGGACTTTTGCCCTTGCTCATCTTGCCGATGTGTCCCAGGGTAAACTTGGAGTCCCAGGATTGCCAGGTTATCCCGGACGACAGGGACCAAAGGTAAATATGAGTTACTTTCAACACAAGAAGCATCATACCTGATAAAACATCACAGTGGGCCCTAGCAGCCAGTGTGTAGACTATCTTTAATCTTATTCATATATATTTTGTACACCTAGAAATGTATTTCAAGGTGAAACATTTCAGCAGTTTAGGTGAAATACGAGCCATACGTAAGAGAGAATAACCTGATTCAATAAACGATTCCGGCTGAGAGTAAAAATATACATTTTCCATAAAAGTGACTGATTATTAGACATGGAATTATAAACAGGCACTTGCTAAAGGTATACTTTTTAACATTTTGTGGAAAGGAAAGTTTTGATTGGTTTGACTTTAATAACATAAACTTCAAAGATATGTTAGTAAATGACACTTATAAATAGGCTTTTCTGCACAAGCTATGGATAAAACATTGCTTTGTATTTCATTTGTGTTTCATGCTCAGTTTTTGGACAAGAAATGCAACGTTCACAATTTGTGACCAATTCACCAGTCAGTCTTCCTATTATCATCTTAAGTTTGGCTCTCTCTCAGGCTGAAAAAAAAAAAACCCACAGCCATATAGTAATGTTGCGTTTTCTCTTAAACAGCTCTGCGCTTCCTCTGACTTATTTCTAAACACGTCGCTGATTCTGGAAATGGCTGACGTTGTTGTCAGCTGGACTGCAGCATTATGGTCTATTCACTGATTAGAGGGGGGGAAAAAGCATTTTTGTCATGAACATTGTAAGTTTTACAACGTTCATGACAGTGATATCTATGATGTCAGCAGATGAATGCAACATAATCCCTTATTGTTATGTATGCGCTGACCCATGAAGCCTCATCTGCCTTCATGATGTCTCCCTCTGATTTTTGACAGGGCTCGAGTGGATTCCCCGGCTTCCCTGGAGCAAACGGCGAGAAAGGAGCACGGGTAAGGGGAAACACACACTCATAACACCGGAGACATTAAAAAAAATCCCACTTATAATACGTAGCTTAAAATTTGTTCCGCCATGAAGGGATTTTTGTCAAATAAAGCTACGGCAAACGCCATGTTGGGCGAGAGAACGACTGATTTGGAAACAGTTTTGGAGCCTCGAGGCTGAGCTTGTTCTCACGACTTATTTCAGATCAAATTCAGAAACCAGGATTTAATTTGAACTTTTAAGAGAGCACTGAACTTTTTAATGTTGCTTTTGAGTTGTAACCCAGGGTTGAAGGTTTAGCAGAGCTTATTTCCTGTTATCAATTACTACAAACTGTGAAGACTGAGAAATGGTGCAAAGTGATTTATTAAGGAGTTTCTATAGACTTTTATCAAGCAGATACATTATTGCAGTGGTTCCCAAAGATTTTCTTTGGATTACAATAAAATAAAATAAAAAATCAATTGGGCTCACGCATTGTTCAACCAGACATAAACCTATACACACATTTTGTTTTCAAATTCCACTGAAGTTTATTTCATACTTCAGGTTGCAACAAAACAATAAACAAACCATCTTTACAGTGAAACACTTTTGTGTAACTGTTTTGTTTTTTTTCCATTCATCCTCTGCACTCCACACTTTGGGAATCACTGCATTATAGCAACATTGTAGGACTGCTGTGTGCTTTCTGCGTGTTGTCGTTACACTAATGGTGTAACCGAACAGCTTGAGTTTGGTTACATCATTGTCGATTGTGTTAGCGTTCAGCAACGGTTGCATCAAAAAGACCCAAGAAATATAGCAGGTAAAAGAAATGTTTCATCACCAAAAAACAATCTTTATGGTGGGAGGTTCAGCTGCAGTGAAGATGGCGCTAATAATGTTTAGAATCGAGACAATTTCTTACTGAGCTGTGTTGCCACCAGTGCAGAGCTTGCTCGGATACTTGGACAAAACTCTTGTAAGAAGAACCGCTGCTAATAATAAAAAAAGAAAAGAAAAAAAAAACATTTCAGTTAGAAAAAACACATCAATATCAGCTGCAAATCTACCAGAAATATCAACATGGACCTCCGAAGATTGATGCAAGAAGGATTTCCGTGTTGAAATTTGTCTTTTAATTGGCTGGAAACATCTAGAAAAGAATGTCTGGAGAGGGAAGCGCGAGCCGTACCACTAACACTGTGCCAGACCAGATACAGTTTACATGTGGATTTGTTAGTACTACTTCTGCTGACCATCAATGTGCATCTTGGTGGAGATCCATGTCGTCCGACATTCGTGATAAAATGGTTGAAAAATCAAAACGCTGAAGTGTTTATGGAAATGGCTTAGATTTCAAACCAAGTGCAAACCTCTTGGTCAAATTAAGGCTTGTTGATAAGCAGATGGCAAAAAAAAAAACGAAAAAAAAAAAACGAACTATGAGCAGAAATGAGAGAACAATGGATGGGATTTAGCTCGAAAGCAGCATACTGCTTGGAGATGTTAACGCTCCAAATGCACACTCTGACTTAAATTTTGATAAGTTTGGTTCTAGTAATGGTAAAATATTTGAGTTTATAGTCAAAACCTTGGGGACTGACTCCATATAAACAAATCACCCTGCAGCCTGGCCACAGATAATTACTTTTGCATATATTACAAAACAACAGAGGAAGCATTATCAGCTTACTTTTATTCTAAAGTTAGGTGTATGACTTGTGTTGCTTATTTTTCTGATGAGTAGCAGCTTATAGTCAAAGTAGATGAGGTAGGATTTAGCTGTAAGCCTGACCCCCTCCTCTCCAGATCTGAACAGCACACTGAATGCATTATTTTTCAAAACTCTGACGGCATTGTGTGTCGTTTTGGCATTGATGTAAAATTGACTTGGCGTGCAAAAACAGGAAAACAAGCAGAATAGAATGATTTTATCTTTTTTTTTCTTTCACCGTCTGTAAACAGCTCCACCCACACACCGCTTCCCTGCAACGTGAGCCACCTTGTTGTTGGCATTTTTAACAGCATACTGATTAAACAAAGAAAAAAAATTCCACTTCTTCCCCCTTTGGCGCAAAAGTTTTTTGAATGCCCTGAAAATGACCGACTTCTGTTTAATGTCTATGTTAAGAAATAAAACCAGGCATTTGCTTTAGACAGTGGTGCAAATCCTCAAGGTTTTCTCTGCAGCATCGTAATGATATTGATCCTTGTCTAGGAAATATCAGGAAAAAGCGTGGAACAAAGACTAACCTTATAAAACTGACCTGTTTTCTTTTGGCTATCCTACAGGGCATTGCTGGGAAATCTGGGCCGAGAGGACAAAGAGGTCCAACGGTATGTCCTCCTCCCTCGATGATTTATTTATTGACCGATTACATACCATCAAACAATCTGAAAACAGCAAAGACATCGTATTAATGAGCAGGTTCTCTCCCTCTTCCTCTCTATAGGGGCCTCGTGGGGCTCGAGGAGCCAGAGGTCCAACAGGCAAACCCGGTCCCAAGGTAAACCTGTCGCAACAAAACGCCACTGTTTCACCGAGTCCAAAGTTCCTGTGAAGTCTTTTATCCTTCAGTTAAAGTCAGTCTGAAATAAGTTCATTCTCTAGCTAAATATTGACCAACAGTGATGCTGTGCTGTGTGTTTCAGGGCACAGCAGGAAACGACGGCCCCCATGGCCCACCTGGTGAGCGAGTAAGTCCTCCACACCTGTGTTTCATGTCTGTGCAATCCACGATGCAAAAACAAATGTAGTATGTCTCAGTGTGCAATAATACACACTTACTACAAAATCAATCAATCAGCCAATTGAAAACTAGGTGAGCAGAGAGCTTCTCCATACGGAGACGCCTGAGCGCAGGTCTGATGCACCATATGCTTCCTGCTACAGGCACGCTTCCCTCTGTTTGTTCTCGTCATTTGGTCTGATGTTAGTGCTAACCGGATGACTTTCGCCAGCACTCAGAATGTGACATTTGCAGGCTGCTGAGCCGGAGCTCCTGGCTGCCATCTGTCTGCCTGCCTTAACATCTCCGTGAAGCTGCCGGTCATGAGGCGCGTCAACATCCATGACTTCTTCCCAGAACTTTCTTAAACCTTTTGAACTTTGTCCAACCCCATTTTGAAGCCCCCTTTTAATTATGCTGAAAAAAGCAAACAGAGTTTTCAAAACTAAAAGGACCATCTTGATATCCACCCAGGGATGGATTGTTTTCTGGTTGAGTGGGGGTGGAGGGGAACTGTATTTTTAAGTTCCAATCAATACTGCTTAAGAGTAAAATGAATTGATTTTCCTGAAAGTTCTTTATTTTAAAACGTTTCATAAAAGTGAATCTGAATATGTTGCGCACCACAGTGAACCGTGTGTAGCACATTTATTTTTTCCCTTTGGTATTTCTCACGGATATTAAAAAGAGCTTTATTAAAAATAATAAAGAATTTGATTAAATCAATTAAATTGATCCCTGAGGTCAGGTCTTTATGTTCTATACTTTCTACATCAATGTTTTTGTTTCCTGACATTTCCTTTAATCCAAATCTCAATAGTTATATTCCCAGTGTTGTAATAAAGTGTATTTCTCCAAGAAATGAAAACACTCCCAGTCTTCAGCCCTGGGTGACCCAACTCAGCAGGAAAGTTAAAGTTGCTGCACAGTAAAAGTCTCCCAGCAGTGGTGCGCTGTATTTAATAACTTTCAGAGAATTTCTCTCTTTTTTTTTCTTTCTTGAATTTCCAGCGTTGTTCTGGCGCACTTTGATTTCGCTCCGTAACAGAGAAACTGTGACATTCCGACGTGAATCCGGAGACAAAAGCCACAGAGGAGCAGCTTTGGCCGATAAATCAGCTTGCAGCGCGTGCTTCATTTGTATCCGCGTTTGCATTTTTTTCTTGGTGGACACGGAGAGAAGGAGTCATTCTTAAAAACTCCAGGATGAATTCAAAGTCACGCAGGCCAGAGGCTAAAATGCTGACGGTCTGCCCAACTTTGTAAAAGCGCCTTAGTTTATAATAGTCAAATTGGTGGCTATTGTTGTTGGTGAGCAGAGTTCAGGATGATCTCCTAGTACTTCGCCTCAAGTCTTGTGATACCTCTTTGTACAGTAAAATGTAATCTTTTATTAACTCTTGTTTAAAGTTTGCTTATAAACCAACAAATCTTCAATATTCAAAACTTAGTTTAAAAAAACCCCAACAAAAACAAACATTTTCTTCTATTAATTTAAAAGAAAGATGTTTTTTTTTTCCCCTGAAGCTTTTTAAAACTTCCCAAAGAGGGCAGCTTGATGTGACACTTCTGGTGATTCCGATTCGCAGATGCTGACAGGCAGTCGTCAACCTTTTCAGCCCTGAGATTCTCTGTGGGCGGAGGGCAAGTCCGAGATTCAGTGATGTGACATTTCACTTGGCTAAGCCGGAAGGTCATAAACCCCTCAGTCCTCACCGTTTACACCCTCTTGACTTGAATCTGGGAGGTTTGCTTCAACGTCTTTTGTATGCACAACCACAGAACAAGTGGATGAAAATGAAGCCCACGGCAAAGACGATATTTAGCCGTGGTATCAGGAGTAATGTTTCCATTTCGCAAAAATCTGCGTCTGTTTTGTTTGACTCGAGCGTTCTGTAAAGTCTCTGTTCTTTTTTGAAATGTCGGATTATTTTTTACATAGAGAAACAAAAATATGTTGCAAATATTGCAGCAATTTATCTTGGATTTTCTTTTAGTATTAGGCTTTCTAGAGATCCAGAAAACGGCTTGCTTGATGTTTTCCGCATTTTGTCACATTACAACTTTAAACTTTCTTTGATCATACTCAACATGGAAAAACTAAGTCATTATCTTACTTACAATTTAAAAATAACTGATTTTATTTAATGGTATCAGGGTAGAGGGGACAATTCACAGTTATGCACTATTCTGGGTTGGTCCATCATGTAAAATATTGTCGAAGTTTGAGGTTACAACATGTCAAGATGTGAAGAAAAGTAACGGATACGCTGCATTTGTGAAACACTGAAGGTTAACATGGAGTCTTTTTGTTATTAGCAAGAATTATGTGGTCTAGGTTGGGGTTATAAAATATATTTTTATGTCAGGGCTTGATGAGAGAGAAAATGAGACAAATTTATTTTTAAAAGCTTTATTACAATCTGGTTTTATATATATTTTTGAGTGTACAAAGCCAGAAAATGTCAGACTACGGTATGCAAGGTAACTTGTAGTTGCTGCTCATATGTCGTATGAAAGAAAGCAGAAGAGAAAATGTATTTTATCACTCAGAAAAACACCAAATGAGATTCCACTATAGCACAGATCAGTGAGAAATTATTTTTGTCAATTAATTGTGCAGATTTTATTTGCTTTACAGAATGTCTGGTTGAATTAGTAATAATCCACTCAGCAGTTTTAAATACCATATTAAATGTTTCAGCATATTAAATACCGTGTAGTTTCTGCAGTTTAATCGGATTTCTGCTTGCTGGTTGCAGGGACCTCAAGGACCTCAGGGGCCAGTGGGCTTCCCTGGACCAAAGGGCCCCCCTGTGAGTAGCACTTCGGTTTCACACGAGGACCTCCGACAGGAACTCTCGATTAGCTTCTCTCCCCGATTTCCAAACACACATTAGGGTTGATTCAGACAGAGAACTACATGGAGAACCTGTGCACTGCAGTATTCATGAATGTTCTCTCACATTTCAGTTCAGACAGCAAACAAGTGGTAATTTATTTTTATTTATTTATTTTCTTTTACAATTATAGAACTTGGGAAAGTCAAGGCATTTTTGTTTTTCTTAATAATAAATATAAACCGCAAACAGATAGTTAAAAGCTATGAGCAAAGAGGCTTTTGTACTACCAGCATTGATTTGTAAATAATCTGATGTTCAATAATGTCGTTATCAGTGTGTGATACTTTTTTTTTTCTCCAACAGGGACCACCTGGAAAGGACGGGCTTCCCGGACACCCTGGACAGCGTGGAGAGACGGTGAGGGCACCAGAATGGGACTCTTTCAATCCCTCAATCCAAAATATGAATAATCTCATTATTGGTGAATAATGCGTTTATTTAGCAAAGATTCACTCTCCTTTTCACACAGCTAAACTGCAGAATAAATCTGGTTCAGTATATGATAGAGCTTATTGTTGAAATATTGGTTTACTATTATTATCATCAAAAGAGGCTCTATAAATGTGGACTCTGCATTTATTGGCACCAGGGTAAAATAAATTATAGAAATGTGTTCTTTATTGCAGCAGCATAAGTTTCTGACAAAATTTGAATTGATGTTGTTTTTGTTTTAAGTTGAAGAAAAAGAATACTGAGAAAATATCAATTTGAATAAAATCGTCATTAATAATTAATATGAAGTAAGTGCAGGTGAAATTTAAATGTAAGAGTTGTATCCTTCTCCTGACTTGTACCTTTGTACCCTACCATTATTTCTGATGTTGTAATCTCTCTGGAAAACTGTGTTTTCCAGAGAGCAAATGTCAGGAATATCACAAAAAAATAAGAAAACTATAACTCATCAAATTCACTATAAATGATGGCAGCTGTGTACGGAAGAAAACTAAATGCTGGAATCGAATCAAAAGGTGATTCAACACAGGAAAGGTGGACACACTTACGAGATGTGACACTTTTTCACAAAGTTTGACATTTTTCTATCCATAAAATGTTTTGCGTTTGACTAAAACAGACTCTGAACATGCGGATCATGGCCTTGTTAGTTTACGTTCAAAAAGGGGCATTTTCACAGCACTGTGAAACATTTGACTTTATGTATTTATTAATCTTGTAGGTCTTAGTAGATTTGCTGTTTGCTGGTTCTGTAAGCTGAAATGCAACAGAGGCACATTTCTCTGAGCCGCTCTTCAAAACGGCAAAGATGAGAGAACATGAAGGTCAACATGAAGGTTTACTGGTGACAAAAAATGTATATATATATGTGTGTGTGTGTGTGTGTGTGTGTGTGTGTGTGTGTGTGTGTGTGTGTGTGTGTGTGTGTGTGTGTGTGTGTGTGTGTGTGTGTGTATGTTGATGCTCCCATCCTTAAGATAAAAGTAACCTGAAAACTGCTGCACTGTTTAACATGGATTCGTTGCAGCTTCCTCCAGCAGTCCCTGTTCACCCCTGATGACTAATATCTTTACTAAATCTCAAGTAAAGCTGCACAGCCACATCAGGAATGTCCCAAGGACTACTGTATAAGAATTACCCCACTGGAAAGAAGGAAGAAAAACTGATTCGATCCCATCTTGCAATTGCTGCATTCCCCCTGCTCTCATCTTCGATCCCCGCACTTAGTATGCGTCAGTGAACCTTTGCTCGACGACTCTCTGAGGACGATAAATTTCACCGCGGGCCTGACGGATCGTCAACCCCGTTATTAGAGCTTCCGCTTCCACCCGTCCCCTTCCCTGTAGATAACGTGGCACGCAACAAGCGAGCTCTTCCCTCCGCCTGCCGCGCCTCGAGCCGTAACGATTCACTCCTAAGCGGCGTTAAGGGCTGCAGATTTACGTCCTGGTGAACAGGCAGCACGAGCATCCAATATGAAAATGGATCACGGCAATAAAGACGCTCGCAGCAAAACAATCCGGATTTCAGGAAGTGCAAATCAAGCGGAGATGCCCATGTCTCCTCTGCGACGCCGTCGGCCTGAAGGTGCTTCATTGAATAATACATCACCCTGAATGACAAAGTATTGTGATCAATAAGCCCGGGGATACACCGCGTGTCAGCTGGGATTGGCTTCCCGAACGCCTGGATCTAAATCTTTCTCTGGTTTTAGGATGATAAGTTTCAAATCAACTTATCCTCTGGAAATTGCTTATGGATTTGAGAACTGAGGGATTGGGCGATCGCATCAAGCTGGAAAAGTCAGGTGAAAGTCAAAATGAAGGAGTCGCCGTGAGCTCAAAGCGGTTAGTGCAGTTAAACGACTTCGCTTTCGCCTCGTCATTCTCAGAGATTCAGAGCAAAGCGGATCTTTAAAGTGTTGACTGGTGGCATCCTGTTTGCTAAGGCCGTGCATGTGAGGACTGCAGTGCTTATCGTCGACAAAAAAACAATTTTCCCAATCGCGGCGTTTTCGTTACAAAAGAAACGCAATTAGAATCACACGTGAAAACGTTTGTCCGCACAATAAGACAATGAAAATCGTGCCAAGCCATCATCCTCTAACTACGTCCTATGGTCGTCTGTTAAATGCATCACATTTAACATTTTTCAAGTAAAAATCTGAAAAGCACAGCACGGGTTTGTGTTCAGCTCCTCTGACGCCATGAAATGAAATCCTCAGGAAGTCACCTAATTAGGAAGTAGAGGGTTTCTTCTTTGTAGAGCACCTGAGATGCGACTCGAGGGACGTAAAGGAGATCAGACCTTTGCTTTGATTCTGGGATCAATTAGGAACGCCAGACTACACGCCGCTCTCGTGGGGCCGCTGCTCCTGAAAACCCTTGGATTTGAAAGGTTTTCTGTAGACGCGCTACATAATCATCACCTGAGCAGAGTTTTTATTGTTCTAGCACTTTCCTTACAGCTTAAAATCTCCCGAGGTTTCAACAAGAGACGTCAGAATACTATGGAAAGAAAGTAAAGCAAGCAAAAGGAGTTCATTTTTGGAAAAATGTACCTCGCAGAAGGTTGTTTAACAAAGTGCATTTTCAAGAGACCCGAGTTAACTGTGTGGTTATGGCATTATAATGTGAACCCGAAAGAGTAAAATTGCCCATTTCTGCCCAATTACTAGGCATGTTGTGCAATTTAGAACCGAACACTAATGCGTTTCGCTACTGAGAGGCACTTTTGTCTTTTTCTATGTCAAGTGTAATTTCCTTCTCTTTTATCACAATTTTACCTTCAGTCTGAACTCCATAAGCTGCCACATTTTTTAATGTCTAGCGTCCAACAACCCGGAGAGAAAAACCCTGAAAAATCTTGAATATTGAACTGATTTCAGAGTTTTTGTCAAAACAGTTAAGATTCTTATGAAGGGGAAGAAAACGAGCATCTCCTCCGTAGAGATCAATATAATGTATCTAACACTGAAACATAAACATGCTCTGTCATCAGTTTTGCTTTTTGTTTTGAACGCATCATATCAAATCCTACACAAGAAAATCTACATTCAGAACACCTGATGTCCGTTTTAACATATTTAATCCTGGTCTAATTCAATGTATTTACTTGATCTAACTCATATGTATTGGCTTTTAGGTCAATACTCTTTTCCAACACGCACAGTGTTAATAACATTTCATCTCTTGTTATTAAATAATAAATGTTTCAAAACGAGTTAGCTGAATTATAAACTGTTCACTGTTGAGTTGTTTTCAAAAATGAAGAAGCTAATATTAAATATATGACAAATATACATTGTATTAAACCAACATCCGTTTTGATTTCAGGGTTTCCAAGGAAAAACTGGCCCCCCGGGACCAGGAGGTGTTGTTGGGCCTCAGGTAAGACAGATTTCCAAGCCATAGATTTATTGTTTGTTATAAATCATTTACAGCCGTTTTATATGACGAACTGTTGTACTCCTAAAGGCGTTTAGCTGTAAAGGAATAAAAGAAGAAAGTGCAGCATTGGCTCAAAGAAAACTTAAATACCGTTGTGATAATTGAAGCATATTTTCTTTCGCGTGACTGAAAGTTTGTCCACAAACGGACAACCATTCATGAATGTTAAAGTGCAATCGATAACTTTACCAAGGAGATATTTTCATTCCTCAAAAAGAAAAGAAATATATTTTTTTTTGCATGAACACCTGAAAATGTCATTCAGAAAAATGCGCAGATGCTCTTCCCCAAATTTTTTTGTGATGCAAAATGCATCATCCATCGGAGCAGGAATCTGATGATGAAAGTCCCGTATCACTGATAGGAATATTGTGTTGATCTAAAGGTAATGATATGAACATGTGATCATCTAAGGGACCCACAGGAGAGACCGGTCCTGTTGGTGAGCGCGGACATCCTGGACCCCCAGGCCCACCTGGAGAGCAGGGTCTTCCGGGTGCTGCTGGCAAGGAGGGAGCCAAGGTATGGTTGTAGCATAAAAATATACATATGCAAACAATAAATAGGAAAGCAATGTAAGGGAGATGCTTAAACATATGGAAACTCATACTAGATGATGCCATAAGGATGTTTCATAGGAGATCGGACAAATAAAACAAAAACTGTTCAGTGTATGACTGAGTTTAGATGTTATGAAGACATCCAAAGAGTTATGACCTCTTGAGGTCATGAACACTCAAGGGACAACTGGATGTTCTGGAGCATTGTCTCTAGAAAAAAGCAAAAATCAAATGCAAGATTCTCACTTTTCCTTTCTGCTTAAGCAGCTCAGATCTTTTCATTCCCTCTCTGTCATTCCCAGTCTGGTGATTTAGAAGAGCCCATTAGCAACGGAGGTCACCTTTTTAGTAGACCTGAGACCAGCCCCTCATTCTCAGGAGCCTCCAGCGTGGCCCCGCCCCTACGCCTCTCTCTGAGCTTCTCTTTTTAGTTTTATTTTCTTCCCATCTCCTCTGAACAGACAGTTTAATCAAGTCTGTCGGCTCAATCCAAACCCCGAGCGGCCCGCTTCTCTCCCACCTCTCTCAGACCCGAGCATCAGTATGCCAGAGTCACTTCGGCGAAGCCTTGGCAGCAGAGACCGAATCGTCTAAAACCTCTCAGGCCCTCTCGTCTGGGCTTCGCAGTGGGCAGATAAAGTCAAAACACACACAGAGAAAACGGCAAGCGGTTGAAGTTTTTTTCCCCACTTCATTCAAACATCATTGCTTTTGAAAAGCAGCAGTTTGTTGGCACTTTTTTTTCCCCCCTCTTTGGAGCAAAATCAAAAAGAGCTATTAAAATAAAATCTTTAAATGAGAACGTTTGAACAGTGGAGACAGAAACGGTTTCCTTCAGGTAACGTATAAATATATTTATACTTTCTTGCGTTAATGAGTTTTCATTTCAGTCCAAATCTTGTTCTCTATGTGTTCATTGAGCCAATGTTCAGACCGTGGCTGTTTGTGTGAAAACACTGATAGATTTGGTGATGTCCCTTCATTGACTGAGCTGCAGCAGCATTGATGAATAGAAAACAATACATGCTTCAGGTAAATGCCACTAATGGGCCATTAGGGTTTGCTTGGTGCTTTTGAGACACATACACTGCTGTTCCAGCAGGAAAGTACAAAGCCATTAGTTGATGCACAGTCAGTATTTAGACATGGAGGACATAAAAAAGAGTCTTTGAGGACTTGATGATTTTTGCGAGTCCTATGTGGGCAGAATTGAGATCAAACGCACCAGGCGCAAAGTAAACAGAGATAATACAGACAGTAATTCACTACCGGAAACAAAAGAGTTACATTCAACCTCCGCAGAGTCACATCGGGTAAATTTGAAAATGCGATGAGGCTCGTTTTTAGATTAAAATGAGCTTTTGAAAATGACCAGATGAAATTATGCTGTTACTTTTATGAACACCAAATGCAAACCTTCTGGTTGGGGAGCTTTCCATCGGATACTTTATAATGGTAATAAATGTAGCTCATTTAATCTTTTCTGTTGTTTTTCTGATTTTGTTGCGAATGAAAGCGCTATGTTTCATGTGACAACTTCTTTTATTCTCTCCAACTGTAGCTTGTGTGGTTTATCTGAAATAATCGGTAAGAGTGATTCTTCATTCAGCTGAAAACGTCCTTCTGACATTATTTCTTATAGTTAAATGTTCGTTTTGAAGTTTGATTAAGCAACGTAATAAAATTAAAATACAAGAATAATTATGACCTGATATTTAAAAAAAATCAAAGCAAATTATTCCCATTGTTGAACCTGCCAACATGTATTTAGTGTAATTTGCTTTGTGAATCTAGTTGTCATACATATGCAATAAACATTTAAACTTTGATATTAATAATATATGATTCCTTTTCTCTTGTTAAGACATTATAAAATACAATTTGTTCATCCGGTTATTTTTTAAATATTTCAGGTTATTTTCTGACACTTTGTGAACAATAATAATAATCATAACAAAAACAACAAAATACAATTTCTGTGTATGCAGGGTGATCCTGGACCGCAAGGCTCCCCTGGTAAAGACGGTCCGCCGGGCCTTCGTGGCTTCCCCGGAGAGAGAGGTCTACCCGGTGCCACGGTAAGAACTCACCCGCAGATATCCGTCACAGTTTTTCTCCACATGCGCTTGCTGGTAGAAAGCGACAGACCACAGCTACATAACAAATGAACCCGCACCTATCTGGAGCTGTTCACTTCATTAGAGGCAGCAGCCCTGGAATGCACTTGCAGCAATCAATCTGGTGGGAGGAAATCCGAAGTGACACCTTACAAATGAACAGGCACTGCTCCCGCACTGCTCCACCACCACAGAATCCATGGCTTGGACCGCTGCAGTAGATAATGGGCCTCCTTTTATATATTTTTTTTTTATTATTTTTTTTTTTTAGAGAATTTGGGATTTGTTAGGGACTTATTGAAAGTCTTGTCCCCAGTTTAACTCAAGGACGTCTATTGTTTCATCATTTGTCAGTGCCAGCGCTTTTGGAAGGCGCGGCATTTTGTTGCCGCATGCATTATTTAGCAAATAAATTATTAAGTCAAAAATGTTGGCAATTAGACTGGAGCGGCTCGGGACGGATACACAGCCGGGGAAACAAAGTGTTTCCTCAAGGTCAGCCGAACTCAGCAGGACATGCGGCCCGCCTGATTGTTCCCTGCCGCCGTAATTTAGCCCAGCATGCAGCCACAGGCTGCAGAAACTCATTACCCATACTGCCTTGTGCTGCTCTGGAGCTCACTGGGGAGTTGCACACGCATACAAACACTCGTGCATGCATGCAAGCCCATGTTGGACGCTGATGGATATGTAATAAAGCATTCTCCATGCAATGTTTGTTTGTTTTTTTTTTTTGCCACACAGCCACAGAGGCAGGAATGTGGATTTGAATTGTTTACACGCTCTCGCATACAGTGCGGCTGTTAAACATTCGGATGACTTCTGAATTTTTGCCACCAATTGCTACAAATTCTGCATCCAGAGAGCAGAGGCGGGAAGAGTACCCAAAAAATTGTACTCAAGTGAGAGCAGCAGGACTTCGACATATTTTTTACTCAATTAAAAAGTTGAAATTGCTCATGCAACAGTAAAAAGGGTATTTGGTACAAAAGCTAATCGAGTACTGAGTCAGTGATCACATTGTCAATCGTTTAATGTTTTAAAATGACATCATCAGATGGACCAAAATGTAATAAATCACTGCTATTCCCCATTTCCATTGCCACCCTGGGCAACCGCCCATTTAGCCGTTTCCCAGCTTCGTGATATTTTGAAGAAAGTAATGAGAAAGAGCCCCAATAATTGCCCCATGTAACATTCCTCCATCTTTGTTTTAGGAGGAGGAAGTCCCCTCTCCCTATTTTTAAGTTTTCAATCAATTAATCAAATTTTGTTTGTGTAGCACTTTTTAGCAGCAGTGCTTTACGCTGCTGCTGAAATGTGTTACACAAACACAAAGTCATGCAAAAACATGACTTTTTTCATTAATACATGTTAAAAAAAAACTGACCCAAACCATATTTGTTAAAGCTGAAGTAATTTTTCTGATTTTTAGTCGGATTCACTTAAGTGTTAATACACCAACCTATTTCAAACGTGCTCTTTATACGAAGCTCTTCAAGCCAACTGATGATGATTTGCAACCTCCTTACTACTTTTTTTGGACTTTCTATTCCAGCCAGTGTTTCTGCCAGAATGAAAATGTCAAACCTCATTCACGGCGTCGAACGTGGAGGGTGAAAAGCTCTGAATTTTCTTCACTGCTCATTTCTTGCCGTTTTGGGATTAAATGACAAACCGGCAGCCAGAGGCAGACAGTTGGAGTTCGACTGGCATTTAATGAAACCTGTGTTGAGATCCAGCATGGAGATTGTAGCGTTATTACTGGCAGATGTGGAGATTGTGATGGTCAGTATTGTTTCTCTCTTCATTTCAGGGCCCATCTGGTCTGAAGGGTGGAGAGGGACCCCAGGGTCCACCGGGTCCTGTTGTAAGTACTCTGGTTTTTACTCCCTGAATTAACTCATTAACCCGCGTTAAAAGCTCCACTAAGGTTTACAAGTAAAGGTTGCTTAGAAGTGGAAGCCCAGTAGCAAAAACATCGGAGTCGGGGATGTGCAGTCGTGCCACAGTGGCTGCTTTGGCAGGTTCTTCTTTAGGGCACAGAAGTTCGACAACAAAGGTTTTAACTTCCTCCTTCTCTCTCTTCTTTTTGCTGCTGTTCTGCCTCCGTGACGCCTCCTTCTCTGCTAATCTGAGGTTTGTTTGAGGTATTATTTGAGCTTTGGCAATGTTAATCAGTTGCTCGCGGTTGTATACCGCCTCGTTGATATGGCTGCGTGTCATAATAGATGTCCATAAGTAAAAAATTGTGACAGCAATAATAATTGTCCATAAAAGAAAAGCAGTGCCTCTGTAATAAAGTAACAGTTTATTACAAAGTAATAGCTCAGTAAATATTGCGACTAAGTTGTAAAATGGTGAAAAAGTACAAGGGCTACAAATAAATACTCTTGCAAGATACTGGATGTATTTGTCAAAAACAAAGCTCACTGTTTCAGCTAACTACAGCGTTAGAAATCTTAAATTTCAGTCAGTGATTGTATGATAAATATTAGGGGATATCAAATAAACTAAATTAATGCTGTTGTTTGGGGGTCAACCATATAGATGGGATGCAGTCAGACTCACTAATCCACATCTAGTGTGTCTTTCCCTGCACAAGCGGCATTGTGTTCTGTAAAGACTATTTGTTCTCTTGCCTCTTGGCAGACGACGAGAGAAGCAAACAAATGCACTCTCAATAAAACCACACAGCCATGAAGCATCCATATGCTGAGTCAAAATATTGAGTAACCCTGGGAGTTCCTCCTACGCATCCCGGATCAATCCCAGAGGTTTCAGCTGGGGAACGTATACACACTCCTTTCTCTTCTCCTTTTCAGAGGACCATACTTATTATTTAAGTAGTGCTTTTGATAACTTCAAGCTCTTCTTCCAGTTCACATTCGACAGCACTTTGTAAAAAGACAAAGCGAACTGAGATAATGGCACAGCGAAGCTGCGACTGCACAGAAACCCTGTTGCTTTCTCCCTTGAAGTAAAATTGCTCAAGTTATTGAAAGGTTAACATACATGTCCACATTGAATTCAAACAGCCTGATTGGGCTTTTAATAAATCCACCATACATACAGCAGAGAGAAAACTAAACGGGAATGCATGACATAAAGCTGTACCGATCTATTTATTCTAGTCTAAGTAGAGGAGTATATGGCTTACACTATGGAAGAAAGAAAGAAAATACAGAGCAGGAGTTATCTCAACTGTAACATGTGCAGCTCACTGCATGCGAACTCCAGACGATTTGGACTTGACTCACCGTGCGGTTTCAACAAGCGACAAAATGGAGCTAGAAGATGATAGACGGAAGCTAAAAATGGAAAAAGTTATTCTAATAAGCCGACTCGGATGGATGGATGGATGACATCTTGAAATGTTTGTTTCCTTTTTCTCAAATCTTTTAAGCTGATTGCATCATTTTTTTCTGTTCACATGTTTCAAAGAAAACTGTGTAACAGCACATCAAGAAGCTAATGATAAATAGGTACAAAGTCAGACCTATTACAATGAGGAAAATGTTTGCTTCTGTGGCCCTGTCTGAATAGGAACAAAAGGTGCATGGAGCCAATTAGACGGTGTATTTACCTATGTGTTTTATGGACAAAGGTAAACACTGACTTCCTGTAGCTCCAGTAAATACAACAGTGTGTTTATGTTGAAAAGAAAAAGGTATTTTCAGTAGCAGACACGAGTCCCTCAGAGCGAGCAGAAGCACCGAGGCGTCAGCCCCCGGACAGCAGATAATGCCAACTGCATTATAAAAGAGCAGCGCCGCTTCATTAGAACTTAAAAGGCACCTGTTATTGTGTGTTGCCTCTGCTGTTTTCTCACTTTCCTTTAAAGGGTTTGTTTATATGTGCATTGATCCATTAGTGGTAGAACTCAGCAGGGTCTGCCAGGATCGTAATGGCAGAAGCTGTTGTTCAGTAAAATCAGGGATTTATTTACAGAGTGGTTTGGGTTTTTTTTCTATGCTTGAAGGGTTCTCCTGGTGAAAGAGGTAATGCTGGTCCAGCCGGCCCAATTGGCTTATCTGGTAGACCTGGTCCTCAGGGTCCTCCAGGTCCTGCTGGAGAGAAAGGTGCTCCTGTGAGTATTTTGTTCCTAAACAGAATTTCACCCATTCATGTAAGGATAACTTTTAAAGTAAAACATCTCTGTGCTTCTAGGGTGAGAAAGGGCCGCAGGGCCCAGCCGGTCGTGACGGGGTTCAGGGTCCTGTCGGACTTCCTGGCCCCGCTGGACCTCAAGGCCCACCCGGAGAGGACGGTGACAAGGTCCGTCCGCCGCCCTGACCTCGTCAGCTCCATGTTTAACACTTTGGTCTAATCAGACAAAGTAAACATAAAACTCAGCTGAGGTCTGGTTCTTACGCCAAGATTCTGAAGATGGTGACCGATTTTCAAAATTTGAGAGAGCACTCACCTCATGTGAACTGACATTCAGACTTGACAGGTGTGCCCCAAGACTCGGCCATTTTTGTTCAGAGTGAACAAACATGGCCGACCGGGAAGAAACAACGGTGATAGTTTCTGGACTATATTTACCAGAGAAAAACAATACAAAGTCTCTAACGTCCACCGGACTTTCTGGTCAGCCATCAGCAGTTGTTTTGTGTTTTATGGGTTCCCCTCTGTTTCCCTCTCTTTCTGATTGGCTCCACGTCACATTTGACGTGCTACATTCTCCTTTATCCAATCCAATATATTGAATATCCAGGATTTTAGATCGTAGTGTTTTCCGAGCGAAGCAGATGACTCTTAGCACACCAAACACGGCAGGAATATCTCTTAAGGTTATCATAAGAGCTTTCCCAATAATCAGGGCTTTAAGATTGTCAGATGGGGAAAATCTGGACAAAAATAAAAACAATTAAATAAATAAAAATTTGCCTCGTGAAGGAGGCAAAACTCAGCTGTAGGAAATGCAGAACTGAAACACCGATTTAATCTCCTGGTGTTCTCCGGAGCTGCCAATCAGCCGTCACTTGAGAGGCTACCTGCGTTCTAACCTGGACAGGAAATGGACATCTCCATATCTGTTCATCCACATGGAACTTCCAGGATTATCGTCACACATATTGGCTTTTTGTCTGAGCTGCGGGGTTGTCAGTGATTTTGTTGACATTCACAAAAGAAGAAAATTGGATCTGAGACTATGTGTGTCTGTGTGCGTGTGCGTGCATGCGTGTGCGCGTGTGTGTATTTGTCTTTTCTAGGGAGAGGCTGGGGAGCCGGGCCAGAAAGGAAGCAAAGGTGACAAGGGAGAGCAGGTGGGTTATGAAAAGCGCATGAATCTACATCTTGTATTCACATGAAGCTGGCTGTGTGTTTTGATTAGATTACGTTTCACATGACAGGAATAAATCACTATAAGAATTAGCTGTGTTTAACTCAATTTTACGACGTGATGTAAGTGAATCAAATGAATCTATGCAAATTTGTGTAGTAAGAAGCATCAAAAAGAACAAGGCAGCATTTCTCATTGTGCAAAAACAAAAAACCCAAAACGACCCAATTGATAATAGAAAACAGAAATAAGATGTAAATCAGGTTCAATAATGTAAAGCACATCATCCTATTAGCAGCTCAGCATATTTTTAATGAAACCTGCGCCGCTTATGATGCTGCAGGAACTTTTCCTGCTGATGTCAGCAGTTTTAAAAAGTTCAGGTTCGTGTTCCTGTGGTGGTTCTGAAACAGAACGCGGCCTCCTTTGTCTGCCAGCATCTGGGGTGCTGCGTTTTATTATTTCTGTGTTTTACTCCCAACATGTTGTTTACTCTGTTTTCCCAGGGCCCCCCCGGACCGGCTGGTGTTCAAGGTCCCGTCGGAGCCCCAGGTCCTGCTGTAAGTCCATGCAAAATTCAGTACATCTTAACAACATCCAACACATAAACACCGGCTGACACCAAAGGTGTAAAGTAACCTATGATAAAAAGTACAGATGGAACATCATCACATGGTTTACAGCCGTAACGTGTGTGTCGTTTGCCAGGGAGCTGATGGAGAGCCAGGACCCAGAGGTCAGCAGGGCATGTTCGGGCAGAAGGGAGACGAGGGTCCGAGAGGATTCCCTGGACCCCCAGGTCCCATTGGTCTACAGGTTGGTATTATTGCTTACCATCAATACAGAGTAGGCTTTAATCTTTTGACAATTTTTAGATGAATCGATTAACAACTGGATAGCAAAAGTCTCACCAGAGCTGGAAAATCCTTGGGCTTTTGCTGCACCTCCCTATATTCTGGGATAAGAAAAATTCACCGCAATAACTCTGGGTGCACACCCCAGATTTAAACAAAAAACAAAATCACTTCCTTCCTCTTTTATCTCCTCCTCTCACCTGTCAGCCCCAAACTACTATTTTAAAACAAAAACCAGTTTCATACATCAGTCCAGAATATGTAACAGCTGCCCTACAGGGGACAGTGATTAATAATAAATGGCCACAACACGAAGCGTGCAACATTATAGAATGATGGGGAGAAGAAAAGGACAATTGCATCTGGAGCCACAGCTAATGGCTAACGGCCGGCGTGGCACTACATTAGAGGATCTCCCTGGAAGGTCGTCAGCCAGTGAACGACATTAGAGCAACGAACACTCAAAAAGGTTCGACTCTTTAGTTCAACACGCAGGAGTTGCATTCAACAGCAACTCAAACCAAAAAATGCACAACGTAATGTCCGAGAAACAAACGGAAAAAGTCCAGGCTACTCACAAATATGTAGTATTACTTTGTGAAGCTGCTTGTAAAAAGAAGAAAGGGAAAAACACAAGGAAGCACTTTAACGTGCCTTAATGATGTTTTGTTGGCCCAGCATAGAGATCTAATGATGTGTGACCTTTCCCACGGTTGTGTTCAATTTATTTGTAATTATGCATTTATTAGGAATCAACTTCCGAAGCCCCATACTTTGGAAGTTTGCTGCGGGGATCGGGGTCATTGTGTTGATGAAATTACACACGCCGCTGACGGTCGCTCCTCGGCGCTATTCTTTCTCAGCAGGATCGCCTTCGATGGACTTTTAATTGGGAGTAATTCACTTCCCATCACAATCCCATTAATTGCACGGACTGACCTACTCCAGCAGTCTGTTCCTCATCAAGCTCATTTACCGGGATGCATAATTAGCACCACTGCTACCGATTTTAGCATTAGAGAAGACCTTTACACAAATGATGCTTCTCAGCGAGGGGCGGGAGCTGATGTGTGGCAATCTAGGTAGCGGCAATACTCAAAAAAAAAAAAAAAAAAAAACAGACATGAACCTGAACGGAGGCAATTACATGAAGATCTGTGTTGATGCACAAAGGCAATTTTGTTTTGTTTTTCACCGTCCTGAATGAATTCTTTGTCGATGTCCTCCTTTTTTTTTTTTTATACAACCCTACACCTTTTTTTGACAACAAACTGCCTCCAGATCAAGAGTAAACACACACACACATACACAAAAAGAAGCTACCGCAGCAATTTAATCACACCAATTACTGGGAGAAAATGTCAGGGATCAAACACGCGTAAGGTCGCCAACATGCTGCTCATTCGCTGTGCGTGAGTGAGTACAGATTAATTCCTGCGCCTTAGAGTCAAGATATATACGTATATGTGTGCAGAGGTTACTGACAGCAAAAATGAGAACAAACAGCAGCTTGAGTTGAAACAGTAAGAGAGCCGTTTACGGGATGCCTGACGCACCTCATTTTCTAAAAAACATGGTTTAATTGAGTAAACTTAGTCTCAACCCCGCACTGTTGATTACTGTTTTTTTTTTTTTTTTTAAATAATTCAATGAACACGTAATTGAGTGAGGCAGCACCGGCTAAAACATGAATCTTGATTCATTGACGCTGAATAATTTATGCTGCTCTGAGTCGCAGAATCACAGCAACGTATTCCCGTGGTCAAATTAAATCTCAGCAGCGAGCAAGCAGCTTTTGTGAATGCAGTTAATGATGCAAACACATGAAAAGCCCTCTTCACACGACAGCTCATCAGTGTTGCAGTACAGATATCTTCAAAGATGCACTCTTCAGAATTTATTGCAGAATTCCAACGTTTCTTTCAGGGCTGTCGTGCATAAAGGTGAAAAATTTACACATTTTTAGTTTTCCAGTCGAATGGGGTTATTACACTGCAAGAACACGACGTCTTACCAAGTATTTTCATCTAGTTTCTTGTCCAAATATCTTAGTCCACCTAACTCAGGCCTACCTAAGACAGGCCTAACTCAGACGTAACTTCTCCAGCAAGATATACAAGCTTGTTTTAAGGCAATAATTCTTGAATATTGATTAAAAATGCTTGTTCCACTTTCAGATTACTTGACTTATAACAAAACATTTTCCCTTGTTATAAGAGAAGAAAATCTGCCAGTGGAACTAGCACTTTGTCATCAATATTCAAGAATAATTGACCTAAAACAAGATCCTATATCTTGCCGAGAAGTCACTTGTATGTTAGTTTGATCTTAATTCAAATGTACTAAGATATCTGCACATCAAACTGGACCAAAATACTTGATAAGACTGTTTGTTTTTACAGTGTAGGACCAGAGGTGATGTCACACCATGTGTGTGTGAAATATAACAAGGACAAAATGGTTACAGTTGACATTTTAAACTATTAGCATTTTACAGCAGCAGTTAGCACAGCTGGGGTGGTTAGCATAGCGAGTTTAGAATCCTTACTTAACCTGCCCAATTCAGCTGCACGACAAAAAAAGGTCTAAAGCTTAAAATAATACAGGAAAGCAACTTTGCTGTATTCTGTTTAGCCTTCCTGTTATGTGCTAAAAGTCGTGCTCTCTCTCAGTTCAATTCAGCTTATTTATGTAGCGCCACTTCATAAGACGTATTACTTCAGTTCAAGTTATTATTCACGTTGGTTTTTGAAAAGGTTTTCAGTAAACCTGTAGTAGAAAATACAGTTTCCTTTTAAGTAGCTTTTTACATTGTTTTGCTTAATTTAGCTTGAATATTTAAATTTTTTTAGCATGCTAATAAATACGCAGTCATGTTTTATTTTGGTTTTTTATGTCTCCAGGGGCTTCCCGGACCTCCAGGTGAAAAAGGAGAAAACGGCGACGTCGGGCCCATGGTAAGAGAAACTCCCAACTTTTTGCGAGTAAAACTTAAATCTATTACCGCATCATCACATTTTCTCTTCTTTTTTTTTATGTACAGGGTCCTCCTGGTCCCCCTGGTCCCAGAGGCCCTCAGGGTCCCAGTGGAGCCGATGTACGTATCGCTTATGAATGTAGATCAAATTTTCAGACTCTCCTTCCTGAATGATCTGCTGCACAAATTTTGCAACACCACGCACCCCTCAGGGTTTTCCTCAGGTCTTAAAAATCCTTAACATTCAATCATCTTGGCGAAAAAATTTTGAAAAGTCTTCATTTGTACGCCTATTGCTTTCCCCCACCCCATGAACTTTTTAAATCGATGAGCAGTGCTGCTCATCCGTTTCATTTGTTGTTGCCCGAGGAACTCAGGGAGTTACTGTGCTGTGAAAAAAAAGCCCAAAAAACGACAAGAGTCGTGATGCAGAGCAGCAAAACCACCCAAATTTATCATAAAATCCATCAGAGTTTACCTCAAGCCTGCAAAGAGACAGGAGAAAAAAAAGTCCACTCCTCCGTTTAGTCAATAAGTTCTTGTTTTCTGATCCACTGAGGGCTCCTTCGTCAAGGCAGAGTGTATTTTTAATAAGGTTCTAATTGAAACACTGGGATTTTATTAGTCTGCTAAAATAGAGAAGTGTTGCCATGACTCTATACTGTGTGAAAGATGCAAAAGTGTAAAAGCAATGAGCAACCAAGCCAGATGCAAAAAGCATAAATCTGGGCAAACAAAGTTATGTTCACCTTAAATTATCCAGCAAGTTAGTCAAGCAAATTATTATTCATAATTTAACATTTTCTCAAATTTAAATCAGCCTGAAAAATATATATCTTTACAGCAACTTGCAAGATGTCTAATCAGTAGTAGCTTATGTGTCATTATCATAACTCCAAAATGAAGTATGACTGATCTTTTTCTCTGTCTCTTTAGGGTCCTCAAGGTCCTCCGGGTGGCGTGGGCCCCGTAGGATCTGTGGGCGAGAAGGTAAGGCCCCAACAGGACCCCATCAGGGCCCTGCGGGGCGCTTTATCCAGACAACGTCGTCATGTGAAACGGAGATGAAATTCTGCACTCGCTTTAACGCAGGGGTGTCCAAACTTTTTGTAGCATGTTCCATAAATGTCAAGCTGAAAACTCCTCTGGATTTTTCTACATAGTTATGATTTCAAAAACACCCTCATCTATGGTCACGAGCTTTGAGTCCTGACTACCATTAAGAGTGCAGACTTTCACCTCAAACCTGCGTCTGGATTTGAGAGCTCTCCATGCACCAGCTTGAATGTTTACCTGTTGAGACGCTGACATTTATCTAACCACAGGGCGAACAAGGTGAGGCTGGAAACCCGGGACCACCTGGAGAGCCTGGAACTGGGGTAAGAATACGCCGTCTTTCGCTGCGCCCCTCTGCCAACACGAATAAAGTCCACCACCGAATGCCGTCCTGCATTTCATGCAGAGGTTTCGGTTCGTGTCACAGGCGCTCGGCTCCGACCACTCGTCCACCGCGATCGAATATCCTGCATAGCTTGAGGGCGGGCATGAAACAGCAAACGTGCTAAACAGAGGGAGGGCTGCTGTGTGTCGGTCGCAATAGAAGTAATTTTCCTCTCGCATTCAGACGGTTGGTTGGCTCAGCTCAGCGTGGCTCCGGTGCTCTGCATGTCCTGCCAACATCATACTCCCTCCAGACTCTTAAGGCGTAATTATCAGGAAGAGTTGTCTGACGGAGCCGATTTAAAGAACAAGGTTTACAACAACAAAAAAAATCAAATCCCAAACACCAATTTCTGAGTACATACGCCTGTTAGGCTGATTAATGGAAGAAGTTTATTTATTTTGTCCGACTTTTGTTGTTGCTGATGAAAATTTCTGAGAAGTTAGAGAGGGACAACAGCTGATCAAAAAAGTAAAAAAAGAGAACCAGTTATTGTACAGCAGGTCTCAGTAACTGTATTTGTTTCTGTTGGACAAGATCTAAATTTAGCTTTGAACTTTACTTGCAACATAATGACTTTGGGGTGAAAAAAACAAACTCTGTACAACAGAGTTAAAGTTGTTTTGGGTTATTTGTTGTACTTTAGTTTTGTTTTGTTGTCACTTGTTTTCCTACTTCGGCGAGGTTTTTAAAAAAACGTGCTAATCTTGTTGGTGACTCAAAGACTTTAGGATTATATCTGGAAAGCAGAAGATGAGGTTTTATATTTTCACAAATATAATGTTCCATAATGTTCTTTTCTTTTTTAAACGTTTGGAGGTTAAGTTAGTTATTTATCGAGCTCCGTTGTCTCAGAGGCCACAGAAGCATCCAGACCTGTCAATAGTCCAAGATCTCCTTTAGAGCCAATTTCTGTCAGTATGTTGGACACGCAGGTTCTTTCCCTCCACTGAGTTTAATGTAGTTTTAAAAAAAAAAATTGCTTTCTTTTAATGTTGACATAACAAATACCCTGTCACTGTAGGGACCCAAAGGTGAGAGAGGAGAGAAAGGAGAGGCCGGACCCCCCGGAGCTGCTGGACCCGCCGGTGCCAAAGGACCCCCTGGAGATGACGGACCAAAGGGCAACCCCGTAAGTCTGACAGGTTTGCGATTGAAGCCAGTGAAAGTGTGGCGCCTCATGCTCAGTCACAAGCTGCTTTTTTAGAAAAAAAAAAAGAAAAGTGTCACACCTCAAAGGCGGGTCATATTACCCAGTCTCATATTCAAGAGCTAAAAAGCCTTTTTATTGAGGGAGATTAGATTTTATGCCTGCATGGTAATGGGAGGCAGCGGGGTCACTTGGATTTGCAACATTATCATTAAGTTCATTACATTACCTTCACAGGTTGTAACCAAGTACGCCAGGACGAAATCCCGGCCCAAATTACCTCCCACATTCCAAATTCTGCTTCCAAGGAAATTATCTCCCAGCAGCTGTTCCTCTGGTGTCCTTTTTTTTTTCTTTACTTGTTTGATTTTTTTTTATTACTTGATTCTCCTCTCTCACAGGGACCTGTTGGGTTCCCTGGAGACCCAGGACCCCCTGGAGAGCCAGGCGTCGCTGTAAGTATGAAAGCACACCGCTTGCTTTGTATGAAAAGATAATATCTTTGTTTTTTGATTGATGCTGACATTGTACACTGACTGGAGTAAAGAAAATATATTTTTTGGTTTCTTTGAGCCTTTCTTTAACCTACGCTTGAATTGCAGGGTACTGATGGAGAACCAGGAGAGAAAGGAGAGGATGGTGAGCCCGGTCAACCTGTAAGTAGTCAATACCGTTTATTAATTAAAATGAATGAATTATTGATTACCTTTCACTAAGAATCATAACAAAGACATACAAGAATCAAATTGTCTCTCAAATTTTTGCTGTGTACATTTATTGAGGTCTGTCATCATGATATCACATTTATCATGATCTGATAAATTTATTGAGGTCTGTCATCATGATATCACAAGGCATTTTAGCTCCAACACAGAAACCTTCTCAATCACAAGTCTTATAACAGGTATTATTTGTACAATATTGATATTTTAAGTCATAAAATAATGTAAAAAAAGAAATACGAAATATGAAAATGCAAATAGTCTTATTGGTAATATTTCACATCCTCCAAAATCCCTTTTTAAGGTGTATTTGTAACTTTGGAGTCATACTAAAATAATGGAGAAAGATGATTTAGGCAAAAGAATAAATACACTTTTGGCAAAAGCTTAAACCATAATTTTTATGTGATGTCAATTTCTGACCCGCATGAATCTTGAACAGCTGCCATCATTGCCTGAACTTTACTGAAGAAATAACAGTATGAAGAAGTGCCGCCATTTATCAAAGTACGAGGTGCCGTTATCGACTGTGTCAGGGTTACTGAGCTGTTACTGTCCAGTGAGCTGTGCGATTTAATGATCCAAGAACCCCCTCTCATCAGTCTTTGTTGCACGCTTGTTTTCAGGGACCCCCGGGTCCTTCTGGAGAGGCCGGTCCACCTGGTCCACCCGGCAAGAGAGTAAGTCCTTGCCTCTTCTAGCTCATTTCCTTCCTGTAAGTTGTGTGTTTGCATCACTAAATGTGCTTCCAGCCACATTCAAGCCTCGACTAGACACCGATCTGGTTGTGCAATTATCAATCCTTAAAAAGTTGATTCTCCTGACCAAAGAATTCACAGTGAATTCTTTGGTTAAATAAAACGAGACGTGTTTTTTAATCAAAAAGACGACATCGCCACGCGTCGGTGGGCAATTTCACGCCAGCCCCCCGTAGCCAGCGGTTGAATGCTGCCTCGTCTGGCAGCAACTTCAGCTCAACAACCCACTCTGGCTCTGGAGCTGGAGAGATTCATTCTCATTAAAGGCAGAGTGGCAGAAACAAAGTGGGTGATTTACGGGGTCAAGGTGTTACGCTATCAGTGAGGTAAAGCCTTTTTAAAGCCCACAAAGAAATGAATGTCAGGATGTGAAAATCGTGAATCATTTTTTTTCGGCCCCTCGGTGAGAAATTGAAAGGCTTACTAAAAGGGGTGGGGAAAGAAGGGAAAAGATCACAAAAAGAGGGCGAAAATGGAGCTTACGGCGCCGCTTCAGTAGGGTGGGGGGAGATGTGCAGCAAGTCTGACACGTTATTGATCCCGTGGCTGCATCTGCAAAACAGAAGCATGAGACGCGTCTTGCAGAGTGGGTAAGAGGTGATTAGGAAAGAGGCGCAGATTCAGCAGCTAATAAAAACAAACAATAAAAGCTCTAACTGTCGAACGTGTTCATCGCGATGCAATCATCTTGTCTGATTTGACGTGACGAGCGCGTTGTCCCGTTTAAAGCTTTGAATCGTTTTTGAAGGGAAGATGTTAAAACGTCAACAGCTACGGCTCACCCCAATTAACACGTACCCTGTTAAGAGCAGAGCACACCAATCAGTTGGGGCTCCTGACAGAGACGCCGACAGACGTCCGCCTTTAAGCCCTCACGGCGCCACTTTTCAACTTTTTCTTTTTAATTGTTAGTCGCGTCGATTTTCATACGCACAAAAGCATGAAAAACAAAAAAGGTCTGCCTAAAGCTGCAGAGAAATCTGCATGCATCGACGATGATCAAAGTAAGACGCTCAGCGCAAATACGAGTTAATTAGCTCAAATTTTATTCCCACAAATTAGAAGAGATATTATTTTAGAGACCTTATGGAGCAGGAACCCTGCACCGGAAATAGATCAAAAACTTTAAGAGCCCTGTCGTCTGCAATAATGTTGAAGGACTGCTTGTGATGCAGAAATGTATTTTAAAAAGTCATCGCAATAAATGGCATGTGGTTGAGTAAAGCCAATCATTAGTGAACGGAAGTATCTAGAAGTCCCACTTTCTTACAGAAGCAGTAGACGTTTTCTCAAGAGCCTTGTTCTGAAATTCATCATTTGCTTTTGAAACAAAAAACAGACATTTATGGGTTTCATCATTTTAAAACCTCAAGGTTATCTTTCTCTTCGTTTTAATTTAAACACACTAGTATATTAAAATCTGTTGGCTTTTTAATTCTCACTCGGTTATGTCCGTATATCCCACAAATAACCAAACTATCCAAACATTATGATGAAAGTTGCTATCGGGTTTGCCTCAGTAACAACTTTCTCTCATGTATCTTTGCAGCTCGTTTTCCATGTTTGGAAAAAACAAAAATACAAAAGGAAGAAAGGAAGAAGAAATTACTCACCAGAGTTGTAGATGATAATGAGATTTTTTATTTTTTTATTTTTCTGGTCCAATGAGAAATTGTGCATGTGCTGCATTTTCAAACCAAGGCTGATTGCTTACCCACTGCGTCGACAGAAATCTGTATTCCATTTATTATCATGGTATAAACATATGCAGCACCTGAATGGCCAGGGGGGGGGGATTATAGTGAGGAAGGAGCTATTTTGTAATCACACACAGGTCTTATGGGGCTTAGGGTGGAAAGAGGGTCTAAAATGACCAGTGCTCCTCTGCAAGTCTGTCCTTTGAATGTGTAATTTCTAAGATATTTTTATTTGTATTTTTTTTTTTACCTTTTGAATTTTCCCTTCACTTTGCCCGTAGCAGCTGTCTATATTCGTTATTTAATTTCTTTTCGAGCGGACAGGAATCGCATTTTCTACTATCTAGCTCCACTGGCAGTTCTGCACTTTTTATCTGAAGAAATGTTATCCAGTGAAAATCTTGGTAGTCAGCATTTGAAGCACAAACCGAATAGAACAAAAAAAAAAAAAGGGGCTGGGGGGCCGCTGGAGGGAACCTTGACACGAGGCGCACACCCTACACGCCGCCGCGCGTCAAGACAGAAACGCTCCTTTGTGCTGATGAATAGCCTGCCTCTTCACCACCAGTGAGAGGTACAAATCAGGAGAAGATGAAAGCTCCGACACCTGAAGAGAGCGCTCGCATCATGGCTCTCTCAGTCAACAACACTCAGCCTGCCCGTCGGGGAGATCAGAGCAGAATCATGGCGGAGGGAGGTTTGAAGACGGAGGCTCGAGGCGGCGTTGAAAGGGATCCTCGAGGCCGGGAGAGAATCTGACCGGGGGAGAGAAGACGCGGCCGCGCCGGCGTTGGCGTGATTGAAGAAGGCCGTGCGTTCCCCGTTCAAATCTCTCAGCGTGATTGTGTGTTTCTGCGGGGCGGACAGAGGACCCTCACTCCAACGGGTCTTGACATAGCTGAAGTGGCGCACGTTTGATGCCGCCGGGTTACTTTCCGCGCCTGAAGACGGTCGCCGCGTTGCATTTATCAACTGTGACAAATAGTCAGAGAGAAATCTCATAAAAATTAAGGCGAAAACAAAAACACTCAGACGGTCCAATGAAATCCCTTGTAACAAATGTCCTGGTTTGTTTTTGTTGTTTTGCCCCCAAGACAACAAGCCATGAATATTTTGTGGTATTTTATCTACGTTTTTTTATGGCTTGCTTGATTTTTGTTATACAGGCAAATTTAGGCTTTGTTTTTATTTCATTTTTATGATGTTTTGAAGTGGTCTAACCAGTGTCAATGTGAATCTGAAAGACAACCTGTGAAGGGTTATTTTTTTCTTGTCTTTTTAAATCCACTGTTCTTCACTCCTGATTTAGTTTTGTCAAACCAAAACCAAAATGACTGCTGACAGCAACATACCCACTGCACTCTACTGGGTATGCAGTGGGTTTCACAATGTCGTGTTGGAAAAACTAAAACATTCTCCTGTGGCTCCTCAGGGACCCCCGGGAGCTTTAGGAGCCGAGGGCCGGCAAGGAGAGAAGGGCGCCAAGGTAAGAAAACCGCTGCATGCGTCTGGTGGAAAGAAAACCAACGCTGCTGTTTTCCTTTGTCTGTCTTTGTTTTTGCGCCAGGGATCGGTGACATCAAGCTGCAATTTGCGCAGCCATCACTATGGAAATGCACACACAGCGTTTTCAGACTCAGTTCCCTTCAGCTGGTGGCAGCAGCAACGATCCGTCTCCTCGTCGCTGCCCCTGTAGTGACTGGAGTCTGATAAACAGAAATCGTTTACGTTCATTCATTCATTTAGCAGCTGTTACAAAAAAAACCAAACGAAAAACCCGTGTTTAGAGCTTTGTCGTAAGCCTGTAATCTGTGCTCACTTCTCGGCCCAGTCCTGATTTCCTGTAACTTTTCCCCATGTTTGCCGTGTAACTTTTAATTCCGACGTACTTGGCTATTCTTGTGCCTTATGCGTCAGAAGCCCATATTATTTCAGACCCTCGCTTACTTGTTGACATTTGCCGGTTATGCACGCTGCATATTTATTTTAAACTCTGCGCAGGCTGAGGCTGAATTCTGATGAAATAAAAAAAAGAAAGGCAAAAAAAAAACACTCTGAAGCCCTGAGAGGCTGCAAAGATGTGTTGACAACAAAGTACCAAAGTTGTTTGTGGTTTGCAGTTTTTTGTTTAGTTTTTTTTTAGGCCGCCACTCATGCATCCACAGTGTTTCTTTATGTCCTGTTATTTTGCTCTACATTCATATTTAAATACTTGCCAGCAGTTTATTTGGGCAGTGAAAACATTGTAGTCCTTTCATATGATGGATCAGATATGAAAATGTTATGTTTGGGGTCCTGCTTTGATTGTTTTTTTAATATATATATATATCCACATGCAGGGTGAAGCGGGTGCTGAGGGGCCAGCTGGTAAAACTGGACCTGTTGGACCCCAAGGACCTCCCGGGAAGCCCGGTCCAGAGGGTCTGCGTGGAATCCCTGGCCCTGTTGTACGTCCCTGTTTACAGGCTTACAAAGCCTTAATTATTTATTTATTTATTTATTGACAATGTCTTAGACATTTAATAAAACCTCCAGTGTGTTATATAGGGATTTTATCTTGCAGATAAAAGTAATTACAGTAATACAATAGATCGACGGGAAATGATACAGGGTAAGACTTTATTTGAAGGGGTGTGCATAAGACTGACAGTACACTGTCATGAACATGAAGGAGTCTTCATGAATATTTATGACTGTTGTCATGAAGTGTCATTTGGTAAATAATAACACTTTCAATACAAAGTTGTACTGAAACTTGCCTTAAAAGTCCATTAAAAGTGTCAACTTTGCATTAGAAGTGTCATTATTTACCGAATGGCATTATTATGCACACCCTTCAACATCAAGTGTTTCCATTTTCACAAGTAGAAATGTAAAAACTGCGACGGCCTGTGCCCCGTTTACCCCAGCGTCCCAAAATAAACCAGTCAGAATCTATATAAATGTATCGTTTCTCTTTCTCTTTGGTTAGTTCATCACATAAAATCCCAACGAAATCCAGTGGAGTTCGTGCTCAGAACATCACACAATGTGAAAATGTTCAGTGAATACTATCACAGGCCGACTGAGACACGCACACACACATAAAAGTACCGCGAAGGCATGATGATAGACTTCATGGAATAATCGATACTCCAATTTGGCTTATACTTTAGTTTTACTTGTTTATTTCAGCGCACTTTTCCTCCCTGTTTGGGCTATTAATCATCGAGTCGCACACAGGAAATCAATGGCGGAGCGGTGAAAATACAGCAGCCCCATAATGCTCTCTTCAATTGAATGGTTTTTCACAGGGTGAACAAGGGCTGCCTGGTGCTCCAGGACAGGACGGTCCACCAGGTCCAATGGTAAGTATTCAGAGTCCGTCCCGTCTTCTCCCGCCTGTCTGGATTTATTCCTGCCACCAGTTTTCTTTCTCTCTCTCTCTCTCTCTTCTGTGAGCTTTTTGAACCCACAAAGTCCCACTGTAATAAAAACGCACGCTGACCTCACATTTTTATGGATTTGTCTTGTCCGAAAAGCTTTTTGTTTTTTTCTTATTCAATGTCTTTTGTTGCTCTCTCCTTTTTCCCTCCACACCTTTTCCGTGGGAGTGTTTTTCCTAATTGCTCCAATCGATTTTTTTTTTCTTTCTTTCTTCTCAATGTAATGTTTCGATGTGTTCGTCATGCAGGGTCCGCCAGGGCTGCCGGGCTTGAAAGGCGACCCCGGCTCCAAAGGTGAAAAGGTGAGTGTTTTAATTATTATCAAATGTTATTATTATTATTTATTTATTTCTCAACCCTTCATTTTCTTGTACCCATCTGAAAGCCATCTCGTCCTAAACTTAAGGCACCATTTACAAAAACGTCTCTAGCAGCGTGGTTCAGAACACCATTGTGGACTTTATGCGTCATCTCAGAATAATTGCCATGTTTTCTTCTAGCAGTCTTTTGCAAAGACTTTTGCTTCTTTTTCTTTTTGTCTCTTTCCCTGAAAGGGAAAATGTTTTCATGGGATTGAAAAAGCAGCCGAATATGATGCATCACTCCAAACTGTCCAATCGTTCTCTTTTCCTTGCTCCTACTGTCACATTTGTTGGTGAAGAATAACTGCTAAGGATATTCAGACAGGGCACATTACTCTGTCTAAATTGCCTCTCGCACCCTGACATGATGGCTTGAAAGAAACTATTTGGAAACACATCAGAATCTGCGTGCGTGTTGGTGTGTGTGTGTGCGTGTGTGTGTGTGTGTGAGGTCTACGTCTCTAATGCAGTTGAATCAGAAGACCCGGCTGGAGCTTTCTTAATTCAAAAGTCCTTGGCTCTGTGGTGTGAAACGACCTTTACCTTTCCACCGACTTTCTTCCATATATGTTACCGAAGCAGCATCACTGTTAACACGCTTAAAGTGTTTCTCTCTCTCTCTTTCGTGAAAAGCAACTCAGACTGCAGGTATTTTTGTATCTCGTTTGATTTGACTGCCTCGTGTCTGTGTGTGCGTTTCCGCTCTGCAGGGTCACCCAGGTTTGATCGGCTTGATTGGACCCCCTGGAGAGCAAGGAGAGAAGGGGGATCGAGGTCTTCCCGGACCCCAGGGAACCCCTGGTGGCAAAGGTGACTCTGTAAGTGCAGCTTTGGCCTTCAACTCGTACTTCCTGCGTCCCGTTCGCCCTCCCGGCTGTGGCCAAAGGTCGAGACGCGGTCGCTGTTGTTTGGACTATGCTGCGTAGCCAAGTCCTGCAGCAGGCACGCTCAGATTTTAGATCTGCTTCTTCTCGGCTGGAGTTGATGATATTGCTGTTTTTTTTCTTCAGAATATGTAGAATATTACAGAAGCACCAAACAAAATTTTGTGGTCTATTTCCAAGCTTTAGTTTTTGTAAAGCTTAGACGTCTCTGTACCAATTCTCGCTACTGCCGATTATTTCTCTTTGGGAGCAGAAGATTTGGGAGCAGCATTACTTTTTTCTCGCCGTCCTGCGATGAGCAATCATTAATCAATCATATTTTCAAAAATATTTGTGTTCCTATCTTAAAAGAAAGGAATAACAATTTATGCTAGTGCTACCAAACAGCATGGTCAGCGTGGCTAGCATTATTAAAATCAAAAGAGTCTGTTGTTTAGTGTTTTACCTGCCGAAGAAAGCCTTGCTCTCTCTCGCCTTCTCGCAGTGCCGCAGACATGTCTGGATATGTTGGAGAAAACAAAGTGTTGTCTGAACTGCTTCTGGAAATAGCCAACTGCGAGCCTTCAGTCAGTAACAACATCCACAACGAAGAGTTGTCAGCACAGCAGCGTAGCCTGATGAAAACAGGACAAAAACGTTTCTAACACAGTGACATTCGGTCACCGTGTTAGAACCGTTCAAGTTAAAAGACTTGCGATTTTCTCTGTTGTAAACTGTTTCTGGTTGTAGTTCAGTAGTTTAATATTTTGTTATCATTATTTTAATGTTTTTCTTTTTTTTTTCTCTTAATCTTCTCACGGGCTTCCTGAAATCTCTCTAGCCAACACTCATGTACAAGACTGGGATTATTTTCAGGGTATTAAAAGATCTCACGCATCGGATCGCTTTGCGTTACAAGTTTGTTCATACAAAGCCGCCGCAGTATCAAAAGTTCTGTTTTCAGCGGTAAATGTTGAAAAGCAGGTGAAGCTTCAGGTATGACAGCATCTATTTTATCAAAGAGTCGTTTTAGTCACGTTTTAATTTTGGAATTGGATTGAAGGTCCCGTTTCATTGTTGCTCTCTTGATAAGGTAATGACCTCACTGCTTCAAATGAAAATGGCTTAATATTAGAACTTAATTTGCCGTCTTTTCATGAATACTAACATTCATTTAACCTCTTCATTTAGGCCAGAGGTTGTTTTTTTTTTTTGTTTCCAGCTCTCTTTACCAAAGCCTCAGACTGAAATTTATTTTGTATCTATTGACAAATCTTTCTGTGTTTTAGGGCATCAGTGGAGCTGCTGGTCCCCTCGGTCCTCCTGGTTCCCCTGGTCTACCTGTATGTATTACATTTCATAGAATGTACATTTATTTCCTGTATATTCCTGACAGAATACCAAATTCCTGTTCTGTCCCATGTGATCCAGGGTCCTCAAGGTCCGAAAGGAGCCAAGGGTTCAAGTGTAAGTACAAACTAAGCTACTACATATAATCTATATGTGCTACCAGCTGGCTTTCATCTTCCGTATGTTTTTTTTTTTTTTCCCTCAGGGTCCTGCTGGTCCAAAAGGAGACACTGGTTCAATAGGTCCTCCAGGTCCTCCTGTAAGTGATCTCAGTTCTTCTTCTACTTCCATAAGTCAGACTGATCAAATCTACACAGGGCCGAGTCGTAAACCTAGCCATGCTGTGTGATACCAGGGCCCACCGGGTGAGGTCATCCAGCCCCTTCCCATTCAGTCACCCAAGAAGACCAAGCGCTCCAGTGACATGCAGTCAGACGCCGCCGGCGCCTTCGTGGATTACGGCGAAGGCATGGAGGACATCTTCAGCTCTCTCAACAACCTCAAACAGGACATTGAACGCATGAAATACCCCATGGGCACGCAAAACAACCCGGCCAGAACATGCAAAGACCTCCAGCTGTGCCACCCCGAGTTCCCCGATGGTGAGTAATCCATTTGTTTTCAAGTGTAGCCTACAAGTCAAAGCTTTGCACACTTCTGCTAATTCCTTTTGACAAAAATAGGTCTTCAGTCATTTTGTTGGCTTGGTTTTACATTCAATAAAAAGAGGAACCACATTTTGTCTTGTTACAACCATGAATTTGTATGTACTTTTTCTATATGTGATAGAACAGCACACAGCAGTTACTGTGTGCTGTTATTTGGAAAATAGCCCAAGCTATTGGACAAAGAGCATATTTGAATGTTGGTTTTTATATTTTGCCACAGATTCTCATTTGGATTTAGACCTTGATTTTGACTGGAGCATTCTAACACACAAATATACTTTGGCAGGTTTACCAAGTGGAAGGTGTGTTCAGGGTGACTTTTCCTGGGCGGACAAATAAGTTGCAATGCGACCTGTCTAATCCAAGCACCCACATAACTTAAGGCAAACTTTAAATCGAAGTTTATACAGCATTCTTTCAACAACGGCTTCCTCTTGCCACTGCGTCTCACTATATGCAGATGACTGTGCTTTGGTAGATTGGCAGCTTTGCAAAACTCTTTGCATTTTCAGGTGATAAATAAACTCGAGGACATATTTTACTGGACGATAAGTTGTCCCAGTAAATATTGCGATAAACGATAATATCGTCGTTTATCGCAATATTTTCTCAGGTAATGTTTTGATATCAGGATAATAACGCAAGCTTGTCCTCTCAAAGACCAGTAAACATTAACAGTGTAAAGAACATCAAAGCGACAAATAAAACAGAAATGAAAGCCACACACTCAAAACTATAAATAAAATGGATTATAAAGTCTCTGTCAACAATATTTTAAAAAAATATTAATCAGAAAGAAAATTGTTGTCATGCAATGAACTGATTGTGTGCTGCCTCTTTTCACTGAATATGTGGTGTCAGGAAATGATTTCTAATTGATTTTTATCCGTTCTCTTCAGGCGAGTACTGGATTGATCCCAACCAAGGCTGCTCTGGGGATTCATTCAAAGCCTACTGTAACTTCACTGCTGGGGGTGAAACCTGCATCTATCCGGATAAAAAGTCCAATGGGGTAAGCGACTTTGGCTTCATGGCATTAGTAAACTCCCGATTTCCTTCCCTTACCAACGAGTAGACCTTCATGGTACACCGTAGTCATCAAAGAAGGTTTTGTTTCGGCTTGGAGGAACTTTTGCGAGCATCTAAATGTTTGCAAAATACCACAAAAGCCCTCTGGCATTAAGTTTTTTTTATATTATTTTATCAGAAAGAAAAACGAAGAAAACATTCTCTTTTTTTCTTGAATAATAAAGTGCGATTTTTACCCCAGAGCTTTCGCTTTTAAGCTATTTTCATGTTTTGTTCATGACTGTGGGCGGGTTGTATTACCCTTGACAAGACTCACACTCTCCACACTCCGATGTTCTGCTTTGTTGTCTGCAGGTCAGAATATCCTCGTGGCCCAAGGAGGTTCCAGGTTCATGGTTCAGTGAATTCAAGCGGGGTAAAATAGTGAGTGTTTTTGTTTTTCACCCGTCTCTCACCACAATCCAGTCCGTGCCTCGTCTCTTGGGTTCTCTTTGTCTGAGTTCCTGCAGTCGAAACTTCAGTTTGAGTTTATTAGAGGCTCCTGTCAGGCTTTCATACGCTAATGTCTCATTTTCGTAGTGAAAATCAGATTTTGAGCTTCCCCATTGGACCGTGTATTTATATATTTCTGTAGGAAAAATATGAGGTTGAATGTTTATCTTCGTGTCTCCACTGACGAACTTTTAATACCTGTAGTAACCCCTAACAACGGTCACGTGTTGCTCAAAGTGAGGCGCAGTGTCACTAGATTGACCAGAAGCATTTTGGGACAAACATACTGTTTTAGATTTATTCAGTCCTGAATAAAAATGTGTTTTTAAACACATCAGCGAAACACGTAAGGCATTTTTTCTGTGTCTAAAAGAGTTATTTTAGTGATCTTTAGCTTTTTATATAAATAGGTAGTAAATGGAAATTTTTATCAGAGAGGTTAACCAATCAAATGGCCAAAATCTCCTGAAAAGGAGATATTATTGAGTTTTTACATATTTTAGTACCTGTGCAGCAGCTTAACGATGGAAAAGATCTGATTTTATTTCTCTCTTTTTCAAATAGAAAAGCAAAACATAACCCTATTGCTACAGAACTAACATAACATTGAATATTACCATTGCAATGTTATTTATAAAACACATACTGTGATTTTTTGTGCATAAGCTTTACCAGAAATATACAAAAAAACCTGCCTTGTTTAGTGAAAATCTTTAACTGATTATTGTACAGAATGTTGCTTGTTTTGGATTTTATTTTGTAATCGCAACTCAATAAATGTAGTTATTACATTACATTTATTTACATTTGACTATTGCATTTGTCGAATGCAATTATTCCATCATGTACCACTACTTTTCATGATCTTGTCTTCTCTTTCTATTCCCAAAAACACAGTTTTCCTACGTGGACGCTGAAGGAAACGCCATCAACATGGTGCAGATGACCTTCCTCAGACTACTGACCGCCTCCGCCAGGCAAAACTTCACCTACAGCTGCCACCAGTCGGTGGCGTGGCACGACGCGGCCAGCGACAGCCACGACAAGGCGCTGCGCTTCCTGGGCGCCAACGACGAGGAGATGTCTTTCGACAATAACCCGTTCCTTAAGGCCATCTCAGACGGATGTTCGGTGAGTGGAGCCCGTGGACGAGACGTTGTCTGCGCTGGCAGATTTCCCAAAAAACGCGTGTCCTAGAAATAAAAGGTGCCTTTTGAATAGCTTCTTACATCTCTGGACTTGAGTTTTGAACCAGCCACTGACATTAGAAAACAGCTAACTCTTGAATCAACGTTACTCAGTAACAACATCCATGTCAAAGCGTGTGGTTCACTGAACAGAAAAGGTCTGAAAAACAAGGTTTATCAGGCCAAATCAAACCATAAATCATACATTTTTCCTATTATCTAAAGAGCTTCAAAAAAGTATCTAAGAACATAAAACCATGTTTTTTTGGGGGAAGGGGGTTACAATATGGTGAACATTTTTAAATACCCATTAGTGTTTCATCCTTTAAGCCTGGCAGACCTATTATTCCCGACTGAATGAGACAGTGTTGAAAAGCTGCAATTGTAGCTAATGTCGGCTGCTAGCTGTGAAAAGTCCTCTTTTATCATTCAATCAAACAAATTTTATTTGTATAGCACATTTCAGCTACAAGGAATTTCAAGGTGCTTTTTATCTGGCACCTTGTCCTGCTGCTGAGGTATTTTTTGAGGTGAATAGATTGCTGTCTTAATTTGGATTTTTATTTTAAAAGGCGTATTTATTCCCAGAACGCCTTCCACCAATTAGCTGGTATTGAACTTTGTCCCTTTTTTTTTTTTTTTTTTTTCCTATCCTGCAGACAAGAAACGGCTACGGAAAGACAGTGATGGAGCTCAACACTCCCAAAATCGACCAGGTTCCAATCGTCGATGTCATGTTGACTGATTTCGGGGACCCAAACCAGAAGTTCGGGTTTGAAGTTGGACCTGTCTGCTTTCTTGGATAAACAAAGTTAGAAATTTTTTATTATTTTTTTTTTTTCAAATAAGGACTTGATGAGGACAGGAAATAAAGTCAAGCCAGGACATCCTGGGTGGCACCAAATTTAAAACTCCCCCTACCCCCAACCCTTTTCTATGCCACATGCAAGTTTTGAATGAGCGGTGGCGCGGCAGACACGTCTTTCCGTGTCTGCAACGCGTAATCCCGGAAAGCGCTCCGTACCACGCGTCGTAGTCGTCCTACCACACGACTATAGCACGCTGTGGAAGGAGGGCGAGGGACGCGGGAGCGGCGTGGCGGACAAGGAGGAATCGGAGGCGACCGACGGACAGGACCTGGCGACACGAGGTGAAACGGATCTCTTTGCCGAAATCCCCCTCCAACCCCCCCGGGTGCTGTACAAAAACAACAAATGGTGCTTGATCAAAACACGACACAAACAAAAAGTATATAGTGGTGCTAAGAAAGAAAGGTGTATTTTGATAATTATATATTTATATGTGTATTAAAAAGAACAAAATTTATTATTATTTTGTACAATACTGTTATTTCTAAATCCACTTTCAAAACTTGCATGTGTATCAGAACCTGATTTGGGCTCAGACGTATACAAAGTAAGTTGAAACCGTACGTACCTTCTGGGCTTTTTGGGGCGGGGTTCTTGTTGTCATTTCCTCTCTACATTCTGTGTACTCGTCATGAAGCAAATAAAAGAAAAAACAACTGAGCATTTCAACAATCCTTCTACTTTCAAATTAGACTGTGTACCCCATTGTATATAATGACTGTCCAAAACTTGAGTTTTCTTTTTTTTTCTGGGGGGGGGGTTGTTTTACTCTTGTGACTGCAGGTAAAACAACTGCATTTATCACAGCAGGACAAATTACGGCGACATCTCCCACTAATGTTGCCACCCTGTGCTCCTACAAGGCAGTAACGACCTCCATTTTCTCTTTATTTAAATATTTCAGTTGTTTTTTTCTTTGTTTTGTTTTGTTTTTTTCTTTGACTGGCTTTTGCTTCGGTTGTATACCTCAGACTTTCTCGGTAGCCTTTAAAAAGCAAGGACTCCATGCCCTGTATATACCCTGGCTAAGCGAATAAATTTATATTTTGGGTGGGGATATTTTTTAAAGGTGAGAAAAACCTAAACTGTTTCAGATCCTTCTGTGAGTGCAATGAGAAGCCCTTGCAGTTACCCATTTTTGTTACTAAAAATGAGCAAATGTTTTATTGTGCTGTTTTGTTTTTTTGTTTGTTTAGTTCATTTAAATATTAAAAAAAAAATGGATTCTAAACAATAGCGAGCCAAATGTCTCAGTTGTGTGTAAAAGATTTTGGATTGTAGAAAATGTCTGTAGGCTGGATAAAAAAAAAAAAGCTGAAACACATTTTGATTTAAATGTGCTTGTGACTGATGGTTATTTAATTACAGGAACCATTAACTTAGTACAAAAGAAAACTTTCTCATATACCTCCACGAAAAATGACCTTCTCTCATTCATATTTTTGTTTGAAAAGCTCCAAAAGTCATAATATAGAGAAGTCACAGAGGTGTCAGTAATTGAACCGTGGTGAAACAATTTTACTTGATTCTTTTGTGTGTATATGTGTGTGTGTGTGTGAAAAGTAAAAAAGAAACCTTGAAACCGAAACTGTAACTAATGTGTGGGGTGGCAAAAAAAAAAGTAGAGAGTCTCCAGGGGATTAGAGAACAGCAAAAAGGAAAAAGCAGATATTTCTTGCAGATGGTTCACCTGAGTGTTTTTGAAGGGAGAGAGCCATAGAAATCTTTTTTCATCCCATGACATTATAACCAAAAAACGTCACGTGTGTTTTATTTAGGTTCATGTAATAGACGGTATGTAGCGCGCAACTGCCTCCAAAAGCGATCTATCAAGTTCACTCAGTCAGCTGTCTTATGCAGAATCGACTTCATTGCGGTATGTGACATGTTTTCATGCTGTTCCTGGAATGCTGCTTTTGATTCGTTCATGCATGTTTGAGGAATATTGGAATCTCCCGTAACAACCACTCTCAGGGTACTTAAACGTGCACTCCTACAAAGCCCCGCCCTTTTTCCCAAAGCTCCGCCTCAGAGCTTCAGTCCCTCCCCAACATAGCTCCTCCAGACTAGCGGCAGCAGCAGCAGTTGGCAAACACATGGTGGAAGGAACTGAGCTTCTTCTCAATCCAACACTTTAAGAACAGTTAAAAACCTCATAATGGTGGAGCATTGTTTAAGGGAGGGTGTCTGAAAGAGTTCAAAGGATTAAATATGAGAAGTCAAATTTGCTTTCAGTTGCTTTTAATATACACAACACTTTTGTAACAGAACGTTTGAGCTACATTTCAGAGTTTTTGATATTTTTTTATTTAAAAAGCTGCTGACCTGTCTGGTGTGACGTCGGTTGACGACTGATGTCCTCTACCAAAACCCCCTTTATAAACTGTGTGGCTTCTGAAAGCACCAGGGTGGACTGAATTTCATTTGGTGGTATCAAAGCAAGTGGGGAGCGGAAGGGTGCAAAAACATACACTTGACTTTTTGGGGGGTTTTATTTCCAAAACAAATCTGAAACCCGAGTATATCTTTTTTGTTTTCCCTCCCCCTCCTTCTGCTTCACAGTCATGCATGGCTGTTTTGGTCCGTCACATGAAATCCACTGAAGCTTGCAGCTCTGAAGCGCCAATATGTAAATAAATAAATGCATTTCTTTGATTTTACTGAAACCCTGCGATGTTGCGCCATCAAATTTTGATGTGGGAGAGAAAAAGAAACAACTAATTCGTATTCGGTCATCCTGCGTCTCCATGAAACAAAATGTTAGCCGTGGTCCGCTGCGCCTCCAAAAGACCGATCAGTCCTTTCATTTTGCTGCTGGACGTTTGAGAAGACATCTCCATAAGGGCAATTTACGCACGTTTGGGGGAGCACGCGCGTGTGTGTGTTTTGGTAGCCAAGAAAAAATTAATACATGCTACTGCGTTCTTCTTTTATCTGCCGGGCTTTGCAGCAAAGAGCCCAATGAGAACGGGCCGTGCGGATCAGCAGCCACAAAAGAAAACAATCGAGAAAAGGCTCAGCCGTAACTTCACAAGAGAATCAATCAATCTGCAATCTACACCAGGAGTCCTTTTTTCACAAACCCCTTGTTTGTCTCAGGAGATTTCTACCATCTTTCATCTTTCTTTTAATGCATTCAGCACAATCTTTTCATTAAAACGAAGCAATTAAACTTCCCAGAGTTGCTCTGAAAGGTGGCTGCAATAATGTCCCGGATTATCATATAAATGCAACTTTTGCGACATTTGCCGGTGTAAACTCCTGTGTAAATGCGTGGGCTCACAACTGGGATGCTGTTCTGTATTAAAAAAGAGATAACAAAAAAAAAAAGATATATAGAGCACGCTTTATTGGATGACCCACGGATAATTATTTGGACCTGTTTTCTTTTTATGGAAGATTCCATAACAATAGCCTCAAAGGGCACATTTTACCTTTTATGAGTCAATAATAATGTGCTATGCACCAAATACTCCACTAAATATGAAGAAGAGTTCTTTCTATATGCGCCAAAGTCAATATTGTCTGTTATATGAAACATTTTCTAATAAAACTACACATTTCTTGCTGGTTGCTATGTAAATGACAAAAGCTTTTCGTTCTTTCTGGGGTTTTTTTTTTTTGGGTTATCAAATCAAGACAAACAAACTGCTTTGGTTGAAATATTATTTGTAGCACAGCTACTGCTAAAAACTATTCAACCGTCTTGCAGATTTACTTTTAGACTAAAAACGTGTTTTAAAATCAAAAGATTTTATTGTTTGTTAATCATTATTAGCATTTCATTAAATAATAAATGATGGAATCTGATAGTTTCCATTGAAAAGAGCTAAATATTAGTGTTAAAAGTCTGTCCGTTCTGGTACAACTACATTACCCATGGTGCATCTGTGTTTCCTTGCTTGTTATCGTTGCACATAGCTGGGCTAGTTTTTGATCTCATGTTCCTGTGTTACTGTTGTAAGGAGTGGCGTCTGCGGGTGACATCCACCATCAATCCCTTTTTATCCTGTTTGTGTAAAACCTGTGTGCGTTCTATATGATGTAAGTGTGCCGTTTCATATACGATATTGGTGTTTATGTCGATTGTTAGCACAGGAGGTGGGGACATCCTCGTGTTTGGCTGCCGACGGTACAGGAAATATCTGTAATAGTTCAGTTGTGCTATACTCGGTTATATATATGTCACATATATATTATTGTATTATTATTATTACGTAAAAGTATTTAACACTAACTTGTATTTCTGACAGTTTTGTCATTAGTGTGCTTACATTTTACCGATGGTATTGTAGTGCCCTCTGGAGGAGTTGTGTGGTGCTGCATACCATTCTTTGTTGTATACCTATGTGTAGCCGTTCTTACTCGCATAGTTATTAATGTAACTTTATTGTTTTTTCTGTTTCAGATAACCACACACACACATACACATACATAAACTCATCTACTGTACCACCTTTCATCCCATATTCATCGATGCTTGTCAGTCTACAATAAACCTTCGAAGCTGCATCTGCGGAGTTGCCTATTCCTTCTAACAGAGGAAGATTCAATTGATGAGAGATCTGAATTAGTGCCTGTCTGACGCACACAGAGTTCTTACAAATGGTCCTTCGAGCCGGATATTTCATTGGTTGAATCAACACCATGGCAACATCACCAGACAACACTCCTGAGGAGAAAAAGTCACCAGCATAGTTCCCGTCCACGTAGGAACAGGAAGCTTCCTGGACATCTGGCGGAGTATGAACATGACCTATCTGATCCAGAGGAGTCAGAGTTGTCAACAAGCAGCAGCTCAGGAGAACCTGATAAGGATAAGAAGCAACGATGGGACAAAATGGAAGTAGTATGGGGCAACATTCTAGCAACAATGAATCAGATGCAAATCACCATGAAGGAGACCAGTGGTGCATTATCCAGGCGTGTGGATCAACTAGAGAGAACATGTAAGTCATGCAGCCCTCTCTTGCCACACAGTCACACTCAACAACATAACCGAGCAGAATCCCTTCCTGCATTCCAATCACAGCCTAGCGGTGTGAACACATATAGCAGTGACGCCAGGGATCACGCTAGGGATCAGTTGAGCGTTGTGACACCAGCAAGGCAGGACAACAGAACACCTGTAAACCTACTGAGACCAATACAAGATGCTGCATCATTAGATCCACAGCCAGATGAACTTGCAGCACTGCAGCATGTGTTGCAGTCATCACCTGCGTCCCAGCCTTGGATGAACACAGCCTTCCAGCCAGTAGGTCGGTCTGGACCTTCACCTGTTCTACAGTCGAGAGGCCTTCCGGTTCATCCAGAAATCCAGCAAGCATCGTTGCCAGCTCCACCGCCTAGAGTGAGACATGTGATACAGCCTGTTCTACAACCTGACATCCAAGTAGCACAATCCATGCAGATTAAGAAACCCAAATCATATCAGGCTGAGTCTCTCTACAGGCAGAGATACCATCATCAGCAACTACCAAGCCATGCTGACCAAGTAGACGCTGCATCATCATATAACCCCCCAGCAGCCTCTGCCACACCGCTGTATCAGCCATTACAGGGAGCGGCAGCACAACAGAACTGCAGCCAGCTTTATGCAGCTCCATCTGCTGACATTCCCCACCATTATCCTGTAACATATTCATCACCTCCAGATATATATCAAAACTACAACTCCCTTACAGTCGACAGCAGAAGTGAATCAGCCAAACCTGATGGAGATGATTGTGGCAACATCATACGGCATCCCAAAGCCTAGACTGGTTACATTCAAATCAGGCAGAGAGAGTGAATTTGCCTTGTTAAAGAAAGGATTAGACAGCTTACTGGGGCCCCATGCACACCTCACAGAGGACTATAAATATCACATCCTGTTGGATCACTTAGAGCATCCATGTGCTCTACAAGTTGCCAGGCGCTATATTCACGACCGTACTCCCTACACCAGTGCAATTCGAGCATTGGAGCAGAGATATGGACAGCCTCGACAGTTAATCCAGAGTGAACTCAGCGCTATCCTTAACTGCTCTCCGGTGAAAGTCGGTGACCCTCAAGCCTTTGAAGACTTCTCCCTGGCAGTGTCTAGCCTAGTAGGTCTCCTCAGTACTATGGATGATGTAGCAGCCAGTGAGCTTCAGTGTGGTTCACATGTAGACAGGTTACTCACCAAACTCCCTCCTAGCTATAGAGACAGTTTCATAGAGTACTGTATCACACGTGGTATTATACATACTGGCAGCAGCCGCACGTACAACATGTACGATCTCTCTGAATGGCTTGAACGGAAGTCCCAAGTTCTTCAGCTATCTAGGCAGGCCATTCAGTCACAGTCATCGGATAGACCACGATTGGAGAGAAGTAACTTCAGAATGCCTACAGGGCCTAAAGCACCGAGTAAGCCTGCATCCATATATTATGGCTCAGATCCTGCTCAAACACAGCCAAAGACGGACATTAAGGTAGAAGCTGAGAGCCATTCTTCCCTTCCCAAGAAGAAACAGAAGTTTAAGCCATATTGTCCATACTGTGAAGGAACAGAGCATTACCTCAGTGGCTGTGAGAACTTTAAAAAGCTAGACCTCACAGCTGTCGCCACTTGGCTAAAGGATAAATCTAAATGCTGGCGCTGCGGTCGTAAACACACTCCAGAACAGTGCACTCTGAAGAAGCTTTGCACCAACTGTGGAGAACAGCACTTATTAGTGCTTCATGACCTGGCTGAAGCTAGAAGGCAGGACCCTAACATCCTAACTGTGAGTACTCGTAGAGTATATCTGGATCCTGTCAGTCACTCTGGCCGTGTAATGCTCAAGGTTGTGCCCATTCAGTTACACCATCAGAAGACATCTCTAGACACGTATGCTCTCCTCGATGACGGCTCAGAGAAAACCATCATACTCCCAGCTGCAATTAAGTTGTTAGGGTTAACACCAGAGGAGGAAACATTATCTCTGCGCACCGTCCGTCAAGATGTGATCCAGATAAAGGGAGGCTACGTCTCATTCCAGGTGTCTCCAAAGGCCCAACCAAAACGGCGTTACAAAATCACACATGCTTTTACTGCAGAACAGCTCAGCTTAGCTGAACAGTCCTGTCCAGTAGAGCTCTTGAAGAAGCGGTATCATCACCTACAACAAGTGCAGCTGGAAGGATTCAACCGGATACAGCCTCTGGTGCTAATCGGTTCAGACAATGCTCACCTCATAACGCCGGTTCGTCCCATCAGGCGTGGTCCAGCCCGTGGGCCTGTCGCTATCTGCACTAAGCTGGGGTGGGCCATCCAAGGTCCAAGTAGTAGTATGCCTACACAGCAGGGAGACATGCACTGCCTGCATACATCATGCCTTTCTCCTGCTGAGGACCTGTATCAGAATGTTCAACGGCTGTGGCAACTGGATGCTCCCATACATAGGTATGAGAAGGAAGTCACACGCTCAAAGGAGGACAGAGAAGCCATAACCATGTTAGAGGCTAAGACCATCAGGATTCCGGTAAATGGTGTGGAGAGATATGCCACTCCTCTGCTGAGGAGGAAAGACTTCCCTCAGATGCACGCCCCTTTAGAAGCAGTTAAAGGTCTGCTGAGGTCCACAGAGCGGAAGCTGACTAAACATCCAGACCTGGCCTGTACATACAACCAAGAGATCAAGAAGTTGGTTGATTCTGGTTACGTGACGAAGCTGACTCCAGAAGAGATCAAAAATTCTACTGAATCTTGGTACGTACCACACCACATGGTACATCATAACAATAAGGCACGAGTGGTTTTTAATTGCTCATTTGAGTTCCAGGGCACCGTCCTCAATAACTACCTCCTGCCAGGCCCTCCTCTGGGGCCTACACTACTGGGCGTACTCCTCCGCTTCCGTCAATATCCTGTGGCAGTGAGTGGAGATATAAAGGCCATGTTTCACCAGATCCGCCTGCTCCCTGAAGACTGTCCCCTGTTACGGTTCCTGTGGAGAGATGGTGAAACAGAGAGGTTCCCAGATGTGTATGAGTGGAAAGTTTTGCCCTTTGGGACAACATGTAGCCCTTGCTGTGCTACGTTTGCTCTTCAGAAACACGTGAAGGAGCACCAAGACACTCATAAGGACATCTATGAATCCATCCATACAGCCTTTTATGTGGACAACTGTCTGCAGTCCCTTTCTGACCCACAAGAGGCTAAGCTGCTCATTGACAGAATGAGAGAGTTGTTATTACAAGGTGGATTTGAGATAAGACAGTGGGCTAGCAACCTCCCTGCGGTGATTGCCCATCTGCCCAGCACGGCTAGGTCAGAAAGTTGTGAGTTATGGTTGAACTTCAAGAGTCTTGATCCGCAGGAATCGACTTTGGGTCTCAGCTGGCACTGCCCAACTGATGTTCTGGGATACAAGCATCGCTCGGTGTCCTACACAACTGTCACACTGCGCAACATTTATAAGGTGCTAGCCAGTCAGTATGACCCATTGGGTTATATCTGTCCATACACCACAAGAGCCAAGCTCATTGTGCAGGCCCTGTGGAATACAGAAAGAGGATGGGATGAGCCCATAGAAGGACATTTGCTTCAGTCGTGGGTCGAATGGGAGGAAGAACTGTCTAACCTCCAACATATCATCATTCCCCGCTGCTACAGTTCTCACAGCATCACTGGTGCTACTAATGAGGTTCATATCTTCTGTGACGCCTCTGAAAGGTCCTATGGAGCCGTTGCCTATTTGAGAGTCACAGAGCAACAAGCACACATCTCAACCTCCTTCATTATGGCACGCTCAAGAGTTGCACCTCGAAAACAGGTGTCGATTCCCCGACTAGAGCTGTGTGCTGCGTTGACAGGATCCCAACTTGCCAAAGTACTCCAAAGTGAACTCTCTTTACCTCTGCACTCTGTATATCTGTGGACAGATTCTACAACGGTGTTAAAGTGGATCCAGTCCAGTTCCTGCAGATACAAGGTCTTTGTTGGGACTCGGATTTGTGAAATACAGGAGTTGACCCTCTCAGAGCAGTGGGGATATGTGAACTCTAGTGAAAATCCAGCTGATGACATCACAAGGGGGAAATCACTGTCAGAGCTCACCATCTCCAGCCGCTGGTCACAAGGCCCCCACTTCCTTACACAGACTCCAGACGCCTGGCCAAAACCTCCAACAGAGTCTACAAATTGTGACAGTGAAGAACTCAGAAAGACTGCTTTCTGTAGCTTCACATCCACATCTCACAGTCTACCAGATCCTACACAGGTCACATCGTTAGAGGACCTGATTCTGGCCACCCACCAATCCCTGACTGGGGCGGCTGCTACATCCTTCACTGCTGCTGAGCGTCTAGAGGCAGTGAATCAGCTGCTTCGCTCTGCACAGAAGGATAGCTTCCCAGAAGACGTCCGAGCCCTTAAAGCAGGTGACGCTGTGCCCTCAAGCAGTCGGCTCAGTGCTCTCTCCCCTGAATATGACAGCATCAGTGGCTTAATCAGAGTTGGAGGCCGCCTACGACAAGCTATCGATATGGACCCTGATAGCATCCATCCGATTTTGTTAGCACCTGACCATCCATTGACCCGTCTCATTATAAAACACTACGATGCTCAGCTGTTTCACCCAGGTGCAGAGAGACTCTATGCAGAGATAAGGCGCACTTATTGGATTCTCAGAGGTCGGCAGGCCATTAAAAAACACCAGTATCAGTGTGGACTGTAGGAGATGGCGTGCTTCACCTGCCACACCAAAGATGGCGGACCTTCCATCAGCTCGTCTGAGACTCTACAAACCGCCATTTTGGTCTACAGGTGTAGACTGTTTTGGACCGTATCTAGTTAAGATTGGACGTCGCAGTGAGAAACGATGGGGGATTATCTATAAATGTCTGACCACTCGATGTGTTCACTTGGATCTCCTCCCTAGCCTCGACACCAACTCTTTCCTGATGTCGTTACGCAGATTTATTGCTCGCCGAGGAAAACCGTACGAGCTATGGTCTGACAGAGGCACCAACTTCAGGGGAGGCCACAAAGAACTTCAGAGCGCTTTTGAAAATATGGCCCCAGTGTTACAACAACGGTTAGCCGAACAGATGATCCACTTTAACTTCAACCCGCCACAATCTCCTCACTTCGGGGGCACCTGGGAGAGAGAAATTAGGTCAGTCAAATCAGCTTTACAAGTTATCCTTACGGACCAAGTTGTGGCAGAGGAAGTGCTTCTAACAGCTCTCATAGAGGTTGAAGGCGTTCTTAATTCTAAACCTCTCGGTTATGCATCCTCTGATGTGGCGGACCCGGATCCCATCACGCCAAACCTTCTACTAATGGGGCGGCGAGACGCAGGACTACCACAAGTAGTATATGGTCCTCATGATGCCCTATCTAAAAGGAGATGGCAACATAGTCAGGTTATCAGCGACCATTTCTGGAAACGTTTCATCCAGAACTACCTTCCAGGACTTCATTTGAGACAGAAATGGAGGACATCTACAGGCAATACCACTGTGGGACAAATAGTAATGATTGTCGATTCCAATCTTCCCCGTGGACTCTGGCCTGTTGGAATCATCACTAAAGTTTTCCCTGGGACGGATGGTGTAGTTCGAGCTGCCGAGGTGAAGGTCAAGGACAGTTTCTACATCCGACCGGTAACCAAACTGGTGGAGCTTCCGGAAGTGCCTGCAGATTCGGATCCTCCTTCGAACTGACAGCCTTTGCATGTGTGTATTTGCTTACAAATACAGGGGCGGCTGTTAAAAGTCTGTCCGTTCTGGTACAACTACATTACCCATGGTGCATCTGTGTTTCCTTTGCTTGTTATCGTTGCACATAGCTGGGCTAGTTTTTTGATCTCATGTTCCTGTGTTACTGTTGTAAGGAGTGGCGTCTGCGGGTGACATCCACCATCAATCCCTTTTTATCCTGTTTGTGTAAAACCTGTGTGCGTTCTATATGATGTAAGTGTGCCGTTTCATATACGATATTGGTGTTTATGTCGATTGTTAGCACAGGAGGTGGGGACATCCTCGTGTTTGGCTGCCGACGGTACAGGAAATTATCTGTAATAGTTCAGGTTGTGCTATACTCGGTTATATATATGTCATATATATATTATTGTATTATTATTATTACGTAAAAGTATTTAACACTAACTTGTATTTCTGACAGTTTTGTCATTAGTGTGCTTACATTTTACCGATGGTATTGTAGTGCCCTCTGGAGGAGTTGTGTGGTGCTGCATACCATTCTTTGTTGTATACTTATGTGTAGCCGTTCTTACTCGCATAGTTATTAATGTAACTTTATTGTTTTTCTGTTTCAGATAACCACACACACACATACACATACATAAACTCATCTACTGTACCACCTTTCATTCCATATTCATCGATGCTTGTCAGTCTACAATAAACCTTCGAAGCTGCATCTGCGGAGTTGCCTATTCCTTCTAACAGAGGAAGATTCAATTGATGAGAGATCTGAATTAGTGCCTGTCTGACGCACACAGAGTTCTTACAATTAGCATTAGCAAATATTAGCACGTGTCACTATTATCTATTGAGGTATATAGCCATTCATTAGTCCAATCAAGTGATTGTGTTACTTTCAGCTGTTCTAAACATGTTGCATGAAACGTGTCTTTAAAAAAAGACTTCAATTTGATGCCTTGAAATTGGACTCTGTCTCTTTAAGAAGCTCCTGTTCTTTCTGACGCTCGTTTGCTGCTGCCGCTGGGTGTCATGAAAGTCTGAAGGATTTCTCAAACATGCATGAAAGAATCAGAGCAACACTCCAGGTGTGCTTTGATTAGAGAATGACATTATAACATACAGATTTTAAAAGGTTGATTTCACAATAAACTTATCCTTTATATATAAATATATATATATATATATTTTTATCTCAAAGATATTACATGTATGCTCATAATATAGTCTGTGACTTATGCAGTTTTACCGCAAGGTGGTTTAGATCTAGATTTCACATTCTCAGAGCCGACATCGAGGTAATAGAGAAATCACTTCACTGACAGGTCTGCACGCTGCCTCCCAGCCTGTTCTCTTTTTCTGTGAAATAATTATCATTTCAGCGTCATCTTTTCTCAACACAATTTTATCTGTTCATAGTTTGTTGCACGCAGAAGCCGAAAGGCGTCTAAACGTCTGCAGGCCTGCAGGGCGATACGCTCCAGGTTGAAAGCTCACCGAGTCGCACCGTGTTGGGCGTTAACTATGCTCTGCATACTTATTCTGTTTTAAGGTTTAGCGGGATTAATCTGCTTCGTGATGGTTCGCTAATGAACGCAGTTTAGGCAAAGGGCTCTTAATACACGCACTTAGCAAACTGCATATTTCTATTGGAGGACGCTGTCAGTGCATCAGGGTGTTTTAACACTTGATTGTCTGGTGGACTCGGTTCGATTGAGCACCAAAATCTGTTGCGGCTCGTTCTCCCGCTGCACGGCGTAAAACCAACGAAACCCTTCGAATGACCTGTTGACCCCCGTCGCCTGTGGCGGCTCTGCACCAAGAATTACTGAAGGAGACGACATGGAGGCCTCCGAAGAATGACTTGGCTTATAGTTCTTTTTTTTTTTTTTTGGAGCGGTGTTGGACGGATGGACATGCTGTAGTGTTTCCTCAATGAAAACACTACAGCGAACAGATTGAATGAGCTTATTTCTTCTCTGTCACGGGTTTACTTAGACTTGAGAGGCTTTTTTTTTTCCGGTTTTGCATCGAGCTCCGTTTTACACTAGACCGATGTTTTTTTCAAAGGGCCGCAAGGAGGCGCTGTGGAGAAAAAAATTCAAAGGCAAAAAAATAATAATAATAAAATTTAAAATGAAAAGAAAACGGAATCCAACAAATTCTTTAATCGGAATTTTTTTCAATCATTTATTAAAAAAAAAAAACAATACTTTTTTAATTCCTAAAATTGAATGATGCGATTAATAACATTACTTGATGCTAAAAAAAAATTCCATCACAAATCAGACATTATAAAGTGTTTTGTTTCTGTACATTTAATGTGTGGGTTTGCAAAGGGGGGGGGGGGCATCTCGGGTTAAAGGTCAACGCTCTTTAGGATGGAAACGTTGGGGAACCCAACACTGTTCACTTGAAACCTGGAAACTTCTTGGCTCAGCCTATCCCTTCAGCCGCCATTCAAATAAGTGAAGAAACAAACGATCCTCAGCAAATACTCTCGGGTCTCGTCTCGCTGTATCGCCCATGTCTTCCTCCTCTTTACACCAGAAGCTGTTCTGCCCAGCTGGGGCCCCCCTGCCAAATGTATTCCTTATTTTTTCTCTCCCTGTGTGAATCGCCTGGCCAAGGCGGCGTATTAGGCATGCAGGCAGAGCGCTAAGTCAGCAGAAGCAGGAATTGAGAGGTAATCATTTTAAACACGATCCTGACTTTTAAGTTCTCTCGCGGTCCTCCGAGAGGGACCCGGCTAATCTAAACAATACTCCTCCGTGTGCCAGGTAAGCACTAAAAGAAGGATCTCGCTTTCTGATTCCAGCTTTTTCGAGTGTGGATGTAATCCGCTCCGAGCCGCTCTCTTTGTTCCAGTTAATTAGCAGACAGTGGCCTGATGTTGGCCCAACCCTCCGGAGGAGATGAAGGGACCGATGAGCTGCTGCAGGGAGGCGCGGAGCTGAAACTGCCGCCAGGAGCATCTGTGCGCCTCGCTTGTCTTCTGTGGGACTTGGGCTTTCAGATGCAGTCAGGTGTTGCGGTTCATCCGTGTGTGCTGGCATTGCTGAATCAAGGAAAAGTTGTGTGTTTTATGGAGGCGAGGGGGGGGGGGGAATCACCCTGAAGCATTTCTTTCTTCATCTGTAGGCATTGATCACGGAAGTGTTGATAAAAGGTATGAAAACAAGTCTGGTGAACTTTTGTTTCAACTGGGATTATTTGATTTTCGGCAATCTAGTTTTAGTTTCAATCATCTGCCGTTGCAATTATTATCACTGTTAGTCCCCTTGTGGCTTGTTCTGTTACAGTTTTGCTCTTGGTTCTAATCTCTCGTGGTGGATTAGTTTTCCTTTGATAGAAACGTTCTTCTATCCCTCATCATTCTGACAAAGCTTTTGCCTTATCCATGGTTTGGCATGGAGTCCTCGGCTTCCGACTCGAAAACTAATCCCTTTCCTCAGTTTTTTCAACCTCTTCTCTTTCTCTTCTTAAGTCCAGTGACTATCGGCTCTGTTCCTCATGTCTGAACCATCTAGAAGCTGGATCTCTGGTGCTTTGCCTTGTAGTTTTATCTGGTAAGGCGAATCTTGAGACCAAAACAATCTACAGTACACAAATGAAGACGTAGACTCGAACCGCCATGGACAACTCGTCTGTAATCTCTGTATTTGATATTTTCTCTCTTCTGCTCCAGTTCACTCCATCATGGCGACGCAGGAGAACATATCTCACTGTGTGAATGCTTCTGGCAAAGATTACCCGTCGTTTTTCTCAAGCGCACAGGAACCGACGAACATTGCGTGGACCCAACGCCTCAGATCCAAGTTCGCTGTGGAGAGCGGATTGTTTGTCTGTGAGTATGGCAGGCAGAGACCGTAAGGCACACAGGGGCTGAAAAGCTGTTCGACCGTGTGAAGAAAGAACCTGGGGGGCTGATTTTGAGAGGGAAAGTGAACGGGAATCATTCACCGGGCGTGTTAGGGGAGGTGGAGCCGTTGTGGGAGCGCAGAAGGATGCAAGCTTCTGATATGTTGATCTCTCTGACTCTAGCTTCTAACTCTTGCGTATCGTTTCATTCCCAGTAAGTACATTGAAAAGTAACCCTGGTTTAAAGTGACATTGGAAAGGTTTTAAAACATTTATGTCCTGAGGAACAAAGAACAACAACCATAATCATGCTGGACCTGCCGTGGGGTGTGTGTGGCTCCTTTGGGACATTTCAGGCCTTATTCAATAAAAATCTGTGAATGTTGCAAATTCCCTCTGACATTTACACTTACACAGTTTAAATCCTCTGCAATGATCACTAGTTTAGAGCTAGAGGACTGGGATTTGATCCGGACCGGAGCTGTCTGTCCTCTTCATTTGCTTTTGGAAGTCATACAACATGGGAGTCCATGTCAGCAGAGTCCCTTTAGGAATTTGCTGCAGTTGGATATTTCTGTTTAACCGAGTTTGTAGCTCTATTTAAGTTACAAAGCAGAGTCAGTGTGTCAGCGTTAATGGGTGTATTTCAATGGTTTTATTGGTGAAGGTGCTTTCATTCTGGTATGAGAGCCTCTCCTCTCAGCGCTCTGCCTGAGGGTCTTATGGGCCTGATTGAGACTCCGATCTATAACTTATATAGCCGTTTAAAAATTGGGAAATATACGTTTTGGATCTCTTGATAGAAATATGTTGTTTTGTTTTGGAAGGTAACCTCTTCCCAACAGTTATTCAGCCTGTGAACAAATTAACCAATTCAAAGAGCAACATTACCAGGTTTGTTCAAATTCAACAGACAACCCCAAAGCTTGTCAACTCCTTCATAACAAGGAGGTGAAAGGTCATAGCTTTTTTGCATCAGAGTTCAGGCGTGAAGTCTTTCAGTCTTTACGTGTCGGTGCTTCCAAGTGTAACTCCAGGGACATTAAGATCAGCGATTCTCCATTCCGGACCTGAAGAACCGCTGCCCTTCACGATTTCGACGTTTTCCTTCTGCCACACACCTGACCTGAAAGAGTGGATCATTAGCAGACTTCTGCAGCACTTGAAGGAACAGATATGAATCGTTTTGATGAATGGACATGGATGGTCGCCATTTGCGTGTATGATTCACGTTGAGTTTGGATAAAATCCTTGAAGTCTCAGTTTTATCGAACAATTGAAACTGTTCCTGTGTAATTTGTTAAGCACAAACACGTTGAACATTTGAAGAGCTTTACCAAGTGTATGGTATTTGACATTAACGACAGCCAGGGTGATGCCTTTTAGCAATCGTCTGTCATTGATAATCAGTTGCGTCACCTTTAGCTCAATAGTGACGGTTTCTTCGCTCAAAACTGCCATAAGGGATTTTTTTTTTAATCCACAATCATGGCCACCAGCAGACAGACGACTTCAGTTATCACTCCCTTGATTTAGTTGGAGGGGGAAAAAAACAACCATAACCTGTGATTTTTTTTGTTATATTTTTTACCAGTGATTCAGTGGACAGAAATAGTTCTCCAGCGAACCCTTTATTTGGTCACCTCCTCCTTTAAGGGCGTTACGTGAACCTCAAGGTCACAATTAAAAAGGGGAGATGAAGATAAAGGGGAGGGCGACCAGAGCGGGGCGCCGAGTGATTTGTGAACAAGCCCTGAGGCGGCATGGCCATGGCCGCCCCTCGTTAGACAAACCTCGGAGACGTTCAGCGGCGGGAAACCCACTGGGACTCGTGACGAAGCTCTCCCCGCCCGGCGCTTCAAAGGCCCAGAAGACTCATTTTGAATAAGTCCGGACACGCTGCGGCCCTGCAGTCTCTCATCTGAATCTGGTCGTGAATCTCGAACAGGACAACACACTCACACGCCTCGGCTATCCATAAATTTTAGTGCACCTCGAGGGAAGCGGTGGGAGTGTTGTGTGTGTGCGCTCTTAAATATCAGGCGAGGAGACAGGCGTGAAGACTGTGTTTATCTGCCAAGGACAAGAGAGGCAAATCTCTCAGCGAGGCGAGGACATCGTGGAAAACATCTTGGCAGCACCTGTTAAAACATTTAACAGCCTGACTTTTCAAAGGCCACTGCTTTACTTGAAAGGTTGAGGATAGATCTTTGAGGGGAGGAGGATGGGAAAGGAAATACAATGAGGCGACAGGTCTCTGTGTTCATATTTAATTAATGAAGCTGGAGGGAGGATAAAGTGAGGCATTCTAATGAAGCGCCATCTCATTACCGCAGATTTGGGAATAACGATTTAAGTGGGCTTGTTGGTTTGGGCTTGTTGGTTTGGTTGAAGCTGCCGCGAGTGCGACAAAGGGCGGGAAAAATATAACAAGTCATCTGTCATCGGCAAAACCCTTCTATTTGTAAGTCGATGACTGGGTTGTTGATCAGTCGGTTGCTGCAACATGGTGCGATTGCTCCCCGGATGGCTCGGCTGGTAATCCCACCAGGTCCAATGCTATTGCAAGGAAACGAGGACGAAAAGGGTGTTGGCGTTCTGTTCATTTACATTTCAAGAGGAAATGGTCAGAAACGAGAGAAGAAAACTTGCAGAAAAGTAACCAAACTGGTTGTAGTACAGTTTCGAAAATTCAGCCAGTGAAATTGGTGAAAGTTCCCGAAAACTTATGAGGTTATCGGGAATTTCCGGAAAAAGTCGGCGGTAAGTTCTGAGAATGTTCTAGAGATTATTCAGTAAGATGTATAAACCAGGAAAAACTTCTAAGTTCTGAGAAAGTATCCAGAGCATTCTGGGAAAACACATATACTGGTTCAAAATAAATTATATTGTGTCTCAAAGAAGACACATTTCTTTCAGCGCTGTTCTGAAACACTTGTTAGTGACTCTTGCTCCTTATTAAAGGAAGAAGCGTTCTTCTCCTGAGCGGGAAACCAAACACAGTTCTAGATTCACCTCTCTTGTCAAAACAACAAAGCTTAACTCTGTATGCTTATACGAAAGCCCGGCGACGACGACGGAGATCTACACACTCTGTTTTGCATTTCCACTCGACTCGTCGATAGCTTTGGAGCCAAATCCCTTGTTTGTGCAGAAGATTGATCATGTCACACGTCAGTGATTTGATCCTTTGAGCTGAAAAATCCTTCTGAGGCAGACAGCGGACGTCATTCAGTTCAGCCTTGCAGGTGCCGTCACTAAACAATACTTCTTTCACTGCCCAGAGGTCAGGAGAAAGAGCAAGATCTGATCAAATCTAATTCACCTTCTGACCCACACTCATCGAAACTCTGAGTTTAGTGTAACATTCTCTGTACAGATAAAAAAGAAAAATACTCTCTCTTGACATTTTACTTAACTGCCTCATCATCTGGGCTTAATGGAAAAATGCTCATAAAGTAAAACGGAGTCTGATTTTTTTATCAGAAGTAAATTCCACCCAATTTAGACTTTTTTTTTTGGGTTTCAGAAATAAAGGCAGATACCCACTGGAGGAAGAAAAACTAAAACGGGCCCGTCACCTTAAAGGTTCGACGGCTGAAAGAGATGAATTAACTATTATTGAGCGGCTGACCCAGAAGTGGCCGGGCTGACGCTTTAATAACACACTTGTGGGGGTAATTTTATATCTGTGCGGCTCGGTCACAGACCCGGTCGAGCTCCGCGTCTCGGCAGAATGTTTCAGAGGACGAACTTGGCCTCACCCTATTCAGACGCACACAGACAGGGGAGAAACATGTGGGGAGTCTTTGTGCAGCCGGTTAACGAAGAAATGCAAAAACAAGGACTAGAAAATCATCCCTTTCTTCCAGAATCAAGTCGTATCGTATGCGACGCCGTGACAGGCTGAAACACGCTTCCTTCACATCCTAATGATTTAAGTTACCTACATTCACCAGAAACAACATAAATGCTGTTATCTAGTAAAATAAACCAGCAGCTCACACTTTAAGTGACGCCTGCACTTCCAGGCAACTCGATTCAGTTTATTCGCATATCGGCAAATGTCATCTCAAAGCACCACACAAACAACCGACTTGAATATTCGTGCACATCATGGAGTCATACAGAAAATTCAGTCAGTTACATAAATAGCTGAACGTGTAGTTTGATAAACATTTAAAGCTGTACGTTTTGGCCTGCGTTTTTTTTTTTGTCTGTCAACTAGGCAAATTTTAAGTTGAAGAAATGAGCAGAATCACTCAAAAATTTCAGAAATGCCACCTTAAGCCAAGGCTTTGTGCTATAATAGGGAGTTTTGAATAACGCTTATGCCGTTTACTTTTAACAGTAAGGGCTCTAATCTCCATTCAAGAGTCGACAAATACCAGTATAATCCCTTGAAATTAGTTTAAGCTTCTGTTGAACCGCTTAAACCTAAACAGTGCTCAGCTTCCTATTGTAATTAGCCTGGATTTAGCCAAGCGGTCCCAATCAGGCAGATGTTTAGGCTTATTCTTCGGCGTGTTCTTTCTCTCTTTCTTTCTGTCCATTTGCAGCAATCTCCTTCGGGTGGACGCCGTGTCGTTCAGACACTTCGTCTTATTCAGGCCAAGGTTCTGATCAAGGCCCTCGTCTTCACACACCCGCCACAAACGGCGCGCTCAAAGCTCTCAAACGGTGAGGTTTCTCTCACCCGTGAGCTGGAGGAAGTGTGAGATTCATGAGACGATGGTTTAAATCTTCCTCGTTTTATCTTTTTTTCTTTTTTTTTTTAAGAAATCAGAATGCAGCGCAGCCGGCGTCGGCTGGCATTTCCAAAATGTCTTCTCAGTGATCCGAGAAAAAAAAAAAAATACAAAATCGAGCGAAATATCCTACCCACTGTGTTTCATCTAACACTGAGGGGAAAACTTCGTGCCTCTCTGAGACGAATGGGAGCCTGATGAGGGGAAAAGAAGGTGAGAGGAAAGACAAGCCCCTAAACGGCTGAGAGGAGTTGGAAGCTTTTGTGAACCACACAGACTCAAAGCTTGGCCACTCATTGGGAAAATTGGTGTAAAACACTCTCGTCATCACATGGAGTTGTGGTGTTATCTCCAGCAGTTGTAGACAGCGGTTTGTCGTGAATGCACAAGGCAGAAAAGCTCCAGTATCTTGTAAAACGTGTTAAAAATTAGTTTTTTATCCCCCAAAACAAAGTGCTTTGACTGTTGTTTGACTTCTGAATCCTTAAATAATGGGTTTACAGCTCCGAATAATGAGACAGAGCAAGGCTCATTAAGTGGAATTAATTAAACTCGGTGTTTCAGAGAAGCGCTAATATTTAATGTTGTGTGAAAAAACTCGGCGTGTCCCACAAACCTTCTTTTATGATTCCTACATCACTTTCATATTCCCCACTGGCGTTATATCAGCTCTGCATGTGTGGCCTGTAAATCCCTAAGACGTTGAGCTTCGGCCTTCTGAGGTAACTAATCTTAACGGTAACTCACACAAGTGAACATATTGACTTAAACTATTGTGTTAGTTTTGCAAGACACGGAATGAATAATAACTACTTCACTGCTAAAACCAGCCTGTGCCAGCGCTCGCTGTTTTAAAGAACAATAACGCTAAAATAATATTGAAAATTGACCACGAAACATAGTCAGATGTTTACTTAGAGACATAAATATGTCAGCAATTTTCCAGCTGAAAACAGAGGTCTACAATGGACCTTTAAAAAGGGACATAAGCAGGGTTTTATTTTTGTCGTCAGACATTACATTTCTTACATTTTGGACCACTTTAGATTAACCACTTGTTTACTGTTAGAATAATTGGAAACATTTGTCTTCCAATACAGATGTTTGAAGAAAATCCCTTAGTTTTTTTTGAAGAACGGCTTTTTAGCTGTGTGACTTGGGTCAAATGTTTGATCGTGTTTACCCAGAATGCCCCACTCTGTAGGCCACTTCCTGCTTTGGGAGATGTTGCCTTTAAATCCACCCACACCCACAGACATACCTGCTGACGAAAATGTTATAAACCGACCGGAATTATAAAGACATGACTTTATCGTCGGGGCGTCACTCAATTATTATTATTATTTTTTTAAAGATACAGTAATTGCCGCATAAATAAATAAGACATCTGCATTCGAAGAAAGCCAAGCAAGACATCGCTCGTCATTCTTCAGTTAAGCATACAGAAATATTTTTGACCACCCTTGCTGACCTGAAACAAGATTTAATGCGAGGAAAGAAAAAGAAAAAAACAATAAAAACATCCTGCCTTGAAATATCTTCCTGAACTGCTAGTTGGATTGATCTGAGCTGCCGGTTTAGGTTTCATCTACAGAAGCTCATTATCGTTATTTGAAGTCAGTAATCCAAAAAACATATTTCCTCTTCAAGCGTGTTCCGAGTTAATTGAGCTAATCCTTCGTCTGGTCGGCGTAGCCCTGTGAATGCAAATTGCAAAGGCGACAGCGGGGACGGGGAGGGAGAGGGTTTACGCTTCTCATTCGGTCTTTACCTTCCTTAATATCGCACAGAACTAATAAGCAAAGACACACTTTATTGTGCAGGCTAATAAAGAAATCCATATTTGGCCCGATCTAAAGAGGACTCGTACTCAAGAGGCTATTCAGCTCTGCTGAAGAAATTATTTAGGCTGGAGCTAATTGGTGCACTGTACAGTCTAATTAGCTGTGCATGCTGGGATCCTTGTGTTGCTGTTTGCTAAAAGTTCCCAGGCTTCCTCTCAGAAAGTCTTACCACAACAAAGATTGTAATAAATAACATATTTATGTTTTGAACTTGATATTCTCGGTGAAAGATCCTTTAAAATAGCCTGTGATTTAAATGTAGCATTACAGCAATATTATGTAGACTGTCAGTACTACTACAGTTGAGTTTGGTGAATTTTAGCATGTGGTTAGTCATTCATATTTAAACCAGGTCGCTCTAGAAAATAGTACTTCCTGTCTCTGTGACGTTTGCCTGCACAAGAAAAGGTGGATTTAAAAGAAATAGTTTAAGAAATGCAACGCGCTAATGAGGAACATTGACGTCAGTGATGTTCAAGTTTCTGATTCGTGAAAATAATGGATATCAGCAACCGCGACCATCTCGATGATAGCAGTAGTTATGTCGTTACGATGTCATTGAGGGAGTGTTAGCACAGTGCTAAGTGAGGAAGAACATCCTCAGTGGCCTTTGTGATGAGGCTCGTTGACCTGCCAGCGAGAAAGATGGTTCACAAGTCTATTAAAAATAAAATATTTGTGACAGTAGTGTTTGAGAACAGACCAAAAATGATTTATTTCATTTAAAGGAGACCAGGAAAAGTCCTCTGAATGAACCATCAGAGCTCTGGATAAACAAGACTTTATTGTTATTCATTCATTTTTGGCGAAATTCTCTTTCTTTCCCTCTTTCCAGTGGTAAGAGAGCGTCGGCCAAAGCAATTTGGCTGAGGTTTTCTTGGATGCTAGACCAAGAAAACAATATGCCACATAACACAGCAGCAAACAATAACAGATCCATATCACGTGCAGCTAATACGATCACCATAACGGCACACACACAAGCCAAGTGTGTTTAAGAAGCCAAGCTATTAAAAGCGAGCTCAGTCCCGTTATGTTTCCAGACAGTTCTCGATCTCAGCGATAGAGAATGTCTTGAAATCTGTCGTCATATCTTGTGGATCATGCCATTCCAGATGAAGATGTCGGCTATTTTGCAGCTGTTATTAAAAGAGTTTATGATGACCTGAGCTACAATTTCTGAACGTTAATAGAAAGAAAATCAAAGATCGCTGAAGCATTGAAAACTCATAAAGCCACCCTGTATCTGATTATGATGCCAAGGAATGATTCCTAATTTTAAGAGCTTGACTGGAAACAAATTGCTCATTCTAAAGTGTGCAGCAAGATGATAGAGGGCCAGCAAATGACACTGGATTCAACACAGCTGAACACAGCAGCATCTCTGCAACAGAGAGAGAGAGAAGAAAGGAACCAAGAAGTCGCAGTGGCCCAGTCAAAGTCTAATGTACTTACTTTGTCACCATGAATGTATGCATTGGCCAACAGCGAAAAAGGATGAAAATTAACATTTGCTGTTTGACTCTTTCTCTTTGACTTTGTAATTTAGCGCCTTGGAATTGGGCCTCTGTCACTTTAAGAAACTTCTGCTCTTTCTGAAATTCTGCCTTCAGGGAGTTATCACTACATGGCTCCTCTATTCACCCTTCAGCAACAATTTCACCAGCGTTATATTGAGCAGTAGCTCCTATAACGAGCTCAAGTGATGCTCAGTTCCATCTTTCCAATTCAGTGAATGCATTTTCTTGAACTTTCTCTTAAAAGCGATTCCAGTTTTCACCAGCTTTTATCCAGCTGCCGTCAAAGACGCCGTGGAGACATCCAACATGTAGCTGCTACTGAAGTTAGCGCAAGCACAAAGCCACCGCTGTGCCTTTCCGCATAGAACCGAACCGGCAGGGTAGTGCCAGTTAAACAACGAGCTCCGACGGACCCGCTCCTTTATGCCCGCAATTTTAGGCTATTAGGAGCAGAAAGTAGACACGACAACAGGAACAGAAGCGGAGCAGTCGGCTCAAGCTTTTCAAAACCCAGCAGCTCCACGACATGACAAAAGGCCCCGCACACTCAAAAGTACTGTTTCTTTCTTGCCACTTCTTCTTTTCTTTCTATGTTGCTTCTTCTGTACCCCGTTTGCAGCAAACACCACTTGATGTTGCCGAGCAACTGATGCTGGAAAAGAGCAAGTCGGGAAATAAAAGTGGAACAACACAAAGGAAGGAAAGACAGTGGAAGGACAACGCGGCGAGTGGAGAAATGCAGTCCTGACGTCGCGGAGAAAAGCAGAGAGTGACAAAAAAAAGAACATCTTCAGAAAAGATACCAAAAAAAAGAACAGATTTATGATGTTATGACTAAATAATGTCCTGCGCTCTGACTTTCCTATAGTAGAGAATGAAGGAGAGATTTTAGGATTACATGTGGTGAACGAGATAAAACTTTTCAGATCTTTTTTTTTTTGCTAAAGCAGTTGCATATTATCTTCCTTTCTCTCACCTACACACCACTGAACTTTCAACCACTCGCAAAAATCTCAAAGGCGTACGATTTTACGGCGGCGACGTACGAGGCCGTGACCGAACGTTCAACAGGTCGAGGGTCGCAGCCGCACACCTGCACCGCCTCTGCATTTTGCAAGAAATTGTTTCTCACCGGATGGAAAATTGTTGCTTTGGGATTGAAGATGTGCTCAGGGTTGCAATTTCTTTCTATTTTTTGTTTTTTTTGTTCTGCATGTCTGTATGTCTTTGAGTTATTGCCGTGCTTCATGTAACAGAGGGGCACTTTGAGGGTCCTCGAGTGCAAACCTCATTCGAAGTCTTTCCTCAAAGTCTGAGCGCCCCTCCGTCTCGCGGCCTCTTGCTGCTGCAGACGAGCTTTTAGTTTCTCATCATGGGGCTTCCTGAAGGACCATCCATATTTTCATTTTTGCTCTGATAACTTTTCCCCGGGGTTTTTAATACACGCGCCTGCATCAGTGTGTACCGTCGGCGCTGCACTCGTAGATGTCATAGTTTATATTTCCTTCTGTTTACCTGTTTCTGTTCACATCCTTTCAGACTCCCGTCGCATCCACTGCTCACTTGACTTCTTTTTTTTTTATTTTAAATATGCTGCTGGAATAGTTTTTCTTCTGCTCCTCTTGGAAATATTTCCTGGTGAATCTGTCTCTCTCTCTCTCTCTTTCTTTTTTTTAAAGGCATGAATAAAGCCCACGAGTCCCAGTGCTTCAGCAATTTTAGTTGGAATCGAAGTAAAAAAAAATTTTTTCCAGTTCAGAAAAGTTTTTTGTTTTTCCCTCGCCTCCTCTGTCCTTGCTTACAGAGTCCTTTTGTTTCTCTTTTTTTTGTGCTTATTTTTGCATTTGCATCCTTTTTCAGATTCAACCCAGAAAAGCAGGATTCGACCAACAGCATCCTGCTGTACCCATAGTCTACATGCTACAGCTCTACTTTCAAGTGTCAGGAATGCAAATTCCTGGATTTCTTTTGCATTTTGTAATTGTTTTATTGACAAACCTTATTGTGTTTTATGCAGGTCGATCTTCACAAGGTACATAAATGTATGCTTTATTCTAAATGAAGGAGTCAAAATCTGTGGCTTCACACATGACAGACAAAACATCAGCCTGAGCCTAGACATCAAAAACACAATTTTCTAGAGAAATATAGAACGGTCTCCCAGCTGCAGTGGTCTGTTTAATTTTAATTACCCCAAACTACGCTGTCAAGACCGGCTCTGTCAAAGTCTATAATACCGCCGTGAATAGGCATTGCATCACTCTGGTTATGCTTTTTTCTTTCAGTAATCTACTTTGCAGATAGGATTTCATTCTTTTAATCATTTCCCCCACAAAGACTAGAGTTTATTCCTGCCTAATTAAGATACTGACACAGATCTTTTTCTTGCCAGCACAAGAAAAAGATTTTTTTCCTTCTTTTTTTTCTTATTCTTTTTGTTTTGGGTACAAAACTGAAAAAGCTTATGGCCAAACGGAATCCTAATCTGACGTACTCTAAGAAAGCTTTGTTCCCTGGCAGACAGTATCCGATACGGAGGGAACGTCGCATCACAATGCGAGCAAAGAATCAGAAACGAGACATCTGTCATCGCATCCGAGCCTGGTGTGTGGAAAAAAAAAGTCGTCCGAAGCGCGATGTAATCTGGTCTGGGTTGCTCAGGAGCTATGGTTTACACTTCCACTCTAGGTGTGGGTCGTGCAGATTCATACCTGGAGATATGGAAAATTAATTCCACACAGTACGGGGGAGGGGGGTGGTGGAGGTAAAAAAGCAGAAAATATGTGAGGAGCAACCTCATACGTTTCCTTCCTTTGCATATTTTAGGCAGAATTAAACATTTAATACTTTCACATCCTGAACACAAAATTACACGGAAGCTGCAACAGGCATTTTATTTCAACCAAAACATTTTCATTCTGCATGCCAGCAGCTTCTGTGAAAGAGTGGTTTTGCTAAGAAGGCTTTGGGGAGGACAAAAAACAAAAGACGGTTCAGAAACTATTTAAAAAAATACTTCCTCGTGTTCAGTGATGTCTGGAGGACATTATGCATTACTGTTTAAGGAAAACTTTATTCAGAAAGTCAAAACTTCGATTTTCGAAGGTTGTTGACGTTTCGCCTTACACCCAGCATGTCTGCAGCTAAATCAGCCCAGGAATAGGATGTGAGAGCAGAGATTATGGATGAGGTTTAATAGCTTAGCAGCAGCCGTGTTCATTCATCCTCTATTTATATATTCCATATTTCATTTAAAATGTTTCACCAGGCTCCTTTAACCAAAGGAAGACACATCATACCGAGTGCAATCAGTTGGCAGCCGCCACTCGTCGCATGTTCTGGTCTTGTAGCGTCTTACGTGATTATCAGGTTGCTATCTATAAGGCTTTTCCCATTTGTAGCATTTTTTGGTGCTACATCAAACAGACGTGCTTCTCTTCAGTACAGCATAATTGTCTTGGCATGTCGGCACGGTGACACTATTGAACTGGAAGGATGCTCGACCTCCATCTTTTGTCTGGTGGGTGAGAGATGTGATGAAGTGTTTGCAAAAGGGAAAGGTGTGATACAGGCCACAAGGTTCAATGAGGAAATCCGACAGAACCTGGTCCAGTCTTTCTAGAGGATGAGAGTAGTATTGCACTGTTGTGTGAAAGAGAGATGTGAGGATCTGTGAGTGTGTACAGGAAGTGCTCTGGATTTTGTTCCAAAAGATGGAACTTTTTAAAGTTTTTTTTCAGAATTTTCCCCCAACATTTGGTTTTGCTTTTGTTGCTCTTTGCCAGGTGACGCACCGCGGGATGACATGCATCATTAATACGGTTTTATTTTTGTCTTTGTTGCTTTTCTTTGTGTTAACGGAAAATGGAAGATCGTTTGCTTTGGCTCAGAAGTTCTAGCCTGTACTTAATGATGCGAGTTAGACAAACATGAATTTTAAAACAATCAAATCAAAGGAAAACATTTGAGGAACCTTTCGAAGCAAAACTTCACATCCCGTTAAACAAATATATACGAACGCAAAAAAAGAGCAATCTCTCTGTAAAGAAAAAAGAAAAAAAAGTGTTTTGTTCACAACCAAACAAAAAGAGGAGACTATATTATAGATTAAAGCTGCAGTATGTAACTTTTATGAACATGTTTTTTGACAAGTTGGTTTCATCTGTCACTATGTTGCCACAGCATAACAGATGATCTGTGGAGGGAAAGAATCAAGATCCTCTGCCTTTTCCCTGTTGTCCTGCTACCATCTGCTTCTGTACGTGCTGCTCAATGTGTTATGGCGGATAAGCCAGATACCGTTCCAGGAAAGCTGTTTTATCGGCTGTCATTTGTGGCCATGCTTACGACCTTGGCTCTGGCGTGAGGAACTAGCAAAGCTAGTGGAGAGATAGGGGCAGCTCTTAAAGCACACGAGGATATTTGACAGCGCTAAGACCCTCCTCCTGGCTCTGATTGGTTGCTTCAGATTAAGTGGTGTATTTCTACAGATGGCCCATAAAAATTTTGCAGATTATTTGTCTCATGTTATAAGATCAACACAAAGTAACACCTTCAACAAATATGTACAAAACATGTTTTTTACAAATGTCACACAGTTCAGCCTCAATAGATTCAGATCAACAATACAAGGTAACATGCACAACTCTCATATTGGACTATAAAGGACCAGATTAGAATGTCCTCAGCTTGCTACAGAATCTCACCGCATTGCATTTCCCCCAGGCTGCGTTTCACGGATGCCTAAAGCAGCATCTTATCCCCCCTTTGCTGCTGCTCCACTGACGACTGGTTTCATGAATACGACATACCTGTGATATTCACAAAAACTTCACGAATGTAACCACAGAGCAGCAGGGAAACCAAGCGTGAGTCTTCCAAATAAAAAGCCCCCTCAGCCCCGGTGCAGATCGAGCGTCGTGTGGAAGCAGGTGTTCTTCACTGCCTTCCCCTCCCACAGAGGAGGGAGCAAAGGAAGGTGGTGTTTTCTTTCTACCTCTGAATGGTTTTTATTGTTGCCAAGCCTGTTACACATCTGTTTCGCATCCTTGTGGTTTTACGATTGAGTTCACTTTCACAGGGCATGAGACTTTCAATCTCTGTGGCAATTTGCCCAGCGATGCGCGGTGGTTTAGACACATGTTGTAATTTGTGTTGGCCACCTCTAGACAGAAAACCAAATGCTTTAAAGCTAAAACATGAGCATAACTGTTACTTGTGTGTGTCCAAACATGACAAAAATTATGTGCGCATGCATCAAAAGTAAAAAAAAAAAATCATATTTGCAAGGGTGTTGTAAATAAATATGCATAGTTTTACCACTAGGGGCGTCTGAAACTACGTATCGTTCACCAAGAAGTTCAGAAGAAGAAATGAACGCAACTTCCTTCTTCACAGAATGTAAACAAAAATGAAGTAGCATCAGACTTTCTTGGTTATAGAATTTCTTTTTTAACAATAGCCGATTTCTCACGATAAAGCTAGTCACAATGGAGTTGGTTGAATTTACCCAGAAAGCCCTGGGCTAAAGTAAGCTACCTCCTTTTGAAGTGGCTTTGTGTTCAGATATGCATCTGAACTGCACCAGAGTTCATTTAAAGTTTAGGAGGACCAGAATCCGATTGCGTATTCACACCAACCCCAAACGAACTGGGCTTTCAAGACTAATCGACCAGAGCTCAATCAAAGAGGGTCAAACAGGGCGGGTGTGAATGCACCCCAACACAATATAGGGTCTAAACATGGAATCAGAATGTTATCCTTGTGAGTGAATGAATTCTCTCTGGCTACTCCATCTTCATTCACTGTTGTATGTTTGCGTGATAGTTTTTTTTTTTCCTTAGGGATGTGTGTGTGCGTGTGTGTGGGTGTGCATACATGTGTGTGTGTGTGTGTGAGCATGTGCATGTGGCCCTGTGTGTCAAGGGAACTAAACCATCGACTCTATGCAGGCGGGATAATTCAATAATAAGGATTTGGAGAGCAAAAAACAGAGAGAGGAACATCGACTCAAGCAAGAGAACAGAATTTGAAAACAAAAACACAACATAACATCAAAGCACTAAAATACTGAACCAGAGTCAGACGCTATTAAAAACCTGTGTAAATTAATTGCTTCAAAAGAAAAAAATCAATTTCTTGCATGTTTGAATGTGTCCATACACAATTCATATATTTTGATGATGAGCACATAGTAAATGATCTCAATGTTGAAAAGTTGAAAGAGCAAGCAAATATTCTATGCTGATCAAAATGAGGAGGGAGAATTGCTGGCGTATTCAGTGGGCGAGTATCATCCATATACCAGTAGGCTGAAACACACAAAGTGTCCTGCTGTCAGACGAAAAAAGAGAGATTCTCAGTAAAGATGGTGTTAGAACTATTTGTTCTGAGACCTGATGGTCAGAACTCACAGCTGCTGCTCCACAAAGTGCAGAATCACGTTTTTCACCCTTATGATAATAAATATACCTCACAGGTCATTGGCCAATACTCACCCTTTTACCTGACTCTTTAAGAGCACGCAAACTTCTATGTGATGTTAGTCGACATTGAAATATGCAGCTGCATATGGAAACTTGAATGTACGTATGCCCAGAGATCAATTACCAAACAGACAATTATTGAAACGACTCTGCCTCTTATCATGCCAGGGAGGAGTCAATGGGAAATATTTCTGCAGGTTTCTCAGCTGGACCCAGAAAACCGAGTCTTACTACGCTTGCAGTTGTCCCATGATGTTCCATTTTCTTATGACAAAAATGGTTCGACCTGCCCGCTGTATATACTTTTACCTTCACCGGGGTGCTCTCAAGGGCATCGCAGTACAGCTGAGATTAAATTACACCTCCGTTATTTATATTTACTAACCGGAAATAAAAAGCTGAGCAACACAGGGTTGCTCAGCTTTTTATTTCGGGGTGTCGCATTACAAGAAGCTGCACACAAATCCATGCCACATTTGCCTATTTTGATGGTTTTATGTAGTTTCCCTTCCATTTTATAGTTATATGATTATTTGTGTTACTCTCTCAAATAAAAGTCTAATAAATCACACAGAGCTTAGTGCTTGTTCTATCTATCTATCTATCTATCTATCTATCTATCTATCTATCTATCTATCTATCTATCTATCTATCTATCTATCTATCTATCTCTATCTATCTATCTATCTATCTATCTATCTATCTATCTATCTATCTATCTATCTATCTATCTATCTATCTATCTATCTATCTATCTATCTGGTGATGTCACTTGGTGCACCTCCCCCTGCAGTCCACATAAGGACTGAGATATTTAAATATTTCTCCCCCTACTTCAAACTTTTCCCTTTTCCCCCTCTCCTCCTCGCGCTGCCTCCAGTCAGAGCACCGATGCCGCTGAGCGCGTGGCTTCCTTACCGCTGTCAGCGCGCGCTCTCTGCGGTTTCTCGGTCATAAAAAAAAAACACGCAAAAAAACCCCCAACACAACAAAGGCGCCGCGAGGCAGCAGCTTCGCGTGAGAAAAAAAAAACAGAAAAGAAAAGAAAGAACCGAGGACTTCCCCCGCACTCCCCGGAGGAAAGTGGCCGCCCGGAGCCTGGCAGCATGCGGGTCCTTCTGAGCGTCCTGTACCCGCTCCTTTCCCTCACCGTGTTCGGACTCTATCCGTCCATGGTGAGTTTGCTTCTTCCTAGATTTCGCCTCGTCTGCTGTCCCCACGCTCGTTCCTTTATGAATGACATTGAAATGCCTCACTTACTGCCAATTTATTATGATTTTTTTTTTTTTTTTTTTTTTGGTGGGGGGTGTTAATATTGCTCGTTTCTTCAGACCGACAACACAAACTCAACTGTGAACTCCTAATAGAAGATAAGATTAGCATCACTGACGTACCCGGATTTAACCTGGCTAGTTAGCTTTAAAGTTGGGATAACGGCTTCACGGCACGGTTTCTCATTTGTTCTGGAAAAGACAGGCTGAATATATTTGTGACAATTAAACGTGTGAAAATGAACAGATATAAGCAACGAGCACGTCAACATTAGCAACAGTGACTGCCTTCATCAGTGGTGGTTCACAGACACTGTTAAAATGTCTGTGAAAATAACTGTGAAAAAACAACTGTCAAAATTGATCATGATAACTGATGGTGATGAAGCTACACTTTCATTTCTCCCCCCAAACTGTCATTTATGTAAAAAGACATTAAATATTACAGTTAGGCAAAAGCAGTGAGGGAAATTTCCGAAACTAAGCAGAATTACATATAATCAAGATTATTCTTCTGTATCAAATTTAAAGAAACAGAAAATGATGCGATGGTTTTCTGCTCCACGTCATCATTTCATTTCAGTCTGTCAGACTTGAAGCTTAATTAGCATTTGACAAAAATAAGGTATTAACTGGCACTGAAATGAAATAAGGTATGTTCTACAGGGTGTTTGTAGTTTGTGGTAAATTTCTGGCAGCAGCAATTTGCAAGATTTGACCATTAATTCCAGTTTTCAGTTTGATTTTATAATGCATTTATACCTTATGTGGATCGTGTGTATGCTCTGCACTGTCATGTGTTTGTGTCACTGTCATGTGTTTGTGTCCCAACCTCAGTGCCCTGCACAAAAAACAAACACATTCATCTTTATGTCTGCCTGTTCCTGTCAAGATGCTGGCTTATTGCTTAAACCTAACCTTGAGCGGTTTTGTTGGCAATGGAGATGCATGCTCAGATCACGGTAAGACTAAAGTGCTATAACAAGAAGTTGCATATGAGAAATGGGAGGGACACTGTGCTGCGTGAGGATCAGAGTCTCTGTAAGATAGTGATAGTGGGGGAGCTGCTGTCCACTTGGTGAGTCCGAGACATTGTTGCTCTGCTTCCATGCCTTTGCAGAAAATCAGAGGCATCTTCAAAAAATTAAAACTGGTTTTCTAAACCTTTTTTTTTCTTTTCTTTATTTCTTTTTTTTACGGTTCTTTGAAAATGTTATTGCTTGCACCAATTGCCTGGATTGGTGCGTTTTTACCTGTTACTGCGAATGCATCTGGTCTTGATATTTTAGAAGAATTTTTAAAGTTCTCAGTACATAAGAAAGTTGTGAAATTACTTTTGGTGCAATTATCTTCGTGCATATTGTTGGCTCTATGAAGCCAGTTTTTATCTTTCATCGGCTTCTCATAATAATTGCCAAGCTGCCATTAAGGGAAAAAAAAAAGAGAGCGAGACATTATTTTATCTGGAGTTGCATGCAAATTGCTTCAGCCTTTCAGCCTCTGTGTTTTCGATTTGTCTGGGAAGACGAACCTTTCATGGTATTATACAGAGCTGGAAATGATTAAGCTGTCAGTCTCGGGCTGTCAGGCCTTGTACAGGAGGCTTTGTTCAGGGGTGGCAGTCATTACGTCTCAACATTTAGCTGTATCTGTTTGCGAATGGCCCAGAACGACCCCTGCAACCGTTCACACAAGCTTTAGCTTCGCAATTTAAGGGGAGCATTTTAACTATCCACATTTCTAAAATAAAGGGAGTATATGTTGAGCTGATGGTATGGATTTTTCTTTGTTGTGGTGATTCGGTTTGGCATCTGTTGCTGCTGCAGTGTTCATAAAAGATCCCTTAAGAGCTTTTGGGATATAATGAAATATTTGCATGGAAATGTTTTTTTTCCTCATCATCTGGGCCTGCTGAATAGTTGCATATTGGCTGCTAATGAGACCCCGTTTCTATTCTCATCATAACTCCAGTAAGGTTTTACTCCTGTGACTGGAAGACATGTGGTTAAAGGAGAAGGATAACCTTAAAGGGAGCAATGTTATGTATGAACAAGTTTTGTGAACTTTATGTCATGTCATAATGTTATTGATTCATGAAAGCCCAAATGTTTACTCTGCCATGGACTTGCAGTCCCACAGAGCACCCCACCCATGCAACTTTCTCGCTCAGCTCCTTCAGACTAGCAACAGCAAATAGCAAACACCTGGCGTAACTGCAAGTTCACACAAAGTACTTCTCAGTCCAACGCTTCTAAGAACGGTTGTTTATGCCACCATGAGAAGCATATGTCTTTGTTCTCTTATTTAATAATTATTTAATAATAAGAGAACAAAAACAATCAGAGAAAACATAGCATGTTTTCTTGAAAACATGCTATCTTTTCAGGTCCATCTGAAAACATAGCATGATTTTATATGGTAAGAGTTCATAAGCTGCGTCCTAGGGTTGCACCGATTTATCGGTGCTGATTTTCTTAGTTGTGGGAGATCAGTGGTCGGACGATTTTTACACGTGAAGCCGATCTTATCCACCGATCTTCTCGAGCTTAGCAAATGTATAAGAATCAACCACCGTCGTCTTTTGCATTCTGGTGAGAAAGGTTTGACTGACAGACCAGCCCTCCAAATTATATCTACACGTTTATAATTAACAATAGTGACCCCACTGTTGACAACTCAACAATTTTCTTGCTATATTTAGCAACATTTCTTGCTATATTTAGCAACATTTGAGACAAAAAAGTAATCGGCAATAGCCCAGAAAACTAATCGGTGCACCCCTACTTCTTACTTCTTTGTACTCCTTTTCGTGCAAGTTAAGATTATTGTAGTACAAAAAAATATGTGTCTTTTGCATTCCTTGTTCATGTTTGTTACTTTTAAATTGTTAGGATGGCGTACTGAAGGTTGAGTGTCAGACAGAGCAGGGGCTTCTTAAAGATACAGACCAAACGGCCATCACTCAAATCTAAAACAGATGGGAAAAAATGTAATCGCTTGGCAGCTTGGAAGAAAAAAGCTGTTCAATTGAGAGTTCAGACTGCATCCAGTGTCTCTTGTTGGCAAATCACTTACCTATGTTGATGCCAGGAAGCCAATCAGATGGAAAGATTCAAACTAGAAACATAAACAGATTTGTATGGATTAAAGTTCAGAAGACAATTATGATAATCACACACGTTTGCTTCAGCTCCATCGTCCACAGCAGGACCTGACAGGGCTTGGGGATCGTTGTAGCCAAATGTGTAAGGTCAAACATCTTCCGATTCAAACGAAACACACAATTTAGAAAGAATGCCTGCTGAAAAAATGTCTCAAAAAGTAGATCTCCTCTGCCATCTGATCAGCTCTATCCTGACGCCTGTTGCGATGTCATTAGACAGTACAAACCTTTGTGAAGCTTTTAGTGAAATTTTGCAGTGAACATTCATATGCAGTTGAGTTTTTATTTCTGTATAAATTCGTCTGGGGAAAATACACCACATACTTGCCACTCTAAAGACTACTTACACCCCGATGACTTAGTTTTGCATACAGAAGGGCTGAAGCTAAAGTGCATCTAATTTTTTCCATCGTGAAGCTTAATTCGCTTTACAAAGTTGGGTTTAAAAAAGACCTTGCCTTGGTGTATTTTCCAAACACAAACACCCGACATCCTGTGAAACATCAAATGCCCATAACACACTCACAAAGGAAGTTATTTCCCCAGTAAAATGTTAAATATGTATTTCAAAATATGAAACATTCTTCTACTGAGTTGGATATGCTCCCTTTGAGGGATTTTTAATAGACTAAAAAGTTCTTTCTGTCAATCTTTAACTTCTAAAGGAAATATGATGATGCAATGCACAATTTTAAATCAATAGGTCAAGGCTAAAATGACCTTGGTGCAGCAAAGCAAAATCAAAACAATTCCAATACATCATGGAAAATGTGTTGGATGTTTCCTGATTAGTTTTGTTATACAACACTTTCACATTTCTGCATTTCTGCTTTGGGTCTCAGTAGTGCAGGAAGATACATAACATACATAAAACATAATTAGTGACATTATGTTAATATCATACTTCAAAGATTTAAATCTGTGCTTTTCAGTTTGTGTTGATTTGGATATACATGATTAAGATTGAAGCCCATGTAACAACAATGCTGCATGTTTATTTGTACGTTTGTCATATTTTGTAAAATATAATTTTTGACTCAGTGAAGGACATTTGTCATGCTAATGTAAATTTAAAATATAATAACCATTAAGAAGGTATTAATCTCTTATTAAGCCAACATTTTTATATCATAAATGTTTTTTTGTGGTTTTTTTGTATTTGTCTGATGGAAGTGTTTATTTACCAAGAGTAAGGAAATATTTATTTGGCCATAAATAAAGGCTTGAGAATTTCAATAAGATTCCAGTTTACTGAATATGACTGTTTTTACTGGTATGAGATGATGATTCTTTTGAAATTGATGGAATCTCTATCTAGTCTTTCACATTTTTCTTCCAAAGCAAGCAAAGCACTAGTAAAAGAATAATGAAGGTCAAAACATAACTTTTAAAGACAGACGTTTTACTGTGTATTAAGGCTGTAATCATTTTTCATGCATTCTGAACATGCAATATTTATAGAGCTACACATATTTGATGTACTTTGCCCATTTGACTAATGTTACTTTGTTATTCTAATGTTACAGCATGAAATGACTTTCATGCTGTATTTGAGCTGAACTCTCTTACACCAAAGTTTCAAGTACAGTTAAAACAAATCTATCCTCTGCAGCATATTTGGCATTTGATATGACAGACTAACACAACGTAACGCATTAATTTGAAGTGAAAGGCAAAGGCTTACTGCTTTTGTAATTTTTGAAGTTGTGAGTAGCATCTGTGTTTCATTTGTTATCTCTAAGTCCAGCTGTGTTTAATAAACTCCAGCTGCTCTGTGAAGACCTCTGAGGTCTGTGAGGGAGCATTAGTTAACAAACAGCACAATGAAGACCAAGAAACACAGCAGATAGGTCAAAGAGGTCGTAGAGAAGTTTAGAGCACAGTTCGATAATCAAATAGTATCCAAAACGCTAAATATCGCCCAGATTTCTGGTCAATCCATTATCTGAAGACAGAAAAAATATGGCTAATAACAGGCCAGGGGAACGAGAGCAATAGTCAGAGAAACATCCAAAAAAGTCCAAAGAAACTGTAGCTGATACAAAAATCCTCATGTATTAGTCGTGTTTTCCACACATCTGACCTTAAAAACTCCCATTTGCAGTAAGTGTACATGAAAATAATTTTTTTTCCTAACATGCAAAGCACTATGTCTGACAGAAAACCAGCAATGCACAAGTCCCTGAACACACCATTCCCACTGTCAAAAATGGTAATTGCAGCATAACATGATGGAGATTCTTTTCTTTAACACATAGACGGTGCTTCAAAGCAAAACATATTCAAGGATTTTTCCAAAATACCTGCCAAGTCCATTGGTAGGGATGCTAGGGCAGTCAGCCAATGTGTTTTTGAGTTAAAAAATGTTTAAAGTTGACAGAAAATTTCAAAAGTATCACTTGGTAATTATGATATTGGAAGACAATTAATAATATTTCAACACCCACTATAAAGTCTTGAAAAGGCAAACATAACAAAATACATTTTAAATATACTTTTTTGGGGGGGCATGACTTGTCACTATATTAAGTTGTTAGCCTTTAAAGTGGTAAAAACAGAAAATGGTTCAAGACACCTGTACTTTGTTGCTATTGTACTTCCAACTGTTACACCAAATAGACTCTAACCCTTCTTTGCCGTCACTGTTACGAGTGTCGTAAAATTAAATAAGCAAACAAAGCTTAGCCTGGTGGGGATGCAAGTGAAGCCTGGTGGCCTGCCAGGCTTATAAAACTGGGGTGAAACTTTGATATTAAAGTTTGAGCCACTCCAAACTTTAATATCAAGTTAGAACCAGAGGAAACATTTCAGATTTAAAAAAAATAATTTAAAAGGATTAAAACCAGGTTTTCTTTTTATTTCACTTTGTCTGCCACATCTAATTCCAATAAGAATCATACAGGTTTCACTGCATCAAAATGTGGTTTGTGTGTGAATATTTCTGCGAGGCACTTCACATCAGCCCTGAACTTGAGCACTGCGTGGATGATTTGAGTCTTTCCACATAGTTTGACTATGTGGAACTATTTCAGATTGGGCTTCGGCACCTGGAGGGTTATTTGCCCTCTTGTTAGCCATTGTAAGTAGGTGGCAGGCACACATAACACGCTACCACAGAAAAAGCTCACATCTAAACACAAAAGGCACCGGCTTTAAGCCTCCGCTTCCACTGAAATGGTTTAGGTCACATAATGAGGCTCTGATCACATAAACAAAAAATAAAACATGAAATGAAAGGTGACCATGACAGGGGAGATCACACAGAGAAAATGTGACGCCCTGTCATTATTACAGCATCCTATTGCTTGTCATTCATTTCAAACATACAGGGTGCTTTTGAAGTCATTTTCGGAGGGGGCATCGCCTGCCTCGAGCTGCTACCATTTCTTGTATATTTGATGTCCTTTTCAGTCTCGCATTAGCATTTATCCTGATAACGTGCCCGGGGTAATTTATCTGGGTTTGCGACAAATTAAAAGATGCCGAAGGTTTCATTTCTTACGCGACTATTCCTCACCCGGGTGGTAAACTGAAGATGTCACTTTTTCACCATTTGTCAACACAGTAAGGCCGCAAATCCGACAGGAAAATGATTACCTGAAAGTACTCATCCAAAAACTGATCCATCAATTTCGGTGGTATGAATATCTGTAATTACAAAAGTGCGGCTTTGATTTAAATGACAAATATGATGCTTTAGACATTATTTATTTATTTATTTTTCTTAACTCCTTTATACCGAGTGAATGCGGCTCCAATAATAACACGTCTAGCCATAATTACAGGAGTTTTGACATGATGTTGAAACTACCAGGGGCACAGTTAGAGCTCTCTCCCTGTTCCATGATGACTGTAATTATAGCCCAAGAAGTCTCTGTATCAGATAGATATCACTTCAAGGGAGCTAAAAGGCTGGAATGTGAGGGAAAGCCATTTGTGACCTCCATGTATTTATTCTGTACTCCAGCCGCAGGAGACTTTTTAATTCGTTACTGTAATGAGGACAAAATGTAAAATAACCTACTTAGTAGCTGTAAATATAGGAGTTTATACTCAAACACAAGAAGACGAGTTTATTTCAGCTTCGTATGAGATTTTAAGGTTTTTGACAGTCTCAAATAAAAGCAGAAAATGTTTTGTTGGTGATTACTTATTTGGATAATTTGTCTTGGGTTGTACTTTAACAATTATCTTAAATATCCACAATTATCCAGATTTCTTGCTCTTTCTATTTCCCTCTCTTTGATAGATTAATTGCTATATATCTTCTTATTTTGAGACGTTGTTAGAAGTACTAGCGGTGGGACTGGATTACTAATTATTTATTGTTTAATCAAAACCATATATCGATAAAAAAAAAAAAAACAGTTAGAATTTATAAGTTATTGAATGGGCATATGAGCTCAGCAACAAAAATATTCTTTGTTTTTAATTTATTTGGGTTTTTCAACCATTAGATTGGTGCAAAGTGCTATTATTATGTCCTATCAGTTTTCAAACATTTTATGAATCCTTTTAAAAAATACTCCTTTACAAGTGGGAACTATGGACGCTGACATTTTCTTTCCCAATTAAGATCATATTTTAGGCTTGAATAGCTTCAATAGTAGACTAACTCCTTTTAGCACAACTGGCACACAACAACAGTCTCGTCCAGATTGTTTTGTGAAGCAAAAATTAACCCCTGGTGGACCAAGAGCCTGTGTTGTTTCTTTGCAGATGTTGTTTGCAAAGGTTCCGACTCGAGAACCTTTGCAAACAAATATAATTAATTGCGTCAAAGTTTTCAATGTATTGAAATCTATGAACTCCATTGACGCATACAAATCCCAGCCTTAAACATACCATTAGGTCTCAGACTCAAAAACTGCCATACAAAAGGTAACGGCTGTAAATTTCAAGCTTTGCTGGGCATTTAAAAGAATCTTTGTGCTTGCAGATTGTTTCTTCTTTTATTTGAAGCAACAAGTCAGAGCACTTTGATGAACGTCTTACCAAGAAATATTCAGTTCTCTCGAACTACTGTGAAGCAAAGGAAAGTAGTTGAAGCAAATAAATTGCTCTATGACTTCAAAGAGCCTGCTGGAATGTGCTGATCATATTAATGCGGTGGTATTTACTAGCTAAAAGCTGTATTTAAAGACGTCGTCTTGCTTCCAGATCGAGACGGAGGTGTAGTTAAAAGGCTCTGAGGCAGCTTCAGCTTTCCATCCCACTGACACCACTGCAGAATGTAATTAGAAAGAGAGCATTTCAAAAGGTTCTTTGAAAGCAAAAAAAAAAAAAGATCAGGTGAACAACCTTAATGAATCACATATTTACGCCTTGTAAATACGTTGGGTCTAACCTTCACTATCAGACAACAATTCTGAGTGGCATGTTGCTGGACAGGAGACTTTAAAAATTCAGCTGCTAACTGGAGTTGCTTGATTTACACATTATAAGACACTTTGAAACTCTAAAATCTGATCTTTTCTTTTTTTACTCAATCCACTAAATGTAACTCTACCACCACCGACACTCTTCTATGTGTGGGTTGTTACTGAGTTAAGAAAACTCACAGTTGGCTGTTTGGAGTTCAGATGAAGTCAGAAGAAGGACAAATATGTAGGAATCAATTTTAAAATGAAAATGTGTTTATGCCATAACATACTGTGACATGTCAGCAGTTTCAGCTGAAATAAAGTAGAATGTATTGAAATCTGTGAAATCAATTAACACAAAAGAGAAAACAGGATTTTCAGCAGGTAACAGGAAAGTATTATAGCAAATTTTCTTATTTTATCGTGAACATTGTTGATAATGAACACTGGAGTTGTTATTTTCTATGCAACTAATGTTAACTCCATTTAATGTACTAAATACTTATATAAGATGCTATGCTCAGTTTAAAAACTATTAAAATTTTTTTTAAGTTATTAAAACCCTCAATTACAGCGTCTGCTCTCTTACACATGGCATATATTTTCTTATACATGGCAATATTTTGAATATTAGCTATAGTTGCTAAAGAGAAATCAGAATTATTCAAAATTGCTGTCAGCAAGTCTAAGCTTTACATAAAGCAGAGAGTGGAAATCGGGCACAAAATCCTGATTGCTGTATCTCTAGTTTAAAGTACTGCCTACGCGTCCGTGCAAAACATTTAATTACAATAACTCTTGTAAGGCTATTTGTTTATTCTTTTCAGCTTATTGTACTTCAGCAAAACACTGTGAAGCAGACATTTAACCCAGACCAACACCAACAATTAGTGGCAAGAAGTTGAGGTACAAAGAACCTCTTCGTTGTGTATCTTTGCTTACACCTTAATAAGTTTGTGTTGACAGCTGCTTAGTATTCTGCTCCAGTCTTGCAGTGTGCCACTCAGCACGGCCTGGAGCTGCCCACTGACTTTACCTCACCGATAATGTTTGATGACTGTTTCATTATCGTCCGTCGTGGTGCTCGTGACTGACACGTCGACTTGTTCAGGCCGCAGGAATTCATTGAAGCGCACCCTAGAGAAGACGCGAGAGAGTGTGAACAAGATAATACGGCAGCTCATTCGGAGTCTGTCTGGGCCGGAATGTGCCGAGGTGCAGCAAAATTATCTATTCAATCTCCTCTTTGCCGAGGTCAGAAAAGGCAAGGAGGTGGCACGCCTGTAGGAAATTAATCTCCCCGCATGCCTTTCACAAGAGTCAAATCTGACAGAGAAGATGGCTTTTTCTTTTTGCCGTGTTGTCCCACCCTCCCCACCTCTCTCAACAGCATTCGCTATTTCTTTGTCAGTGTCTTCTTGTGGCTTTTTTCCCCCAGCCTTGGGATTATTGCTGTTGCTCCTCTGCTCATGGGCGTAACTATTTGTCACTGCTGTCCTAGATGTCTGGATCACTGTGGTTACAAAGCTGGCTGCACATGCAAGTTCATCTTCCCCCTCCCATTAGAGCTAAAATGTTAACTCGTTTAAGTGGTATGATCATCAGTTACAGTAGCGATGTGCACATACTACTTCACTGGCCTCCAGTCCCTTGGTGGCTTTTTGCTTAGACAACTTGATCGATGACTGGAGCGATAGCATCTGTTTAGGGCCTCTGTCTTATGCCAGGCAGCATGGCAGCATTGTTGTAATCAAGACTTAGCTTTGTGGAAGTTGTTACCACCCTGATTTTATCTTTGAGCGTAATTAATACATCTGTATTGCACAATTTCAAACATTGACTAGCTAATTCAAACCCAGTTTCAGAGAAAGGTAAAACGAATAGTACAAAAATCCAACTAATTTACTCCGTCTATCAGAGCACTGCTGTGTTTTGCTAGGATACAGGGAGACTTCTGTGTAAGAAAATTGACTTGACGGACGATTGCGATGATGATGAAGTGAAATTGATCTCGACATTTCAGCTGGAACTGGTTTGAGCCTACCTTCATTAGATTATTACATAATTGTCTTACATTTCATCCGCACACAGCAGAAATCCACAAATCCAGGGATTAAGGGCTATTATCCTTTAGATGTGCTCTTGGTCCAACATGGCTAAATCAAATGGCTTAATTGCTTCCAAAGTGTGCAGTTAAGTTCCCCAGAGTCCTGCTAACAAATTCATTATTTGACTAACGTGTTGTAGAACAGACACATTGAAATGTTGGAGGACACGGGCCCTGGAGGCCTGGATTTGAAGACTTTTTGCATAGAAAGTCATCAAACCTTATGGTAAATGATACCTTTTTACTCATCTGTCACCAACTTATATAATTGTTGTCCACTACCGCTATGGAATTTATGCAACTAAATGCTATTTAATGTTATGTTACTGTATGCAGATGCTCTGTCTACATTGGTGAAGAATCACTCAGCTCTTAATGCAGAATTCTTGGAGTGTCTCCAATCAATGGCAGCTGGACCCATTGTGTGATTAGTTCTATAATTATTCAACCTCTAGAGATAAAGTTCTTATGCAGTCTGATAAAATATATAATAATAATAATTTGTTGAGATCTACAATCGCTTTTCCAAGAAGGATCTGGCAAGATAACAGCACCATTTACAGATATCAACAATCACATTTAAGCAGAAAAATACATAAAATATTAAAACAGCTAATAAAAAACAAGACTATCAAAAGCATTTCTATGTAAATTTAGACTTTTGATGAAAGCCATTCATGGAATTTAATTGAGTATTTTCGAGGATTAGATAAGAAAGGGGGCGAATGAAGAATATGGGCACATATTTGTAATCAAAAACCTTATTTACACCCATTCATTCAGAACTTTCAGTCTGAAAATGTGGATATTGCGCACAAACATTTTTAAAGAGCATTGAACTCTTTACTGAACTCATTCTTTTATCAAAGGAGTGTTGACGACACGGCAAACATTTTGCACTTTGGTGTACCCTGATGTGTGACCCCTGCACCTGCCATCCCAATACACATGCACTATGTACAACAGTAGTGCGTCACAATCTGCCACGCACACAAAGACGTAACAGGAATTGATGTTGCCTCATTTCATCAAGTTGAGCTCCATGTACCTCACATTTTTAATACCCCAACATACATGGCAAGATGTCAAACATTCTGACAGCAGCAATAAGGCTTGTAACGTTGTGGCTGCTGCTAGGTGAATTATTTGCCAAGCTACCTTCATTCTTCTTTAATGACCTGGCTCAGCGGCAAGGAAGGTATGACACTTCATCTTTTACACCACCATAACAAAACAGTGACAACAGCTTATCAAAATTAGACGATTTGTTGCCTGTGGGTCACACTATTACTGCAGAGGGAGTCCTTTACCTGTCACTACTTATCAAAGGTGTATTTATAAGAGACAGTTTTTTGCCAAGGCCACTGGCATTCTTTCTTTTTTTTTTCTTCTTCATCTTCTCCTATCCTATCCTTGGAATCTCATCTCGGGTAATCCTCTGAGAATTTTCACAAATTGCCAGAATGATCCCGTGGCAGAGCCACAGATCGAATTGGCCGTGTGAAAATACCTAAAGAAATTATATTATAGAGCCCAGGCTGTCTATGCCGGAGCAGAGATTTCTTTAGAGCAGCAATATGTACAGCCACACTGAGAATCTTGATTGCAGCTATAAAAAACATAAACAGGATCATTTCTTTGCCAGTTTCACAAATGAAAAACGGGGGGAAAAACAACATTTTTAAAAATATAACTTCAAGTGCTGCTGTTACAAATCAAACACTGAATCACGACAGAACACTCTTGGAGTTTACCCTACATATTTGATAGGAATAATATAGTCAGGAAATACATTTTCCAAAACTTTTGTATACAAACTTTTTTGTGGGATTATACCTGGCAACCCATGTCAGTAACCTATGGAATCATGAAACGATTGCTGAGTATTGCAATAACCTTTTTGACTGTGATAAATCCAATTTTTTATCTGTGCAAGATTTAGCATCTCATTACATAAAAATATACTTTAAGTATATTTTCAGGGTAAGTGTAAGGATCAGAAAAGATCTCATTCATAACACTTAAAATTTGATATTCTGTCAAATATTGCATTCAAGTAGATTTTTGGCATAAAAACAGGTATTGTTTGTAATTGCTTCCATCGAACTGTTGTGAATTTCCAACATATTTTAAAATATCACACAAAAGAAAATGTGTTTTGGGCGTGTTTCCACCTCCTAGTTTGGAGCGAATCAGTCAGGCTTTGCAAGTTTAATCAGATGTAGGCGTTACCCTACATCTCTGTACTCTCTGTAGTAAACAGAAAGTACAGCTTGCAAACTAATACAGGCTACACATCTCAGAAAAATTGAGACTTACAGGAAGGTGTTCAAGCGATGGTCCGCACTGTCCAGACATTGATAAAGAAATTTATCAATACAATGTTGTCAAATTTTGCATATGATGAGACTATGACCAATTAAAAACTATTTTTTTGACTAACGGGGTTTAAATACATGAATTTTCTTCCACCGCTGTTCCCTGCCTTTTTTGAGTTGACTTAAAATTTTAATAATATACACATTTTATGACAAGGTTTCTGTTTGTAAGGTTTCAAAAGTGTAAAAATGTTGAAAAGCTCTCAATACCTTTTCAAGCTGCTGTGATATTAACATTAGTTTTAAATTGCACAGTTGACCTGCTCATATCCACCGCAGACAAGAGAATTAGTTTGGACGAAATGGTTTGTGGCCAAATGATCTACACATATTTGACTCAGTAATCAGTAAATCCCTCAGTTTATTCCATACATTCAATTTCAGTCCTTCATCAGTCTCCTATATCTTCACTTCTGTCAGACTAATAGGTTCATACAAACACATTAAACGGCAAATCAGGGGGACATACAGATAATCGCTCTGGTGACAAACAGAAAAGAGATTAAGTGACGTGTATAATTGGCAGAATACTTATGTTGCATGAGGAGCACAAATCATGACTTCCACTGGGAGGCATTCATTATCATCACTTTTCACGCCTCCGACGCACGCTGCTGATTTGCATGATTTTATTTAATTATCCATGATAAGGGAAGTTGAGCCTGATTTTGAAGTTGTACCATTGAAAATAACACAAGTTAACATGGCGGCTATCACATCTAACAGCATAGCACAAAAAAAAGCTTGCATATGTTTGGTTTTGTAAGTAAACGACAAGGATTTATTCAACCAAGCAGTTTTGCTTGAATTTATGCTGTGATGTTGTGTTTTTGATTCCCGAGTTCTGCAATTTGATTCTTCTCTTCTTTCATTGCCTTTCATAACACACTTATTGAATTTGAATGTAATCTACTAAAAACAAGAATTTTTAAAGGGATTTCTTTTGCCCCAAACACCTTAGGGTCATCAAGCTTCAAGTGCTTATCCTCACTGCTGCTTTCCTTTCATTGGCATATCCTCCTTAAAAATGCATTTTGCTTTCCTTTAGCTCACGTTTTCCTCACCTGTTTTCAGGGTTTCTCTTGTGAGGGTTTTTGCTCTTTTGCCCTTTTTCAGGTTGGCCTTTCTCTCCCTTTATTCTTTTTCTTTTCTACCTAGCCAGACAATAGACACAGTGGGTAAGGTCACTACTTTTTTTTTTTTTTTTTTTTTTTTCTTTTTATGTACCGAGAAATATATGTAATGATGCAAGGAGAAAGGGAAGGAGAAGTAGGGGCGGCCATTCTCTGCTTCGAGACTTGCCTTTTAGCGAAGAAAGCACTCCCTCTACCAGATTATTCTTAAAGATGGATCTCTGGACTTCACCTCAGTCGCAGCCACTATGATGAACCTCAGGCACTACTGCTGCCATCATACCACAAACATGTATCCTGTTTCAGTTCTTCCTCCTGTTGTTCAGGCAACATGCCTCCTCCAGTGCGAAAGGACTCGGCAGGCACCTTACTAGTTAGTAGTTTTACCAATCTACAAAACTCTTGTTATGCTCCTTATCTACCTTCAGGTGGCATACCTTTGCAGATTCTGTTTTGGATGTCGATGGTCTAAAGCTCTGGTCCAATTACTCTTTTGAGGGAGTCCGTTGAGGTCTGTCTGCTCTTGTATCCAAGAGGGTCTGGAAGGTATTGCTTTCACCAGTCACTCCTCAAAAGAAAAACCCTCGTCGCCTCATGTTATTGACATAATAACTTGTAATGCCTCCAGGTTTCATCATCAACCCCCCTGTTTCACCTTCAGCTTCCAACATGAACCAACAACTGCCAAGTAAGGATACCTTTCACGTGTCTGTACTGTCACTGTCAAACTCTTTTCTACATTGAAATGACTTCTCGGCTGCCTGCCAGAACTTTCTCTTCTCTCATTCGCACTTTATTAACCCAAATGGAAAGAATGCTTCAAAGTGAGAATATGCAACACCTGTGAGGTATTTATCCTTTGCTTGTATGAGGATAGGTACCTGTGTGGATTCTAGGCCATGCCAGGACAGATTTTTCTCATCTCAGTCATTGTGGAGATACCTGCAGAGTGAAGGATTTCCTGTCCTTCACTGTCCTTCTGTCCTCAAACTTTGAGAATACTGGTTTAAACTGTTTTTCATTTCCCAAAGTTTTTTTCCCCCCTGCTGTGAGTTAATTGTGTCAGTTTTTCATAACTGTGGACTATGGTTGACTCGAGAGCAATCCAAAAACAAGACAAGTCATTTTTTCAGTTTTTCAGATTTACTAATTAGTCTGGCATTGTTCCATTTCTGCTGGTGGCTATTGCGCTGATTATTATGTTTTGGCATGACAGGCCTGATTTTCGTTTGGAACAGCTTTGCAGCTGTTTATATAGATTAATAACATGCAGTGTGGACCAGTCCCCATGGCTCCATGTCCAGCAGATTCCAGAGTTTTTGTGGCTTTAATACTGAATTTAGTCTCTAGTTAGCACCTGCAGACCTTACACTTTTATGCACACATGTTTTGGTGTTAATCATGGCGAAATGGGCCACTTTCTGGAGTTCAAAGAGTCAAAACTGGAGGAAGTTGTACTTGAGTTTCACTGTTGTGTTGACAGAACTGATGTATAAAGGCATTATGGACTGACTCAGCTGACTCTGGACCTCATTTGCTCCTCCAATCAGTTTGGTTTTAGGTTGCATAGTAACCTGCAGCTCTCTCCATCTCCTACATGCAGTAATGGTAAAAGTCTCAATCATCTGCGAAATTAAATTTTTTTATCCCGTCTCGATAAGGTTGTTGTTAAGAATTTAGACCGTTGATTACTCCTCCCACATGTTTCTGTTATTTCCTTATAACAACATGTTGGAAATAGGATCATAATTCTATAGACAGCTTATTTTCCTTTCTATGCTCTCCAGCGATTTTAATGATGTTTCCTCATTGTGTTGCTGTCTTTTACTTATTTTTTGCCTTTCTTTTAGCCCAGTTTGTGTAAAATAAATTATCGTAAGCACAAAGCCATAGCCAATTGAAGTGTTAGTAGCCACAGCCAATCCTTCTCTTCCCACTTTTCAGCCAGTTGGGAGACGGTCGTAGATTTCCGTAATGGGAATATCCTTCTGCATGTCAGTGAGGCATAAGGGACTTAAGAGGAAATTAACAGAGTTCAACATTATTGAGGGAAGGAATAAAAACCGGTCATGTGTGTAGGAAAAAAAGAAATGGGGAGGTTGAACATTTGTAATTATAGTCAGACAATTTTTATGAGACATTCATAAAATTCATGGATGTTATATGAACAGAAAAATCAATGGCTATTAGGTTTGTAGAAGTTATTCAGTTGAGTTACACACATATATGGGAATGCATGCATACATAATGTGTGCTGCTTATGTGTATAATATGACTTTTTGATGAGTCCATATGAATATGTATGTTTAATGTGTAGACGTAATCCTTTAACTTACTTAAATATTTTTATTTTATCAGAAAAACAGAACCTCTGAAGGGTTAGGCTAAACAGAAATTAGAACAATTATTATGTTTTTAATATAGAAAAGGGATGGGGATACATTATATGGTGCTTTTCCTAGTCCCTCAAATAATGTAAATATATTATTTCCTTATAAATGTTTTGTTCACTATATGTTTGGCTAAAATTACTTGTTGCATGCTTGACTGGTAAAAGTCAGATGCATAAATAAAAAAAATGATGGCAAAAAGAATTAATTAAAATATGTTTGAGCTTTTTTTTGACTGGTGTTTGTGTGGCTTTAGTATTTATTAATCTCCCTGAAATCTATCTATCCACTCATTTTCTGTAGCCGCTTATTCTGCTCAGAATCAGATGGGAGCAATCTTCAGTCTGTAGTCGTGCGAAATGGGCAAATGTAGAAAAAGAAGAAAAAGATTTGAGAAAAAAGATTGTTTTCTGAATTTTTAAAAGAACTGCATGTCTGGCCTTCCAGTTTCCAACAACGGAACAATGAACACTGTTGAATTTTATCCCATAGAGGATGACATTTGTTAGCTAAGTTAAGCCAGAATATACCAAATATTTACTTGGAAATAAAAATCCATAGTGAAAAGTTTGTCTTATGATGCTAAGTATTTTTGTCACATTTGATATCCTCCAGTTCTTAATAGGAATTGTATACTGGGATCAATAGTGTTGAATTCACAGTGTTGTCCTGCATGGGGATACAATATCTTGTTTTTGATTTACTGTCTTTGTTTATTTCTAAGTAGTTGTTGTGTGGATCAAAATGCAGATTAAGCCGTTGGTGTCCGTTGCAGTTTCGAGCATCAGGAATCCCGAGGTAGTGAATCCTTGTTTACGCTACAAAAACACAAAATCCTACCTGGTATTTTTGTCTAGTCTCTAGTCTAGTGGAAATGTCGTTACACTTGAAATAAGACAAAACTAGCTTGCAAGTACATTTTCAGCAAGATAAAGGAACTTGTTTTAAGTCAATAATTTCTTAATATTGATGAAAAATGTCTAGTTCCACTGATAGATTATGTCACTCAAAACATGGGAAATTAATCTTGTGATAAGTCACCAAACCTGTGAATGGAACAAGTACTTTTAGATCAATATTAAGGAATTATTGACTTCAAACAAGCTACTACATCTAGCTGAAGAATTGCTTACAAGTTAGTTATGTCTTATTTTACTAAGATATTTCCATTACAAACTAGATAAAAATACTTGCTAAGATATAGTGATTTTGCAGTGTAGGCAATTGAGTTTTTTTTTTTTTTGTGCTGTACTGTATTTGTGTATTGTTGGGCCCTAAATATTTCACCATCTTCTCATTTGTAGGCACTTTTTCTAACCCCAATCTTGAAGACCTAATGGATTTAAGCACAGCAGGTATATCTGTAAAATAAGAGAAGGTGTGGCTTAAGAAATTCAACACCATATATCAAGGTGTGGATAATTAATAGACAGCTTATTTTCTATAAGCAAAATGAACACAAAAAAATGCTACTAAATCTTTCGTAGCATAAATCTGGAAATATGTAGGTCTTATTATTTTTTCTCCTCACTTTTGACACTAGATGTGTTGATCACCATCAGAATGTGGTGCCATCACAAAAGATATTCTCTGCTGTACACCCGCCTGCAAAACAAGCTCTGTCAGTCAGACCACGGCTAACAAAAAAGAGAGGGAAGAAGAAGAAAAGGAGGGAAGGCTGTTGAAGAACAGCAGGCAAAATCAGAGGAAATGCGAATCCGTCTTGGCAACTGTTTATATCTGGGTCTGGGCGTCGCGTTTGACCACTCAAGCAGGGCGGCGTGCGTGTGTGACGGCTTTGCAGAAAGCACGACTCTGCTGGGCAGACGACTGGGTGTGGGGTTGTGTTTTGGGGGGGGTGAACTGCTCGATGCTGTTTTGTAAGGATGATTAATGACCAAGTCTTTGGCTTCACAGAGCTTGGAGCTCTGTGAAGCTGTTGTAGCCCTGAAAGCCTGATCCTCTTCCATTTAACGTGCTGAGAGATTGAAAATGCTGACAAATTAGGTGTAGCCTCCTCCAGTGCATACTGTAAGTTGGCCGATGACTTGCCACATCGTGAAAAACGAGGAAGGAAAAACGAGTCATGACCATGCCTGAGTCAGAAACATGTCAGACGGACAGCATGTGGTTTGTTTTTTTGTGATAGCAGCGTCTCACTTTTGTTTTTGCTTTGTGAATATTTAAAGAGGCTTTGGTAAAAAGTCAAGGAGAGGTTTTCCTGGCCTACTTTTTCTTTTCAGAACTTGCCAGATACCATCCATTTCATTCTGCAGCTCACTAATGCTTGCTGACTGTGTGCTTCTCTGCAACTCTTTGTCAGCATTGTTCTACTTTCTTTGTTTATTTCAGCAGCTGTTTACCTACATAATCGTTCATTCAATAATTCACCCACACAATAAACCCGTTATCTCTTTTTACTGCATCTCTTTCTACTAGGAAATTACTATAACTATCCCTGTCTCACAAACATAACTTATTTTTTAGAAGAAAAAAAAAATCACCCTTTCTAAGAACAGTTACACCTGTAGAGAAAAATGAAACATATTTTATTAGCTTATTTGAGTTTTTTTAATTGTATTTTTGCCATGTTTGTGTCTTTTAAAAGAGATATTGGACTTCAGGTCCAATATCTCATTGGATATTGCTTTTTCTTGAATATAAAAAGCCAAATAATAATACACAAAAGATCTCACTTAAATGTTTCATGATAATAAAAAATACATTTTAAGATTTTAATATATATATGTTGTTTTAAAAATCGGAAGTGGCCTTGTCAAAGTTTGGACTTGAATCCCATAATTGTTCTAAAAAGCTTGCCATTTTTTTGGTATTAGAAAAGCTTATCTGTTTTCAGAGTTGATACGTGTAAACGTCTGAGAAAACCCTGTTTCTCTTTTTAGAGAGCGGACAGTTTAAGATTTTTAAGCGTTTAGAAACCTCCTCTTCCTGTCATAAAACCAGCCCAGAAGCTTGTGTTGTGACAGCTCAACTGTGATGTGAAATTAGTATCAGCATCAGCTGAAGCAGGAAGGAGTCCAAAACCAATTTTCCCTGAGGGGAGGTAATAATAAAGAACAGGACTGCTAAAAAAAAAAAAAAAGTAGAACGCCTAAGTAGATGTTCAGAACTTTTAAAAAGTAATGCTTACATCAACGTGTCAATTTGCTCTAAACAGCTTGTTTCATTGAAATCATGCATGTAGAGCCTGCTTCATGTCACCCCAAAGTGTTTCAGTGAGATCAGGATTTGGGTTTTTGATTTGACTGGTCCATTGTTTCCATGCTTGGTGGATGTACTGGTAATTTTTGGGGGGGTTCCTGTTATGTTGCGAGGCCCGGCTCTGCTTCAGGTTTTAATTTGGTTCAGATAATGCCACATTTGTTTTCTGAAAAACTGAAAATCATAGGAAAATTTATGCTAAGTGCTGCTACAACAAAGCATCCCCAAACCATGACCCTTCCACCTCCATGCTTCTTGTATTCTGTATTCATCTACAGTTAAACGCATCCTCTGATATTGATTTCCAAACAATTCAATTTCAGAATCCTCCATCTAAATAACAACATTCAATAGATCCTTGTCTTTGTCCACATTCTCTTTGGCAAATTTCCATATACCTACTAGCTGTTTGCTAATTACTGCTGGCTAGTCTGAAGGAGCAGCGTGGGGGAGGGGTGTCAGGTCCACCCAGGCATTTTGCACAGTTGAATGGTTACCATGGGAGAGTAAAGGATTTCTCAAACATGAAAGTATCAAAGCAACATTCCAGGAACGTTTTTGATGAGTGAACAATATCATAAAGTAATTTAAACGCAAAAAAGGCAATTTTACATAATGTTTCCCCTTTAAGCTTGCTTTGTTTGCTACATTACAACTTTAGACACCGAAAAAAATTCACAACCGGGTTAAATATGGGTTATTAAAAGAATGACATTTCAAAACAGCTACTCTTGACAAGCCACAGTTGGCTCGACACAATTAAAACTCAACGGTAACAGCGTGGCGTGTCTTTAAAGGGAATACAATCATATTTGCATGATTGGCTTGATCCTGCCGCTCAGTTCCTCTACTGGAAAGAGGCTGTTGCAGCTTCTTCGTCAGTCCAAGAAACTGGAAGAATTTACTGCTTTAATTTAAATTGTGATTAAAGTCCTGCTGTTTAATTCCAGCACTAGTGGCCACATCTGCTCCCCTCAGCAGGATGCTCTGTCAGAAAACTTTAACATCTCAGCGTAGGGTAACTTCTTCAAAAATGATATTGCAGGATTTAATGACAGTAATGACACAGTTTGGATGGTAAGGTCAATGACCGTCATGCAAAACGGGTTAAAGACAAAGACACTTATTTCTAAACATGATATTTAAAAAAAGGAATGCTGATCTGAGAAGTGCAGTGCCTGTGTCCCTTGAAACCTATATGTGTTTTATTAGGAATGCTTTTGGTAGAAATGGAGAGAAAATAATCGATTTTATAAATAAAATTTGGAAACGGGAGACTTTAGTCTTTAGGGGCATACCTTCATCAGATTTGCATTTTCCGAGAAATGTAGTGAGAGTTAATTATTGTGAAAAGCAGTGGCTTTGTCTGTGTTGAGCTTGAAATTGGGCCTCAGAATCTTTAGAAAGAGCTCCAAATGAAAATTGAAAATAGCAAAACAGATTGCTTTTTTCCCCTTTTTGAAGTACGATCTGTGATGATCTAATTAAATACATTTTATAGACTGAATCAGATCAACCCATCTAAAATGTGATAATTAATTTGTTGAGTCTTTTCATTCAGTATTACGCAACCAAATGCGTTTTGACGAGGCTCGGATTTTGGATGAAAAATAGCTTTCGAAAAATCAAAACCTTGAAGGAGGTACTTTACAAAGTTTTTATTAAATCCAAACCCAAATTTCTGTATTACAATTTTTTTTTAATTGGTCTGATGGAGTATCCTTATATTAAATGTATTTTTTTATTCCTTTGGCTGGAAGCAGATAATCTTAATTAACAGAAATAATAATTGCATGTTTGTGTTTCACTCAAAGAGACAAACCTTTCAATAAAAAAAATTATTGGATTTGAGTGATAAAATAAATTTTTATTTTAATTTATGTGGTTTTAAATGTAATTTCAGCTACTCCTTATGCAGCTTCTGAGTGTTGCTGTTTGTTTTTACCTGCAGACTATCGGCCCTAAGGAGGGCTGGCAGGTGTACAGCTCAGCCCAGGATGCTGACGGCCGCTGCATCTGCACTGTGGTCGCGCCGGAACAGAGCCTGTGCTCCAGAGATGCCAAAAGCAGACAGCTTCGACAGCTGCTGGAGAAGGTAAGCACGGTTACAAAAGGGATGTTTACCTCCCCCAGTGCGCCACGCACAAGCACACATACAAAATCCTGAAACCCCTGCAACCTTTTGTTTGTTTAGAACAACCTTTTTTCATTTCCATGGCCACGACAAAGATGTCTACGTGGAGGTTTTTAGTTATTTAATCTAATGACGTCAAGCACATGGAAACAAAAAAAAAAAAAAAGAGAAGTTGTTTTTTACCAAGTGTTATGTGCATCAAAAACATTTGGTGCTATTTGTGATTTAGAAGAGCAATTAAAGAAAAGCATGTTTGAGTTGCTTTAGCAGAAACAAAAAATCTTTTTCAGCACCATTATAAAATATAAAATTAATCCACCAATTTCTGTCAATTTTATTTACTTATAGTATTTAATTAATTTAATAATTCTTAATTAAATACAAATAACAGTAGCTTTAGACATGTAAGCAGAGCATCACAAGCAAACAAATTTCTGAACATCAAAGAACAGTTCTCACTAACTGAGTCAAGTCCTACCACTGACCACAAAGAGCCAATCAAAGGAATCCGATCGCTCGTCAACGACACATCAGCCTGGAGTTGTTTGCTTTCCACCAGTTTCTGCAGCTTTTCTTTTGCGTGACCCAGTTTTAAGCCAGTTTTCAATTATTATTTTTAACACAATCCTGTGGTAAGCTACCTGACGCCACGGTAAATATACCATTGATAACATGTAGTACCTAGTGGACCAATAGGGGGCGACCACCACTGATCAGTGGACCACAGTTTGAGACAGACTGCTCTAAATGTATAGCCAGAGCATGAGTGGAATAGTTTAAATTAAAACATATTCATGTGCTACAGTGGCCTAGTCAAAGCCCCTACATAGATCCAATTGAAATGGTGTCGGAAGACATGGAAGTTTGACGTTAAGTGTGACTGAACTTAAGAAATCCTGTAAATAGTGGGCAGAACTTTCAGCCGTGGGAAGTGCAAAACCATCAGACGTGACACAAAACACTTTCGCTTGTAATTGCACTGACTATTGACGCAGAGGTACTGAATGTAACTGCATGCCACGCTTTCTGAAAATGCAATTAAAAAAGAAAAAAAAAACATTTTTCTTTCACTTAAATATGTTTTTATTTTCAATTTTAGTTTGTGGTTGTAAATCAAGGAAAGGTTGTTGTTGAGTCACCAACAACATCAAAAACACTCTGAGCTACTTGATAAGTCGAGTGAGAGAAGAGCCCGTCCAGAGAATTGGACAGGCATTCAGTGATACTCATTTTCAGTGCTTACAAGCAGAACGTCAACCAGTTGTCACATATTTCTTTTTGACCAAAGACTTATAGACCCTCGAGAACACATTTTTCCTTCCACATACTTTACTTATCCTCAAATGCAATCTCGCTTACATCTCCGGTGACGCCGCTGTTTTGCCCTGATGCAAATAAACGTGCTAATCGAGTACAAATAGTGGAACTGAATAAAACAGCTTGTGGAGACTGTGTACCATTTTTCAGGATGCCGTCTTTGATCCTTTCCCCTGTACCTGAAATGTGATTCATAGAGAAAACACAGCCCTCTGTACTGTTTGGTGTGTAGTGACAAACATCCAAAAGCTAGACCTGCCATGACCCCATGTCCATTAATCACCACCACCCACACACAGCAAGCTAACGCGTGGAAAACCTGCACACCTACACATAAAGAAATAGAAAAAGGTAATGGAAAACTGGCTAGTTCCAATACTTTTAGAACATTTTAGAACCCTATAATAATCCCTAGCATATGAAAAATGCTGCAAATAACAAAATATATCCTCATGAATGACTCAATTTGAAATTTTTTGAAATATAATATGTGTGTATTATGTAAGCACACTCTATTCATATAGCTTTATTTTGGCTGCATACTGACTGGGGCGGTCACTTTCCACAGGTCTGACATCACAATATAACGACAGTTAATGTTATGGAGAATAACACTGATTGTGTGTAAATATTAAAGCTGATCTTGCAGGAAAATATATATATATATATTCAGAAAATATACACCAACTACACTGTAAAAAAGAAAAGTCTCTTAATTGCGGTAAAATACTGGCAGATGTGGTTGCCAGAATTTTACTGTACAAATATGAATTAGAGACTTTTTTACAGTGTAGTGACAATAGTTTGCTGTCATTTGTACAATGTATTGATTACTTGCTGTTAGCTCAGTCTGTGAACAGAGACCGTCTCGGGTTGTTGCTAACCTTGACCTTTTCCGTTTAAGGTGCAGAACATGTCTCAGTCCATTGAAGTGCTGAACCTGCGCACTCAGAGGGATTTCCAATATGTCATAAAGATGGAGAACCAGATGAAAGGCCTCAGGACCAAGTTCAGACAGGTTGAAGATGACAGGAAATCCATCATGGCCAAGAATTTTCAGGTACTCCCAAGCACTTTGTTATCACAGCGGTTCGTTTAAACCAGTGGGTTTACTTCACTTAGTTGCCTGGGTTGATTGTATTTCATTCAGATCTCGTTTTAGGCCCTTTTTCTTTCCACTACAAGTGGAAGAGATGGGTTTTCTTGGCTCTTGTGGCCTTTATTTGACAGTTGTTAGAAAGGAAAGTGTGTTGTGAGAGAAAGGAAGACATGCAGCAAAGGTCATCAGGCTGGGACGCGAACCTGTCACGGCCACATGATGAACTAAGGCCTCTCCCGACTTCAGTCGTGCTTCAGGCCTGTCCCTCCACCGCACTCCAGAAGAGAGACTCCACCCACTTTTCACACTGAATTTAAAGCACTTTGGAGTCCTTCACCTCAAGATTTCCTGCTTAGAATTTTGTGTCCAATTTTGACCCAAACTCACTCAAAAAGAGCCATCGCCAATACATGCAACTGTAGTCTACAAAAAACTGACATCTCACTCCTGCTGACAATATTATCATGTGAAGCAGTTTACCTCGGCGCTTTGCTAATTCTAAAGTGTCTGAATTAGCAAACACTGTGTTTTGATACGACTCATTGATAAGTGCCCCCATAAAATAGAGTGGTAAAAGCCAATTTCATTAATTCTGTTGTTTTGCTTTCATGTTTGTAACATTTCATCACCAGCTTTTCAGATGTGCACACAAACTGTGTGTGTGTGGGGGAGGAGGTGTGTGTGTGTGTGTGTGTGTGTGTGTGTGTGTGTGTGTGTGTGTGTGTGTGTGTGTGTGTGTGTGTGTGTGTGTGTGTGTGTGTGTGTGTTTCTGGTCAGCTTGTGGGAAGAGGTGGGTGGAGTGGCCAGAAATGCATCAAGTAGAGGTAAAATGAGTAATCTAAAAACTTTTTGGTTAAAAGGGCTACTTAATGTTTTGTAACATCTGATTTAATTTGTGAAAATAAGGTAATCAAAAAACAAAAATATAAACTTTCCTAAATAAGAGAACATTGTGATAAAACAATAAATTCAAGCTAAAATAAACACGTTTCCAAATATTTTTCCTCCCAACATGAAGCTCTCTAAATCCATTCTTACAGCAGGCAATGAAAATCCAGCAGAACAGGACAAAGTTTTTCCTGTGGTGTTATCTTTTTTTGACTTCATATTCATTTGACCTCAAATGGAACAGCAGACTCAGCAGAGCGAGAATTACATGGTGACAATGAAGCAAGCCTACAAACAAGAAGTCTCACTTAAACACGGACTGTGTGTGTGTGTGTGTGTGTGTGTGTGTGTGTGTGTGTGTGTGTGTGTGTGTGTGTGTGTGTGTGTGTGTGTGTGTGTGTGTGTGTTAAGTAATCTGTTAATTTTGTGGGAGAGAGAGAAAGAAAGTTGATTTTTTTGGGGTCCATTTGTGAGATAAAGTCAATGTTTCAGTTTTTAAGGGTCTAATTAAGTTTTTAGGCTCTAATTAAGTTTTTTAAGCTCCTCCCAATTATTTGGAAATTGGGAGGAGAGAGAAGGGAAAGACATGCAGCAGATTCATCACAGAATCTCCCTTTGCTGGTGGAGTGACATCATTCCACCACCAATTATCCTACTCTTTATTCTTTACCTTGAAAACAAGAATAATTCCTGATTCACTTGTTTTTATCCCGTATATCAGGAGCATCCGACTGATTTCCATTTGGGGCCAGATAGAAAACGATAGTGGGAAAGAAAATGTATCATAAATAGACGTAAACAACGGTTGTAATGTTCTGGTATTGTTGTGGCTTGTTTATTGTTGTCATGGCAACCGCCTACCAAGATGGCTGCCAGGTAAAACAAAGAATACTGTAATCTATATTTTCAGTGTTTTTTCTGGTTTGGTCACATGATCTGCAGACTGACAGACAGACTTTCAAGAAAACTTTCAATGGCGGGTAAAACAGCAGGTCAATAGTGGTGGAACCAAAACCAGCTCTGTCTCAACTGTTTGCTGAAAGAACATGGAAGATGGTGAGGAATGTTTTAATAGAGAGCCTCCATCCTCATGTTTCATCAGTTTGAACCTCTGGGCTGATTAAGGCCTTATTGTTCCTCTGGTCACTAAGAACATTGATTAGACGTCATTTATTGACAGTACAATTATTATTCTTAACCAGATTAAAAGCATTTATCTGTGGAACGCTAAGTGTATGTATTGCTTGGTGCATATATTGTTGATATAGTTCAGGTATTCAAGGTTTTTATTGTCATACCACCACCGGCCACCAGGGGCTCCCCAGCGTGCCTCAGCCCCAGGCCAGGGTGGCTCCAGGGTGGGACCTCATGTACGGAGAGAACAACCCCTGTTTCCAACGGTCGTATCATCATAAGGGATCTTTGGGCTGCACTTGGTCTGGTCCCTCACCTAGAACCCGTCTGCACTGGGCAGCAGAACTCCTAGGATCACTGGGACACGCAAACCCCCCCACCACGATAAGGTGGCAGCCCATGGAGGGTGTGTGTGTGTGTGTGTGTGTGTGTGTGTGTGTGTGCGCGTGGGTGTGTGTGTGTGTGTGTGTGTGTGTGTGTGTGTTTCTGTGCCTGGTGCATCTTTGGTTAAACTTGTTTGCACTATAATAGGCAGAAAGTGTACTAAAGTAAAAGTTACTCCATAATAACATTGTTCATGTTGAAGTAAAAAAAACATAGTGCTATAAAACTACTTTTATAAGTTTATTTTTCTCTACATTTTACAGAAGAAATTAAAGCTGAAATGTAGCAAGTTACTCCCCTTCCATTGAGCTAATTGGCTAAGCAGTTAGTTAGCCATTCTTGGCCTTTGTGGTAATTAGGTTTTCCTTTTTCATTCTTTCTTTTTATTCTATTTTTTCAGAAGAAAAGTAAAATATGGTTTTGGAGTTTGTTTCTCGGTAATGTCTGGGAAATATCTTTTGTTCCACATCAGGCGTTTTCAACATTTACAATGCAGAAAAACAGTTTTCTTACTACTCCCAAATACATTTTGCCTTGAGCTGCAGAATCTACACTAGCCTTGGGGGGGAAAATTATCCTTTACCTTAAATATCGGAACAGTTTTACAACATTACTGCTCTAAGTTGTTAAGAGGCACTGTGGAGAGTCTAAAGAATCAAACACAACTCTGAAGCCGTAGGTTGCAGACCCCCGGTTTTTGTTTTGTTCCATTTACTGCTTTGCTTTATTTTTGTCGGACTTGCCATGCCATTGTTTTATTAGTGCTGATGTCTCTGCCCATTTTTGCCTCGATCTCCCGGTCATTGTTCTCCCAGTTCTGCCGCAGCACTTTTCTACCATTGTTCTGTGCTGAGATTTTCTTCCTTTTTTATTTTCCGCAGTCCTTTAAGTTTTATTGGTTCTCGTCAATAAGCTTTAAAAATACATCTTTTGCTAATCATCTATGACCTCATTGTTGGTTCTCCAACTTAGTCCTCTGATATTTACCTATATGGAGATGCAGTTCAGTGCTTTACATCATGAAAACAGCATAAACTTCATACAATCAATAATAGTCAAATCCAGTAGCATACATTGCATTTGTCAAGTGCCATCATTAAAATTATCAGTACATATCAAATATGTTGGTCAACGTTTCATTTATTATGAATATAAAGGCAGCTCTGAACTGGTGGGTTTTCAGTCTAGATTTAAAGGAACTCAGTGTTTCAGCTGTTTTGCAGTTTTCCTGGACTCTCGTTCCAGATTTGTGGTGCATAGAAGCTGAATGCTGCTTCTCCATGTTTGGTTCTGGTTCTGGGGATGCAGAGCAGAACCAGAAGACTGGAAGGTTGCTATGGCAACAGTAGATCTTTAATGCGTTGTGGTGCAAAGCCGATCAGTGATTTATAAACTTATGAAGTTATTTTAAAGTCTTTTCTCTGAGCTACAGGGAGCCGGTGGAAGGACTGTGCTGTATCTTCCTGGTTTTAGTCAGAACGTGGGTGGCAGCGTTTTTGATCAGTTGCGGCTGCCTGAATGTTTTCGGTTGTTGTTTTTAGGCTGGCCCGCGAAGACGCTGTTACAGAAATCCATGCGACTAAAGATAAAAAGTCAATTTTGCTCCGTTTTTTTGAATCTCGCCGCAACTTCAGTCCTTTAATCCGACTTCAAAGCTGTTGGGCTTTGTAACTTTGCATTTGTGGAAGATGTTGGCTGTAAACTTTTGAGTCACGGTAGCAGAAGGCTGCTTTCCCCCCCCACCTTCCAGCAAATAGCCACGCTGTTCTGGCTTCACACATTCATCACGTCTTGAAGTAGGTTTTGATCCCGTCAAACAGCACCTTGTCTCCCTACTCACTGCCTCTCTCATCATCATCATGTCGTCTCCCATCTTTTTGCCGCCACCGTGCCCCTTACCCTCCCCCACTCCAGGAGCTTAAGGACAAGATGGACGAGCTGAAGCCATTGATCCCCGTGCTGGAGCAGTACAAGATGGACGCCGCACTCATCTCCCAGTTCAAGGAGGAGATCAGGAACCTGTCGGTGGTGCTGACGGGCATCCAGGAAGAGATCGGGGCCTACGACTACGACGAACTGTACCAGCGGGTCCTGCGGCTGGACACCAGGCTGCGCAGCTGCATGGGCAAATTAAGTGAGTGCTGCTTATGTACGGCGCTCCCCACTGGATTAAGTCAGAATTTCAATCATGTCTCCAGGAAGCTGACATATTGTGAAACCTGCATGAGCTCAGCGTTATTCTCAAGTCTTATTAAAAAAAAGAAAGAAAGAACAACCCCGGCGTTGCACAGGAAAATGAATAACACCAGCAGAAGAAATATTAGATGCAGCCAGAAGTTGTCAGATCCATTCCTTCTCCTTCCTCGTTTTTTATGCTGCCGGGGAGCATATAGCAAAAATAACCATAGGGGATACATGAGTAACAAGTATCGTCCACAGCTTCTTAGTGCTGCTTGTGTGCAGCTGGTAAAACACGAATTGAACACCACAAGGGTTTTTCTCACTTTAATTATTAGTTGTCTGCAATGACGTCATACATGAAAATAAATTAGTGGAGTTAGTTCACTAATGAAGTTATGGGAATAATACAGGAAACTGAACATTGACATTTAGTTTTAGTTATTTTGGTCAGACGCATAGCTCAAGTCAGGTGTGACTTTTGACTCATTCACAATTCCAAGCACTCGGAATTGCAAATCAGATTTTTTTCTGCACCTCCATTCTGCGGGTTTATACGTGTTTTTTGCATATTTTGCCAGGTTATGTCCAATCAGTCGCTGCATTAAAACACGGGCTCATTGTCTTCCTTTCAAAGAAATCCCAAGTGGTTAATGGTTAGCTCCCTCATTTTTATTCCAGTGCGACAAAACGAAGCCAATCCAGTTCGCGCTGGTGTCGGCTGTTTTGGATTGATGGCTTTTAACAGCAAAATCTTCCGCGATCTCTTGAAGGAGGCAATTAGGAGTAACATGTCCTCCCTTATCGTCTTCTAATGAGCAGAAAACGAAGCAGCTCGTGGTGTTAATCTTCTTCGACTGCAGCCCCGCTTCTCCAGAGAAGTTTGTGATGCCATGAATTAGTTAGAAGTTCGGGGTCTGAATCACTAACTAACCCTGAGCTTTTAAGGCTCTGTTTTCTTCTGCTTAAGGGGAAGCAAGCAGTTTTATTTTAGAGAGTGTTGTTTTTGTACACGGCATTGAACTGAGGCCCGCTGCGGCTGCGTTAAGAAACTGTAGAAACCCCTGTGAACGCCGAGTAACTTTTAGATTCAAACAACAGTCGGACAATTAAGCTTGGAGTTAAATAAAGTGAAGCGGCTGCTATCTTAGTATGCACAGGGGGCACGCTCCCTGGCGACGCAGGCATGAAATTGGCTTGAGGAATCTAGTTAGAGACTGAAACCATCCCCAGAACATCTTATTGCTGCTTTTCTGTATCAACAGCATGCGGGAAATTAATGAAAATCACTGGACCCGCTACGATAAAGACATCTGGAACCCGGTTTGGGGCTTGGATGACGGATCCGCTTGCAACAACCCGAAACAACAGGGTGAGTCGTGATAAGATTGGGTTTGTTGCTGGGTTTTTTTCCCAAAGATCAGAGCAGGTACTGAGAGGAGAATGCTTGTGGAGTAGATTTAGATTTTTAACAGTAAGAGAAAGAGAAAAGCAGTGATTCTAGTTGGACCATTTTCTATTTTTTTCTGTAATTTTTTGATGTAATCATATAGAGAATTACCAATGATGACAGCTGATGATGTCATACAGTGGCATAGACATAATGTTAATGCCACTGTATTAACAGTGAGTAGGACTAACAAATTTTATGTTAGTCCTACACACACACAAAATATTTATGGAATTGTTTTACTAATAATAATAAAATCCCCAAAAGATTGGAATGCATATGTATAGTCCTGGTAGCTACTTTTCTAACTAATGAACATTTACCAATAACACCTTTTTTTTTTACCCTTGAAATTGTCTCAGAGGCCTTCACAGAAAACATTGTGGATTTTTGGTTGCACTGGATTTTATTTAGAGGAGTACGAGTAAATTGAATACAAAAGCATGCTGCAGTTTATTCCCTGATTACTGGGATATGCAAAGAAAACTTCAATACATTTTTGTGAATGTAGATGATGTGAATGAAGTAGAGTCTTCCATCTCATGTGTGACACAGAATTTATGTTGAGGTATTACAGTGAAGAGAGCTGAAAACCACAAACTATTTTCCTTCCAATTTATTATCATCCACTTCTTAAAGTTGGTCGATCACATAAAACCTCGTGAAATAAAAACTTTGCGGTGTTACAGTGAAGAAATTTGAGAGAGTGGGATATTGTAGCCAGTCCCCGCAAAATCTAACTCATTCCTCCGTTCTCTCTGACATAGGTTTGGTATATGGACAGTTATACCAACAGCAAGATTGTGCGCGAGTACAAGACGATAGACGACTTTGTGTCGGGAGTGGTTTCTCAAACCTACAGCCTCCCGTTTAAATGGGAGGGAACCAACCACATCGTCTACAACGGCTCGCTTTACTACAACAAGTATCAGAGCAACATAATCGTCAAGTACAACTTCGAGACGGGCACTGTTCTCGCCCAACGAGCCCTGGAGTTTGCCGGCTTCCACAACATGTACCCGTACACCTGGGGAGGGTACTCTGACATCGACGTCATGGCCGACGAACTGGGAATGTGGGTCGTGTACGCCACCAATCAGAACGCCGGCAACGTTGTCATCTCACAGATAGACCCCGACACCCTGCAGGTGCTGAAGACGTGGAATACGGAATACTCCAAGAGGAACGCGGGCGAATCATTCATGATCTGCGGGACGCTTTATATCACCAACTCCCACCTGTCGGGAGCGAAGGTGTACTACGCGTACTCCACCAAGACATCCAGCTACGAATACATAGACATCCCGTTCCACAACCAGTACTTTCACATCTCCATGCTTGACTATAACGCCAGAGAGCGGGCGCTGTACGCCTGGAACAACGGACACCAAGTGATCTTTAATGTTACCCTGTTTCATGTCATAAAAACTGAAGACGACTCCTAAATGTGAACCAACGAAGAAGAGCTGCTGTTTGTGATACCAAGACCAGCCAATGAACTGTTTCCTTCATCAGAATTGAACTGCTATCTCTACTTGAACCTTTTGGAATTTCTGGCTCCGTCTTCTTGAGCATGGACACTAGTGACTTTACAATAAAACATAAAAAGATTTTTTTCTATAACTTTTCATTGCTGCTGATTAGTCTGGGTATGCCTTATTTGCAGAGTGTTGAGTTTTCCAGCTAAAAACTCGAATCTTTTGCATGAATGTCATAAACTTGTCCACTGTACTTTGCTAAAATCCTAGTTGTTTTTGTTGCAAATTAGATTATTTATTTACTTATTTATTTTGCTTTCCAGTGTTTGCTTTGTTTGTATAATTAAAGTCTATTTAAAGTCGTATTTAATATTTGGAATCAACCTGCCGGCTACTCGCCACGATGTAAATGAGAAAACGCGGTTGAGCTCTGGTCAGGGATTGGACCCTGTAAATTATTAATGACACGATGTCTCTGTGAAAGAAGAACGTTTGTATTTTTTTATAAACAAAACCACTGAAGAATGTTTGTGCATTTTCATTAAAAGTGAATCTTGTACATTTCATGAAAATATTTTTAAATGCTAAAAAAAATAAAATAATTGATCCAATGAGATAAAATAAAAAAACGGGAAACTAGTTGATAAAGTTTGCAGTGTTTTGGTTTTTTATGTAAAGTATGACAGCAAAACTATTTACGTTTCACTTAACTTCGTCAAATTGGTTACTGCTAGAAATTTTATTTCTTTGGCTTCTCACTAAATCCAACTATCCATCAAAAACAAAAAGATTTTGTCTTTTTTTTCTGCTTTTTGAAAAATTGGCTTAACCAAAAAAAAAAAAGTGTTTTGCAGTGGTCATAAAACCTGAAGGGATTTATGAATAAGGAATGCAGATCAGTATTTATTACTGAGTCATGATGTGGGTCGATTCCTGCCAAAAATAATAAATAAATTCAACCTCAAGAAAACGTTCAACACCATGTTATCAAATATTCAACAAAACTTAAGCGAAACTTGAAACATTTGTAAAAAATAAAATAAAATAAATAATTAAAAAAACAGTGATACAAATCCTTTTTTTGTATCACATAAAAATAGTGTTTTCTTGTCCCCGTTCCATCGTTTTTGAAGAATCTTCCCAGTATCCCGTAAAAAAATGAGGACATCTCTTTCTCTTTTTTCTTTTGTCAAACCAGTATGCAAATGTCCTCTTTCTGCTCCTGTTTACCTTCCACACAACATGCCGACTTCCATGGAAATGTGGTTTTATTTTAGTTTATTCCAATCATGCAACCTGTTGCCTGTGCTCTTGCTAGATTGCATACAGAGCCAGTCTGGACATACAGTATTCATAATACACACAGGATCGGGCCCTGCTATGAATACTGAGCACAACCTCTTTCACAGAGTCTCCTCCATGATGAATTTGCATGGCACAGATTACTTTTTTTTTCTTTTCTTTTCTTCTGGATCATCAATGACTCAAAAAGCACAACTGGACAATTTCCCAAAAGAAGGAGAAGCTAAATATGCTGATGCAGGCAGCCAACCAAAATGCCCTATTTTGTTTGCACAATGTAAGTTGGATTTTTTTTTCTGATACGTTAATATATAGTATATACCTGCTGGAAGAGATGTACACATCCACCGCCATTTAGTTCAAACCTTAAAGCTGCAATATGTAACTTTTAGAAAAATCTATTTTTTAACAACAGAAATTGTAATTTGGTTTTTTTCCCCCTCACATTTAGGTGATTATTATTAGAAGCCATCTCTGTATTGTAGTTCATGTGCACAGTGCTACTTGCATATAATCTGGGAGCAATTTGCAAAAAGCTCAAAAGCTGTGAACTGAATTCTTATTTTCAGAGGTCAGAGGAGTTGAAGAAATAAGTCGATGCGTCGTCAAAAGGTCAAAATTGATCTGACGTTAATGGTGCTGATGAGAGCGTGGTGATCAGCGCCGCAGCGTAGTTAGCTTTCCGAAAACAGATCACTCTAGCAAGTATACCTCTATCGCTTCTCAGTCCTTGGTCCTCATCTTCCCGGCCTGGACGGGTCGCAAACCAGAATCAATCCTAAAAGCAAAACATGGATGCTTCTAGCAGCCACAGCATCCAGAGAAAATGCTCAGGGCGATGTGCGAGCTCCACACCCAAAGCCCCTGGATTTAAATCACCAACCTTTTATCTTTTTTTCTTTTTTTTTCTGTGATTTAACAACGCGCCGCTTCGCCCTTCCTGCAGAGGCCGTTTATGGTAAACAATGAATGGGAGTTGTGCCCATAACTCAGGCGACGGCGGGCCTCGGAGTAATTTATGAAGATGTCTCGGCCCCTTCTTTTTATCATAATAAGGATAAAGATGAATGGCCATGATGGCCGGGATGATGACAGCGGAGGAGGGATTTTCATGCACTCAGCATGAGGCTCTCTCTGGGGCTCCAGACTTTTCATTTGGCATTCCCGTCAGCCTGTGGTGGTGAAAAGATGATGGAAGGATTTAAGGAAAAACTGCCATTTCTTCCATCTCACTGCTGGCTCTCTGTCTTTGGCGACGCGTCTTCGGGCAGGATGTTTACTTCCTACTGCTTGATGGTGAGTGTTCGATGTGTCTCGATGCCAATAAACACATTCTGTTTTTGTTATGCATGCTCACTTAAGACATTTTGTCAGTTCCTAATGGCAGAAGGTAAATATGTGTGCCACAAATGTCCCATTGAACCGCAGTTGGAACATAAAAACATGTGATTTTAATAAGTCTCCTTTATTTACATTTTTTAATCAGATGATGTCAGTCTTGACAAACATTTGCTCTCGTTCCTTTTGCCTTTTTTTCCCCTCATTTATCAGTTCACTGTCTAGGGATCAATGCTGCCTACAAGTGCCACTCGGTAAAAGCCCACGCATCACCATTGTTTTCCAACTCTTCTACTTTAAAAAAGAAAAAAGAAAAAAAATCCCATCAGTGCGACCTAATTGAATCAAAATGGCCCTGCGGAGAACCCCATTAGCATTGATTTTTCCACTCCTCCTCTGTGAACACAGCATGTGGCGGCTTGGATGTCTGCCTGCTGAAAGCAGCTGATCGCAGTCTGTGTGTTTGACAACACTCATGTTTATCTGATCCCAGTAGCAGCTCTGGGTCACCCCCCCATCTTCCCCCCCTTTACAAATTCATATCCCCGTTTTCCCACTTCGTCCCTTCCTGTCTCTGTTTCACACCTGCCAAATTTTAAAGCTCCCTTACTGCTTAAGCTATTCATTGTGATTAATTATTATTTTTATGAATTGTGGAAGTGAATGTCAAAACGTTGCTGAGATTAATTCAGTTGTTGAAAATTCCCATTTGAGCCAGTTCAATTGTAAAATTTCTTGATCAAAGAAGTCGAAGTCACTTCCTACTGGGAATCATTTAATGTGGACTATAACTTTATTATTCAACACCATATAGTTATAGTTATTAATAATTGGTAAGCAGCACCATTCAAATCTAAAAAGTCAAGTTGACATCTCTTACAAGGATGTCAGGTTAAAATTCTGAAAAAGTCTCTTTATTTTGACCTTGACTGAGAAACAGGAGATGCATCAGGAAAACCAGGCCTGGTTAACAACTGTTCTCACTGTCTGTGTGTTTGACAGCCAGGTCAGCAGAAATAACAGAGAAAAGAAACAAGACAGCCAGTAAGTGCAATCTTTCCACCATAATCAAAGTAAATTTCAGAAAGTATTCGCGACGAAGACGCAAGTTTGGAACAGAATGTTTTGCGAAGGTTGAACCACGAAAGGTTAAGAGTTGTGACTTTAGGAGCAAGTAGCTGTGCCTGTTAATATATTCTCGCTGTTCATATTTTCTCATGCAGGTGGAGGATCTGAGTCTGGGACTGAGAATTCACACAGCAGCAGGTAGGACAGGTGGACATTGGTGGCGAAACCGTCAAAACGCTGCTGAGCTTCAGAGATTCTGTCATAAGTTCCAATTTGGAAGAATTTGTTGACGTCACACGTATTAGTTTATATGGACGCACATCTGGCCTCTGTGGAAGAGTGTTAAGAAAAAAAAATTGGAAAATGTGAATGGGCTGTTTTAAATGTAAGCATATTTCGAATTAAATTGAATTCAAAATTTTAAAATACTTGATCAATTTTAAGGGAAACTATGTATCTCAGCTACTTTTACTTGATTTCAACTGAAAAGTAGTTCAACACAGTACTAACTGCGTCAGACGAAATGCAGAATATTAATTCACGTTACACTTTTCACTTTTTTCATTGGTTAAAAAAAAACAAACAAACTTGGAAATCCTTCCACTTCACAGGTTTGCTCTGTTTGTGTTGATCTGTTGCGTTGTTGTTTATTTTCCGTACAACATTTTCATTTTGAAGCTGCTCCATAATGTCTGCGTCACATAACTGAGTGTAACCAGTTTAATTGAGCCTCAACAACGTATTCATCTACAGTGATTTCAATTGTCACATTATGCATTTGCCAAGAAATTACGCATTCAGACGATTCGAAACGACCTCGTTTATTGTGTAGCTCTATTTATGCAGCTTCTGTCAACATAAAATGTGTTTTTTTGAATCAAGTGCTTCTTTCCATAATTCCTCTGTTAGCCACTCCTGAAATGAAAAACTCATCCCGTTATGCAGAACAACAGAGCTCAGAGTTCATCATAGCTGAGAGGATAAATTGACGTTTTACTGTCGTTCCACTGAATTGACCCCGATGCGGAGCCGCTTTGTTTCAGCTGAATTAATGACCATTGCTGTGAAAAGTCATTTTGCCCACCTGCAGTATTGATCATGTGGTACCTGTCAATAATCTAATTGGGCTCATAATTAATTTCAAATTAATGCCATGCTGGATTAGGCCCATGAAGCCAAGTGTCTCCAAGCGGCTTTGTGGATTTACTTTTGAACGGCGAACAAGATTGTTTCTTTCTTTTTCTTCTTCTTCTTTTGCCATCTGCCCAAATTTGACGCCTCGCGCATAAAATACAAACATATTTAGTTCAATGTTCTCTTTTGTTGCTGTGCTTTAGTTCCGATGGTCTTCTGTTTATATCAAATATCAAGATCTTTTTTTGGTGATCGGCCAGAAAATCCCAATCCATGCATTCCCGATTTTAGGCAGTTTTCAAAAACATCAATCATTTTCAGCATAGCTGTTGTCATCTAGGAAGAGTTTTGATGTAATATTCCATGTGGCAAACCGGCGGCTGAAATCAAATGCTAATTTTTATCTCGTCAGTGGCCTTCACTCTTTCCCTCTTCACAGCGTGCCTCGCTCCGTCTCTCACCCGCGGGTTTCATTTCCTCCCAGGTGGCTGGGAAATTCTCCACACCGTGGGAGCGATGACCTCACAACATTATCGGTCGCCGCGGTAGATAATTATTGTGTCACCCCGAGTGCAAGGTGTGCGGCTTCACATTACACGGTTATTCATGCCTCGATATGAAACCGGAATATTAACTGTCACCAAAAGCGGGACGAGAGGTTAAACCGAGAAGCAGCCAAAGCTGCCATTTGACAACATTTACAGAAACGGACGCCTGGGAGGGTTTCCCCACACACAGCTGCTTATGTTTGTTAGCACAGATACAACTTCTGTTCACGTCATCTTTGAAAGCGGTTTTAAGATATTCTAGTTTTAAATTTTTTATTATTATTATTCATTAAAAAGAAAACAAGCTATCCAAACCAGCTATGTAAAAGTGAAACTGCCACTGTTTTAAATTTTGATGTTTTTCATAAAAATTGAGGGTTTGAAAATTAGCTCATGGCTAGAAAACCTTTGTGCAAAACAACGCTTCTACATGTAACGCTGTTCACTGTTCTCTATTTGTGAGATGCTAGTAAGACGCACCCCAAAAGTCTTGCAGCTGAAATTGTGGCTGGAGGAACAGAGTTCCTTGTTTTGTACCACTTGTCACCACCAGGGGGCTGTATTTCATTTTGTGTATTGATTATGGCAGTGGTAGGTACGGGGTTAATCAAATCATTCACTCTGGTAGCGCTGATTACAAATGCACACCACACTTCTTAGATTTTTTTTTGTACTTGCCAAAACAAATAAATCTATCGTTTTCTTTCCATGCACTCCTTTGTGTTGGTCACATAAAATCTTAATGAGACACATTGAAGTTCCAAGTGTTAACATTATTAGTTAATTCTATATGCTTTTTATTTGAGCATGACTCCACTACCAGCAGTTAAAATGTAAAAATGTGAGTCATTTAAAATGTATTTAATGACCATATTAGACATATCAAAAGAAAACCCTGCATTTTGCTCATTTCTCGTTCTATCTTAAAGTTTATTCCACTTTTGCTGCTGAGATTGTGAAAAGGCGTGCGCGTACATGTATGTGACCCTAGCTGTGACACGGGCTTTAATCACGTCTTCTTAATTTGCTCTCTGAAAGGATTTCTGAAAGCCCGCCCCGTGGTTTAAGTCCTTCAGGAGACAAAGATTACGCACCAAAGGGCATCGCTCAAAAATTACTCACACGTCTGAAGCCACAACAGTTTGTGCTGAAAGTCATTCATCTTCAATCCGCGTTTGTTTCTGGATGCCAAGTGTCATTTGAAATGCTCACTTAATATATATAAATATATATGCATTAAAAAAAGAACTGTTTAATTTTTTCTCACTTTTTTGTCTTCTGCTATAAACCAGCCTCCTTTGGAGACATTTAAAGGTCGGATGAAAGGAGCGGCGTCTATTTGAAGGCATTGTGTTCCGGCTCCGTTTTTGCCGCAACACAGCAGAAGAAGCGAAGCAACAAGGTGGAGCGCGTTCCCCACCTTTCATCGTTTGCTTCTCCCAACTACAAGGGAGGAAAGGGGGGAAAAAATAAATAAAAAATAAGGTAAAGCAAAACACAAAAGTAATTGCAGCCTCCTATCAGCGCTGAGGTTCCGTTTTCATTTCATGTGGCGATGTACGGGCGGCGTTTATTTCCATATGAAACACAGAGGAGCTACGCACACATTTGGACTGGTTCTGGAGTCTTGGCATGGCGTACCGTGGGGTTTGAGCGCGAATAATGGCGCCTCGTGATTGAGGTTTTGTTAAGAAAGCCGCAGGTCTAAAAATAACCAAAACGGCTCCTCCACAAAGGAAGGAAGCTGGTACCCTAATTTCGAAAAGGTTCAAAAATTAAAAAATAAAGCTGTACAGAAGATGTACAGTTTTAGAAAATGTATTTATATGGCTTAAACTTTGTCACGTTACAAGAACAAACTACTTCTGACTTAATACCACCGACACGGAAGGCAAAGGATTCTGTTTTTCTTCTACGTTTTATCCAAATGATCTTTACAAATCGTGGCAGACATTTTTGGCTAGTCCCTTTGAGTTCACGTCACAGTACACAGATGATCAAACAGGTTGAAATCTGGACTTTGACTGGGCCATTCTCACGCTCAAATATGCATTGACCTAAATTGTTTGATTGTACCGCTTGCTGTGTTTTTAAAGTTCTCGCACAAAAAGATGACCCTCAGAGGAAAAGCATCCCCACAGCATGACTCCTCCACCAACATGCCATATGTTCGGTTTTAGCTTCATCTAACCAGAGCGCCTTTGCCCGCATATTTTAGTCTCTTCTGCATGGCGTGAGGCAAACTACAAATTCAACTTTTAATGTTGTTCCAGGATCATGCAATGTTGTTCCAGCAATGCATGATCCTGCTTTTGATCCCTTACAGTCTCTAAATTGCCTCTAAAAGAAGAGGCAATTTAGAGAAGAACAACTTGTGGGATTGAGACAGATGACTTCTCAAGTCAGTTGTCTTGTGCCTGATTTTTATTTGGGTGTATCAGAGTAAAGACAGACAAATATATAAATATATTTAAACACACAATATGTTATGTCAGTCTGTTGCTTAAATCCCATTAAAATAATCTGAAGTTTTGGTGGTTTTCCAAGGGGTAGGAATACTTTAGTAAGGTACTGTATGAATAAAGACAACGTCCAGAACCATTTGAAATCATTTTTCAGTTCTTTCTGTGATTCTTTCTTTCCACTTTAATTTGTCACGTCTACTTTTTTTGGGGGGTTTGTTTGTTTTTTTTATTTTGGGGATTTTTGCTTCCTTTTCATATTTATTGAAATGAAAACTGGGCTTTAGCTGAAGGATGGATGGTCGAACCCCATCCAGAGATGCCAAAAATGTTTTAGTATTTGCTGAACTCGCAACGCTATGTTCATCACTAGCGTTGTTATGAATGCCACAGACTCACTTGTATCTCACAAAGAAAGTGTCCTAATTTGTATGCTTTGTATGCACACACAGAGAACTCTTTCAGCAGATACATTTTTGCTGGAGAAACCTCAAACTTTGACCTTGAAGAGCCACAGATCCAGGAAGGCGAACCATCTGCGTCTTCTTTTACTGCCAACGGTGAAGCCTAACTACCTTCCCAAAGTCACGATTGTCTTTAATCAGCTGTCCAAGTGAACACTGCTGCTCATTATGTAGGACATAAATAAGTTATCGGCCCTTTGGAGCAGTTTGCACCGACTGAGGAACTAAAGTTCAGCAGCCTGGCCTTGTCAGCTGAGGAACGTGTCTGTTTTAACCCGACAGGAAGGTGAAGCCTCCTCGCAGGAAACTGGAGGTTCTGGTGAGTTGAGACCCTTCAGGTAATACGTGTGCAACGAAACAAAGAGCAAACAAACGTCAATGTTCTGAGAGAAAGAAGTAGGAAGAAGATCATTTTTGATACAACTTCTAATTTAGGTTGCAGGCAGTGTGTTTGACATGCTCTGACTCTACATCAGCCATTTACGTTTCGCATCGATCTTTTCTTTTTATTCCACGTTTTCAGAAACTAAAGATTTATTAGAAAAAAAAATTATGCAAATTGTCGCATTGTCATTCTTTTGCTGTTTCTCCTCCGCATGATGTGTCGTACACCGACAACGGCTGACGGGTCTGCGCTGCTAAGCATCGCGCAGCTGAAACAACAGCAGACGATACAGGAAAGGATCTTGCTGATTTCACTGACGTATTTGTCTCAAAGCTCATTAGTGGTACTTTCTCTCAGATGGAAGTCGCCTCTGTGGTTGGTCTGACCCCAAACCTGTATAAAGCTGCATAAATCTAAACTGTGATAACAGTTTTTCTGTCAATCTCAGGCGAGCAGTAGTGTTGATATGTCTTTATTATAGTGTTGTGTAGTGCTGCTGAATGCAGGAGTCTCTTTAAAACAAAGGTTTCTGGTGGATCCTATCACCTTATGTTTTTCAACAAAAAAATTTGCTGTCCTTTACATTTTTACAGAACTCTGGTACTTGTACGTTCTCTTTGGAGCAGATTGCAACTTTTATAAGAAAATATTTTTACATATTTATTGAAACTGTCAGTATGTCATGACAGTATGAAAATCGAGTTCCTCTGCCTTCTAGTTAAACTGTAAACCACCAATCAGATCCTGGAGGAGGAGCTTAGCTCTGCCAATCATCTGAAAGTAAAAGGATTATGGCACAACTACAAAGCTGCTAAGACACATCTCCACCCAAACTAGTGTTTCAACTGGAGAAACAGTCAACCTACAAATCTCAAAAAATGTTAAATGCTAGCGTTAACAAACATTTAGGACAAAGACTTTGCTCAGATCAGACCAAAGGTAAACTTTTTGCCCCACTTTCAAAACGTCCTGGGTAGCAAAAATCTACTGTGTCTGGCTGTCAACACACCATCTCCACAGTGAAGTGTCATGAAAGATCCAGTCAAAGTCCAGACCTCAATCAGTGGTATGATGACTGTTGAAAATCTGTCACAGATTAGCTCTATTAAATCTGATCATTAACTATTTCCTTTGAGGTTTTTGGCAAAAACTCATCAGGATTAAACATGACAAGTTCTTAAAAAAAAGTAAAGACGGACAAACACTTTTGGGTGAACGCGAGCAAGGTCGGAGAAGAGTTGTTCGCTTATCAATGACGGCAATCAGTTTCTCTTTCTTTTCTCCGAAAATAACCCTATTCCCTCATGACTCAAAGTCTCTCGGCAACTCGAGATATTTCACCCCGGTTGCATCATTTTCCAGATCTCCTCTCTTCTTCTCTGATGTTTTCTCGCTGGAATACAGATTTACAGATATCATAATCTAACTGTCCGAAGCGATAAAGTGAAGCAATAACTCATCTGCTCTCACGCGGCGCGGCGTCCCCCGGTCCGCGTGAGCGCCTTTCCCGTCACCCCGATGCTTTATTGGCTGATGCGACCTCAACCTGTTGTGAGGCCAGGCTGCTTCGGGTGATGAATGGCCTTCATATCAGGTTAGTGGCTCAGCAGAGATACTACGCGGATGACGAGACGCCTCGTGCATCTTTGTCGGGAGCCAAAAAGGAGGAAAATTAATTAACAAAAAACAAGCGAGTACACAAATCACTGTTTTCACTCCTTCCCACCGCTGCAGAGATTTATTTTCCATATGTTTGCTTTCCGTACCCAGATATAAAGCATGTCTCATTAAAGAAACAGCAGCAAAAGCTAACAAGTTTTATTGGAGTCGATGACTGCCGGCGTAATGTGCAGCCCTTTCCTCTAAAAATACGGAATAAAACATGAGTTCGGACAGCAGGGTGAATCTTTTAATTGGACAAAGCAGGCTGAAAAGTGTTGAAACAGGCAAGCAGAGAGGTTTGCTGAATCATTAAGGTCTCTGCTTGGAGGAAGATGGCGGATAATGAGATGTAGCTGGGGATTCAACACTTCCAAAACAAAAACCCTTTTGGTTTCGGGTTTTTTTTTTTTCATTTTTCAAGCAATTTTATTTCATAAAAAATGAGCGGCTGTCATTACAAACATTGATTTCTTCCTACAGGTGCGTGTCAGCTCCAGAGCTGGTACGCTGCCAGAGATTAACTAAAGCGCATCAATATTCTTCATATAGAGACATCCGCAATGGATTTTCTTCTCACTTTGCTGTCTCAGCTGCGGCTCGGGCTTTTTGTTGTGTTCATTTCTTTCGGCTTTGTGGAGGGATAAGACTTCAGTCAATGTCACTGTCACTTACTGGAGCTTGGCTGTCAGAGATGAAACTTCATCTGCAGACTCTGATCCAAACGATCAGAGTCTGCTGAGGACTGCTGAGCAGAAATGAAGGTCATCTTTTTTTATATCTCTTTTTTTTTCTTCTTGTTGATTGAGGTTACGCAACTAGTTATTGATCGTAAGTTGATGATTCAGTAACGTTATAATTACCGTTATATATCCATGTGGGGTTTATACCAGTTTTGGGGTTTTTTTTCTCTCGTTTTGCAGGTTTAGAAACAGACTTAAGGTGTTGACGTGTTCTCTCTATGCTTCCTTTTCTTTTATGTGCTTCTTGATCTTTTCTCTATTTGGTTTCTTCTTGGAGCTCACACAACAATTATGAGTGAATCACTGCTGGACAGGACATTTTTGAAGAACGTTTACATGGTAATTTTTTATTTTTTTTACCCTTGTATCCTCTTGGACTCACTTTGCAACAACAAAAAGAGTTTTATTGGGGATAATATGATGGACCAACACAAAGTGGTGGACAGTTGTGAAGTGACATGTGGTTTTTATATTTTTTATCATTCAAAATATAAAAAATATGCAAATATATCATGAAGTTGTGCGTCGTCTACTTGAGTAAATAGTACTTTTCACTGCACTTGTTGCTGCAGGACTTTTGTACATCTGGAGCCGACGTTGTCTGTTCTTCTTTGAACAGTTCAAAGTGAGTACAATTTTCACTTTAGCTTAGAATCTTTAACTAGGCCACAGAAGCACATTCAGACCATTTCAACTGTAGTTCTGCCATTAATGTTTGGGATCTTTGTCCTGCTGGGAGGTGAATCTTCATCTTAGTCTCAACTCTTTGACAACGTCCAACTATTTGTCTTTCAAGATTGCTCTACATGTATCTTTACAGATCTTTATTGCATCACCCATCATCACTGCTCCAGAGTTACCATGGATAATCCGGTTTGGTTCTCTGATATAACCTAGCTGTGAACTTTTTCACAATTATATCACTGACCCTAATGGGTCAGTGATATAAGGTCAGTGAAGAACAAACAGTTCTTCATGATGCTGTTTGTTCACAAATGTTTGATTTGTGCACAACTCGGTTGCTCAATCATATGAACCACCTGCAAAATACACCAAAGTTTGCAACTGAAACGTTTCAAAATGTGAAAAAGTTTAACCAGTATGAGCACTTTTGCAAGACCATGTATCTAATGCAGTGGTTCCCAAAGGGTAGGCCCTGAAAATCTTTGGGAACCACTGACCTAATGTAAGATATTACTGATACTTTTCTGTAAATCAGAAAATGTGTTTCTCAGTAAGCTCCACAGTCAGCATACGTCATGAAGTTAGCGATCATAACATCCTGCAGTATCGTACTTTCCTGCAGGATCTCAGCTTCATTCTCTCCTCCCTCACGGCACATCTGGATATTCTATCCAAGCACATAAATTAGACATTGACTCCTCGGGAGGGTTAAAGTCAGCACGTCTTCATTTTGATAGACAAGATCGTCCTTGTGGACTCTGAAACTTCGTGGTATGATTGACGGCCAAATTGCTCATGCAAATGAAGCAGAAGCCCAGTGGAGCTGCTGTGGACTCAGCTCACGTTGTTGGACTCCATTCAAGAAAATGTTTAGAAACAGCAATTGGGATTTCGATTAATACTAGTGTGCGCTGGAAATGCAACATGTTTCCTTAGAGAGGCACTGAAATCAGCGGTTTTGCTCTATAATTATTACCATTATGCTAATTTTAAATATTTTGCTCATTAGAAACTTCACTGGCTGACCTTTGCTGTCATTTTCCAGATCTCCAGTCTCCTTTTCCTTTTTTCTTTTCTTTCTACTCTGCTCCTCTTCTCGAGTTTATCCTTCTCTCAGGTGGAATTGTGGGCCGCCGTTAATCACTGCATCCCGTCTTCATCAGCTCCCAGCTGCTATTAAAAGCTACAATGCTCCTCCAGTGCCAGATTGTCGCTGCTCCCATGGTGTTTTCTGGCCAATTTCTAAGTGTACTGCAGTATGTTTTTTTTGGTCTCCTTTTGGACCCATCGCTTCATTTTACTTAACTTTATTTTGTTACATTTTAGACAGGCATAGGAGCATCACGTAAAATGGAAAGAGAAGGACCTCGTGTGCATTTGTTAGACACGTGGTGATACATTTCAGTTATTAATTTCCTAAAAACTACAACGGCTAGCGCTTACATTTAAAAACAAAATCTAAAAATGCAACTTTGTAGAAAATTTGACGTTACGCAAGACCAAATAAATTGCATATAAAAAATCTTTTTATTATTATCATTGCAGTGTATTTTGTGTGGCCAAAGGCAGCATGTGGCAATTGATTTGAAATACATGATGTTGCACACCCAGCAGTCACTGACACTCTCCACAAAAAAAGAGATCGTCTGTTTACCAAGTCTTGTATTCAAGAGCTCTCCATAAACAGCCAGCATCTTTAGAAATAGACTAAACTATGTGACTTACAAGTTTTCAACCCTTGGCATGATCCTGTAGACCAAAACATAACAGAGAAACAATAAAAGTAGTCAACATTAATAAATCTAAATGTAAATCTTGAAAAGCTGCTTGAAATATGAATACAGTCTTCAAAAAAACATCTAAATCTACTTTGACATAAATATGAAACTAATATAAAGTTGTTTATTACATCCATGCCCAATTCTAGGGTTAGTAGTATTTTTTTTTCTTTTGAAGAAAAAAATCCAAGAAAAACACAGATCCACATGAGGAACATGCAAGTTAATCCCAGAAAGCCTGGAGGCGACTACCAAACTGGTGACATCCTTGCAGAAGGGCAGTAAAGGTAACCACAGTAGATCTGTGTAGCTCAAAGATACAGCAGAGGTCCTACACAGTGGACCACCAGGAGAAGTAAACAAAAAGCTGCTTGACATTTGAAGTCTCCGAAAAACGTCAAAAGAAATGATGAAACTCGTAGAAATACAGAGACACGGGCGGAACTAAAGGGAAACACCTGAACGAGGCTGAGAAAACTTACCGACAAAGAGTCTGAGTTTTGCAAAACACAAATAGGGAGAAATGGCATAAAGGTTCTAAAAATAAAAATGTGAAAAATATTTTACACGTTTTCCTTTTCTTTCAAAATAAGATAAGAAGTGAGAAACAGAATTGCTAAACCAACAGATATCAGTGGAGATACAAAATGTGTCTTGAAACTGGAGCGTAACTGCAAAGTGGAAGAAAGGTGAAAAACTATTAAAACTTTTCTCACTGGAAAAAAAAAACAGAAGAATGTCATGAGGCGTTCGGGTCGTTTTAGTCCAAAGACCCAGAGTGAAATTAGGTCTATCAATTTCCTGCTGGTCTCGTCCAATTAGCAAGTTGAATTAAGCTGTGCGTAATGCAGTCTCAGTGTAAATAGACCAAGGAACACAGCAGACGGGTCAGGGACGAAGTTTTGGAGAAGTTTAAAGCAATGTGTGGTTTAAAACTCATCATCCAGAAAATATAACCCAACAAACTGCAATTCAAAACATTGAATTAAAGAGTGAACTGCTAATTAGCATTTGCTAAATAGGCTAAACCGAATAGAATAAAACATAGATGTTGCTAAACACTCAACGTTGGGCAATTCTGGAAGAAAAAAACTAATTTCATCATGCTTTTAGACACTTTTAGACCAATTATTATACATTCTCAGCAATAAGACAATGATATGGGTCGATTTCTTCCAAAATGCTTGCTGTAACTTATCAACTAGAGAGAAAATTTGGAGCCACAACCAAGTAAGTGCAGAAATGAACATTAGAGGTGAGCGGATCGATCCAAAATAACGACAATATTGTTACCAAGCAGTTATTAGCATAGATACTAGCGTAAGACTTCAAATTACCACTTGAAATTTTATTTCATACTGCAATTATTCAACTGTACTGTAAAAAAAAAAAAAAAAGTTTGGGGCTTGATTTGCTGTCAGATGATCATTTTTGCACTTTGTTTTGTTTTTCTATTTTTTTCTGTTTGTTTCAAATAGACATCTATAGATGTTATCTACATTCTGTCCCAGATTTTATCAAAAATAATTCTAAGGGTAAAAAAAGCACAAAAATGCCAAAAAGTAAAAAACATTTAAAGATATATCATACTTAACTAATAAGTATCGGTATTGGCGATACTTCTCCTGTATTCTCTTGGATATCAGGATGATGTCAAAATATTCTATATACCTTTACAGGATATTGACATTTCCGGCTAAATGTAGTATTATTTTTTTTATTGATCTTGTTTAATATTCTGTCTAAGTCATTTTTATTGTCAGCAATCCATAATAATCAATATTACAAATAATAAAGGATTAAAATATTTTCACTTTGTGTGTGCAGTGTATCTACATAAGTATATGACTTTCATATTCTTGAAAAAGTGACCCCAAAAAAAGACAGAACTTCTCAAAATAAAGTTCCTGCATACCAAAAGAGACATACTTATCGACTTGGTGCGGCAGGCTGAATACCAACCCTGCCGTGTGCAGTTCTTCATTTCGTGACGAAGTTTGAAAACCCGCGCATGATAGCGGCGGTCTGAACGTGTCTTCAGGTGCCTGGCAGAACAGCAGTGGACAGAACAGCTGTCTGAACACAAGACGACAGCTTACAATGAACACCGCGCCTGCCGTGAGAAATAACGCCAATGTAAAACACGTCTAGCCACTTAGCTCGCGCGCGACACTCCAGGAAAGCTAGCGAAACCCCATCAATCAACACCGGCTGTTTCATGTGACGCACTTAATTAGCTGGGGGGAAACATATCAATAAAAACACACGACGGCGTTCATTAGAGGACTGAAAAATTCCCAAAATCTTGGTTATACTCCCCCCCTGATTTAATTAAACTTGGACATTAAATGGAAAAGCATAGCAATGCAGAGGAGCGCGTAGAAGTTCAGCGACCTTGTCGCTGGTCTTTATCGCTATCATAATAACAGAGGGGAGAGTAATTCCGCCGATAATGAAATCTGACTGCGCAGACTCACGGCCCCCTTGGCATGCCGCCTGCGTTCCCGCGCGGCGTGTCACTTTTTGGGGGTGAATTAATCATTCCAGCTGTTATTTACATTCTCTGTGTCCACTGTTGTATCAGCCAAATTAGTCATAAATCTCACTCATTCTGGAACCTCTTCACTCGGAACACGAAGGGAGGGGGGAATGCCCACGCGCGCACGCACGCCCCCTCGTCAAAAACGTTCGGCCTCGAGACGCTTTCTTTCTCTTCAGGTTTTTTTTGACCTGACTAACGCTGACAGCAATATAAGGCTTTACAAGACTTTAATGAGCCTCTTCTTTCCAAGAAAACCCCCCTGATGATTAAACACACGCAACCAAACAAGCTCACTGAAACACTATAAATGCAAATTTGGGTTGCTGCGATGCAAATAGAAGCCCATTTGCATGAAGAAAGCCGAACCCTTACTCATTTCTATCTTAATTAAAAGGGATGCGCGATACAGAGAGACGTGGAGATGGAGCTTTAAAACAATTAAAAATTGCCTTTTTTTTTTTGTCTTAGTCTTATTTTAACACGCTGCACAGTCCTGTAGATGTTTTTACGTTTCCGTTCAAAGTGGGAAGTGTTGCGTGTTTTCCAGGCACAATCAAGTGACTATGTTGTTAAAAGAGTTGCTAGAAAATTGCTATTTATATAACAAATGTGACTTAAAAGAAATTTTACTTTGTAATTTAATGCCTTGAAATTAGACCTCTGTTGCTTTAAAAACTCCTGCTCATTCTGAAACTCCGCCTTCAGGAAGTCATCACAACATCGCTCCCATATTAACCCTTTAGTGACATTTTTACTGCTTGTAATGACCTCAGCTGATGCACAGTTCCATCAGGTGTTTGCTAATTGCTGATGGCTAGTCTGGAGGAACTGACTGGAGAAGTTGGGGGAGCAGAAGCAACTGCTTCCCACATGACCATTAGGTGAAGTAATTTTTCATAAAAGAAATAAAAAATCATTAGTTTGTATTTACTCATACTGTCTTTATTTGACAATCTGAAACTTTTGAGTTTGATTTGATTTGAAAACAGCAAAAACAAGAAATCTACAGTATAATCGGAACAAAATGCATATAAGCCTGTTACTGTTGCACTTTTCTGATTTTTAAATTTATTTTATTCATAGCACCTTGTTGTTTCCCGCCTGTGTGATCCTTCATCCACTATGGCCTGTGACACCGACAAATGAAACCGCTCAACGATCCGACTGAAAACCCAAAGGCGCATCTCTCAGGGCCAGCGCTCAAAAGTCAGAGAGAGGCATCACGGAAAATGATCAGGACTGATCCTTCCAGGAGGAAACGAATGCACGGGGCTGTTTCATCAAACAGTCCTTCCATTTTGATCAGCGACAAAGCGGCGCGCCATCTAAAAACGGCTCGCTGCAGGAAAAGGGGAAAAAAAAAAACAATAAAATTAGCATAATTTAAGAATGTGCTCAGAGTGGAGCGGGTTGGGAACAAGAAAACCAACACTTCAAGCTTTAGAGGCAATGAAAAAGTATAAACTTTTGATTCCAGTGCGCCCTCATTTCAGATCCCCGCCACAATCGACCTAAAATACGTGAATGTAAATGATTTACTTAGCAGTGAAAATGAGCTCCGAAAACATATCAGTAGTAGGAAGAAGGGGCCTCGTGGCGTCCTCTGCTAACACTGTACGGTGCCATACTAAATTTTTAAATACTCTGACTTCCAGCCAACATTATTTTTCCAATCACTTGACAAACTAGTTAGCGTAGCAGTTCTCCGCCGGCTCTGCGAGTTGTCAGGCGTGTGCAGGAAAGAGCTTTGTCTCCTTCGGTCCTTGGCACTCCGCCGAGAACGCTTGTCCACCCACACGAGTTTGGTTCCGACGAGTCGGACGAAGAGCATTGTTTGACTTTTTCTTGTACGTCTTGAGCTGGTGACACCTTCGACGTTTTCGCCCTCAAAGTTTAGTGGATTTTACTTGGGGGTGATGTGACGAATCAACACAACTCTGCATTTCCTGTTTACAAAAAAATACATGAATAAATCTGGGTAGTGTGGAATGATTTGTGTTGTGCACCCCTGAGTCAAGTCCAAAGTGAGCCTTCTGATTTCATAACCTGCAGGTGATAATCACCTACATTATCATGCACCATCGTAGACACAATCAAAATTTCTTTAAACATTTTTGTTTGAAAAATGTGGTAGAAATGCTATATAGACACGCAAACTATAAACTCGTAGAACATACATGCAGTTAAAAGTACACCATGCAAAGACAGCAAATAAGTAAATGTACAAATAAATACAACTATTTATTTGTACATACAATTATTTCAGAATGAGCATAAATACAATTATTTATTTGTACAAAAGTTTATAAAACTGTGCATTTTGATCAAGATTCAAACTTCACTTCATAACTATCAAGGAACGCCTGAAAGATTGTTTTTAATAATCCTTAATAAGTCTTATGCTTCTCTTAAAATCAAGAAACCACCAACGAGTTTAGCTGCACAGCTCTCTGTCAGTGTGGCAGCTCATGCCGCCCAGAGGAGAAGCCGCCCTGGGCAGCCGCCCACATTGTATCAGAAACCGCTAATGCTTCCACTTTACGCAATGTGAATTACTATTGTATCGGTCATAATACTAATACTCAAAAACATAAACAGCAGTTGTAACATTTAACTGTACAAAGGTGGAAGAAAAAAATACATTAGTAGCTGTTTGTAGGACAATGTACATCACGATCAGAAACACAGTTTATTTGCATCCCAGCAGATTCTGTTCATGCCTTATCATAGCTCCAGCAAGAGCTTGGTGAACTCTGTTGTTTGTCATATTCCCATATCTACTTAAGAGAAAAAGAACAGAGGAGAAAAGATAGGAGAAAGGCAATTTCTGTGGATGCCTGAGAGCAGCAAATCTAAAAATTGTCAGTGGTAACCAAACCACTGACAGACGGTGTAAGAAGTGAACAGAGAATTGTTTTATGCTGTAATGCTTCAAACAAACTTTTTCTTTTCTTTAAACAGTTTAATCATTCTTACACTAAAATAAGAAGATAACCTATTTACATATAATGTCCTGTTTGATTTCAAACGTTTCTTCTGGGAATTGTAGAAATGGCTCTGTCAGTAAAGATTTGCTGAAAAACCTTCGTTCGTTGACTCAAAACTGAAGTCAGCAGAAACAAATTTTAATGAGGGAGTCTGAAAACCGGAGTTTAGAAATGATTGTTTTTGAAAAAAAGATGTGTGCTTTGATTTAATTTCTGGTTTCTGACGTTCCACCTTTGCCTCTTACTTGATTGCCTCGGTTTTCTGCTGTAGTCAAAGCAGCAATCCATCAGGTAAACATCGCTTATATCACTCCTTCTGTAATCACCCTCTATTTACTGTAAGCTGTTCGCTCGCTCATTGACGGCGGGACTGAGCCTCCGCTTACGACCCTCCGCGGATAAATTTGGTTTACGGGACAGATGGATGGATATTTACAGTTGCAGTTCTTTTTTGTCACATCCATTTTTCATACTGTGTCTTTTATGGATGTGGTTTTGCCTGCTTTTTAAAGCCAGCTGACTGTTTTGTTTTCTTTTTTTTTATTTCTGTGATTGATTTGATTTGATTTTTTTTTTTTTTGTTCCCTTAAACTTGCTATCTAATTCTGGGACATTCACCAATTTGAAATATGACAAAGTATTTTCTCTGCATGACTTTGCAGCACTGATTATCCCTTTCAACACATACAAATCATAAATCGTATTACAACTGAACTGCCAGTGACAAGAAAAAAGTATTTTATTGGATCAAGTAAGGGAGTTTTGAGTTAAAAAAATGAACTTTGAATATTATAACCGATGTCGACCAGTAAAATTTATCTAGTTTAGCAAATAAAACAATGACTTTGTTTTATCCTTCTAATTCAACTTCCTGTCTCACATAGCACATGTGACACTAAACTGTAACATTTACCTTTTTTTAAAAAAAAAAAAAAGAAATGTTTTCATGTCAAATTGAATGACCAAAACGTAATTTTTGTTCAACTGCTGAACTGATGCTGTGAAGCTACCATAGTGTCAATAGGGCCCCACCTGTAGTAAAAGAGCTGCCATCAATACGGTTACAGCCAATCATGTTTTAATGTTACACAATACAGTTTTTAGCAAGTTTCTCAAAGTCTAACCTGGTATTGTTGCACATTTAGGATATAAAGTTTACCTTCGAGCAAACACCCCCCCCTTTTGTAAAAATTTCCGCCAGCGCCCCCTGCTGTCCTCTGAATGCCCCCGTTGAGAAACACTAATCTAGAGGAAAGAAATTGAGGGGGGGAAAAATCCCTAATTCTGCAGACCTAAACCGGCTGACACCAGATTCACACACAAAAAACAGAAGAAACAAAAAACACCTTTCAAACCCACAAAAAACATGACTTCCACTGACCTCTGGTGTAATAGCTTTGGCCTTGTTTCGTGTTGCCACGTTGATGCAGGGCCCAGGGCGGCAGCTGAGAAAACGTCCTTTCCCAAACAAGCTGAAAACAGAAGCAAACCAGCTGACTTTTTGTGCAGAAGAAAGAAAAGCGCTTTCACTGAAATGAATCGGTGTCCTCAAATTAAATACGCTGCTGAAACGACCGCACACAAACTCAAACATCACTTTTTCGCATTTGTGTACTTCCTGTATAGTTTTCCAAACTTTACCGTTTGTTTGTGTTACTCGCATTTGTCACAACTCAACTTCCAGTAAAAAATAAATAAATAAATAAAATAGAAATAGAAGATCGCTGCACCTGCCTTGCATCTGTCCTAAAAACACCCTCCCTGGAACCCAGATCAGCATATTCATGTGATAATAAACTGCATCCACCTCTGTGGTGTATAATTCATTGCGGTAACAGAGTTGGGTGGGAAACTCCTGTGGCTTTCAGAGAACTCATTTGCATGCATGCGCATTACAGCAGCGAGCGACGGTTTACCAAAAAGCTCAGACACATCGAGAGGAAACGGAGAGCGGAGCAGAGCAGCAGAAAAATGCCTGCAAAAGGAAGCAGAAACGCAAGGACGTTTTTAGACATGTTAGGCCTATATTCAGCTCTAGTTTAGAGCCCCACCTGTAGCTTCCAATTTAAGAGGGCATTTTACTGCTGCTTTGTTTTAGACATATCTGAAATGTAAAAAAAAAAAAAAAGTGTTAAAAGAATTTACCAACTTAGCACAACTCATCTCCAGTGAATTTTTGGTATTTCGGTCAAACGCGTGAGCTTATGTGAAATATCACTCAAGTTGTACATTTACATTTTATTGAGTGAACAGCCCCGCATGATAGGGTGGAATCAATCATGAACAGGTGGAAATGTTCACCGTTGGTAATTCAGCATCCCAAGGGCAGCCGAGCAGATGAGAGAAAACATCAGCCGAATCCTGAACATACATCATATTTTTAGCAGCTGCAGTCAGAATGGCAGCAGTCATGACCATTAGTAATCAGAGCAGTAGTCACCCTTTGCTGTTAAAAAAAAAAGAAAAAAAACCTTCCTGATGTTAAATGCCAAAGCTGCAGCATTGTAACAAAAGGCTTCAGGCTTCCCAATGAGATACCGACGTCCTTCTGTGGCATATTGGGAAATGTGGGACACAAACTTACCAAAATCCATGAGCTGCGGCCAAGAGAATCAGCAAATAGAGGCAACTTTTATTTTAACCGACACTTCAGCTTCTGCTCTCTGTAAATCCCATGATTTCAAGCCATAGCTACTACATGTACAAACACTTCTATTTACTAAATGCAAAAACCGATGAGATAAAACATGTTTAGGATTTTTATTAAGTTCTGACATTTACACCCACTTCCTTCATTCTTGGTGTCGTCATCTTCAAACTTGATTTGTCAATTGTACTGTATTTTCTTTTTCCTTTCTGAGCGGCCCTTCCAACCAAACTGATGCTGGTCCGATTTCACCATCTGTCTTCCCACAGAACTTCAGATGGTGCAAACTGGAATTACAAAAACAAATTTGCTTGACGGAGAAGCACCGATTGTAGCGAGCTCACGTTGTTCAATGAAAAGTTTCGGCGTTGGGATTCAACGGCTTTTCAGCCTTATCGAAATGCGTCCACGTGTACCTCCAATTAAATACAACGTGAAGCTCAGAAAGCTTTGACGTTACCATCTGGTCTTCCCCAAATCTTTAACACCTACAGTAATCTTGGTTTATGGAAATTCTTTCTCTCGTTATGCCGACATTTTTCAATTGGAAAAAAATGTTTTGTTCTAACTTTTGTACGTTAGTTTGTATCTAATGTGCGTGACACCATCTTACCAGACGAAGATGTAAATTATAGCGAGAAACATATTCTTGTTCCTTCATGAGACAAAGCATGGCCGGTGTCATCGTTGCCACAAGAGGTATTCAATGCGTCTTACCGCCTTGGTGGAGAAACAACACTCTTTCCAAGGCTGTTTGAAGAAAATCTGCCTCACTTTTATATATGCGAGTCACTGCTGCTGAAGCCCCCTGTTGTTATCACCTCGCCTAACCCCCTGTCGCATTTCTCCCCCTCCTCCCGACTCCCCTGCAAAACAATCCATTTACAATTATGCTGGGTCAGTGGAAATCAAGAGGTGGGGACGGCTGGAGATTCTGACAGCATGGCGTACACCAAAGCTACGCTCTGCATTCAAAAGGACATGCTTGAACAGCTATTGTCGTCACATAAAACTCCCCCATTTGCTGCATGGCATCCAAATTATTGGCTCAGGCCGGACGGGACACGATGAGGAACCCGGCCACCCCGGTCAGAATGGAATCTATTTGTGGTTTCCAATACATCCCAGGGTTTTTTTATTTTTTTTTATTTGGTGATAGAGTGTTGTAATTTACTTTCTCGCAGTGGCCACGTTTTCACTTAACCTACCTCGTTGTATACCTCTCCGGATCCTGATTTTCTATATTCTCCTGCATCACCTCTGGGCGTCCACGACTGAAAGTCATCAGGCTCTTCCCTGGGCTGCCGAAGAGAAGAACTGCAGGAAGATTCGGTTGTAGCAATTTGTTCAACTTACCAAACAGCTGTCGAAGGACCTCGTTTTTTCAGATCGTCTATAAATAACGGAAGATTTAACATTGAGTATAAAAAGTATGTGAAACAGTCAAGTAAGTGGCTAAACATTGCAAAATCTTATTATGTTTTTCAAGCATAGTGCCACTTTGTAGCATAGTCAAGTCACTTGAAACATTTTGTACATATCAAATATAACTTGAAATAATTTTGACTTCATAATTTAATTCATTGAAATCAGGTCTGTCTCTTTAAGAAACTCCTGTTCCTTCTGAAACTCCGCCTTCAGGAAGCCTCCTCTAATAGCCCTTTAATATTTTTACCAGCACTTCATTTAGTTTGTAATAAGCTGAATGGTTGACATGGGAGATTGAAGGATTTCTAAAAGAAATAATCAAAGCAACACTCAACGTATGTTTTCATGAAGGAATAACTTTATAACATGCTATAAAAAACGTTGATTTTACCTAATACTTACCCTTTGAGAACATATAATTAGATGAATGGTGGTTCTGTTAAATTTGTGCTTTTTATTCCAATAATAAGTTTATTATTGACATAAATCATAAATAAATGGCAATTCTCTAAGTGGTTTACCGTGCAGTTTTGCAAAACTATTCCATAAAGTCCTTGTAAAATATAAAAATTGCAAAGATCTGAAGCCTTTTGCAAGATACTGTACATTTTAAAACGTTCAAGGCAGTGACGTATTTTTTATTTATTTATATTCATGTTTGCTATTCAGTGAAAATACCTCATTTCAATGCATTCTGTTTACAGCATGGACTGCATTGAAATAAACAGGACAGTGGGTGAAAAAACATGCTGTCTTTATTGTTTCTTTTTTAAAACAAGATTTTATACGCAGCTCTGATATCAACACAGCAAGTGCTTTTGCAGAAACAAATGAAGGGCGACAACAGTTCCATTTCTAGATACTGAAAAGTTCCTTTATTTTTTTTTGTTCCACAGTGGATTTGGTTTTCTAAAGGAGTATTTCTATTCTCTGGAGGTTTCACCAAAAAAAAAAAATTGTGAGGACATTGTGATGCAGAAAGGCTCTCTTTACTTTTCATCCCTTCTCTGCCCTTGTCTCTCTCCTTTCTGCTCCCTTGCACTTTCACCCTCTTCTTCCTGTTGCTAAAAATGCGACTCTCCCAATTCGTCCACACGCTTTCCATCATCTTCGCCGCCGCTTGTGCCGACGAGGCATCGTTCATCAGGCTCAAGATTTATTTCTAAACACAGCTCGGACCGTAAAGAGAAGTTTGTGGACAAATATTGATTATTCCAAAGCTGAAGTTATTGCATGTGGCGCTCTTATCTCCATAAGCTGTAATTGGATCCCGGTCATTTTCTCTTCGCTCCACTTCCTTCGGTTTAGCACCAGTTTATCACACGCAGTGTCGAGGAGAGTTCCAGTTAATAAAACTCTGTATTTATGTTCTTAGCATGTAAAGGGCAACACTGGAGAAATATTGATTTTTATTTTTTATTTTTTGCTTTGGTTCTTCATCTGCTGGAGTGAATCACACTGGAGTGCAGCTGGAAAATGTCAGGATGCTCTTCACCACACAACTGTGGAGGTGTAACTGTACACACACACACACACACTTGTGCTGAATATATCCGGTGCTGCCCTGTCGGTTTTGAACACACGTGTCAAGTAGAATTGTTTCATAATTGCATAATGTTTCTGTGTGGAGCAACAGACCCATTCGATACATTAGAACACTGAAAAGTCCATTTGTTTTCGGGATCTTCGTCACCAAGTGAAGCACATCAGACAGATTAATGACACACGGACGGACGTCTTGAAAGCTTTTAAAATTAGAATATTACATCAGACCAATAAAGAAGAAGAAGAAAAAAACAATGAATGCAGAAATGCAGCCTTGATGAAAAGTGTGTTTAACACCTGCTTAAAAGTTGGCAGTTTTTCAAACGGGAATCTCTTAATCTGACAAATGAGTCTCGTCGAAATATCCTAATTTATCGATTGTACATGTGGAACAAAACCAAACAAAGCAGGGAGGAGTCTGTCGCCATTTCATGTCAGTATGAGGCAGTTCCTCTGAAAATATAGAGAAACCATTTTCCAGTCCAGGAAAACAGTTTACCCGTCGCTACAATTGCTAGTTATGCTAACTAGCCTTAGATTTTCTTGGCAGGCTACCTTGTGGTGAACTAGTTGTAACACAGCAGAGAGCAACAGCACTAAGTCCCTCCTCCTGGCTCTGATTGGTTGCTTCTGACTGTGTGGTTTATTGCTGCAGTTGCTAAAGGGAAAGATAATTATAATTTTAATAAACACTTTTTAAAACAACTTTTTAAAAAAAGTTACACAGTGCAGCTAAACTGAACTTCTCAACTGAAACATTACAGACACTGGGGGAAAAGAATAAAAAATAAACTAACGTCTAAATCCAGCCGTCATCATCATCAAACCAGCCCAATCCCAACAGTTGGACTTTTACGGTGCATTCAAGTACATCTTGCACAGCAGTTCATCTAAATATCCAACCGACCTTTGACTTATGATGGATGGATGAGAGTTTGTACTGACAGCTGAAAGACGCGAGGTGATTATCTCCACCTTCTTTAGCTACATAGGAAAGAACTGGATGATGTGACAAATGGTAAAAAAATGCAATATGTGTAAAGTGAACATTCCTGGCAAGATTAAGAGCAGTCTGAACGTTGTTTATTTTATGCCATTTCGAGAACATGGAGAGGGAGAAGAGAGCGTGTGGTTACGGTAATGTGGCATCCCGTTCCTAACAGCCCAGCGCTCTGTGATGATAGCCCATTTGCTTTTCTCTGCGCGAGAACAATCTATTGAGGGGTTATGAGTTTTTTGCTAGTCACTTTCATCACATTTGTGTTTGAAGCTTCACCCGGTCCAGGGATTCCACTTTAGGGAAATAAAAGTGATGCATCTCGAAAGTTATACCATCAATAATTCGTTCAATTAGGTATCTTCACCTTGGCTACAAAAATATTTCAGGCTTCAAACTCTGACGATACACAGATTCCTGCGTGCATGTGTGTGTGTGCACGGAAAACAGACTGGAACGGATGAGAATGCAACACCAAGGCTTTTTTTTTTTAAAGAGAGAACAGAACATACTCTCCTGTCTGAGATAGCTTCAGTCCATCAGTGTCCAAATCCAGGTACTTTTTTATGTGTCTGCAGGGGAGAGACATTTCTTTTCTTTGCAGGCATCTTTTGAGGCAGCAGCATCAGAGTCGGTGAAATGAAGAAACTGAATGCACCGGGAAGACAGAAGGAAAAAAAAAAGGGGGTGGGGGAAGGGGGTATGTGTGCTGAGGACGACTCTGGAGCCTCAGGGCTGTCAGTAGCGAACAACGCCGCATATCGCATCTGTCCTTTCAGGCTGGCTTCACTGCAAAAAGGACGGGAGCTCCAGGTTATTCACGCCTACAGAAATAAACTTAGCCCACCGCTACGACTTTTAATCTCAAGGCAGAACCCTCCTCCAGTGTGAGAAATTCTTGCATTTCTATAACCGGTGTTTTTGTTTTCTTTTTTCACATTTACTTGAAACTGTTTCCTTATTTACAAATCATTTTGAAGTCAACGTCGCTTCACCGCTGCCTACCTACAAAGCAGCTCTTTTAGTGCCTCTGTAGTGCAAAGTGCATCAATATTTGGCAACAGGGAAAGGTTGTTGTTTTTTTCTTTGTTTGTTTGCCTGTTGCTCTTCCTCCAGCTCTGATGTCGAATCATTAATTTATCAGTCTTTAAACGTCGCACTGAGTGTTTGATCATCATGAATCGCCATGCATGATCATCGCAGCTCGGCTGAATTTCAGACCCGCCATAAAAACACAACTGGAAAGAGAAGAAAGGGAGAGAGTTTGTTTTTCATTAGACGATTAAAAAGGTGAGTTGGCTGGACGTACAGCAAGAGATGCTAGACAAAAAAAAAAAAAATTTGATATTCGGTTTGTGTTAAAAAAAAAAAAAAGAAATAATTTAGCGGGCCAGTAGTATATAAAATCCACTTCTTTGAGCTTTACTTCGTGTTATAATGTTCTCTCATCTAAAACATCCCTGGAGCTGCAGTTTCAGAGCGCTTTTCCCTCACAACTCCCCCCACTCAGCTCCTTCAGACTAGCCGGCAGCAATCAGCAAACACCCGCCGGAACGGCAGATGCTGAGTTCATTTTACGAGCCATGTCTCAACACCAGTTAAAATGTTGCTAAACTGTTGAGGGGTCATGTTGTGATGAATTCCTGAAGGCGGGGTTTCAACTAGAGCAGGAGTTTCTTAAAGAGACAGAGGCCCAATTTCAAGGCTGC